>NC_060127.1:134348361-134995861 GCF_021461395.2 Schistocerca americana
GTTTGGATGTACCGTGCACTATTCAGTGTCCCCTCGACGATCACCAGTGGTGTACGGCCAGTGTAGGAGATCGCTCCCCACACCATGATGCCGGGTGTTGGCCCTGTGTGCCTCGCTCGTATGCAGTCCTGATTGTGGCGCTCACCTGCACGGCACCAAACGCGCATACGACCATCATTGGCACCAAGGCAGAAGCGACTCTCATCGCTGAAGACGACACGTCTCCATTCGTCCCTCCATTCACGCCTGTCGCGACACCACTGGAGGCGGGCTGCACGATGTTGGGGCGTGAGCGGAAGACGGCCTAACGGTGTGCGGAACAGTAGCCCAGCTTCATGGAGACGGTTGCGAATGGTCCTCGCCAATACCCCAGGAGCAACAGTGTCCCTAATTTGCTGGGAAGTGGAGGTGCGGTCCCCTATGGCACTGCGTAGGATCCTACGGTCTTGGCGTGCATCCGTGCGTCGCTGCGGTCCGGTCCCAGGTCGATGGGCACGTGCACCTTCCGCCGACCACTGGCGACAACATCAATGTACTGTGGAGACCTCACGCACCACGTGTTGAGCAATTCGGCGGTACGTCCACCCGGCCTCCCGCATGCCCACTATACGCCCTCGCTCAAAGTCCGTCAACTGCACATACGGTTCACGTCCACGCTGTCGCGGCATGCTACCAGTGTTAAAGACTGCGATGGAGCTCCGTATGCCACGGCAAACTGGCTGACACTGACGGCGGCGGTGCACAAATGCTGCGCAGCTAGCGCCATTCGACGGCCAACACCGCGGTTCCTGGTGTGTCCGCTGTGCCGTGCGTGTGATCATTGCTTGTACAGCCCTCTCGCAGTGTCCGGAGCAAGTATGGTGGGTCTGACACACCGGTGTCAATGTGTTCTTTTTTCCATTTCCAGGAGTGTAAAAGGAAGGGTTCGCTGTGTGGCAGGGTAGGCCGCAGAGACGGCAAACGTGAGCCGCGCGCAGTGTGGGCTTTTACGGGTATATAACGAGCCGGGGCTGCCGAGTGCGGTGAGAGGGGAAGGGCGAGGGGGCCTTATGCGCAGACACGCTCCGCTATTAGCGGCTAACTGCGTGGGAGGACAATTCATTAGGCGCGCCGCCGCCAGCCGGCTGCGGGCCGCGATGGAGACGTCTGGCCGCCTCGGCAGCCAGCTGTGCCCCTTCTGCCACCGACTCGCACGAGCGTTTCCTGACCCTGTAACAGTTCTGTGCCTTGGAGCTGTATAATTCATCACGTGTGAATCACAGTATTCTTCTAGGTAGATGGCTGTTTTAAGATAGTATAGCCAAACAATGGATAATTTCATACCTAAGCCACAGTATGCAGGAAATGGTACTTAGCAAGTCAATTAATGGAGTTCGGAGACATTATTTTGAGTGGCGAAAGGGGCCTGTAGCCACCTTTCATTAGTCCGGTAGCCCATTTTCACTAGCATTTCTCTTTCTTTTCCTTGTTTCTCCTATAACTCTCTGTTGTGTACATAGTTCCGCGTAGTCAGGGCGTACACAACTTTCCCACTAGGGCGCGCCCCACTAAGCACAACAGTGCAGGCGCAGCGGTCGTCTGTCTATGCACTGCGAGATGGCGCTGCCTTAGAGATAGACCAAATTCTGCTTCCGCCGATCCATGTATTAATATGAAACGCAGCCAATGAGATTGCTGCTAACGTAGAACCTTTTCTCCTCGCGAATCACACTCATGCAGTGATACCTGAACGCGCGAGGTATTATAATGAGTGTACAGACCTCCGATTAGTCGTTCTGCATTAGTCTACATCTGTCTGTACCAGTCTACATTTGTCTGTACCAGTCTATAGTCAAGTTTCAGTCTGCGCCTAATAAGATTACCATATTTCTGTACATAGCCATGAAGATTAATGAATAGACACTTTTGTCAAGTATCAGCGGTATATGAGAATAAGATTAACGTACCAAGACCAAAGGAACTTCAGATTGTCAATTGTAAACAGCATCCAGAATCAAGTTACGTAATGTCTATGTTTTTTATTAATAAATGTGTGTGAAAATTAATCAAGTTCTGTTTCAAGTTGGTCACCGTCAATCTGCTACTCTAAGCGTGCAAGTGGCATTTCTATCGTCTGACCTAATGGCAGAAGATAAACACGCCACGATAAGACCACGAGACATATTGCTGACACTCGCCTACTTCGTTTAGAGCGACAAGTCAAATAATCTGATGGTGTGTGTAACGAAGGTCTTCCAGTACGCACACCACACTCTCATAGTGGTGTGATTGAATGAATGTGGTTGTGTGCCATGTTGGTAGACGGTGGCGTAGTCTGCTGCAGAAAGTCTGCTATAGTCACACAGATTCAGCAGCAGTTGTACAGAATAGCCAACTCTCGTAGTCGTCAAGAAGGCAAAGACGTTTGCACTACTGGTGAGAAATCCGCCTGCGTTAGGTTGGTGGCGGAAATGGCATCTTTGGGTTTTCCTGGCCACGAGGAGCGTGGAAGAGGCTGGAGAAGAAGCGGGAGGCAGTCTGCCGCCGGTACGGGAAGCGTCCACAGCTGTGCTCCAGTCGACGAAGGGTGAGTTAGACTGACCGTGTGGCGCGTTGTTACTTGGCGAGAGGAGAGCTATTAGCCTTTGGTCTCGCTTTTCAACTCTGAAAGATTGCTTTGCCTTGTCGCAGCAAGGAATGCAAAACTGGCAGATTTTTCTTTTAGAAAATTTCTATAGCAAACTTGGATCCGCCGGAAGAGCGCCACACAAAGGAGTCGATAAGAAGTGAGCACTCGTTCCTGTATGAATGTCTGTTTGCCGTCAGCTGTGCCTGTATAAGCTTTTGTTTTCCTACATATTAATAGCTTTGCCTTCTCGTAAAATTTCCTTGCTTTATGTATCTTTCGTCCGTGGGGAGCCAACCACGTGGTTGAACATTAGAGTTTGTTGGGCTACCGTCATCACTAGCTGTCCGATCTCATGTTTGTTTTAATGAATGTTAACTGTTCATGATTGTGTGATGTGATATTGTTGCAACTTGGCCACGATACCTAGAAATTGCGTCTCCACAAACCACGTGGGCACGCGGGTGTACTGCGAAACGTGTACCGTTTCACGAGTTATTGCGATCAGTTATCAGGCAACAGCAGTTGTATGAATGATTCACACCAATAATTTTAGGTGTATACTATAACGGTTAATGTATCGATGCTTTTCTTTAATGTTTTAGGAATTAATGTTATCAGGAATTGTGTACTTGCCTCACATCCATATCTTAGGAATAAATGATTTTATCTACAATTTTCTCTTGTATTCCGAGGTTACATTTTTGCACCTAAGCCACTCATCTCGTAGCTCTCCCATCAGTACATGCAACGCTTTTCCTTATGCATTGGTCCAGTGATTAGTTTCCCCTTTTATTTTAAAACAGATGCTTTAGGTTAAGTTTTATTTTGAGGTGTTTTGCTGGGAGCTGATCTTATGCACAGTGTTCACGAAATTACTCTTTATTTTAAATGTTTGATTCTCGTGAACAGTGTAGGGACAGTACTATTAATTACATCTGATCCTCTATGAACGATATCACAACGTATGCATTTTTATGAGTTTTAGGTCTGTGATCAAATTATTTTCCGACTCGGCCAAACCTTTGATTAGTTGTATGGTTAGAGTCGGTGACGACCCTAATCTTAACGTAATAGCCCGTAGAAACAGGTTAGTTACAGTGGGGAGCCTTCAAGTATGGGGTTCCCCAAGGTTCAGTCTTACGCCTTGTTCCTCATAGATACAAACAATCTTCCATCTACATTGAGGTGAAAAAGAGCCATAAGATAGTTTATGCACATATACAGAAGGCGGCAGTATCACGTACACAAGGTATAAAAGGGCAGTGTATAGGCAGGCTGATCCATGTGAAAAGGTGATTATGTAATACCAAATTTCAGGCATTACCTCTCGTTACAGACAATGCAGTGGCCGACGGCCTTCACTTAACGACCGACAGCAGCGGCGTTTGCGTCGAGTTGTCAGTGTTAACAGACAAGCAACACTGCATCAAATAACAGCCTAAATCACTGTCGGACGTACCACGAACGTATCCGTTAGGATAGTGAGGTGAAATCTGGTGCTACCGGGCTATGGTAGCGGACGATCGACGCGAGTGCCTTTGCTAACAGCACGACATAGCCTGGAGCTCCTCTCCCAGTTATGCGACCATATCGGTTGGATCCTAGACGACTGGAAAACTGTGGTCTTGTCAGATGGTTTCCCTTTCAGTCGATAAGAGCTGAAGATAGGGTTCAAATATGGCGCAGACCCCACGAAAGCGTTCGCAGCTCACGGTCTAGTGCCTAGCTTTGCTGTCTCTGGATCACGGGGTCCCAGGCTCGATTTCCGGCCAGGTTGGGGATTTTATCTGCTCGGGGCCTGGGTGTTTGTGTTGCCCTCATCATTTCATCATCATCATTCGTGACAATGGCTAAATTGGACTGCGAAAAAATTAAACTGTATAAAAATTTTGACTTTGTGCGAGCGCTGATTTCTGTGCAGTCGAGCACCTCGCAAACCAAACATCATCACCGCATGAAGCCATGAATCCAAGCTGTGTATGAGGCACTGTGGAAGATCGTGCTGGGGGCTGTGTTTCATGGAGTTTATTTGGTCGTGCTTATACCATCTGCAGCCATTCATGACTCCGTTTTCCGAAACAACAATGGAATTTTTATACATAACAGTGCACCATGTCACGAGGGCAGAATTGTTCGTGACTGGTTGGATGAACATTCTGTACAATTCAAGTGAATGATTTGGGCACCCAAATCGCCCGACATGAATCCCATTGAATGTTTGTGGGACACAATCGAGAGGTCAGCTCTTGTACAAAATCCTGCAGCGGCAACACTCTCGCAGTTATGGACGGCTACAGACGAAGGATGTATCAATATCTCTTCAGGGAACTTCCAAGGACTTGCTGAGTCAATGGTTCGTCGAGTTGAAGCAGTACACCGGGCAAATGGAGGTCCGACACGCTATTACGAGGTATCCCATGACTTTTGTCACCTCTGTGTATTGCGACTGGGGTAAAATCGCATATTGGGTTCCCCAAGGCTCACTTTTAGGTCCACTATTGTTCGTCATATATGTAAACGGTCTTGTCTCTAACAAACAAGAAGTAGAATTAGTTCTTTTTTCAGATGACACTGGTATTGTAATCAGTCCAAGCTTCCATACAGACACACAAGTAACGGTAAACAATGTTATTAATAGTGCTATTGAGTGGTTTTCTGCAGACAGTCTCACCATCAATTTCAGAAAGGCATAGCACATTCAATTCTGCACATCTAAGGGCTCT
The DNA here is from genome assembly GCF_021461395.2 of Schistocerca americana. Lineage (NCBI taxonomy): Eukaryota > Metazoa > Arthropoda > Insecta > Orthoptera > Acrididae > Schistocerca > Schistocerca americana. Next base: position 134,353,693 of record NC_060127.1, read on the forward strand.
ACACGAACTGTAAGTCTAATACATGGTGAGGAAATAACAAACAGTGTGGATAGTTCAAAAATTTTAGGTGTCCACGTTGATGAGATTTTAAAGTGGAAAAACCACATTTAGAACTTTTAAAATAATTTAGTCCAGCCATATTTGCACATACAGTCATTGCTAATCCCGAGGAGAGAAAATCAGTAAAAGTTGACAGTTTTGCACATTTTCATTCAGTAGTGCAGATAACAACCAGCAATTGATAATGTGGAGACAGAAAGGCGGAGAAATAGATGGACAGGCAGAGAGGGGGAACGAGAGCATGCACATTGATATGAAGAAGGAGAAGATGGACACAATGATGGGAAAGGGGAAATGCACAGTGAGAGTTGAGAGGAGGACATCGACAGAGAAGGCAGATGGACACAGGGAGGGGAGAGGAGATTATGGACAGAGAGAGGGGTGAGGAGGAGATGGACACAATGATGGGAAAGGGGATATGCACAGAGAGAGAGGAGAGGACATCGACAGAGAAGGCAGATGGGAAGAGAGAAGGGAGAGGAGAAGATGGACAGAGAGGGGGAAGAGGAAATGGACAGGGGAGGAGGAGGAAATGTAGACGGGGAGGAGGAGATAGACAGAGAGGAGAAGGTGGACAGTGAGAGAGGGGAGAGGAGGAGACCAGCAGAGAGAGAGGAAGGAGATAGATGGAGAGAGGAGAGGAGGTGGTGTACAGAGAAGTAGTTGAGGAGGGGATGGACATAGAGAAGGGTGAGGAGGAGATGGACAGAGAGGGGTGAGGAGGAGATGGGCAGAGAGGGGGAGGAGGAGATGGAGAATGGGAGGAGGATACATAGAGGGGAGGAGGGGATAGACAGAGACAGTGGAGAGGATATGAGAGAGGGGAGAGGAACAGATCAACAGAGAGAGAGAGAGAGAGGAGACCGATGGAGAGAGATGTACAGAGAAGTGGTTGAGGAGAGGATGGGCAGGCAGAGGGGTGATAAGGAAGTGATAGAGAAGAATAAGAGGAGATGGACAGGGAGAGGAGGAGATGTAGAGGGGGAGGAGGAGATGGATACAGAAGAGAAGAGAAGGTGGACAGAGAGAGGGGAGACGAGGAGATCAACCGAGAGAGTGAGAGGAGATAGATGTATAGAGGAGAGGAGGTGATGTACAGAGAAGTGGTTGAGGATGGGATGGACAGAGAGAGAGAGGATGAGGAGGAGATGGACAGAGAGGGGGAAGAGGAGATGGACAGGGAGAGGAGGAGATTAGACAGGGAGGAGGAGATAGACAAGAGAAGGTGGCCAGAGAGAGGCGAGAAGAGGAGATCGACAGAGAGAGGTGGAGGAGATAGATCAGAGTTTCCCAAACTTTTTTTTTTCGTCTAGACTACTTTCAAAGTTTTACTGTTTTCGGTAAACCCCCTGCTGCTACATTTATACTATATTCCCAAAACTCCTAAAAAATGTCACAGTCGAGTCCCAAAGCTAAAATCTGAGTCTTAAAAATGAAAATAGCATATTTTCTTGTGTCCTATTTATTAAAATAATACTTATGATTACATGCTTAATATGATTAAAAATAAACATTGATAATGTACTAATCAACAATCGAGAAAACATCAACAATCAACTCTAAAAAGCAAATAAACAGTTTACAAAATAGTCATAATTTCAATGAGACGGATGTACATGATGAATTGACAGCAAATTATCAATATTTGGCTTCAGTTTTGTAAGGATTAACCTCAGATCTTCCCGTTCTGTGAGGCTGAATTTGCTCTTTTTTTTCCAGAATGAGATTTTCACTCTGCAGCGGAGTGTGCGCTGATATGAAACTTCCTGGCAGATTAAAACTGTGTGTCCGACCGAGACTCGAACTCGGGACCTTTGCCTTTCGCGGGCAAGTGCTCTACTTGCCCGCGACAAGCAAAGGTCCCGAGTTCGAGTCTCGTTCGGACACACAGTTTTAATCTGCCAGGAAGTTCCCTTTTTTTTGTTGATGTGTTGGTAACGACACTAAAACATTTTCGACAAGATATGATGAGAGGAAGGCTATCAAAAATTTTCTCGCAATTTCCCACCGCCCAGGATATTTTTAGGCTAATTCTGCCTGCAGGCAAAATGTTTGATAGCCTGTTTTAAATTTCACCTTCAGCTCCTCATTGTTGCTAAGCTCAAGTAGCTCCTCTTGTAATACCACATTCGCCACTTCCATTTCATCAAATGGATTTATGATCCATGGTGGTATTTCCATCGTCAGAATATCTTCAAATCTATTTTTTAAGTCATCATGCAGGGTAATTAAATGTTGAGCCTTTGTCTGAATATCCTCACCAAGACATTCTGCTTGTGAGAAGTTTGGAAACTGGGAGAATTCGTGCCGACTAATATTTTGCTTAATAAATTTCAATTTACCAAGAAAATCCAAAATTACACCCTTTGTTTGTATTAAATTTATGCTGTCCTCTTGTAACTGCAAGCTAACGTCATTAAATTTGTTGAACAAATCTGTGGGCAATATCTGCCATCAATTTTATCGGATATTCTTTTAAATCTGGACCTTTAGTGTCCAGAAATTCTATAACTGATTTTAAAACTGAGTAAAATAATGATAAAGATGCACCTTTCGACAACCAGCGTACTTCAGTATGTAAGAGCAATCGTTGGAAATAACCATTTTCATCGCACAATAGTGCAATAAACTGGTATTCAACACATTGCTTCTTATTTTGTTAACTGCGTTGAAGCGATTGGTGCAATTTATCACTCAAATTTTTCCCTACAAAGGTGTGTCGATGGATGACACAGTGAATTACAGTTAGTCCTGGTACCATTCTTTTAACATGGGTTTATTACCCCACCATTTCACCCGGACATGGCAGGAGCTCCATCTGCTGCTACCGAAATAATGTTTGTAAATGGAATCGATTTTTCCTTAAAAAAGTCACTCAGGACATTAAATATTGATTCGCCTGTAGTGTTTCTTTTTCAAAGTTTTCGCGAATAGCAGCTCTTCCTGGATTTCTTCGTCCGTAACAAACCGAACATACGCTAATGATAATGCTTCATTATCAGGTAAAGTCGACTCGTCGCGCTGAATAGAAAAATGAGTGGTTTGCAGATAATTGCACAAGAAGCTTTTAATATCAGAGCTCATTTCATGAACATGTCTTTGTACAGTGTTGTTACTTAAAGGAATTCTTTTGAGTACGTCAAATGGAGGTCTGTGCAGAACAGTTTTTGAAACCTTTTCAATAGCGGGTAAAATTAACTGTTCGGGTAAAATTAACTGTTGTCCGATGGTCTGCGGTTTTCCAGATTTCGCTATAATCAATGAGATACTGTAAGATACCCGCAAGCCATCATCGTTACTTTGAGATGTTGAAGCGAACATACTGTCCTCGGTGGGTCTCTTTTCATATTTTTCCTTCATTGTTTGAAAGTATTTCAAATCTTTACCTATTTCATCAGGACGATCTTCGAGCTTCGATGGTTTCATAGAGTCATTGCTCAAAACTTTGTTGCATAAAAAACATATGGGCAATCGTTCGTCTGCCTTTGATGAAAGAAAACCAAATTTCAAATAAACAACACTCTATTGTTGACATTTCTTCTTAGATTCAGCCATTTTTCGGATCAGTCCTAACCTGTAAAGAAAAAAAAAGTTTGTTTTAGTAATCACGAGGCGATTTTAACGGGATTCTAACAGACTGGAATAGAATTAACTTTTGCAATGAAGAAACCAAAATGCCAGCGGCAAAACTGTTTATAATTATTAAAAGCAATTAATTGATAAGACCCATTGTTCAATCGTCGAAGCTTTAGCAGCTACGAAATTAAATAGCCGGTTATCGTTTAATAATCAAAGAAAATATATACCTAATTCACGAGACCAATACCTCGTTTCATAAGCATAAATTCTCATTATTAGTGGACTGTATTGTTATTTCGTTGTACTGCTCTCAATAAGAGCAACGCCTTATTGATTAGTACTGATTCTAATTGTTAATACAAACAATAAGACTGAGAAGCTTGAAAAGCTATTATTATAAATTTAATATATCGCTAACACAAGAGCACGTACTTATTTTTTTCGTTACTGCCAAACACTGACATCGATTCACTCACACTTTTATTCTCAAAATTCCGGAAATAAATGAATAACGTTTTGTCCTTCGCATTCGTATTTATATTAGTGAACCTTGCAAACAGCACAAGTCGCATTTCGTCCCATTGCACGTCTAAGCAAGCAGTCCGAGCGAGCGGGCGGCACTTTGCAAGTCTCTACATGCGTTGTATTGAATATCGAATATGCTTGTTTTTACAAGTAGCAGTCGCTGAGTTTCTTTAAATACACTAGGTACTCAAAAAATTAAGGTGGTTAAAAATTTACCTGGACTCCCCCTTACAACTTGTGAACACCCCCCCCCCCCCTTTTTTTACAGAGAAGTGGTTGAGGAGGAGATGGACAGCAAGAGAGGGAGGAAGGAGAGCGGGGAAGAGGACATGTAAAGAGAAGTGCTTGAGGAGGAGCTGGACAGAAAGAGGGGGACGAGGAGATGGACAGAGAAAGGGGGAGCAGGATATGGGCTATTACAATAAATGCGTGCATGGGCGAAGGCACGTTCTATACAGTGAAGTGCAAATTTTAATAAGACTATTTCAGTTCGGTTTGTTTCAAGTAAAAAAGCGCGAGCTTTGGTTGGGGCACTATTCTACGATTACACACTGTTTTAAATAAATGGTTTTGTACGAGATATCTGCTTATGATAGTTTAAGAAAAAGATTAATAAAACAAATTTCCTAATGCAAAAAGGTATATGACAAAGGTCTGTTATTTATTAAAAGCAATACTAAATGTTTAAATTGGTTCAGCATCTCGCAAGGAAAAATTCTGGCGCGAAAAATTACTCTGAATCTGAATATATTTGCCAGTTTTTTAGTTTGTTTTTTTTTAAATGCGGCACGCGACGAATTCCTCTCCTGTGCTATCCTCTTCATCTCAGAGCAGCACTTGCAACCTACGTCCTCTATTATTTGCTGGATGTATTCCAATATCTGCCTTTCTCTACAGCTTTTGCCCCTTACAGTTCCCTCTACTACCATGGAAGTCATTCCCTCATGTCTTAACACATGTCCTATCATCCCGTCCCTTCTCCTTACCAGAGTTTTCCACATATTCCTTTCCTCTCCGATTCTACGTACAACCTCCTCATTCCTTACCTTATCAGTCCACCTAATTTTAAACGTTCGTCTGTAGCACCACATCTCAAATGCTTCGATTCTCTTCTGTTCCGGTTTTCCCACAGTCCATGTTTCACTACCATACAATGTTGTACTCCAGACGTACATCCTCAGAAACTTCAATTAAGGCCGGTATTTGATATTAGTAGACTTCTCTTGGCCAGGAATATCCTTCTTGCCATTGCTAGTCTGCTTTTGATGTCCTCCTTGCTCCATCCGTCAACTGTTATTTTACCTTCTAGATAGATGAATTCCTTAACTTCATGTACTTCGTGACCATCGATTCTGATGTTAAGTTTCTCGCTGTTCTCATTTCAACTACCTCTCATTACCTTCGTCTTTCTTCGATTTACTCTCAAACCATACTGTGTACTCATTAGACTGTTCATTCCGTTCAGCAGATCATTTAATTCACTTTCACTCAGGACAGCAATGTCATCAGCGAATCATGTCATAGATATCCTTTCACCTTGAATTTTAATTCCACTCCTGAACTTTTATTTCCATCGTTGCTTTCTCGATGTACAGATTGAACAGTAGGGGGGTCTTACACCCTTTTTAATACGAGCACTTCGTTCTTGGTCGTCCACTCTTATTATTCCCTCTTCGCTGTTGTACATATTGTGTATGACCCGACTCTCCCTATAGCTTACTCCTACTTTTTTTAGAATTTCGAACTTGTTGCGCCATTTTACATCGTCGAACGCTTTTTCCAGGTCGACAAATCCTATGAACGTGTCTTGATTTTTCTTTAGCCTTGCTTCCATTATTAACCGCAACGTCAGAACAGCCTCTCTTGTGCCTTCACTTTTCTTAAAGCCAAACTGATCGTCATGTAGCGCATGCTCAATTTTCTTTTCTACTCTTCTGTATGTTATTCTTGTAAGCAACTTAGATGCATGAGCTGTTAAGCTGATTGTGCAGTAATTTTCCCACTTCTCAGCTCTTGCCGTCTTCGGAATTATGTGGATGATGCTTTTCCGAAAGTCAGATGGTATGCCGCCAGACTCATACATTCTACACACCAACGTGAACAGCTGTTTTGTTGCCACTTGCCCAACGATTTTAGAAATTCTGATGGAATGTTATCTATCCCTTGTGCCTTATTTGACTTTAAGTCCTCCAAAACTCTTTTAAATTCTGATTCTAGAACTGGCTCCCCTATCTCTTCTAAATCCACTCCTGTTTCTTCTTCTAACACATCAGACAAATCTTCCCCATCATAGAGGCCTTCGATGTATTCTTTCCACCTATCCACTCTCTCCTCTGCATTTAACAGTAGAATTCCCGTTGCTCTCTTATGTTACCACGGTTGCTCTTAATGTCACCGAAGCTTGTTTTGACTTTCCTGTATGCTGAGTCTCTCCGTACCTTCCAACAATCATTTCTTTTTCGATTTCTTCACATTTTTTCTGCAGCCATTTCATCTTAGCTTTCCTGCGCTTTCTATTTATTTAATTCCTCAACGACTTGTATTTCTGTATTCCTGAGTTTCCTGGAACATTTTTATACTTCCTCCATTCATCGAGTAATTGAAGTATTTCTTCTGTTCCTCATGGTTTCTTCGCAGTTACCTTCTTTGTACCTATGTTTTTCCTTCCCAACTTCTGCAATGGCCACTTTTATAGATGTCCATTCCTCTTCAACTGTACTGCCTACTGAGCTATTCCTTTTTGCTGTATCTATAGCCTTAGAGAACTTCAACCGTATCTTGTAATTTCTTAGTACGTCCATATCCCACTTCTTTGCGTATGGATTCTTCCTGAGTAATGTCTTAACCTTCAGCCTACTCTTCAACACTACCATATTGTGATCTCAGTCAATATATGCTCCTGGGTACACCTTATAATCCAGTATCTGATTTCGGAATCGCTGTCTGACCATGGTGTAATCTAACTGAAATCTTCCCGTATCACCCGGCCTTTTCCAAGTGTACCTCCTCCTCTTGTGATTCTTAAACAGGGTTTTCGCTATTACCAGCTGAAATTTGTTACAGAACTCAATTAGTCTTTCTCCTCTCTCATTCCTTGTTCCAAGCCCATATTCTCCTTTAACCTTTTCTTCTACTCCTTCTGCTGCAACTGCATTCGAGTCCCTTATGACTATTAGATTTTCATCCCTCTTTACATAATGTATTACCCTTTCAATATCCTCGTACACTTTCTCTATCTCTTCATCTTCAGCTTGTGGCGTTGGCATGTATAAGTGAACTATCATTGTCGGTGTTGGTTACTCTGTCGATTCTGATAAGAATCTGTCACTGAACTGTTCACAGTAACACACTCTCTGCCGTATCTTCCTATTCATTAAGAATACTACTCCTGTTACACCATTTTCTGCTGCTGTTGATATTACCCTATGCTCATCTGACCAGAAAACCTTGTCTTCCTTCCACTTCACTTCACTGACCCCTACTATATCTAGATTGAGCCTTTGCATTTCCCTTTTCAGATTTTCTAGTTTCCCTACCTCATTCAAGCTTCTGACATTCCACGCCCCGACTCGTAGAACATTATCCTTCCGTTGATTATTCAACCTTTTTCTGATGGTAACCTCCCTCTTGGCAGTCCCCTCCCGGAGATCCGAATGGGGGACTATTCCGGAATCTATTGCCAGTGGAGAGATCATCATGACACTTCTTCAATTACAGGCCACATGTCCTGTGGATACACGTTACGTGTCTTTAATGCAGTGGTTTCCATTGCCTTCTGCATCCTCATGCCATTGATCATTGCTGATTCTTCAGCCTTTAGGGGCAGTTTCCAACCCCTAGGGCAAGAGAGTGCCCTGAACCTTTGTCCGCTCCTCCGCCCTCTTTGACAAGGCCTCAGCTAGCAGAATTTAAATAGGAATCATTGTCTGAAGCACGCTTACTGCCGACCAACGTCGTTGTCACACGGCGTCTTCTCGTCCCATAACAGATCGTCCGTCAAAGGTGGGTTTGCTTAGCGGCTACTCCACACGTCAAGTGGAGGGGAGAGACACTGATGTCGCGCACTTCAATAGTTGGAAGGCTAGTCTTTGCCATGAAGTGTCAGAATAGACAGATGAAAGTAAAGTTACTTGCAAGCGCTAGCAGCAGAAAATTGATAAATAGCAACTAACATGGTGTCTCTCTTCAACTAGTCACAAGGTCATCTTTGCTCTACCGAACGAAGGCGGTTATTAGGATCTAGCAGAGTACGAGGGACATGCAGAACAATTTTTTTTAAAACTCCTGCAGTTTTTTATACGAACCAGGCTGTACGCTCGATGATGAATCATGTAATCGGAGCCGAGATGAGAGATACGATACTGCGAGAAAAGTCCGACAGAGCACTGATACACTTAAACAAAAACAAGGCCCCTGGTGTAGACGACATTCAGAATTTTTTGAGATCCTTGGGAAGACATAGCATGACAAAACTATTCCAACTGATATGCAAGATACATGGTGACAATTATTGAACTACACTCCTGGAAATTGAAATAAGAACACCGTGAATTCATTGTCCCAGGAAGGGGAAACTTTATTGACACATTCCTGTGGTCAGATACATCACATGATCACACTGACAGAACCACAGGCACATAGACACAGGCAACAGAGCATGCACAATGTCAGCACTAGTACAGTGTATATCCACCTTTCGCAGCAATGCAGGCTGCTATTCTCCCATGGAGACGATCGTAGAGATGCTGGATGTAGTCCTGTGGAACGGCTTGCCATGCCATTTCCACCTGGCGCCTCAGTTGGACCAGCGTTCGTGCTGGGCGTGCAGACCGCGTGAGACGACGCTTCATCCAGTCCCAAACATGCTCAATGGGGGACAGATCCGGAGATCTTGCTGGCCAGGGTAGTTGACTTACACCTTCTAGAGCACGTTGGGTGGCACGGGATACATGCGGACGTGCATTGTCCTGTTGGAACAGCAAGTTCCCTTGCCGGTCTAGGAATGGTAGAACGATGGGTTCGATGACAGTTTGGATGTACCGTGCACTATTCAGTGTCCCCTCGACGATCACCAGTGGTGTACGGCCAGTGTAGGAGATCGCTCCCCACACCATGATGCCGGGTGTTGGCCCTGTGTGCCTCGGTCGTATGCAGTCCTGATTGTGGCGCTCACCTGCACGGCGCCAAACACGCATACGACCATCATTAGCACCAAGGCAGAAGCGACTCTCATCGCTGAAGACGACACGTCTCCATTCGTCCCTCCATTCACGCCTGTCGCGACACCACTGGAGGCGGGCTGCACGATGTTGGGGCGTGAGCGGAAGACGGCCTAACGGTGTGCGGGACCGTAGCCCAGCTTCATGGAGACGGTTGCGAATGGTTCTCGCCGATACCCCAGGAGCAACAGTGTCCCTAATTTGCTGAGAAGGGGCGGTGCGGTCCCCTACGGCACTGCGTAGGATCCTACGGTCTTGGCGTGCATCCGTGCGTCGCTGCGGTCCGGTCCCAGGTCGACGGGCACGTGCACCTTCCGCCGACCACTGGCGACAACATCGATGTACTGTGGAGACCTCACGCCCCACGTGTTGAGCAATTCGGCGGTACGTCCACCCGGCCTCCCGCATGCCCACTATACGCCCTCGCTCAAAGTCCGTCAACTGCACATACGGTTCACGTCCACGCTGTCGCGGCATGCTACCAGTGTTAAAGACTGCGATGGAGCTCCGTATGCCACGGCAAACTGGCTGACACTGACGGCGGCGGTGCACAAGTGCTGCGCAGCTAGCGCCATTCGACGGCCAACTTCGCGGTTCCTTGTGTGTCCGCTGTGCCGTGCGTGTGATCATTGCTTGTACAGCCCTCTCGCAGTGTCCGGAGCAAGTATGGTGGGTCTGACACACCGGTGTCAATGTGTTCTTTTTTCCATTTCCGGGAGTGTATATGAAATAAAATCCTCATATCAACGGTTTGCGTTGGTTCATTCAAACTGCACGGTTGGCTGAGGGGCGTGATGGGAATTAGTACAAACATTGCTGTTTGGCATAGCAAGGAAGCCTATTTCATTTGGACGGGTTTGTCAATAAACAAAATTCGCGCATTTGGGTGACTGAGAATCCTGATTTCGCGATCTAGAAGTCTCTTCACCCTCAACGTCTGAATATGTGGTGTGCAGTGTCAAGTCACGGAATATTCCTTGATGGCACAGTGACTATCCAACTTTACGTGGAGGTTTTCGAAGATAATTTCATCCCCATTATCCAAAGTGACATTGATTTCGACAAGATGTGGTTCATGCAAGACGGAGCTCGACGCTATCGAAGCACGAGAGTGATGCCCTGGAGGAGCACTTTGGGGACCACATTCTGACTCTGAAGTACCCAGAGGCCACTAGCATGGGCCTCGATTGGCCGCCACATTCTTCAGATCGGAACACAGGCGACTCCTTTTTGAGGGGCTATATTAAAGACAAGGTGCACAGCAATAACCCTAAAATAACTGCTGAGCTAAAAACAGCCATTGAAGAGGTCATCGACAGCATCGATGTTCTGACACTTCAGCGGGTCACGCAGGATTTCGTTATTTGTCTGCACCACATCATCGCCAATGATGGCAGGCATATCGAACATGTCATAACCTAAATCCGAGTATCTGTAGTGACGTGTACATATTGAATAAAGTGTGTGCACGCTGTAGTTTGTAACTGATTTACGTTTTTTTCATATAGTTCAATAAAAACTGTACATGAGACATGCAAATATCCTCAAAATTCAAGAAGTATGCTATAATTCCAACTCAAAATAAGGCAAGCGCTGAGAGAGTGAATATTATGGAGAGCAGTTAGGGCTCCAGAGAAATATAATGACACGTGAGGGTATACTGACCGTATGATTCATGTTAGGAAGCGAAACTTCGTTTATTGAATTTGTAGATTTAGAGCAAGCTTTTGGCAGTGTTGACTGGCATACATTCTTTGAAAGTCTGAGGGTGGAAGCGTTAAATTACAGGGAGCGAAGGGTTTTCTGTGGTTGTACGACATAATCTCGATGTTACTCAGTCTGTACATCAAACAAGGAGTAAACCGAACCATGGCGAACTTTGAAAAGGGAATTAAAGTTCATAGAGCGCTGCGAATTGTTGATAACTTGATGCCAAACCGTTTATTCGCTCTCAGTGAAAATAGAACATTATCCATACGCTGTACGAACTGAGCGTACGGGAGATAAAAGAAATATAAAACTATGCTCACTATTGATACAACCTCATGCATTAAATCGTAGAAAAATAAATTTAATCCATCGATAGCCATATTCTTCGCGAATAGCCGAATTTTGTTATTTATTATCGCTTTTCCAGCCGATCGCTCTCTGTCATACTAGACGTTTTTCGTTGACACTGCATTTCAGCAGACGTTCAAGACACATTATGGCAAGATATCACTAAGAATACTAACGTTACTGTGATCGCAAGCTTGTTCGCATGCAAACAAAGATCAGCTTAACGTTCTGTTGCGAATAATCATGAAAGTGACAGGTTATACAACTAACAATTTTGAAACTTCTTTATGTGGGACGTGTAGCAATTACACATATACCAAAGAATAAAGCTGTACAATTTAGAATCTACTCCCTTTTTAAGTCTAATTAAACATATAAAAAATTAGTACAGGTTTTTCTTCATTCCAGGTACTTAGCCACGTGGGTTCAGTTCCGTCAACTTGCAGTTTTCTTTCAGAATTTCAAAAACTGGTACTTCCACAATCGTTGTAGCAGTTTGTACAGCTGTATGGACAACACTATTAAGGAAGCACATGCCTGAGCCAAAAGAACATTACTTTAAAAAATTGGCGAGCTGGGAGTGCTCTCAGGGTTTCGTGCAAACTTAGTTAACAATTTGAGGATTTTTTACTTTACTTGTACTGTGAAACATCAATTCTTGCTAAATTTCATGAATCTAGGTCAACAGCAAGTCCCCTAAAGGTTTTGATGAGTGACTTTGCTGGTATCAACATATGTGACGTAAATGACCGTGTCTTTTGACTTCATTGACTTAGAATGACCTCAGTACTCGCCATACATTTCAACCTGATACCTCAACCCATTCATTAGAAAATGGGTTTTTAACAGTCAGACAGACAACAAAGTGTTCCGATAAGGGTTCCATTTTTACCGACTGAGTTAGGGAATCCTAAAAAGTAGCGTTATATTTTTGGGACAGATTGCAATTTCAACAAGTGTCGATGGGAAACACTTTCGGATAAATCCAATAGGATAAATCTGATTCCTTGTATTATTGCCACAAATCGTCCCATTCCGACATACAATACCTAAAGAAGAATTATTGACAGGCTCCAGTGTCAAATATCCATATACGTACTTCGCTAAGTGATGCAGTATTTCCTCTAAGAGAATATAGAATTAAGCCTTTTCTAGAAGGAATAACGACTGCAGATGACGCTGAAGATAGACAACTATCGATTGTATCTGCCAGAATGGTGGTAAAATGTACTTTTGGTTCTGTAATATCTACATTTAGAATTGCGCCTAAAACTATCGAAACCAGTGTAGAAAATATAGTACATACTTGAAAGCTGCAAATTTATTACTCATTATTCGTGGTCTCGAATCAATGAAAGGGGCTGAGATTGCACTTTTCCAGGATGTATACCGAAATATACCAAGAACACCATAAGAGATATAACATTTCAACTCTTGCAGCCATTCAAGTGCGGGGCAATTTTAAGTTGTAATTTGGAGTAAACTCTATACAAAGAGTTAAACTACACTGCTTAATACACTGTCTAGTTAATTAATGTGACCACCGCCTATGATCGACGTCAACGTGCAATAACCACTCACAGACAGTATGGGGCAGCACTAGCAGTGAAGGGTATATAAAGTGTTTCGGTGGGACGCAAAAACGATGCACTCGTTGTCATAATGCGGCAACGGGGCGATTTATCCGGCGTCCGAAAGGCTACGAACATCGCTTTCGTGCCAAGGTAGGAAGCACTGTCCAAAAGGCTCAGTCTGTAAACTGTTCGCGTGCCGCTGTTGTTACAGTACACCTTGCATGGGAAAACGGTGCTATCCAGAACCGGCGCTGAGGAAACTGTTGTGCACCACGGGCCATAGGTGACAAGGGTGAACGACGGCTGCCGAGACGCGTACGGGCGAACAGACGTGCAACGGCTGAACAAGTGATGGCGCAGATGATCAAGGGGCTACCAACAGTGTCTCCTCAACGACCGGTCAGCGAACGTAGCTGCGTATGGATGGGCCTCCACTGCAGCGCCCATGCTGACTGCCGTTAGTCGGCGACGAAGGCCGGACTGGACGTCCGCTGAGTGGGAACAGGTAGCCCTTCCAGATGAATCATGTTTTATGATCCGTCACCATGTAAATAACAAAAGAAATATTTTTGTTGGGTTCTTGTTGTTGTGGTCTTCAGTCCTGAGACTGGTTTGATTGAGCTCTCCATGCTACTCTATCCTATGCACGCTTCTTCATCTCCAAGTAACTACTGCAACCTAAATCCTTCTGAATCTGCTGTGTATACTTGCCTAGGTCTCCCTCTACGATTGTTACCCTCCCTGCCTCCCTCCAATACTAAATTGATGAGCTCTTGATGCCTCAGAACATGTTCTACCAAACTATCCTTTCTTCTAGTCAAGTTGTGCCACAAATTCCTCTTCTCCCCAATTCTATTCAATACCTCCTCGTTAGGTACGTGATCTACCCATCTAATCTTCAGCATTCTTCTGTAGAACCACATTTCGAAAGCTTCTATTCTCTTCTTGTCTAAACTATTTACCGTCCATGTTTCATTCCCATACATCACTACATTCCATACAAATACTTTCAGAAACTACTTTCTGACACTTAAATCTATACTCGACGTTAACAAATTTCTCCTTTTCAGAAACACTTTCCTTGCCATTGCTAGCCTACATTTTATATCCTCTCTACTTCGACCATCATCAGTTATTTTGCTCTACAAATAGCAAAACTCATCTACCACCTCCTCATTTCCTGATCTAATTCCCTCACCATCACCTGATTTAATTCGACTACATTCCATTATCCTCGTTCTGCTTTAGTTGGTTCAAATGGCTCTGAGCACTATGGGACTCAAACTGCTTCAGTTGATGTTCTTCTTATATATTCCTTTCAAGAACACTGTCTATTACGTTCAACTGCTCTTTCAGGTCCTTTGCTGTCTCCGACAGAATTACAATGTCTTCGGCAAACCCTAAAGCTTTTATTTCTTCTCCAGTGATTTTAATTCCTATTCCAAATTTTTCTTTTGTTTCCTTTACTGCTTGCTCAATATACAGACTGAACAACATCGGAGATAGGCTAAAACACTGTCTCAGTCCCTTCTCAACCACTGCTTCGCTTTCATGCCCCTCGACTCTTATAACTGCCATCTCCTTTCGGTACAAATTGTAAATAGCCTTTCGCTCCCTGTATTTTACGCCTGCAACCTTCAGAATTTGAAAGAGAGTATTCCAGTCAATATTGTCAAAACCTTTCTCTAAGTCTACAACTGCTAGAAACTTATGTTTGCTTTTCCTTAATCTATCTTCTAAGATAATTCGTAGGATCATTATTGCCTCATGTACTGCAACATTTCTACAGAATCGAAACTGATCCTCCCGGAGGTCGGCCTCTACCAGTCTTTCCAATCGTCTGTAAAGAATTCGTGTTAGTGTTTTGCAGCCGTGACTTGTTAAACAGATAGTTCGGAAGTTTTCACATCTGCCAACACCTGCTTCCTTTGGGATTGAAACTATTATATTCTTCTTGAAGTCTGAAGGTACTTTGCCTGACTCATACATCTTGTTCGCGAGGATATAATTGTTGAATATAATCACAAATTAAAAGCCTGCAACAATCTTCTGAAGGGTGGCGGCCGGAGTTGAGAGCGTAATGGTCTAGGGAATGTTTTCGTGGCATTCCCTTGGTGATCTCGTCATTCTGGGAGGCACAAGGCTTCAAAACAATATACATCTGTTCCTCGGGACCATGTCGACCCCTACATACAGTTCGTTTTTCCTCGGCACGATGGCATCTACCAGCAGAACAACGCAACGTGTCACACAGCTCTCAGTGTACGTGCGTGGTTCGACGAGCACCAGGGTGAGTTTAACGTATGCCGCTGGCCTCTAAACTCCCCGGATGTAAAAACCCAGTCGACAATGTTTGGGACAACGTGGAGCAGGCTACTAGCACCATGGATTCTCAACTGAGATCCAGCTGACGAGGGCACTGGAGTCTGGATGGCTCCGTATCCCTGTCGGTACCTGCCAAAACCTCACTGACTCTCTTCCTGCACGTCTCGCAGCGGTCCGAGCTGCAAAAGGTGTTTCTGCAGGCTTCTGACAGGTGGTCACATTAATGTGACTGTGCGGTGTAGACATCCCACAATTATTCACTGTTATTTCTAATTCTTAAATTGTTACAACGACACGGATAACACAGCACAAACAAGTCTAGATTGGATCCCGCCCTATTTCATCATCGAGAAATCTGTAAAATGCATACAAACAACAACTATATCAAAATCAACATCGACCTCTTCTCAACTGCATGCAATTCTCGTGTAAGTACTCTTCAGAGGTTTCATGAAACCATTTTCAGACAAGTTACCGAGCGTTCCACTGTACAACAGCTCGTGGAAAAACGGAACACGTATGTCTAGTTTTGATTTCCCTTATTTTATTACAATGACCATTTCTCCTTACATAGCTGGGACTCAATAAAATATTTTTGAATTCGTTGGAGAAACTTGCCGACTGAAATTTCGTGAAAAGATCTCGTCGTACGTATCTTCTCTTAATCATTTTGTAAATTTGTTTTGAACTTCCGATGACTTTAGGAGATGTTAAACGACAATATCATCTGCAAACTATTTAAAGGGGCTGGTCGAATCGTCTCCTAAATTATTTATGCAGCTTAAGAACTGGAGAGGTGCTATAACACTTCGTTTCGAAAGCCCATACATCACTTCGCTTCACTTCACCTCACTCTTCGTCAATTACTGCGAAATCTGCTGACGGGAAATCGCGAATCCATTCGTAGAACTGAGTCGACGCTACACAGGCTCACAATCTTATCATAAGTCGCTTGTGAGGAACGCTGTCGAAAGACTTCTGGATTCCTAGAAATATGGAATCACCTTGAGATCCTCTGTAGATCGTACTCATTACTTCCTGTGAATAAAGAGACAGTTGTGCTTCACAAGAACGATGTTTTCCGAATTCATACTAGCTATGTTTTGTGTCGTCTTGTTGTTACTGTAGGCTTGTACCAAAGGAAGAAAGGAGAGGATGTTGGTTGGTTGCCAGTATCCTTTTTCTATAACACAAACTGCGTGCATATGTTAACTGGGTTCTTTATTCATAAGAAAAGAAAATTACTTAACACACGATAGTCCAAGCGTTGTGGTACAAGCTCCCCATAATAAACCACGTAATCCTCACTGCTGATGGAGTACAGGTCCGCTAAGTACACCACTCCGGTTGCTAGGTGCTGCCTGAAACTGTCTGCGATTGGGCTGTTACTGATGACTCGACTCGGTCACTCACTGGATGACTGCTGATTGACTGACTGGGACTCACCGGAGTCTCCGATCCTCGGCGGCGATCTAAATACTGGCGGCCGACAGGGCGATGGCGGCACGTTTCTTGCGTGTCTGTCTTTGCCCTCTATCGATCTTCTCGCAACCTCTTTGCCACATGGTGTGCTGGCGACAGCTTACGCCAGCATACTATGTGTCAATAGATCGTTTTCTACATGGCATTTAATGGTGCTGGAACACAGTATATGTTCCAGTAACTTGCTGCAAATTGATGTAAATGTTATTGGTCTATTATTCGTTAATTTCTTCTATTTCCATTCTTGTGTATCGTTGCGACCTGACCGTCGTTATAGTCTTGAGGCATGCGTCTTCCATCAAGCGAGTGGTAACGTACGATAGCTAACATTGGAGCTATTTCATCAGCATACTCCAAAAACAACCGGACTGGTATACCATCTCTATCAGAGGACTTGCTTTATTAACTCACAGAAGCTGCTTCGCTACTTATAAGTTACTCATGATGCAAATGTTCCCGATTCGGATTATTGAATATTTAGTGCCTCTTCTTTCGTGCAGGAATTTCGGAGAACCGTATTTAGTAACTCCGCTTTCGTGCCACTGTCATCTGTAACATTACCATTGCTGTCATCCAGTGAAGATTTTGATTCTGTATTGCCGCTGGTATATTTCACCTACGATCAGAATCTCTTTGTATTTTCTGCCATATTTCTAGACCGAGTTTCGTTACGGGGGCTCGCCTCAAGTCCGGGTTAAATTTCTAGCTTCTGTAAAACATCGCCCATCTTGGAGATTTAGCTTTCTTTTAAATCTGGCATCCTTTTTTCGTTGCTTCTGCAGCAGTGTCCCGATTGTTTTGTGTACCAAGGGGGCTCCGTTCCAACTCTTATTAATTCATTTTGTAAGAAATTCTCAAATGCTTTCTCTGAATTAAGTCTCATCTGGTCTACGCTTATATAGTTACTTTGGAAGCAACTGAGTTGTCTCCTACGAAGACGTAAAGCACATTTTTATCAGCACCTTTAAGGAAGTATACACTGGGTTTACTTTTTGGGGATCTGGATGTTGCAGTATTCGACATTGCTACAACAACCTTGTAGTCACTAATCCCTGCATCCATTATGATGCTCTCCATATGCTCAGGATTATTTTTGCTAATAGGTCTAGTATATTATCGCAACTATTTACGCTTCATATGGTTTCTTGAACTAATTATTCAAACTAATTTTCGGACACAGCATTTAGTACAGTTTCGGACGATGTTTTATGCCTATTACATACCTTCAACTTGTATTTTTGCTCGCATATCCAGCGTTGATTGAAGACGCCATCAACTATAATTGCATGAGTTGGACACCTAAGAAGAGATAACGTTTTACGAATTAGGCGTTGGGATGCCAGAAGTCTGAACGTGGTAGGGCACCTAGAAAATCTGAAAAGGTAAATGCTAAGACTCAATCTAGATATACTGCTGGTAAGTGAAGTGCAGTCTACGAGATATACTGGTGGTAAGTGAAGTGAAATGGAAAGAAGATAAGGATTTCTGGCCAGATGAATATAGAGAAATATCAAAAGCAGTAGAAAATGGTATAACGAGAGTAGGATTCGTTATGAATAGGAAAGTACGGCAGAGAATGATCTACTGTGAATAGTTCAGTCGACGAAAGAAGGAAATGCAAAAATGTTCAGGGAAAGACAGGAATAAAGCAATTTAAATCTCTTAGGGATGAAATAAATAGGAAGTGCAAGGCAGATAGGGAAAAATGTGAAGAAATCGAAAAAGAAATGATCTTTGGAAGGACTAAGCATACAGAAATGTGAAAACAAACTTCAGTGAAAATAAAAACAATGGTGGTAATATTACGAGCGCATGCGAATTCTAAAAAGCAGTGGAAGGAATTATCAGGTGACGTCATAGAAGAAGAATTTGGAATCGGAATGGAAGACGGACTGTATGGAGTGTTATAGTCATTATTTAAAAGAGCTGTCAAGACTTGAAATCAAACAAAGCAGAAGAGATAGATAACATTGCAACGGAATTTCTAAAATCATTGAGAGAAGTAGAACAAAGTAGTATTCAAGTTGGTGTGTATAATCTATGAGACTGGCGAAGTACCATAAAACTTTCGGAGAAATATCATCCACACAATTCTAAAGGTAGCAAGAGCAGGCAAGTGCGTAAACTACCACACAATCAGCTAAATATCTCATGCATCCAAGTTGCTAACAAGAACAATATATAGCAGAATGGAAGAGAAAATTGAGGATCTGTTATATGCCGATCAGCTTAGCTTTAGAATAGGTAAAGAACCGGAGAGGCAGGTCCGACGCTGCGCTAGGTAATGGAAGCAAGCTTGAGGGAAAATTAAGACACGTTCGTAGGATTTATCAACCTAGAAAAAGCGTTCGGCAATGTAAAATGGCGCAAGATGTTCGAAATTCTGAGAATCATACGAGGGCGTGCTCAAAAATAATGTCTCTGATCTTGTAATGTTGATGCATTAAGTTGTTCTGAAAGCGGTGCTGATATTCAAGACAATAAAAGCGGGTTAAAAGCTGTGAACTATCTGGGGAAGTTAACCTTGCATTACTGAGCAACTGTTTCAAACACAGGTATCCAGTCTAGCTTACCAAATTCCCAGCCAGACAAACTGGTGCCTTATTTAGGATTGTGAAAATGTGAGTTTGTAATCTTACGGAGCACATCAAATATGGAGCCAAGATTGGGAGACTGCATACAACACTGCATTCATAAAATAACACACGAAGAACGTTGAAACATCTTCTTCTGTAGTGGTCAATCCAAGGATTGGTTTGCAACAGCTACAATGGCAGCTTGTCTTCATTCTGTGCGTCTTTCAGCTTTTCTCTTCGTTTCTTTATAGGTGTTACATCCCACATCTTTCACGATTTGATCCATATACCTCAGTCGTTGTCTTCCTCTTGGTCTTTTTCCCTCGACATATCCCTCTATGATTGTGTTCAGGAGTCCTTTATGTCTTAATAGATGGCCTGTAAATTGCACTCTTCTTTTAACAATGAAACTCCAGAAGCTTCTCTTCTCACCTGCCCTTTCCAGAACCACTTCGTTTGTGACCTTGTCGATCCATTTTATTTTGAGCATGCGTCTATAGCACCACATTTCAAAAGAATTTAGCTTCTGGTCTTCCTCTGTCCCGAGAGTCCATGTTTCACACTCATAGCATGCCACAGTCCACACATATGATTTCAAAAATCTTTTCCTGATTTCAAGGCTGATGCTCTTAGATGTTAATATGTTTTTCTTCTTGGTAAAAGCAGCCTCCGCTTGAGCTATTCTACTTCTCACTTCTGCCTTGCTCCTTCCATCCCTGGTAATATTACCGCCCAGATAAGTAAATTTATCAACTTGTTCAAACATATGCAAGAGGAAATTAACCACAACCAACCGATTCAATTTTCACCCAAAGAAGTTACGTTCGTAGCGCAATCCTGTTCGTCATGAAATTACCACACACTGTTATACTAAATTCATACTAACTGTCTGTGAAATCTTCCCAAAAAGAATAGCTGAGGGCTACTTTGATGATCACACCACATGCTTCACGTGGTCAACTTGGTTTACACAAAGAGTGTAACTCCACAATGATTTTGATAATTAAAATAAATTACATGGAAACGCAATTTACAAAAGAAAAACCTCGAACTGGTTACTATCGTCTTACTATTGCAATTGTATAAGCACGTGGTACTGGTCTCACAAAGTACACCCCACGTGGATTGAACACAAAGAAAAGTTGCTATATTGAAAAATATTGTCAAGACGAGACGTTATAATGTCACTCATATTCGCATTTAAGATTGATGATCTTAGTTAGGGTTACGGATCATCAACACGTGGTTCCACTTTACTCACAAAGTAGTGACAAAGCAACTACTGGAAGATGTTCTGAACTTCACACTCAAATTACACTTCGTTGCAATTTAAGATAACATAAGGTATTTAAGCTCTAAACCTGAAATAAAGGTGATTAAATTTTCAGTTAGGCTGAACTTAAGAAATCCATTGTCCTACGGACTTAGCAGAGACGCCCTTAGCTGGACTGACTGCCCTGGGCCCCTACCGAGGGTGCTTAACCGATACAAGCGGAAGTGACCAGAGAGGCAGCTTCCTATACCAACATGACAAGGGACAGACAGGACCATACTAAGAGTAGAAACCTCTCTGCTTTTAGAAAGCGTAGCTACCTCTTCCGACGTTGGTCCTACTGTTCTCTAGCAGACAGGCTTGTCTGCTACCATCAAGCATGCAACTAGAAATACATTTGTTCATTCATTCTTTCACACTGAAGGGAAGGGGGATGACAGTATCTTATCATATACAGTATATAAAAGAAAACGGATGTAGGTTTCGTACGAGACTGTGTGACATGAATTACATATAAAGTGTAGTAGTGTGACAGATCGTTCTTGTTTATGTGTAAAAGTAACACGTTCCACTGCTCAGTCTCCTCCCAGATAGAGTCAGAAACACCACAGTAAATTTAGAAGTGGAATATATGCCGTAAATGACAACAGATTTAAGAAATTAACATGAAAGGAATCCAACAGAGACGTTTCAATCTTATTATTTGAAAACTCTTCAAGATTTTTGTATAAAAGAAACGTTACTGACATTCTTCATTTTCATTCTTCATTTCTACATATTTATTTCTCAACATAGAACACCTGATGGAGCCACAAACTTTGCTTGCACCGTTTCAGCGCTGAGAAAGTGAAGTCCTCGGGTGTGTTCATTTGGTTTTGGAAACAGATGAACGTCGGATGGGTCCAAGTCGGAACTGCACGAGGAATGACCGATCACAACGAACCCAAGACTTCGGACTGTTGCAGATGTCGCAGCGCTCGTGTGTGGTCTAGCGTTGTTATGCTGAAGGAGAGACTGTTCCGTGTGTGGACGAACTCTTCTATGGTTAGAAACATCATTGCAGCACTCTGTTTCTCACGCCTCGACATGGTTATGTTGCACACCGCCATGTTGCACGCTGTAATTCGGAACCCTCCAGCGGCAGAGGGTTTTAGCTTCCGTCAGCGAAGCGGGAAGGTCGATCAAGTGATATGCACGAGATGTAATTCCTCAACTGATATTGAGAACAGATTAAAAACTTGGGAGGCATTACTTTTCAACACGCCCTCGTGCTGGTAAGCTATAGGGGAAGACGGGTAGTATGTAACATGTACAAGAACCAAGAGGTAAGGATAACATTGGAAGACCAAGAACGAAATGCTCTTATTAAAACCAGTGTAAGACAGGGATACAATATTTCGCCCCTCACTATTCAGTCTATATATATATATACAGGGTGCTACAAAAAGGTACGGGCAAACTTATAGGAAACATTCCTCACACACAAATAAAAAAAAGATGTTATATGGATGTGTCCGGAAACGCTTAATTTCCATGTTAGAGCTCATTTTAGTTTCGTCAGCACGTACTTTACTTCCTTGATTCACCGCCAGTTGGCCCAATTGAAGGAAGGTAGTGTTGACTTCGGTGCTTGTGTTGACATGCGACTCATTGCTCTACAGTACTAGCATCAAGCACATCTGTACGTAGCATCAAAAGGTTAGTGTTCATCACGAACGTGGTTTTGCAGTCAGTGTAATGTTTACAAATGCGGAGTTGGCAGATGCCCATTCAATGTATGAACTAGCACGGGGCAATAGCGGTGGCGCGGTACGTTTGTATCGAGACAGATGTCCAGAACGAAGGTGTCCCGGCAGGAAGACGTTCGAAGCAATTGATCGGTGTCTTAGGGAGCACGGAACATTCCAGCCTATGACTCGCGACCGGGGAAGACTTAGAACGACGAGGACACCCGCAATGGACGAGGCAATTCTTCGTGCATTTGACGATAACCCTAATGTCAGCGTCAGAGAAGTTGCTGCTGTACAAGGTAACGCTGACCACGTCACTGCATGGAGAGAGCTACGGGAGAACCAGTTGTTTCCGTACCATGAACAGCGTGTGCAGGAACTATCAGCAGCTGATTGGCCTCTACGGGTACACTTCTGCGAATGGTTCATCCAACAATGTGTCAATCCTGATTTCAGTGCAAATGTTCTCTTTACGGACGAGGCTTTATTCCAACGTGATCAAATTGTAAATTTTCACAATCAACATGTGTGGGCTGACGAGAATCCGCACGCAATTGTGCAAACACGTCATCAACACAGATTTTCTGTGAACGTTTGGGCAGGCATTGTTGGTGATGTCTTGATTGGGCCCCATGTTCTTCCACCTACGCTCAATGGAGCATGTTATCATGATTTCATACGGGATACTCTACCTGTGCTGCTAGACCATGTGTCTTTACAAGTACGACACAACATGTGGTTCATGGAGCTCCTCCACATTTCAGTCGAAGTGTTCGTACGCTTCTCAACAACAGATTCGGTGACCGATGGGTTGGTAGAGGCGGACTAATGCCATGGCCTCCACGCTCTCCTGACCTCATCCCTCTTGACTTTCATTTATGGGGGCATTTGAAAGCTCTTGTCTACACAACCCCGGTACCAAATGTAGAGACTCTTCGTGCTCGTATTGTGGACGGCTGTGATACAATACGCCATTCCCCAGGGCTGCATCAGCGCATCAGGGATTCCATGCGACGGAGGGTGGATGCATGTATCCTCGCTAACGGAGGACATTTTGAACATTTCCTGTAACAAACCGATTCAGCGAAGAACATCCTCATTCTCTATATTATCAACCCACCTAATTTTCAACATTCTTCTGTAGCACCACCTCGCAAATGCTTCGATTCTCCTCTGTTCTGGTTTTCCCACAGTCCATGTTCCACTACCATACAAAGCTGTGCTCCAAACGTACAGACGTGCTCAAAAGTATCCGGACGACCTGAATTGCATTTCGCCTGATTCGCATGCAACCGGCATAACGCAGCGGTCTAGCAGGTCCTCTAATCGCTCCTTGGTACAGTCGTTTGACTATAGAAAATGGTTCCAACAAGTCACCACTAGAAAACACTGCTCTGTATCTCAATAACTCAAGATGTAAAGTAATACCACGATACTACAAATATCAGGGAACACCTTATCACAGATGAGAGTGTCCTTAAGGCTTGTAAGCTCACATTTATTACAATAAATGAGATAACTGAAATGTTACCACTCTCATTATTACGTCAGATAGGTAATGCACGTAGTAAGTTCGTCGTATCCATGATTTACTCTTGGAAGTAACATACCGTATTTATTATGTAACACAAAATGGCATTAAAATTTAATTTATTCACGAGCAGCTAGTTGAGAATATGTATGAACTTCAAGTGACACGACGAACCGTCTCGTTCTGCATATGGATTCAAACCCAGATCATGCAGTCTAAGCAAGGATTTCGTGTCTGACGGAAACTAACAGTCATTCCTGATTAGGCATACAGAGAGTGATATACCTCGATTTTATACAGTAACAGTTAACAAATATCAACTTTAAATTACATAACGCAGACAGTTTTAACGGACGCGAATTACTACCCAGCATCTACTGTCCCTGTTAACGAACTACGAGAGATGTTAAATATTTCTTCTTCACAAGTAACTTACTTGAAATCCCGTGAGGTAAAGCTTTGTGTTGGACAGGGATTAGAACCCAGAACCTAATCGGATTGATATCGAAGCACAGTCAACTGTGACATATCAAATTTTCTCGGCAGTAGCTAGATGTTTTAACTGAAATGACGAGACGAAACATTACTTTTTTCCTTCCCAGGACTCCGACCCGGCACCTATTGCTGTTATATTCTAGAGAAAACGAACGTTAAATATGGGTTTGTTGCAACAGAAGCGACATGTGAGCATGTTTGAACTAGAAATAATATGACGAAGAGTTCAGTGATGACTGGGAATAGAGCCACACACGTATCGTTGTTGACTACAGCTACAGCTACCAAATTTTTCTCCACCAGCAGCTCGGAATAACATCTTGAACTTACAGTGATCTCGTAAATAGTTCTGTGTCTCACGGGGAGTCAAAAACGTCAAATATCGCTAGTGTTGACAACGAATGAAAATACATTAAACATCAAAATTACTATCCACCATCAGATAGGTGTCCTAATGCTAGAGCTTGATAATACATAATTAAATCCTTAGTGCCGGACCAGGATTCAAACCCATTCACGCGCAATATATGGAGATGTTGAGGAATCCGCAGTTTTGAACAAACAACAAATTGTAGCCGAGTTGTATTGTCACGAAGGGATCAAATTCCACGTTAAGGGCGGTCTGAGTTGCATTCCCAGTTCAGAACCCATTTTATCGACATACAGAAGCTCAGATAAAAGATGGAATAAGTGTCCTGTGACCATACATAGCGTTTGTTTCGTCACCAGAAATAAATAACTAGTATAAGAAAGGTTACTGGTGACAGAGTTTCTACATGTCGCCACTCCAGACTTTATTGTGGTTCAAACTAACGTCTACTTGGTAGAGAAGGAATATCATTTTTAATGTGGATTTCAGACCACAGTGCCATTATACCTTTTTCAATTGGTGTAGCCAGAAGAGAATGGAATCTGTCTCTCCCTATATAAAATCATTGACAGAAGCTGGAATCGAACCCAGATTGTAGGTATACGAAACTATCATCAGGCCAACAGACAACCAAATACTCTTCTCTGTGACTCATTTTTCTATCGTAACGCCGTTGCGTCACACTGGATGAGAATTCTGACACACAGGCTCCCTGTAGTAATTTGCAGCATGTTCAGTAAATTCATTTACTTGGTTGACCGAATCACCATGAACTAGGTGCCTCGGCTACCCAGTGCATACATTCGACTCTATTTTGTAATCACCGAAATAAAATCACATAACTGCCACCTACAAAGAACAGCCAACAGTGTCGGATGCAGAAATTTAAAAAGGAAGTGTTCCTTTCCACTTGAGCTACTCTATTGCGCTTTCTGTTTGTTGAAAACGTCGCGCAGTGCAAACGAACAGCTGTAACTGTTTGTCTCTCAGAAGTCTAGACCTGGCCATATGCATTATCTCACAGCGCAGTGGAATGTAGAAGTTCTTGAGGAATTGTTGAGCTCATGGTAAGTGTCACGCACTGTAGATAAGATGTCGCGAGTTCGAGTACATTCACTGCTACGTTTTATAGAACACAATTCTTCTGTCTGCTAAAGTCATCAATCTAATGGAGCTTTGAACATAATTCCCTTCACTTCTCAACCCAAAATAGTCGCATGTCATAAAGGGCTAACTTATGCGACATTTTGTTCCTTTCAGGCTTAATAGACAGCCAGGCAGCAGATGCATATCGAAACTTTTGTATTATGTGTGGGGAGAGCGCATCGTGGCAAAATACGTCAGAACAGTATTTTCTACATTAGCTGTCGTGTGGTAGTGGCATTTTATTCTTCTTCAAACCTTGTTTGACAGCCTTAACTCAGAACAAGTTTTCTACATGCATGTAACCAATAAAGTGCATGTGCATTATCAGACTGTTATAGATAACATCAGAGAATTCGCATATATCCTTGAAGATTAATATCTCTCTCATGTTTACTATTGTTTTAACAACAGCCCGCAACTCGTGGTCGTGCGATAGCGTTCTCGCTTCCCACACCCGGGTTACCGGGTTCGATTCCCGGCGGGGTCAGTGATTTTCTCTGCCTCGTGATGGCTAGGTGTTGTGTGATGTCCTTAGGTTAGTTAGGTTTAAGTAGTTCTAAGTTCTAGGGGACTGATGACCATAGATGCTAAGTCCCATAGTGCTCAGAGCCATTTGAACCATTTTTTTAACAACGCTAAACGAAAATTTACGAGAATTGTGCACTGTATTAGAAGAAATGAAATAAATCTACCCACGATAACCTTACGACGAAAGTCTGTTTTAATAAAGCAGAGTATCTGTGCACAAGCGTGCCTCTAAGGACACGAATTAGTAAAATAGTACTCACTTAGATTTTGATTGGGTCTGTGTTTAATTGGTATGCTGTGACATACTCAAGGGGTAAAAAAATGTGGCATTTCATAAATAAAGTTACATATTCCTAGAACCCGAAATTTGCTTGCCAGCAGCGGAAAGAGGCGTTACCTGTTGTGCAGCATTGTAAGTTTTTCACCATTGCACTATGAGCCGAAAGTATTTTCTTGAGATTTCCTTATCGATGTTTGATCTGACTGCTTGTAGCTCTTCCACAGAAGGTATAAAAACGTTTCAGTTAGTGGGACTGGAACCCTAACAGACGCTTTTTCCAGGTCAGCACGTTACCAAAGAGCTGGCGAAGAGGTATGTGCTTAAAATCCTCTTACTAGACCAATGGTTGCTAGAACTTGTAAACCGCTTTTTAAAGGACGAGATTAGTTGCGATTTCCACGTGCAACGACTTTCCTGGGCTGAAAACCGTAAATTTACAATCTTTTATTACACCTCAAGCGGTGATAACTCAGATTATTCAATGGAAATGAGAGGTAAAATCAAGTGAACTTTGAGGCTTATTTCCGTGCACACCAGGAAGTAACTCGTCGATCGCACAGTTGCCAAACATATCCTGCATTGTTGCCAAATCTCAGTTACAGTACCAGCAGGAGGAAGACGAACCGATGTGATCCTACAGGGGGCTGTGGAAGTGACCATAGCTGGCGTCTCCAAGGCGCGGCTGCTACGGCCTGGAATACGTAATGCGTCTGATTCGCATTTCTGTAACTAGGTTTAGGGACTGGAGCGTAGTTACTAATAATACTCAGAACTGACTGCAAACTAAGCATCATATATCAGTAACTCTCATAGTTGTTCTTATATTGCTTTCGTAAGTGTACTCAAAACTAAGAACTCATTCACAGAAATTTTCGTGCCTAGCTGGTAGTCGAGCACAACAAACAAATAAAAAAAAAAGAATGTGTTTTTGTGTGTGTGTGTGTGTGTGTGTGTGTGTGTGTGTGGGTGTGTGTGTGTGTGTGTGGAGAGAGAGAGAGAGAGAGAGAGAAATAAAAATCAAAAAGAATGAAGAGAGAGAGTAAAAAATTGTTGTAAAGAAATTGAATCATGGTATATAATGAAATCTTTCATTAAAATAACACGTTCCACATCATTACGAAATGTCGTATTCATGTTCTATGGAACAATAATTAATCTAATGTAATCCAATCATGTCATATTGAGAAATAGCATTGAAGAGTCATGAATTACCGAAACTTTTGCCAATTCCAGTAACCAAATCTAAACTTGACAAAAAAAAGACGACAATTTTTGTAATAAACCGGGACTCCTATCAAGACCCTTTCGTCCCTGTTAACTAACCACGAAAGATGTCTGATATACCTCCATTCTGAAGTAACAAAGTGTGCATGCATTTAAAGATGAAGTGCATGATGTGGAGTTCTGTGACGCAGATACGAACCCAACACACAATCGGATTGTTAACTAAGTAAAATCAAATGTTACGTATCGGTTTTCCTTACCAGCTGCTAGGTGTTTGAATCTAAAACAAGGATACAAACTTTCGTGCCTAAGCGACAATCGAGCTGCATACCTACCGTGCATCCACGAATATAGCTTAAGTATCAGCTGCTTACTCACCAACAGTAAGATGTGTGCATGTTTGACCAGAAATAACGGCACCTAATGCGATTGTTGTCAACACATGAACAGACATTAAAAATGCACGTTAATTTTCACTTGCAGGCCGGTAAGCACGTGATAGGGCTTGAAATGATATTATGAATATTTTTGTATTGGATCAGTATTCGGACCCACATACTTACCTTTGGAGGAGACCTATAGAAGATTGCAGTCTTGGGAAAAGGAACGAAATGATTGAACTATAACGTTCCGAGAGATTCAGATCCTCGATAGAGGAGATACGAATTTGAATCACAGTCCAGCACCAAATTTTTCAACGTCACTAGTTCAACCAAGTATCAGTAAAATAAGAGCCCTGTTCCTTTAAGTCGGTATCGGTTCATCAAATAAAATAAAATTTTCTAATGTAAGTAAGTTTACTTTCGAATGTATTTCTGTTTACCATGATTTCCGCTATGTCATTTCCCAACGTAAACTGGCTCTGCCCAGCTGGTACTGAAGGAACGTGATGTTTAATGCGGATTTTGGATTATAACGTCTTTCTCTTGAGGTTACCAGAGGTAAAGCAAATCTGTTTGTACCTGAACCCACGCATTGCACCTGTGATAGTTCGTTCCACCAGACCATTGTGGCCACATTTCCCAGTCCCAAGAGTGTGCTGTAACGTACGATGTCCTTAGCTTACAAAATTAGTCACTGTGGAAAAAATGCGAGTCTATTCAAGGGTTAAGTAGAAGCAAGCTCCTGACGCGGAGATTATGCTATTCTCATGTCAGTAGGATGTAAAGACTCTTCTAGGCATCATAGGCTAGCCATTTGGAAAATTTCACAAATTCATCTAATTTCTTAGTTCGAGAAAATCCACTGTGAAGTGTGAAGTTACCGGATAATTCGATTATTACCGTCATTGTTACTATCATTTTCTTTCTTTCTAGCTCATAGTGACACCAGTTTAAGTAACCTAATGTAGCGAAGACTGTTTGCCAGTGCTGTTTCTCACTGGAAAATACGCAATTCACTCATTTGGCTCCATAAGTACACTGTAACAGTAATTTCTGTGTGTGTACAATGCATACAGGTTGTAGAATTTAGCAGTGCTCTCTCTTCCACTTCTGTATACAATATGGCTGACTTAAACCGGCCCTTTATCATTACAGGCCCTGGGCAGTGCAACATCATACTGACAATAGTAATGTGCTTATACTGATAACCTGGCTGTTCGTTTTACCTGATTTTGTAATCATTTAAATAAAACAACATGACCTTCCAGTGGGCGATATTTCGTCCCCCTTTTACTTCTGTGAAATTTGTCAGTAAGCTTTGTGCTATATAGAAGGAATTATCACAGGTGCAATGCGTGGGTTCAGGCATTTACTGTTAAGAGGCACAAACAGATTTGCTTTATCTCTAGTAACCTCAAGAGAAAGACGTTATAATCCAAAATCCGCATTAAACATCACGTTCCTTCATTACCAACTGGGCAGAGCCGGTTTACGTTGGGAAATGACATAGCGGAAGTCGTGGTAAATAGAAATACAGTTGCCTGTAAACTTACTTACATTAGAAAATTTTATTTTATTTAATGAACCGATAGCCAATTAAAGGAACAGTGATCTTATTTTACTGTTACTTGATTGAACTAGAGACTTTGAAAAATTTGGTGCTGGACTGTGATTCGAGTTCGTATCTCCTCTATCGAGGATCTGAATCTCTCGGAACGTTATAGTTCAATCATTTCGTTCCTTTTCCCAAGACTGCAATCTTCTATAGGTCTCCTCCAAAGGTAAGTATGTGGGTCCGAATACTGATCCAATACAAAAATATTCATAATATCATTTCAAGCCCTATCACGTGCTTACCGGCCTGCAAGTGAAAATTAACGTGCATTTTTTATGTCTGTTCATGTGTTGACAACAATCGCATTAAGTGCCGTTATTTCTTGGTCGAACATGCACACATCTTACTGTTGGTGAGTAAGCAGCTGATACTTAAGCTATATTCGTGGATGCACGGTAGGTATGCAGCTCGATTGTCGCTTAGGCACGAAGGTTTGTATCCTTGTTTTAGATTCAAACACCTAGCAGCTGGTAAGGAAAACCGATACGTAACATTTGATTTTACTTAGTTAACAATCCGATTGTGTGTTGGGTTCGTATCTGCGTCACAGAACTCCACATCATGCACTTCATCTTTAAATGCATGCACACTTTGTTACTTCAGAATGGAGGTATATCAGACATCTTTCGTGGTTAGTTAACAGGGACGAAAGGGTCTTGATAGGAGTCCCGGTTTATTACAAAAATTGTCGTCTTTTTTTTGTCAAGTTTAGATTTGGTTACTGGAATTGGCAAAAGTTTCGGTAATTCATGACTCTTCAATGCTATTTCTCAATATGACATGATTGGATTACATTAGATTAATTATTGTTCCATAGAACATGAATACGACATTTCGTAATGATGTGGAACGTGCTATTTTAATGAAAGATTTCATTATATACCATGATTCAATTTCTTTACAACAATTTTTTACTCTCTCTCTTCATTCTTTTTGATTTTTATTTCTCTCTCTCTCTCTCTCTCTCTCCACACACACACACACACCCACACACACACACACACACACACACACACACACACACAAACACATTCTTTTTTTTTTATTTGTTTGTTGTGCTCGACTACCAGCTAGGCACGAAAATTTCTGTGAATGAGTTCTTAGTTTTGAGTACACTTACGAAAGCAATATAAGAACAACTATGAGAGTTACTGATATATGATGCTTAGTTTGCAGTCAGTTCTGAGTATTATTAGTAACTACGCTCCAGTCCCTAAACCTAGTTACAGAAATGCGAATCAGACGCATTACGTATTCCAGGCCGTAGCAGCCGCGCCTTGGAGACGCCAGCTATGGTCACTTCCACAGCCCCCTGTAGGATCACATCGGTTCGTCTTCCTCCTGCTGGTACTGTAACTGAGATTTGGCAACAATGCAGGATATGTTTGGCAACTGTGCGATCGACGAGTTACTTCCTGGTGTGCACGGAAATAAGCCTCAAAGTTCACTTGATTTTACCTCTCATTTCCATTGAATAATCTGAGTTATCACCGCTTGAGGTGTAATAAAAGATTGTAAATTTACGGTTTTCAGCCCAGGAAAGTCGTTGCACGTGGAAATCGCAACTAATCTCGTCCTTTAAAAAGCGGTTTACAAGTTCTAGCAACCATTGGTCTAGTAAGAGGATTTTAAGCACATACCTCTTCGCCAGCTCTTTGGTAACGTGCTGACCTGGAAAAAGCGTCTGTTAGGGTTCCAGTCCCACTAACTGAAACGTTTTTATACCTTCTGTGGAAGAGCTACAAGCAGTCAGATCAAACATCGATAAGGAAATCTCAAGAAAATACTTTCGGCTCATAGTGCAATGGTGAAAAACTTACAATGCTGCACAACAGGTAACGCCTCTTTCCGCTGCTGGCAAGCAAATTTCGGGTTCTAGGAATATGTAACTTTATTTATGAAATGCCACATTTTTTTACCCCTTGAGTATGTCACAGCATACCAATTAAACACAGACCCAATCAAAATCTAAGTGAGTACTATTTTACTAATTCGTGTCCTTAGAGGCACGCTTGTGCACAGATACTCTGCTTTATTAAAACAGACTTTCGTCGTAAGGTTATCGTGGGTAGATTTATTTCATTTCTTCTAATACAGTGCACAATTCTCGTAAATTTTCGTTTAGTGTTGTTAAAAAAATGGTTCAAATGGCTCTGAGCACTATGGGACTTAGCATCTATGGTCATCAGTCCCCTAGAACTTAGAACTACTTAAACCTAACTAACCTAAGGACATCACACAACACCTAGCCATCACGAGGCAGAGAAAATCACTGACCCCGCCGGGAATCGAACCCGGTAACCCGGGTGTGGGAAGCGAGAACGCTATCGCACGACCACGAGTTGCGGGCTGTTGTTAAAACAATAGTAAACATGAGAGAGATATTAATCTTCAAGGATATATGCGAATTCTCTGATGTTATCTATAACAGTCTGATAATGCACATGCACTTTATTGGTTACATGCATGTAGAAAACTTGTTCTGAGTTAAGGCTGTCAAACAAGGTTTGAAGAAGAATAAAATGCCACTACCACACGACAGCTAATGTAGAAAATACTGTTCTGACGTATTTTGCCACGATGCGCTCTCCCCACACATAATACAAAAGTTTCGATATGCATCTGCTGCCTGGCTGTCTATTAAGCCTGAAAGGAACAAAATGTCGCATAAGTTAGCCCTTTTTTGACATGCGACTATTTTGGGTTGAGAAGTGAAGGGAATTATGTTCAAAGCTCCATTAGATTGATGACTTTAGCAGACAGAAGAATTGTGTTCTATAAAACGTAGCAGTGAATGTACTGGAACTCGCGACATCTTATCTACAGTGCGTGACACTTACCATGAGCTCAACAATTCCTCCAGAACTTCTGCATTCCACTGCGCTGTGAGATAATGCATATGGCCAGGTCTAGACTTCTGAGAGACAAACAGTTACAGCTTTTCGTTTGCACTGCGCGACGTTTTCAACAAACAGAAAGCGCAATAGAGTAGCTCAAGTTGAAAGGAACACTTCCTTTTTAAATTTCTGCATCCGACACTGTTGGCTGTTCTGTGTAGGTGGCAGTTATGTGATTTTATTTCGGTGATTACAAAATAGAGTCGAATGTATGCACTGGGTAGCCGAGGCACCTAGTTCATGGTGATTCGGTCAACCAAGTAAATGAATTTACTGAACATGCTGCAAATTACTACAGGGAGCCTGTGTGTCAGAATTCTCATCCAGTGTGACGCAACGGCGTTACGATAGAAAAATGAGTCACAGAGAAGAGTATTTTGTTGTCTGTTGGCCTGATGATAGTTTCGTATACCTACAATCTGGGTTCGATTCCAGCTTCTGTCAATGATTTTATATAGGGAGAGACAGATTCCATTCTCTTCTGGCTACACCAATTGAAAAAGGTATAATGGCACTGTGGTCTGAAATCCACATTAAAAATGATATTCCTTCTCTACCAAGTAGACGTTAGTTTGAACCACAATAAAGTCTGGAGTGGCGACATGTAGAAACTCTGTCACCAGTAACCTTTCTTATACTAGTTATTTATTTCTGGTGACGAAACAAACGCTATGTATGGTCACAGGACACTTATTCCATCTTTTATCTGAGCTTCTGTATGTCGATAAAATGGGTTCTGAACTGAGAATGCAACTCAGACCGCCCTTAACGTGGAATTTGATCCCTTCGTGACAATACAGCTCGGCTACAATTTGTTGTTTGTTCAAAACTGCGGACT
Organism: Schistocerca americana; assembly: GCF_021461395.2. Classification (NCBI taxonomy): domain Eukaryota; kingdom Metazoa; phylum Arthropoda; class Insecta; order Orthoptera; family Acrididae; genus Schistocerca; species Schistocerca americana. Next base: position 134,387,401 of record NC_060127.1, read on the forward strand.
CCTCAACATCTGCACATATTGTGCGTGAATGGGTTTGAATCCTGGTCCGGCACTAAGGATTTAATTATGTATTATCAAGCTCTAGCATGAGGACACCTATCTGCTGGTGGATAATAATTTTGATGTTTAATGTATTTTCATTCGTTGTCAACACTAGCGATATTTGACGTTTTTGACTCCCCGTGAGACACAGAACTATTTGCGAGATCACTGTAAGTTCAAGATGTTATTCCGAGCTGCTGGTGGAGAAAAATTCGGTAGCTGTAGCTGTAGTCAACAACGATATGTGTGTGGCTCTATTCCCAGTCATCACTGAACTCTTCGTCATATTATTTCTAGTTCAAACATGCTCACATGTCGCTTCTGTTGCAACAAACCCATATTTAACGTTCGTTTTCTCTAGAATATAACAGCAATAGGTGCCGGATCGGAGTCCTGGGAAAGAAAAAATTAATGTTTCGTCTCGTCATTTCAGTTAAAACATCTAGCTACTGCCGAGAAAATCTGATATGTCACAGTTGATTGTGCTTCGATATCAATCCGATTAGGTTCTGGGTTCGAATCCCTGTCCAACACAAAGCTTTACCTCACGGCATTTCAAGTAAGTTACTTGTGAAGAAGCAATATTTAACATCTCTCGTAGTTCGTTAACAGGGACAGTAGATGCTGGGTAGGAATTCGCGTCCGTTAAAACTGTCTGCGTTATGTAATTTAAAGTTGATATTTGTTAACTGATACTGTATAAAATCGAGGTATATCACTCTCTGTATGCCTAATCAGGAATGACTGTTAGTTTCCGTCAGACACGAAATCCTTGCTTAGACTGAATGATCTGGGTTTGAATCCATATGCAGAACGAGACGGTTCGTCGTGTCATTTGAAGTTCATACATATTCTCAACTAGCTGCTCGTGAATAAATTAAATAATTTACATAATAAATACGGTATGTTACTTCCAAGAGTAAATCATGGATACGACGAACTTACTACGTGCATTACCTATCTGACGTAGTAATGAGAGTGGTTACATTTCAGGTATCTCATTTATTGTAATAAATGTGAGCTTACAAGCCTTAAGGACACTCTCATCTGTGATAATGTGTTCCCTGATATTTGTAGTATCGTGGTATTACTTTACATCTTGAGTTATTGAGATACAGAGCAGTGTTTTCTAGTGGTGACTTGTTGGAACCATTTTCAGTAGTCAAACGACTGTACCAAGGAGCGATTAGGGGACCTGCTAGACCGCTGCGTTATGCCGGTTGCATGCGAATCAGGCGAAATGCAATTCAGGTCGTTCGGATACTTTTGAGCACGTCTGTACGTTTGGAGCACAGCTTTGTATGGTAGTGGAACATGGACTGTGGGAAAACCAGAACAGAGGAGAATCGAAGCATTTGCGAGGTGGTGCTACAGAAGAATGTTGAAAATTAGGTGGGTTGATAATATAGAGAATGAGGATGTTCTTCGCTGAATCGGTGAAGAAAGGACTATATAGAGTACACCGACAAGAAGGAACGGGATGACAGGGGATCTGTTAAGGCGTCAGGGAATAACTTATATGATACTAGAGGGAGCGGTAGAGAGTAAAAACTGTAGAGGAAGACGAGAGATTCGGATACAGTACAGAAGTAATCGAGTACATAGGTTGCATGTGCTACGCTGAGATGGAAAGTTTGGCACAAGAGAGGAATTCGTGGCGGGTCGCATCAAACCAAGCAGAAGATTGATGAGACAAAATGGACGACTGCAATGCGTGCCTCAAAGCAAAAAAAAAAAAAAAAAAAAAAAAAAAATGTAAAGAAATAAGGTATTTGAAATGGCGTGCGGACATTTGTCATGTCGGACATTTTCCACGATTTTACCTGCTCCGAAGGGTTGGTTCCCTTGTCTCCCCCTCCCCCTGCTCACTTACTGAGCCTTTCCGCCGGTTTTCTTAACATAGGACCAGAATCTCTATGGATTTTTCGCCACATTTCTGGAGAGAGTTTCGTTGTGGAAACTATTAAATGCATCTCGCATTGAAATCCGCACCAATTTCGAGCCACAGTAAAACTTCGCCAATCTTGGAGATTTTGCGCTCGTCTAAATTGTACGAGCCTTTTTCGGTGCTCCTGCAGCAGCTTTCTTTCGTGTTTTGTTTACCATGGGGTATCAGTTCCGTCTGATATTAATTTATTTGGTATGAATCTCTAGAGTGCTGTTGATACTATTTCTTTGAACTTAAGCCACGGTCTTCACTTACATAGTTTGGAAGGATTGGACACTGTCTCTTAGAAAGGCGTCAACCGAATTTTTAGTTGCTTTTAAAAATATATATATTTCGCGTTTAGTTTTGGTGAATTTCTTTGTTACGGAATTGAGCCTCGCTACGACTGTGTGTTCACTAATCCCTGTATCCATCGTGATGCTCAGGATTATTTGTGGCTAAGACGTCAAGTGTGTTTTCGTAACCATTTACAATTTGAATGGCCTCGTGAACTAATTGTTCAAAATAATTTTATAAAAAACATTTAGAACAATTATGGAACTTGTTTTCTATCTCCAATAGGGTCTGAAAAATGTATTTTTCTCAACATACGGAAGGTAGATTGAAGTCACTGCCAACTGTAATTATATGAGTAGGGTGTCTATTGGCGATGAGACGCGAAATGTTCAGCAACTGTTTCATCTGAGACCAGGGGTTGGTAAAAGGAGCCAGTTATTAATTTATTCCGGTTGTCGAATATAACCTCTGCCCATACTAAGTCACAGGAACTATCTGCTTCAATGTCGCTTGTGAGCTGGAACACACATTACATTATTTTTCCTTAAGTTGTGCTTCTTGTTTCTGTTGTAGTGGAGATCATTACAATTACGGCTTTTCTCTCCAAAACCTAGGATGCTTTCTCTGTGACCCTTTAAATACCATAGCTGAACAATATATAACAACAAACGTACGGTACAAGCATAGCATTCTGTATTACTTCATTTCCTTATTTCTAACATTTTAAAATTGTACGTCGACTTTAGATGACATGTCAGTCATAGATGTTCTTATCTCTGTTCATGAACGTACTGTCAGTCATGTTTTGAACATTGTCCAGCTACACTTTATTAACTAATGTTTCGCAGCAAGGGATATCGGATTTTGAGTAAATTAATATGGAGTATGTCGTCCTTCTTTCAAACATTCACATACCAATTTCTTCTTTCCTTGTTGTCTTTTGGGCATGCAGTTGTAGTAATTAAAGTAGGCACAAATGCAGTGATCAAGAAGAAATGATTAGCGTACATTCGCATTCTCTCTACATCGTTCCTTTCTTGTTGCTCCCATGGCGATGGACTGTTTCTATCGCAATCAGTATGCGTGAAAGGAAGGTACTGTACAGACAGAGGGATCTATACTTATACTTGGCACAACTAATTACATAGTGACATAATCGTCGGAATTGCTTTCGTTTCCCAAAAGTTATAAATATTTCGATTTGGAAAACAAGCTCTGTATTTGGCCAAGATGTCGAAGAAGAAAGTCACTTACTCGTTGTATCGAGTAATATGTGGAGTCGGCGGTTTGAAAGCGGACAGTAGTAGTACGAGAATGGGCGTCCCTTACCTGAGGGATCGCTACCTGGCGAAGGGGCAAGTGTGGCAAACGTCCGGCGTGGCAAATTTCCGGCGTGGCAAATGTCCGGCATTCTTTGAAATGACACTCAAATTTTCCTTGAACCATTCAGAAACTACAGTTCACAACACAATTGAAGGGTCACTTTTTCGATGCCCCGTAATTGTCTCCCATTACGACGCAGAAGATTGAAATTTAACTCAAAGGTGCCTGCATCCTTCCACTGTAACGGTGTTAAAGCCCCGTCGCCCTGCTATGTCATCCTTGGGCTCGACGACGCTTCGAACTGCAAGATGACGACAGATGCGGAAAAAAGGACACAGCTCAGGAGCTTATGTGACGTGTAAGGTGGGTTCCTAATAGCACAAAGCACAGCTCCTCTGTACACATTTTTATATGATTAGAAGGTCGTCACCCATATTTCAACCTTCATTTGAAGCTTCTACGATGGAGGTCTGAACCGTGACACATAGGGTTGAAATCACGCGGTTTTCTTGTCTTTGGCCGAGGAAAACCTTCCGGACAGGCCGCCACTCAGAATCACCTGGAAAATCCCTTTCTTTGGGACTCAGAATCACACACATTCCGCGGTTGAAAACGACAGTGCGCAATACGATAAGCATCAGGACGAGGTTCTTGAAACGTTTGACATCGCTGACACCCCTGAGACGTTTCAGCCTTTCTTTAAGGACATTCTGGGGCTGTATCCCCATTGAACGTCATCGCAACTGTGGTGTCACCGCCAGACACCACACTTGCTAAGTGGTAGCCTTTAAATCGGTCGCGGTCCGTTAGTATACGTTGGACCCGCGCGTCGCCACTATCAGTGACTGCAGACCGAGCGCCGCCACACGGCAGGTCTAGTCTAGAGAGACTGCCTAGCACTCGCCCCAGTTGTACAGCCGACTTTGCTAGCGATAGTTCACAGTCTACATACGCTCTCATTTGCAGAGACGACAGTTTAGCATAGCCTTCAGCTACGTCATTTGCTACGACCTAGCAAGGCGCCATATTCAGTTACTATTGATATTGATTTTGTGAATCATGTACCGTCAAGAGCGACGTTCATCATTAATGGATTAAAGTTATCAAACTAATTACGTCCGCTTTCTGAATTCTCATTCCTTGTCATGATCCAGACCTCACGACAGTATAGTTCTTCCCTCCTAAAACGTGTGCATTTCGGCCTCCACTCGTAACACGGTGTTGGCTCTTCGGCCAACACAACAGCAACCATTTGCAACGCAGCGGCCACGATTTTTACTCTCGCGTACAGGTTGGAACCTCTAGGAACCGTTCAAAACCATTCGACGAAATTTGAATGTGATCCGAAGCAGTATAGACTTCTTATGCATTTTCAGCCCTCCTGTTTCGCTCACTCCTGTGGTGTGATGGAGAGAGGAGGTGGGGTGAGGGGATGTGAAATTGACACATGCGCGAATAAAATGGCAAACCGTTTTTCTACGAACTCGTTATTGGGCAATACCCTCTGTGGCATTCGCCGGGCTTTACTCAGAACTTCAGAAATGTACTGGTACAGAAAAACCTGTGAAATACGGAATTGCAGCGCCTGAGTTGTAAAGTACGGTGCAATGTTCTTTCGGACGAGCATGCATCCAAAGTTGTTTTAAATACTGATTTTAATATTGGATCTCCTGTCTCTTCCCTGTCTGCTGCTGTATGAAATGCAAGAATCAAATTCGCGTTTGTAATTATGATGAAACTCCAGCTGCGCAATGTACTGATGACAATGAAAATTTGTGCAGGACCGGGGCTCGAACCCGGATTTCCCATTTTATGCGAGTGGCCATCTTAACGGCTTCTACTATCGTAGTACTCTCAGGGGATAGACCCAAACATCCATACGTTACCATGTTGTGTACATACTATAATCACACAGATACTGTGAACCTCGTACAGGGGGCCATTATGATTGAAGTCGCTGATAGTTTGTAGGCACGAAATGCCACATTGCAGCATCGTCACGAACGGCTTGTACGCGGTGTGTGCTCCAGACCTGAGGAGTGGCTGGCTAGCGAGTATCGGCTCTTCGCCGAGTCTCCACCCCCCCCCCCCCCCCGTAGGCGGCAGGGTGTTGTTTTTATTACCGGTGGCCCGTGGCCCCGGCGGCTCGTAAGAAACACGGCCGGCCCCGGAGGCGGCGACGCCCCTCGGGGGCTGTGCCCGCCCCCACCGCACAGCCGTCGCGCACCGCCTTCTTACGTGGTGCAACTTGGCGAAGGCGAAAATCGAGTTCCCCTTACAGAACTTCGCTCTCGTGTTTGTGCGTCGGGCCTGAATCGAATTTGTTAGCCCGATCAAATACCGGTTTTTCGAACGTCAGTTATTTTACACGAGTGGTGTGTATAAATCAGCTGTCACGAGTTCGTCAGCACGATTAAGGGAGGTTTCCAAACAGAAATGTGCCCGTGGTCACGCTGTAATTTTAATGGGGAAGATCCAAAGGAAGGGCTAAGCGTTGCCCTTAGGACCCTACATGCTTTCAAAGGAACCGAGTGCACGACGACAGCGACCACTCGGCATCAAAGTGTTTGAAGTCACGCTCGTACGTTCTGTTGCTATGTGTTTCCATTCCATGATTAATGTGATTTGAAGAGAAGTAATAAAATGAGCTCTAACATGCAAAGTAAGCGTTTCCAGACACATGTCCACATAACATATTTTCTGCGAGTGACAGGCACCCCTATCTACAGGTAACTCTGAAAGACATCGAAACTGACATTCACATTGAAAAGGTAGAGTACCTCCCGACAATGAAAATAGGTACAACATTCTTCGTTACTTTTGTCAGAACAACACTTTTTTTTTTGTAAAATAACTCAGTTTCAATTAATACAGCGAAGCCGGATACCAGTGTGGGAAAGAATGACAATTTATTTATTTAATTGATCACATGTGCACTTCCACAAAATAAATCCCTACATCCAGTTTGGTGAGATCTGTGAAATGAATGAATGTATGGTCGTCTGCTAACCGCAGATAGTGAATGTGAATATATGATCATCTTTGAGACGATCCTTTGGCCACCTTTGGTGGAACCAAAGAGATGAAACTTACCGGAGCTTTGAGCGCCTGAAATGTGGCTGACCAATACGGTAGCATGGTCTTCCCCCACCTCGACAGAGGTGCGAGATGACCTGAAGAACGGCCATGTTTCAGCACTCTGCTGCTGGATCTAGTATTGGTAAGACCTGTCTTAGGCGTGCTCCGTAAGGACAAAAGAGTGGAGACATGGTATGCATGTGAAATACTTAAGAGTAGTTTAGAATAATAATTTCTCTATTTCAGGAACTGTTGTGGGGAGAATTAAATGTCAGGCAGGTAATATTAAGGGGATCGTAGTAATCATCGGAAGTGACCAACGGTCACAATGAAACCACGTGTAGCAATAAGTTGAAATACTTCCGAGTGCTTAAGTTAAGCTGAATTACTAGCATGTGTACTATAAGTTGGAAATATTTAAGAAATGGCGTGTGCAGGACTTGAAATTAGAGACGAGTACTTCCACGTGGTGAGTACTGTGTTGGTCTCAGTCTGTGTATGAGACAAAGGATAAAGAGAAGTACTCGTCCATGGTATCAGTTGAGGACTCGCGTGTGTGATGAATATGTTCTTAATATTACTTTTCGTGTTATGCTTCCGTGTGACACTTGATTCAAACTATAATACTCTGAGAGAGAAGCAAGGTGAGTCAGCCGTCTATCCAGCAACGCCACTTGGCTTACATTGCACAGGAAGACGTGCATATATCCGCCAGAGTTCGTAGTAGGAAAGAAAAGTTACGAAGTGGGGCAGTGTCGTGTGGAACTGCGATGAATACTAATTGAAGTGGGAAAGCTGAAAGTGGAGTGATTCTAACGTTGTGACTATTCTTTGTGATGTATGTTGCCAGTGTGATGTATTTCATGTAATTTATGTGTGGTTTGCATGGGAGAGTAGCAAGATAGGTTCAGAGGCAGTGGGTTATGCATGTTCCTTTTTGTACCGCTCAGTCGGGAGTAAATTTTCGTGATGGTTGTGAGAGTCGAAGTGTGAGATATAGCAAAAGATCCACCATCCTATCCAGAACGTGCACTGTAGCGTTAGATAATTACGAGACCATAAGGTAGAGAATCACCAATGTGAAGCCATGCACACTGGGCGGAGTTTCTCATGTGTAATTGTCGTATAAAATGTAATGGTGTGTTTAGGTTATCTTTGAACCATAATAGAATTTATCAGAATAAAAAAGATAGTGAAAAGAAAAAGACTGGTGGCCTTGTTCTTCAAATAGTGTGTAGTCATGATACCCAGAATTTATGTGTGCGCCATTCATATTCAGTGCGATGGCCACGTGTTGGTCAAAGCCGTTGGGTAAGAAAGAAAATGTGGTATTGCCAGAGCGTAGTGATCAATCAGAGTTGTGTAAATTACTAATAGTCAGATGTACGTTATCCGTTTCCGTTGCGTAATATTCAAACAGGAGAATAATTTGTATCTTAATTGTGGGTACTAGAGCTCATAATCAGTCATTGATGTTACACGAGAAATAACAACAAATCCACTCGCTTGGCAGACCACTCATCTTGCAGGCCTGACTGCTTGATGCCACAGTATGAGCAAGGCATGTGGGTGCCTCTCAACATTATCGATATATAGCACATTCCTTTATTTTTATTAAAGATTATCTGATAGTGACAGCCAATACACGAAGAACTTGTAGGTGTTTTATTTATTGAGGATTACGTTCGACTGGGATGGCAATTTCAGAGACAGACAGCAGATCAAAGCAGGCAAAAGGGCACCGTTAACTTAACGCATGTCGTAAAAGGTGACGCCGACAGGTAGGACAGCATTCGCCGAAGGCTGTTGAATGTACCAGACAGGTTGTAAGGACACCCATCGCGAGTCGACACAATGTAGATAGCAGATATCGTCGTGGCCGTCCAGACGGAATCATGCACGATATGACGGCTGCTCCCACATTCTCAGTGAGGGAGTTGCTAAGTACAGTAAAGGTCCCGGAAGGCGGGCAACAATGAGCCTTGGGCGGAGAATACAGAGGAGGCGGCGCCAGTCTGCCGACAGGAGGGCAATATGCCGGTAGACACTACGCAGGCTCAGTGAAAGCTGCAGGTATTTACGGCTCTATACTCTCGGCAGAACACGGCGGACGAGGTGTGACGATTCTATAAGTGTGAGTCTGCAACTTTCTCGTCCCATGAATAACTGTAACATGTCCCTCATATATATATATGTATATATATATATATATATATATATATATATATATATAAAGCAGATAGGTAACTTCGGAGGGTCCTAGGAAACAACATGCTAAGGCACTCCTTTCAGGCACGGACAGGATTGAGCCAAAACACATTCCTTTCTTAAGTTGTAGGGCTCTGGGCACCAAAATTCGAGAATTAGATTGGTCAATCTGGTCTGACGTTGCAGCTGTGGAAAATAATTGAGAAGTGGTAGGAGTCTCCACGAAAATTGACACTTGTTATTGGACGATTGTTCATCGGAGGCTAGGACTGCCTCTCGAAGAAGGGGCGAATGTTACGAGGGAACACAGGAGGAACTCGAGAATTAGATTGGTCAATCTGGTCTGACGTTGCAGCTGTGGAAAATAATTGAGAAGTGGTAGGAGTCTCCACGAAAATTGACACTTGTTATTGGACGATTGTTCATCGGAGGCTAGGACTGCCTCTCGAAGAAGGGGCGAATGTTACGAGGGAACACAGGAGGAACTCGAGAATTAGATTGGTCAATCTGGTCTGACGTTGCAGCTGTGGAAAATAATTGAGAAGTGGTAGGAGTCTCCACGAAAATTGACACTTGTTATTGGACGATTGTTCATCGGAGGCTAGGACTGCCTCTCGAAGAAGGGGCGAATGTTACGAGGGAACACAGGAGGAACTCGAGAATTAGATTGGTCAATCTGGTCTGACGTTGCAGCTGTGGAAAATAATTGAGAAGTGGTAGGAGTCTCCACGAAAATTGACACTTGTTATTGGACGATTGTTCATCGGAGGCTAGGACTGCCTCTCGAAGAAGGGGCGAATGTTACGAGGGAACACAGGAGGAACTCGAGAATTAGATTGGTCAATCTGGTCTGACGTTGCAGCTGTGGAAAATAATTGAGAAGTGGTAGGAGTCTCCACGAAAATTGACACTTGTTATTGGACGATTGTTCATCGGAGGCTAGGACTGCCCCTCGAAGAAGGGGCGAATGTTACGAGGGAACACAGGAGGAACTCGAGAATTAGATTGGTCAATCTGGTCTGACGTTGCAGCTGTGGAAAATAATTGAGAAGTGGTAGGAGTCTCCACGAAAATTGACACTTGTTATTGGACGATTGTTCATCGGAGGCTAGGACTGCCTCTCGAAGAAGGGGCGAATGTTACGAGGGAACACAGGAGGAACTCGAGAATTAGATTGGTCAATCTGGTCTGACGTTGCAGCTGTGGAAAATAATTGAGAAGTGGTAGGAGTCTCCACGAAAATTGACACTTGTTATTGGACGATTGTTCATCGGAGGCTAGGACTGCCTCTCGAAGAAGGGGCGAATGTTACGAGGGAACACAGGAGGAACTCGAGAATTAGATTGGTCAATCTGGTCTGACGTTGCAGCTGTGGAAAATAATTGAGAAGTGGTAGGAGTCTCCACGAAAATTGACACTTGTTATTGGACGATTGTTCATCGGAGGCTAGGACTGCCTCTCGAAGAAGGGGCGAATGTTACGAGGGAACACAGGAGGAACTCGAGAATTAGATTGGTCAATCTGGTCTGACGTTGCAGCTGTGGAAAATAATTGAGAAGTGGTAGGAGTCTCCACGAAAATTGACACTTGTTATTGGACGATTGTTCATCGGAGGCTAGGACTGCCTCTCGAAGAAGGGGCGAATGTTACGAGGGAACACAGGAGGAACTCGAGAATTAGATTGGTCAATCTGGTCTGACGTTGCAGCTGTGGAAAATAATTGAGAAGTGGTAGGAGTCTCCACGAAAATTGACACTTGTTATTGGACGATTGTTCATCGGAGGCTAGGACTGCCTCTCGAAGAAGGGGCGAATGTTACGAGGGAACACAGGAGGAACTCGAGAATTAGATTGGTCAATCTGGTCTGACGTTGCAGCTGTGGAAAATAATTGAGAAGTGGTAGGAGTCTCCACGAAAATTGACACTTGTTATTGGACGATTGTTCATCGGAGGCTAGGACTGCCTCTCGAAGAAGGGGCGAATGTTACGAGGGAACACAGGAGGAACTCGAGAATTAGATTGGTCAATCTGGTCTGACGTTGCAGCTGTGGAAAATAATTGAGAAGTGGTAGGAGTCTCCACGAAAATTGACACTTGTTATTGGACGATTGTTCATCGGAGGCTAGGACTGCCTCTCGAAGAAGGGGCGAATGTTACGAGGGAACACAGGAGGAACTCGAGAATTAGATTGGTCAATCTGGTCTGACGTTGCAGCTGTGGAAAATAATTGAGAAGTGGTAGGAGTCTCCACGAAAATTGACACTTGTTATTGGACGATTGTTCATCGGAGGCTAGGACTGCCTCTCGAAGAAGGGGCGAATGTTACGAGGGAACACAGGAGGAACTCGAGAATTAGATTGGTCAATCTGGTCTGACGTTGCAGCTGTGGAAAATAATTGAGAAGTGGTAGGAGTCTCCACGAAAATTGACACTTGTTATTGGACGATTGTTCATCGGAGGCTAGGACTGCCTCTCGAAGAAGGGGCGAATGTTACGAGGGAACACAGGAGGAACTCGAGAATTAGATTGGTCAATCTGGTCTGACGTTGCAGCTGTGGAAAATAATTGAGAAGTGGTAGGAGTCTCCACGAAAATTGACACTTGTTATTGGACGATTGTTCATCGGAGGCTAGGACTGCCTCTCGAAGAAGGGGCGAATGTTACGAGGGAACACAGGAGGAACTCGAGAATTAGATTGGTCAATCTGGTCTGACGTTGCAGCTGTGGAAAATAATTGAGAAGTGGTAGGAGTCTCCACGAAAATTGACACTTGTTATTGGACGATTGTTCATCGGAGGCTAGGACTGCCCCTCGAAGAAGGGGCGAATGTTACGAGGGAACACAGGAGGAACTCGAGAATTAGATTGGTCAATCTGGTCTGACGTTGCAGCTGTGGAAAATAATTGAGAAGTGGTAGGAGTCTCCACGAAAATTGACACTTGTTATTGGACGATTGTTCATCGGAGGCTAGGACTGCCTCTCGAAGAAGGGGCGAATGTTACGAGGGAACACAGGAGGAACTCGAGAATTAGATTGGTCAATCTGGTCTGACGTTGCAGCTGTGGAAAATAATTGAGAAGTGGTAGGAGTCTCCACGAAAATTGACACTTGTTATTGGACGATTGTTCATCGGAGGCTAGGACTGCCCCTCGAAGAAGGGGCGAATGTTACGAGGGAACACAGGAGGAACTCGAGAATTAGATTGGTCAATCTGGTCTGACGTTGCAGCTGTGGAAAATAATTGAGAAGTGGTAGGAGTCTCCACGAAAATTGACACTTGTTATTGGACGATTGTTCATCGGAGGCTAGGACTGCCCCTCGAAGAAGGGGCGAATGTTACGAGGGAACACAGGAGGAACTCGAGAATTAGATTGGTCAATCTGGTCTGACGTTGCAGCTGTGGAAAATAATTGAGAAGTGGTAGGAGTCTCCACGAAAATTGACACTTGTTATTGGACGATTGTTCATCGGAGGCTAGGACTGCCCCTCGAAGAAGGGGCGAATGTTACGAGGGAACACAGGAGGAACTCGAGAATTAGATTGGTCAATCTGGTCTGACGTTGCAGCTGTGGAAAATAATTGAGAAGTGGTAGGAGTCTCCACGAAAATTGACACTTGTTATTGGACGATTGTTCATCGGAGGCTAGGACTGCCTCTCGAAGAAGGGGCGAATGTTACGAGGGAACACAGGAGGAACTCGAGAATTAGATTGGTCAATCTGGTCTGACGTTGCAGCTGTGGAAAATAATTGAGAAGTGGTAGGAGTCTCCACGAAAATTGACACTTGTTATTGGACGATTGTTCATCGGAGGCTAGGACTGCCTCTCGAAGAAGGGGCGAATGTTACGAGGGAACACAGGAGGAACTCGAGAATTAGATTGGTCAATCTGGTCTGACGTTGCAGCTGTGGAAAATAATTGAGAAGTGGTAGGAGTCTCCACGAAAATTGACACTTGTTATTGGACGATTGTTCATCGGAGGCTAGGACTGCCTCTCGAAGAAGGGGCGAATGTTACGAGGGAACACAGGAGGAACTCGAGAATTAGATTGGTCAATCTGGTCTGACGTTGCAGCTGTGGAAAATAATTGAGAAGTGGTAGGAGTCTCCACGAAAATTGACACTTGTTATTGGACGATTGTTCATCGGAGGCTAGGACTGCCTCTCGAAGAAGGGGCGAATGTTACGAGGGAACACAGGAGGAACTCGAGAATTAGATTGGTCAATCTGGTCTGACGTTGCAGCTGTGGAAAATAATTGAGAAGTGGTAGGAGTCTCCACGAAAATTGACACTTGTTATTGGACGATTGTTCATCGGAGGCTAGGACTGCCTCTCGAAGAAGGGGCGAATGTTACGAGGGAACACAGGAGGAACTCGAGAATTAGATTGGTCAATCTGGTCTGACGTTGCAGCTGTGGAAAATAATTGAGAAGTGGTAGGAGTCTCCACGAAAATTGACACTTGTTATTGGACGATTGTTCATCGGAGGCTAGGACTGCCTCTCGAAGAAGGGGCGAATGTTACGAGGGAACACAGGAGGAACTCGAGAATTAGATTGGTCAATCTGGTCTGACGTTGCAGCTGTGGAAAATAATTGAGAAGTGGTAGGAGTCTCCACGAAAATTGACACTTGTTATTGGACGATTGTTCATCGGAGGCTAGGACTGCCTCTCGAAGAAGGGGCGAATGTTACGAGGGAACACAGGAGGAACTCGAGAATTAGATTGGTCAATCTGGTCTGACGTTGCAGCTGTGGAAAATAATTGAGAAGTGGTAGGAGTCTCCACGAAAATTGACACTTGTTATTGGACGATTGTTCATCGGAGGCTAGGACTGCCTCTCGAAGAAGGGGCGAATGTTACGAGGGAACACAGGAGGAACTCGAGAATTAGATTGGTCAATCTGGTCTGACGTTGCAGCTGTGGAAAATAATTGAGAAGTGGTAGGAGTCTCCACGAAAATTGACACTTGTTATTGGACGATTGTTCATCGGAGGCTAGGACTGCCTCTCGAAGAAGGGGCGAATGTTACGAGGGAACACAGGAGGAACTCGAGAATTAGATTGGTCAATCTGGTCTGACGTTGCAGCTGTGGAAAATAATTGAGAAGTGGTAGGAGTCTCCACGAAAATTGACACTTGTTATTGGACGATTGTTCATCGGAGGCTAGGACTGCCTCTCGAAGAAGGGGCGAATGTTACGAGGGAACACAGGAGGAACTCGAGAATTAGATTGGTCAATCTGGTCTGACGTTGCAGCTGTGGAAAATAATTGAGAAGTGGTAGGAGTCTCCACGAAAATTGACACTTGTTATTGGACGATTGTTCATCGGAGGCTAGGACTGCCTCTCGAAGAAGGGGCGAATGTTACGAGGGAACACAGGAGGAACTCGAGAATTAGATTGGTCAATCTGGTCTGACGTTGCAGCTGTGGAAAATAATTGAGAAGTGGTAGGAGTCTCCACGAAAATTGACACTTGTTATTGGACGATTGTTCATCGGAGGCTAGGACTGCCTCTCGAAGAAGGGGCGAATGTTACGAGGGAACACAGGAGGAACTAAAGTAACTTCGTCCACTGCTAGTGTGAGAATCACTTCAAATTCCGCTTGCAGAATTCGGTGTCGGAAGTAGTCAGTTCGCTTTGCAGCTGCAACTGGAGCTCAATGTAAGGTTTACATTAGGTTTATTTTTTTCTCGGGGTTCACAGGCATCGTCAGAGTCAGTAGCCGCTGACAGCAGTACTGGTGGACAATACAGAGAGGCTGTTAAAGAAAAAGGTAAGATCTGCAATCAGATTCGGCGTGAATAGGAGCGAGACGCCGTTCTGGCGTGCGTAACTTTATGAAAAATTTTAGCAATCGCTGTCACCAGATCGCGGAAACGGATCATTGTGCTACTAATGTAGTAAATTACGGTGTCACTATTCCACCACCCTTTTGAAGTCTGTAGGGCCATAAATTAGAGTTCTGAAGAGCCAAAGAAACTGGTACACCTGCCTAATATCTTCTAAGCCCCCGCAAGCACGCAAAAGTGCCGCAACAGGACGTGGCATGGACTAGACTACTGTCTGAAGTAATGCTGGAGGGAACTGACACCATAAATCCTACAGGGCTGTCCCTAAATCCGTAAGAGTAAGAGGGGTGGTGATCTCTTCTGAACAGCACGTTGGAAGGGATCCCAGATATGCTCACTAATGTTCATGTCTGGGGAGTTTGGTGGCCAGCGGAAGTGTTTAAACTCAGAAGACGTTTCCTGGAGCCATACTGTAGCAATTTTGAAGGTGTTCCGTGTCATATTGTCCTCGTAGAATTGCCCAAGTCCGTTGGAGTGCAGAATGAACATGAATGGATGCAGGTGATCGGACAAGATGCTTACGTACGTTTCACCTGTTAGAGTCGTATCTAGACGTGTCAGCGGTCCCATATCACTCTAACTGCACACGTCCCACGCCATTGTACAGCCTCCACCAGCTTGAACAGTCCCCTGTTGACATGCAGGCTCCATGGATTCATGAGGTTGTGTCCGTATCCGTTAACGTCCATCCGTTCGATATAAAGTGAAACGAGACTCGTCCGATCAGGCAACATTTTTATAGTCATCAACAGTCCAATGTCGGTGTTGACGGGCCCAGGCGAGGCGTAATGGTTTGCGTCGTGCCGTCATCAAGGGTACACGAGTAGGTCTTCGGCTCCCGAAGCCCGTATCGATGAAGTTTCGTTGAATGGTTCGCACGCTGGCACTTGCTGATGATCCATCATTGTCGCAATTTACGGAAGGGCTGCACATCTGTCACGTTGAACGATTATCTTCAGTCGTCGTTGATCTCGTTTTTGCAGCATCTTTTCCCTGCCGCACTCGACAGTTTAACTAACATCCAGCTGCTGCCCATGGACTACTGGAGTTGTGTGGCCTTTGCGTGGTAGGTATTTAATCGACGCTGCTTTGGTCGGCTAAACCAGTATCAGTCATCGCAGAGTGAAGGGGCAGGCAGTCTGAAGCCTATCCAGGCAGGTCCTGCCCAGAGCCACCGCTCATTACTCTAGCCTCAAGCATCACTCAGTGCTAACTACAGAAATGTGTGGTTATGGAAAGCTACACGACCGTTGTACCGCACTATATTTAACCGCCGACTTACAGTCATTGCTCTAAATGGATTCAGGCAGAACTTTGGAATTCACAAGTGTCTTCTTCAGCCAATTTCGCACTACTTTTCACAGCCACATGTCGAAATTCTCGGCGGTCCCAGCCCGTCAGTACATGAGATCTCGATTCTGTTCCTTCACGTTTCCATTTCGAAATAACAACAGTCGACTCGAGCAACTCTTGAAAGACACAAAATTTCCTGATGGGTTAGTTACACAGATGACATCCAGTGGTTAGACCTGCCTGACCCATTCTGGTGTCACTACTTCTGTACCAGCAACACAACAGTCTTCACCTCCGTTTATACTGGCCACCCCGCTTCCCGTGACATCCAGAGATCACTTAATCGTTACACTGGGGTGCTTGGATTCTTTTGATCAAGTAGTCTACATCAGATACTCCATCTCGGACAATCGGTTGATTGACGATCAAAATGAGAAGGCACCGTCTGGAAAAGTGAGTTCAGGAGGACGCTTCGTGTGGTTTAATATACCGATTACTGAACAAAAGATGTATCCTATACAGAAAAATTCCCAAAATCAGTAGGAGATATATGCAATCCACAGAGCTGAGAGAGAACGGTCTAGAAAAGTTGGCTTTTTTATAAATTGTACACTGCTGATAAAAAAGAGTGTAGCACCCAGAAGGCGAGAAGGAACAAGTAAAACCTCACGGGGTGATGGGATATGTGATGTTATTTCAGTGCTTGTAAAATGGAGTCACATTTCCAAAGAACTTGGCAGTATCAGTCGAGTCTTCAGTGTGAGATTGCATCCTCTCTGGCCTGGATGCAGACACTTCTTATCTGGTTGGGGAGGTTGTAACAAAGCCGTTGTATCTTCTCATGAACCAGTCTCGCGCGCAACTGTTGGAACTGGTCTTTGACAACCTGGATAAAGGCACTATACAGAGTTGAAGTCGGAGGTGGTCTGAAACATTCTATCGGAGACAGGTCTGTGGATGTTGCTGGCTACGGGAGTACCTCAGACTGTTCACAGAGACATGTTCCAGTGTGTGGACGACCGTTGTCCTGCTGAAATGTGCCACCACGGTACTGTCGCATGAGAAGTAACACATGAGGACGCAGGATGTCGGTGACGTATCGTTGTGCCGTTAGAATTTCTTTAATCGTTACCTGCTGTGACCACAAGTCCCCAAAGCATAACGCCAGGAGCAACGCACTGTGCATATCCAAAACATTGTAAGAACGGTACCTCTCCCTGTGTCGCTGCCACGCTCATCCGTGGTAGAGAAGAAACGTAAACGTGACTCGCACCTGAACACATCGCCGCGTCACTCACAGCAGACCATCCTCCCCGATGCTGACACCACTCCAAAGGCAGCCCCTTGTATAGTGGTGTAGAAAGACAATTGACAATCTGAAGTTCCTTTGCTATTGGTACGTTAATCTTATTCTCACATATATCTCTGATACTTGACAAAAGTGTCTATACATTTATTTTCATGGCTATGTACAGGAATATGGTAATCTTATTAGGCGCAGACTGAAACTTGACTATAGACTGGTACAGACAAATGTAGAACTCGTACAGACTGGTACAGACTGTCCGCAGCTCGTGGTCTCGCGGTAGCGTTCTCGCTTCCCGAGCACGGGGTCCCGGGTTCCGTGCCCGACGGGGTCAGGGATTTTCTCTGCCTCGTGATGACTGGGTGTTGTGTGTTGTCCTTACATTAGTTAGGTTTAAGTAGTTCTAAGTTCTAGGGGACTGATGACCATAGCTGTTAAGTCCCATAGTGCTCAGAGCCATTTGAACCATTTGGTGCAGACTAATGCAGACTGGTACCGACTGGTGCAGACAAATGCAGACTGACTAATCGGAGGTCTGTACACCCATTATAATACCTCTCGTGTTCATGTATCACTGCGTGAGTGTGATCCGCGAGGAGAAAAGGTTCTACATTAGCAGCAATCTCATTGGCTCCGTTACATATTAATACGCGGATCGGCGGTAGCAGTATTTGTTCCGTCTCTATGGCAGCGCCATCTCATAGTGCGGAGACGGACGAGCGCTGCGCCTGTGCTGTTGTGCTTAGCGGGGTCGCTCTAGTGGGAAAGATGTGTACGCGCTGACTACGTGGAACTATGTACACAACACCTACCAATGGTGCGAAATGATACAAATTGTTGCAGGTAGTCCATCACTTGTTGCCGGATGGCAGGCGCAGACGTGAAGGACTTACAATATGCTTGGTGCACAATACGGCGATCCACCCACATGCTGGGCAGACGTGGTCGACGGGAACCTGGACAACGAGTATGCTCCACCAGTCTAAATACTGCATGAGTTGACGAGCCTACCGAATGGAGAATTACAATGAGAGGCCTTTCGAAGTCTGTCGGGTGCTGATTATCTCATACGAGTACGCTGCATCTCCTTGTCCTTCACAGTGATGGCTCAACATGTGACACTGTTCACGCCTTTTGCATATCCTGCCAGGCCTGCAGACAACACTAATGCACTCTGGTGGCAGTTTTCTACATCTTACAGATAATAGAACCCGTGTCATTTACATACTCACCGACGGTATGTACATAAACAAAGCTATACTCACATCCGACAATTTCTTCTGGGTGCTTCATTTCTTTTGTCAGGCAGTTTATGTAGCTTCTGGTTAAATTTGTTCATTCATATTCAGAAAAACATCTACATCTATGTCTACATGCATACTCCGCAATCCACCATAAGGTGTGTGGCGGAGGGTACCTCGTACCACAACTAGCATCTTCTCTCCCTGTTCCACTCCCAAACAGAACGAGGGAAAAATGACTGCCTATATGCCTCTGTACGAGCCCTGATCTCTCTTATCTTACCTTTGTGATCTTTCCACGAAATGTAAGTTGGCGGCAGTAAAATTGTACTGCAGTCAGTCTCAAATGTTGGTTCTCTAAATTTCCTCAGCAGCGATTCACGAAAAGAACGCCTCCTTTCCTCTAGAGACTCCCACCCGAGTTCCTGAAGCATTTCCGTAACACTCTCGTGATGGTCAAACCTACCAGTAACAAATCTAGCAGCCCGCCTCTAAATTGCTTCTATGTCCTCCCTCAATCCGACCTGATAGGGATCCCAAACGCTCGAGCAGTACTCAAGAATAGGTCGTATTAGTGCTTTATAAGCGGTCTCCTTTACAGATGAACCACATCTTCCCAAACTTCTACCAATGAACGGAAGACGACTATCCGCCATCCCCACAACTGCCATTACATGCTTGTCCCACTTCATATCGCTCTGCAGTATTACGCCCAAATATTTAATCGACGTGACTGTCTCAAGCGCTACACTACTAATGGAGTATTCAAACATTACAGGATCCTTTTTCCTACTCATTTTCATTAATTTACATTTATCTATATTTAGAGTTAGCTGCCATTCTTCACACCAATTACAAATCTTGTCCAAGTCATCTTGTATCCTCCTACAGTCACTCAACGACGACACCTTCCCGTACACCACAGCATCATCAGCAAACAGCCGCACATTGGTATCCACCCTATCCAAAAGATCATTTATGTAGATAGCAAACAGCAGCGGACCTACCACACTTCCCTGGAGCACTCCAGATGATACACTCACCTCCGATGAACACTCACCATCGAGGACAACGTACTGGGTTCTGTTACTTAAGAAGTCTTCGAGCCACTCACATACTTTGGAACCCATCCCATATGCTCGTACCTTAGTTAGCAGTCTGCAGTGGGGCACCGAGTCAAACGCTTTCCGGAAGTCAAGGAATATGGCATCCGTCTGATACCCTTTGTCCATGGCTCGCAAGATATCATGTGAGAGAAGGGCGAGTTGCGTTTCGCAGGAGCGATGCTTTCTAAAGCCATGCTGACGTATGGACAGAAACTTCTCTGTCTCAAGGAAATTCATTAGATTCGAACTGAGAATATGTTCGAGAATCCTGCAACAAACCGATGTTAAGGATATTGGTCTGTAATTTTGAGGATCCGTCCTTCTACCCTTCTCATACAGGCGTCACCTGCGCTTTTTTCCAGTCGCTCGGGACTTTACGTCGGGCAAGAGATTCGCGATAAATGCAAGCTAAGTAAGGAGCCAACGCAGTAGAGTACTCTCTGTTAAACCGAATTGGAATCCCATCAGGACCTGGCGATTTATTTATTTTCAACCCATTCAGCTGCTTCACTATTTCCTCCATAAAGGAATCTGTACGAGACTCAAACGGCGGTATGTTTGTACGATCCTCCTGTGTGAAAGATTTCTCAAATGCTAAATTTAAAATTTCAGCTTTCGTTTTGCTGTCTTCCGTTGCCAGGCCTGACTGATCAGTGAGTGACTGGATGGAAGCCTTCGACCCGCTTACCGATTTTACGTAAGACCAGACTTTCCTTGGGTTTTCAGCAAGATCTTTTGCTAAGGTATAACGGTGGTAGTGGTTGAATGCTTCGCGCGTCGCTCTTTTTACAGCAGCACGAATCTCTACTTGCCTGTCCTCATTCTCCCGATCTTTCTTGTACCGCGAGTGCAACTGCCTTTGCTTCCTAAGCATGCTCCGAACTGCGCTGTTAAATCACGGTGGGTCTTTTCCGTCCGTAACCCACTTTTTCGGCACATTTTTGTCCAATGCGTGATTTACAATGTATTTAACATTTGCCCATAATTCTTCCACGTCCATCGTACCGGAAGTAAATGAAGTCGATTCATTTACTAAGTGGGATGCTAACAACTGCTTATCTGCTCTTTCTAGTAAGAACACTCTCCTAGCCTTCCTGTCCGACTTTTTAACTTTCGTAACCATAGCCGTAATGACAAGATCATGATCACTAATCCCTGTCTCAACACTGACACCGTCGACGAGGTCTGGTCTGTTCGTGGCTACCAGATCTAAAATATTTCCACTACGCGTTGGCTGTCGATTTAGCTGCTCAAGACAGTTTTCGGATAATGTGTTCAAAAGTAACTCACACGACGGCTTGTCTGTACCACCTGTAATGAATCCATAGACATCCCAGTCTATGCTAGGTAGGTTGAAGTCGCCTCCGACTAGTATAGCACGATCGGGGTACTTCTGCTATACAGAATGTAGATTCCCTTTGAATGATTCTAGAACTGTCATGGTGGATGGTGGCCGGTAATAACACCCCACAATTAACTTTATTTCCCCTAGCCCTGTTAAACGTGTCCAGATAACTTCACAATCACACTCTACTTCCACCTCAGTGGACACAATATTTTTGTCAACTGCAATGAAGACACCACCTCCTACGGTGTCTAATCTGTCTTTCCGATACACGTTCCAACCCTCACTATATATTTCAGAACTTCCTATCTCAGGGTTCAGCCAGGTCTCAGTCCCGAGAATAATTTGCGCCCCACACGCTTCCTGGAGGGCAGTAAATTAAGGAACTTTATTCCGAACACTCTGAAAATTTACTGCTAATATCTAGATAGCTGAAGTGTCTTTACACTGAGCGCGTCCTGATTTCCCTGCCTGCACGTCGACTGGTGAGTGTTCATCAGGACACCTCGCACTACTGCCTAGCCTAAGAAAAACCCATGTGCACGCAAACGACTACAGATAAGATGTTCATATTCACAGACACGTGCATTAGTGTGTTCTGTAGAAATGATTAGCATTTCAGTCACCTCGGCTGAGTGTGTGTTCTGTTGCCTAGTAGGTACAGGGTGCGCTATGGGCCCTGATGACTTGTTCTATGCGTGATGGCATCAACACGTATGACGCGCGAATGGTGTCCTCTAGTGTAGCCATCCATTCACCTGACTCCAAAATTCATCTGTGGTGGTTGGCGCCGGCCAGAGTGGCCGAGCGGTTCTAGGCGCTACAGTCTGGAGCCGCGCGACCGCTACGGTCACAGGTTCGAATCCTGCCTCGGGCATGGATGTGTACGATGTCCTTAGGTTAGTTAGGTTTAAGTAGTTCTAAGTTCTAGGGGACTGATGACCTCAGATGTTAAGTCCCATAGTGCTCAGAGCCATTTGAACCATTTTTTTGGTGGTTGGCGTTGGGTCAAGCACTGCACCTGTCTTTTCACCATGTCCCACACATTTCCGATTGGTTATAAGTCTGGCGATCTAGCGGGCCAGGGCAAAAGCCTGAAATCCTGTGACATCAAGAAGCTATGTATTCGTGCAACAACATGTGGTCGTGCATTGTCTTGCTGGAAAATTGGGTGTTGTGCAGAAAGAGCAAGGCTACAGATCGAAGGACGTCATTCGCGTAGCTCACACTGGTCACAGAGCCCTGGACACTCACCAACTGTGATCTGTGGTTGTACCCAATAGCACCCCACACCATAAGGCCTTGAGTCGGCGACGTATGTCTTGTGCGAATGCCGCCAATACGATGCCGCATCCGTTCTCTGCTGTGAACCACAATCTGGCCATCAATTTCAACAAACAAAACCCGGATTCATCCAAAGACGCATCTGATGCCATTCTTGTCCCCAGTGGCTCCGTTCCATACACCATTGCCGTCTTCCACGTTTTGCACATTCGCCAAAGGTAGACGGAGAAATGGATGACTCGCACGTAATCCGTGTCGTAATAAATGGCGACGGGCTGTCATACCTGATAGTGTACGATGTGTTCCACTGTTGCACCAGAGCCGAGGGGGACCCAGATCTGTCCTGCACTGTCATTCGGATGAGGTATCGATCTTCTCGGGGGATGGTCTGGGTAGAGCTACCTGACACATCTCGTCGTGTTCTACGGCCTTCGGTGAACCATACTGCACACACCTATTCTCTGCGGAAACACTTCGTCCCACACGAGCAGCAATTTCCCGGATAAATGCGTCACATTCTCTCATGATAATAATGCGCCCTCTTTCAAACTCGCTGTGTGGCTGAATTGAAGAGTTTTTAGCAAACAGAACACATCATGTTGTTCTCAATGGAGAGACGTCTACAGACGTTAAAGTAACCTCTGGCGTGCCACAGGGGATTGTTATGGGACCATTGCTTTTCACAATATATATAGATGACCTGGTAGATAGTGGCGGAAGTTCCATGCGGCTTTTCGCGGATGATGCTGTAGTATACAGAGAAGTTGCAGCATTAGAAAATTGCAGCGAAATACAGGAAGATCTGCAGCGGATAGGCACTCGGTGCATACAAATGTAATGTATTGCGAATACATAGAAAGAAGGATCCTTTATTGTATGATTATATGATAGCGGAACAAACACTGGTAGCAGTTACTTCTGTAAAATATCTGGGAGTATGCGTGCGGAACGATTTGAAGTGGAATAATCATATAAAATTAATTGTCGGTATGGCGGGTGCCAGGTTGAGATTCATTGGGAGAGTCCTTAGAAAATGTAGTCCATCAACAAAGGAGGTGGCTTGCAAAACACTCGCTCGTCCTATACTTGAGTATTGCTCATCAGTGTGGGATCCGTACCAGGTCGGGTTGACAGAGGAGATAGAGGAGATCCAAAGAAGAGCGGCGCGTTTCGTCACAGGGTTATTTGGTAAGCGTGATAGCGTTACGGAGATGTTTAGCAAACTCAAGTGGCAGACTCTGCAAGAGAGGTGCTCTGCATCGCGGTGTAGCTTGCTGTCCAGGTTTCGAGAGGTTGCGTTTCTGGATGAGGTATCGAATATATTGCTTCCCCTTACTTATACCTCCAGAGGAGATCACGAATGTAGAATTAGAGAGATTCGAGCGCGCACGGAGGCTTTCCGGCAGTCGTTCTTCCCGCGAACCATACGCGACTGGAACAGGAAAGGGAGGTAATGACAATGGCACGTAAAGTGCCCTCCGCCACACACCGTTGGGTGGCTTGCGGAGTATAAATGTAGATGTAGATGTGGATTTGACGGCATGGTTCGCGCAACGTGTGCGAGACATCCTGGACTTCTGCTCAAGTCACACTGAGGCATTACCTTCGACTTGTAGACAACGAGAGCTGCAGGCACATTTTACCGGTGGGTGGTGTTGCGCCGCGATATCGCTGTTGGCCTTGAACCCGCGGGCCGACACTGTTCAAACACTAATTATTTCTGCAGAGCATACTAATGTTCATGTCCTTTGAATATGAACGTCCTATCTCTAGTCGTTCAAAATTTTGTGCTTTTTCTGAACATGAGTGTATTTGCATTTTAAATAAGTTAAAATAGCTTTGTGTTACCCATGTCAAATTTGGGAACACCGACTCGCAGATCAGGTACGAAATGACGTAAGCCAACCAGCCAGTCGAAAATGCGGCAGAGTTGTTGGCAGATGGTAATACCTAATGAATTCTAAACAATCTTCCTCCTGAACCAGTTTATCGTCTGCTCATTGCACAGAGAGGTAAGGAACACTCTGAAAAGATTGTAAGGGCGTTGCAGGGTAGGTTGTGCTGAGAAATAATTGTTAAGAAAAAATTCGGTACGTTGCTCCGTTTCCGAGTTAGCCAAACAGCCGTTGCCCACGCAGATTCGAGCGGCCCTCCACAGACTGTGCAACCGAGCGTGTCCTTCGCTTGGTTTCCTAAAACCGAACAAGAGAGAAGTGCACAAATTGGACATGGGACGGTAGTGAAGATCGAGACAAAGGCTGAACAATCTCGTGGGCTATCGTCTACTCCGTGAGAACCACTGGAACTAACTGTATCTCGTGGGCCCCTTGAATCTGCACGCAAGACGGTCTGATTGGCGAACTTCAATGCTAAATAACTCGGAAACGGATCAACATATCGAATTTTTTTATCAGCAATTATTTCTCAGCACAGCCTACCATGCAATACACTTACAAGTTTTCAGGCGGTTTCTAACCACCCCATATAGATCGCGATTTTGAGAAATGACTAGCCATTTACATATGAATACGAACATTATTCCATAGAGTAATTTACACTTTACGCTTTTTATTTTTGCTTCAAAGGGCTTCTATCACAATTTGAAGCTATAATTTAGAGTTAATAACTACTTTTTCGCATGCAATTCCAGGTCTTTTTACCTGAAATTCACACATTTTAATCTCAAAGAATAAGTTGTAACAGAAAGCAGCAAACAACAGTTATTCGAATGTTGCAGCCGTCATAAACTGAAGCAATGACTTTAAAGTACTCACGAAAAAAGACGTAAATAACTTTTTCTGTTACAACAAAAATTTATGATCTTATGCTCCTGGCGTTTCTGAAATTTTACCAAGTGTAGAGCAAGCCTTTTTCAAGATTCTCTACGATAACAAAATTTTGGGACGGTCATATCGCTTAGACATATGGAAACGAAAGCTCGAATGAAAGAAGTTTTACTACACAAGTAAAAAAACACACAAATGTATGCAAAATACAGCATAGTTACTGGACATATGGAAAAACATGTGCACCAATCTATTTTCCAGATAAGTGCCCGCATTTATATCCTGATCATGTGACAGGCATCATTCCGAAGTTTTATTGAAAATTTGTGGTAAGTTCCTATGGGACCAAACTGCTGAGGTCCTCGGTCCCTAGGCTTACATACATAATTTAACTTAAACTAACTTTGCTAAGGACAAAACACAAACCCATGCCTGAGGGAGGCCTCGAACCTCCGACGGGGCGAGCTCCGCGAACCGTGGCAAGGTGCCTGAGACCACGCGGCTCTCGACAAGAAATTCAGCTATCGTGTAGCTTACAAAATCAATCATTTCCCTGGCTTTCAGAAGAGCTGAATCGGTGTTTTTTAAAAGGGGGCTTTAACTCACTACTTTGGCTACGGTGCGTTTTACACTAGTTCATATATTATGAAAGTAGATCTATTATTTGTGTTTAACAAGGAATCTGTAACACGTTCGGTTGCCTTGTAACGTGGAACTGAAATTCACATCTTGTTCACAGAAACGCGCCCTTTCAAAATTGAACAGTTGGTAATGGTCTGCTGAGTGCAAACATTCAGGACTTAAAAAAGGAGTCAAGCACTTTGTATTTTTATCATGAAGGAGCCAGTGGAAAGAGTGCCATTGAAGTCTGTTTCTTTTTATTTGAGTATCTGAAGTCTATCCCCAAGAAACGTCACAGAGCTTTGATTGTTGTGTGATAATTGCAAGGGACAGAACAAAACCAAACCCTATCTAGACTCCTACTTTCACTGACAGATTCCAAGTCGTTTCAAATTTATTCAACAGTTTTTCTCAGTGAGAGGACACAGCTATTTACCATGCGATCGAGATTTTGGTATCATTTCAAAGAAACTTCGACAGATTGACAGGATATTCACTGTTCATCGGATAACACAGCACATTATACAAAGTAGTACAAAACCTGGAAAATATATACACTCCTGGAAATTGAAATAAGAACACCGTGAATTCATTGTCCCAGGAAGGGGAAACTTTATTGACACATTCCTGGGGTCAGATACATCACATGATCACACTGACAGAACCACAGGCACATAGACACAGGCAACAGAGCATGCACAATGTCGGCACTAGTACAGTGTATATCCACCTTTCGCAGCAATGCAGGCTGCTATTCTCCCATGGAGACGATCGTAGAGATGCTGGATGTAGTCCTGTGGAACGGCTTGCCATGCCATTTCCACCTGGCGCCTCAGTTGGACCAGCGTTCGTGCTGGACGTGCAGACCGCGTGAGATGACGCTTCATCCAGTCCCAAAGATGCTCAATGGGGGACAGATCCGGAGATCTTGCTGGCCAGGGTAGTTGACTTACACCTTCTAGAGCACGTTGGGTGGCACGGGATACATGCGGACGTGCATTGTCCTGTTGGAACAGCAAGCTCCCTTGCCGGTCTAGGAATGGTAGAAAGATGGGTTCGATGACGGTTTGGATGTACCGTGCACTATTCAGTGTCCCTTCGACGATCACCAGTGGTGTACGGCCAGTGTAGGAGATCGCTCTCCACACCATGTTGCCGGGTGTTGGCCCTGTGTGCCTCGGTCGTATGCAGTCCTGATTGTGGCGCTCACCTGCACGGCGCCAAACACGCATACGACCATCATTGGCAGAAGCGACACGTCTCCATTCGTCCCTCCATTCACGCCTGTCGCGACACCACTGGAGGCGGGCTGCACGATGTTGGGGCGTGAGCGGAAGACGGCCTAACGGTGTGCGGGACCGTAGCCCAGCTTCATGGAGACGGTTGCGAATGGTCCTCGCCGATACCCCAGGAGCAACAGTGTCCCTAATTTGCTGGGAAGTGGCGGTGCGGTCCCCTACGGCACTGCGTAGGATCCTACGGTCTTGGCGTGCATCCGTGCGTCGCTGCGGTCCGGTCCCAGGTCGACGGGCACGTGCACCTTCCGCCGACCACTGGCGACAACATCGATGTACTGTGGAGACCTCACGCCCCACGTGTTGAGCAATTCGGCGGTACGTCCACCCGGCCTCCCGCATGCCCACTATACGCCCTCGCTCAAAGTCCGTCAACTGCACATACGGTTCACGTCCACGCTGTCGCGGCATGCTACCAGTGTAAAGACTGCGATGGAGCTCCGTATGCCACGGCAAACTGGCTGACACTGACGGCGGCGGTGCACAAATGCTGCGCAGCTAGCGCCATTCGACGGCCAACACCGCGGTTCCTGGTGTGTCCGCTGTGCCGTGCGTGTGATCATTGCTTTTACAGCCCTCTCGCAGTGTCTGGAGCAAGTATGGTGGGTCTGACACACCGGTGTCAATGTGTTCTTTTTTCCATTTCCAGGAGTGTAGTTACAGAAGTTGACACATCTGGCATTTTGGATTTTAAAGGCTGGTGGTCAAATTATAAGCGGACCCCAATTTCTGAAGAAACATGTCAAGATGTGACTTTGCAATCAGCAGTTTCTTTCACGTAGTGTATTCGAATGCCAGACTTGGGTTCATCAAAGGTATGACGTGTATCAACGGGTTAGTGAGTCACACATTCTTCATGGCACATTGCCAAGACGCTGTTCCTCCACCAATAAACCCCGCCTGCCCAACAGGACGGGTGCCAATAAAAGTGCAGAACTTTCAAGAATTAGAAAAGATGCAGCAGTACGTTCCAAACGAGCATATGCAGTTCTACGAGGAACTTTTGAGATGGATTACTGTCAGTAGTGCAACACCTGGTGATAACGAGGAACAGTCCATCACAAGTGAGAAGACTTGAATTGTATATACCTTTTTCAATATTTCTACA
Source organism: Schistocerca americana (assembly GCF_021461395.2). NCBI lineage: Eukaryota > Metazoa > Arthropoda > Insecta > Orthoptera > Acrididae > Schistocerca > Schistocerca americana. The sequence goes on from NC_060127.1 coordinate 134,415,512, forward strand.
CGTTTCTTTTGCAAGTTTAAAAATACAATGAGGCGCCAAAGAAACTGGTATAGGCATGCGTATTCAAATACAGAGATATCCAAACAGGCAGAATGCGGTGTAGCGGTCGGCAACGTCAATGTATGACAACAAGTGTCTAGCGCAGTTGTTACATCGGCTACTGCTGCTACAATGGCAGGTTATCAAGATCGAAGTGAGTTTCAACGTGGTGTTACGATCGGCACGCGTCTGATGGGACACAGTACCTCCGATGCAGCAATGAAGTGAGGATTTTCCTGTATGACAATTTTCCGAGTGTACCGTGAATATTAGAAATCACATGAAATCTCCGACATCGCTACGGCTGGAAAAAAGATCCTGCAAGAACGGCACCGACGACGACTGAAGAGAATCGTTCGACGTGACACAAGTGCAGTCCTTCCGCAAATTGCTCCAGATTTCAATGCTGGCCTATCAACAAGTGTCAGCGTACCAACCATTCAACGAAACATCATCGATATGGGTTTTCGGACCCGACCCTTGATGACTGCACGACACGAAGTTTTACGCCTCGCCTGGGCCCGTCAACACCGAGACTGGACTGTTGATCACTGGAAACATGTTGCCTGGTCGGACGAGTCTCGTTTCAAATTGCATGGAGGGGATGAACATGTACAGGTGTGGAGACAACCTCATGAATCCATGGATCCTGCATGTCAGCAGGAGACTGTTCAAGCTGGTGCAGGCTCTGTAATGGTGTGGGGCGTGTGCAGTTGGAGTGATATGGGATCGCAGATACGTATCTGGAATACGACATATCTAGGATACGACTCCAACAGGTGACATTTACGTAAGCATCCTGTCTGATCACCTGCATGCATTCATGGTCTTGTGCATTGGGACTGACTTTGGCAATTCCAGCAGGACAATGCGACACCCTACACGTCGAGAATTTCTACAGAGTGGCTCCAGGAACACTCTTCTGAGTTGAAACATTTCACTGGCCACCAAACTCTCCAGACATGAACATTATGAAGATGCCTTACAATGTGCTGTTCAAAAGTATCCCCACGTACTCTTACGGGTTTATGGATAGCCCTGTAGGATTCATGGTGTCAATTCCCTCCAGCACTACTTCAGACATTAGTCGAGTCCATGCCACGTCGTGTTGCGGCACTTCTGCGTGCTCACACACGAAATTAGGCAGGTGTACCAGTTTCTTTGGCTCTTCAGTGTAGTATGTTCGTCTTCTGAGGCTGAGTCGTTTTTGTAACATTTAATACACTAATGTGGCCAAATATCAACCTTTTGTTCTTTGTCTTCTTCCTATGAGACCAATTCTTTTTTAAACAGTGGATGACTTCACACATTAACTGTTCGCAAAATTGTACGTATTTGCATTCAAGTAACAATTAGTGTATACGTCAATCAATGGGCACGTATACTACTAGTTCATATAAGCAGACTTTCTTATTTCCTGGTATTTACATTCTAAAACAGACTTTTTTTTAAAAAAATTTCATACTAAGTTGGTTTTCTTGAATCGCACCCTTTTAAAGAAGACCGGTTCAACTGCAGGATGACGACCCAAGACATGGCGCTTAATACACTACTGGCCATTAACATTGCTACGCCAAGCAGAAAGGCAGATGATAAACGGGTATTCATTGGACAAATATAATTATACTAGAACTGACATGTGATTACATTTTCACGCAGTTTGGATGCATAGATCCTGAGAAATCAGTAGCCAGAACAACCGCCTCCGGCCGTAATAACGGCCTTTATACGCCTGGGCGTTGAGTCAAACAGAACTTGGATGGCGTGTATAGGTACAGCTGCCCGTGCAACTTCAACACGATACCGCAGTTCATCAAGAGTAGTGACTGGCGTATTGTGACGAGCCAGTTGCTCGGCCACCATTGACCAGACGTTTTCAATTGCTGAGAGATCTGGAGAATGTGCTGGCCAGGGCAGCAATCGAACATTTTCTGTATCCAGAAAGGCCCGTACAGGACCTGCAACATGCGGTCGTGCATTATCCTGCTGAAATGTAGCGTTTCGCAGGGATCGAATGAAGGGTACAGCCACGGGTCGTAACACATCTGAAATGTAACGTCCACTGTTCAAAGTGCCGTCAATGCGAACAAAAGGTGACCGAGACGTGTAACCAATGGCACCCCATACCATCGCGCCGGGTGATACGCCAGTATGGCGATGACGAATACACGCTTCCAATGTGCGTTCACCGCGATGTCGCCAAACACGGATGCGACCATCATGATGCTGTAAACAGAACCTGGATTCATCCGAAAAAATGACGTTTTGCCATTCATGCATCCAGGTTCGTCGTTGAGTGCACCATCGCTGGCGCTCCTGTCTGTGATGCAGCGTCAAGGGTAACCGCAGCCATGGTCTCCGAGCAGATAGTCCCTGCTCCTGCAAACGTCGTCGAACTGTTCGTGCAGATCGTTGTTGTCTTGCAAACGTCCCCCTCTGTCGACTCAGGGATCGAGACGTGGCAGCACGATCCGTTACAGCTATGGGGATAAGATGGCGTTGGGATCCAGCACGGCGTTCCATATTACCCTCCCGAACCGACCGATTCCATATTCTGCTAACAGTCATTGGATCTCGACCAACGCGAGCAGCAATGTCGCGGTACGACAAATCGCAATCGCGATAGGCTACAATCCGACCTTTATCAGCCGGCCGGAGTGGCCGAGCGGTTCTAGGCGCTACAGTCTGGAACCGCGCGACCGCTACGGTCGCAGTTTCGAATCCTGCCTCGGGCATGGATGTGTGTTATGTCCTTAGGTTAGTTAGGTTTAAGTAGTTCTAAGTTCTAGGGGACTGATGACCACAGCAGTTAAGTCCCATAGTGCTCAGAGCCATTTGAACCATTTTTTTGACCTTTATCAAAGTCGGAAACGTGATGGTACGCGTTTCTCCTCCTTACACGAGGCATCACAACAACGTTTCACCAGACAACGCCGGTCAACTGTCGTTTGTGTATGAGAAATCGGTTGGAAACTTTCCTCATGCCAGCATGTTGTATGTGTCGCCACCGGCGCCAACCTTGCGTGAATGCTCTGAAAAGCTAATCATTTGCATTTCACAGCATCTTCTTCCTGTCGGTTAAATTTCGCGTCTGTAGCGCGTCATCTTCGTGGTGTAGCAATTTTAATTGCCAGTAGTGTAGTACGGTGTTGACATCACACATAGCGGTACAGAATCAGTTAGCTCAGTGCTGATTTCACTGGACAGAAGGTAACGGTCACTTAATCTCAATTTCCTTTTAGTAAACGTCAAAGCAGTAAACTTGAAAGCAGCCAAGTGCGTATTCTACACTCGCTTCGGAGAAGCGACTTGGCGGCTGACCTGTTTTCAGAGAGAGAAAGAAATCTCCGCCAGTGTGGATATGCAGTATATTTGAGCGCCTGTGTGTCTGTCTGGGTTATCCCCACCGGCCGCGCAACGTCACGCACCGCAGCTGGAGCGGGAGGCGGCTAATCCCACGCTACGCTCGCGGGTGGCGCCCTGGTAGCCGCCGCTGTTCCACGCGGACTGGCTGCAAAAATCGGCGCGCCCCCATTCCAACAGCACTCCGAGAGGCCGTATTTTGATACTCCGAAACGCTCCTTACGCTCGTCCTCGGAACTAACAGTGCGTCGATCCATGTGTCCTGAATCCACATACCCAGTGTGTAACCTAACAGATAGAGAGTGAAGTATTGTAGTACACGATACATTTCCCTAGTATGCCACACGATCCAGTTCTGCTGAATTCGGTGTATACACTGATCAGGCAGAACATTATGACCACCGACCTACTATCCACATAAACCCGTCCAGGTTATTGCGGCGTCACCTGGCGAGGGTTGACTCCTACTCACAAGGGAACCTCCCCATCGCATCCCCCTCAGATTTAGTTATAAGTTGGTACAGTGGATAGGCCTTGAAAAACTGAACACTGATAAATCGAGAAAACAGGAAGAAGTGGTGTGGAACTATGAAAAAAATAAGCTAAATATGCAAACTGAGTAGCCCATGGGCAAGATAGGCAACATCAAGGATAATGTGAGCTCAGGAGCGCCGTGGTCCAGTGGTTAGCGTGAGCAGCTGCGGAATGAGAGGTCCTTGGTTCAAGTCTTACCTCGAGTGAAAAGTTTACTTTCTTTATTTTCGCAAAGTTATTATCTGTCCGTTCGTTCATTGGCGTCTCTGTTCACTGTAATAAGTTTAGTGTATTGCAGCCGCGCCGCAAAACCGTGCGAGCTATATTTGCTGGTTTCATATTGCCCACGGAATACATCTCACGTATTTAATGCACTCTCGTCGAAAGTAGCGAACAGTCAACTGCCAGCCAGGGAGCCTCGTTAGCAGGAATACTCTCTCTTCCGTGCGTTGTAGTCGACTGACGTCTTGTGTTCCGATGTTTGTTTAGGTGTAGCGTCGCCATACTACGGCGCAGTTACCTCGCATCGGACGGACGGACGGACAGATAATAATTGTCTGAAAATAAAAAATTAAACTTTTCGCTCGAGGGAAGACTTGAAGCAAGGACATCTCGTTCCGCTGCTGCTCACGCTAACCACGGGACCACGGCGCTCCTGAACTCAGGCTATCCTTGATGTTGCCTATCTTGCGCATGGACTTCTCAGTTTGTATATTTTGCTTATTTTTTTCATAGTTCCACACAACTTCTTCCTGTTTCTCGATTGATCTGTGTTCAGTTTTTCAAGGCCTATCCACTGTGCCAACTTATAACTAAATCTGAGGGGGTTGGGATGGGGAGGTTCCCTTGTCAGACACACGCACGGTGCATGTAGTGTCAATAACTGTGGCTGTTCGTGTGTAGAATACGGAATGCGCGCTATCTATCTGAGTCTGACATAGGGCAGATTTGGATGGCGCGGAGGCTCGGAACGAGCGTTTCGGAAACTGCACGACTTGTTGGGTGTTCCAGGAGTGCTGCAGGGAGTGTCTTCAACACTTGGCGGAAACAACGTGAAACCGCGTACAGACGTCGGAGACCCCTCATTACAGATGTCGGACGTCGTAGGCTGGGCAGACTGGCAAAACAGGACAGGTGGCGTACTGTGGCGAAACTAACAATGGAATTCAATGCTGGGCAGAGTACGGGTGTGCATGAACACACAGTGGACCGAACATTTCTAACGATGGGCCTCCACAGCCGACGACCCGTGTATGTGCCAATGTTAACACAACGACATCGGCAGCTACGACTGAAACCGGCATGTGACCATCGGTACTGGACGCTGGCGCAGTGTCAGAGCGTTGCATGGTCTGATGAATCCCGATACCTTCTTCAACATGCCGATGGGAGCGCGCGAATCTGTCATCTTCCAGGGTAACAGTTCCTTGACGCCTGTACTGCATTACGGAGACAAGCTGGCAGCGTTTGCATTATGCTCTGGGAAACATTCACATCGACATCCGTGGGTCCAGTAGACCTCGTTCGGGGTACCATGACGGCCAAGGATAGTCGTACGCTGATTGCAGACCACGTACACCCGGGTTATGACGACCATGTTTCTCGATGACAGCGGCATTTTTCAAAAAGATAAAGCGCCGTACCACTAGGCCAGGTGTGTGGTGGAGTGGTCCGAGGTACACAGTGGAGACTTCTAATTGATGTGCTGGCCCCCCAGATAGCCAGATCTGAACTCGATCGAACACGTCTGGGATGGGATTGAATGTGGCGCCAGAGCACATCGCCCCCTCCGCGGAAATTAAGGGGATTCACCAACTTCTCTGGGCAGATGTGGAGACAACTCCCTCCAACGACCTACCAAGGCCTCATTGCTTCCATGCCAGGATGCGTCGCTCTTGTTGTTGTTGTTGTTGTTGTTGTGGTCTTCAGTCCTGACACTGGTTTGATGCAGCTCTCCATGCTTCTCTATCCTGCGCAAGCTTCTTCATCTCCCAGTACCTACTGCAGCCTACATCCTTCTGAATCTGCTTAGTGTATTCATCTCTTGGTTTCCCTCTACGATTTTTACCCTCCACGCTGCCCTCCAATACTAAATTGATGATCCCTCGATGTCTCAGAACATGTCCTACCAACCGATCCCTTCTTCTAGTCAAGTTGTGCCACAAATTCCTCTTCTTCCCAATTCTGTTCAATACCTCCTCATCAGTTATGTGATCTACCCATCTAATCTTCAGCATTCTTCTGTAGCACCACATTTCGAAAGCTTCTATTGTCTTCTTGTCTAAACTATTTATCGTCCACGTTTCACTTCCATACATGGCTACACTCCATACAAAAACTTTCAGAAAGGACTTTCTGACATTTAAATCTAAACTCGATGTTAACAAATTTTTCTTCTTCAGAAACGCTTTCCTTGCCATTGCCAGTCTACATTTTATATCCTTGCTACTTCGACCATTATCAGTTATTTTGCTTGCCAAATAGCAAAACTCCTTTACTACTCTAAGTGTCTCATTTACTAATCTAATTCCCTCAGCATCACCCGACTTAATTCGACTACATTCCATTATCCTAGCCGGCCAAAGTGGCCGTGCGGTTAAAGGCGCTGCAGTCTGGAACCGCAAGACCGCTACGGTCGCAGGTTCGAATCCTGCCTCGGGCATGGATGTTTGTGATGTCCTTAGGTTAGTTAGGTTTAACTACTTCTAAGTTCTAGGGGACTAATGACCTCAGCAGTTGAGTCCCATAGTGCTCAGAGCCATTTGAACCATTTTTTTCCAGTATCCTAGTTTTGCTTTTGTTGTCCTTTCAAGACACTGTCCATTCCGTTCAACTGCTCTTCCAAGTCCTTTGCTGTCTCTGACAGAATTACAATGTCATCGGCGAACCTCAAAGTTTTTATTTCTTCTCCATGGATTTTAATACCTACTCCAATTTTTTCTTTTGTTTCCTTCATTGCTTGCTCAATATACAGATTGAATAACATCGGGGAGAGGCTACAACCCTGTCTCACTCCCTTCACAACCACTGCTTGCCTTTCACACCCCTCGACTCTAACTGTCATCTGCTTTCTGTACAAATTGTAAATAGCCTTTAGCTCCCTGTATTTTACCCCTGCCACCTTCAGAATTTGAAAGAGAGTACTCCAATCAACATCGTCAAAAGCTTTCTCTAAGTCTACAAATGCTAGAAACGTAGGTTTGCCTTTCCTTAATCTTTCTTCTAAGATAAGTCGTAGGGTCAGTATTGCCTCACGTGTTCCAACGTTTCTACGGAATCCAAACTGATCTTCCCCAAGGTCGGCTTCTACCTGTTTTCCATTCGTCTGTAAAGAATTCGCGTTAGTATTTTGCAGCTGTGACTTATTAAACTGATAGTTCCGTAATTTTCACATCTGTCAACACCTGCTTTCTTTGGTTGGTAGCCGGCCGCTGGTAGCCGAGCGGTTCGGGCGCTACAGTCTGGAACCGCGCGACCGCTACGGTCGCAGGTTCGAATCGTGCCTCGGGCATGGATGTGTGTGTTGTCCTTAGGTTAGTTAGGTTTAAGTAGTTCTAAGTTCTAGGGGACTTATGACCTCTGCAGTTGAGTCCCATAGTGCTCAGAGCCATTTTTTGGTTGTTATCCGTGCCAAATATGGAGAAATTACTGTAATTGAATCTGTGACCAATCTTTGTAAAATGACGTTTATAATTGTTTGTAATGCGAACAAATGTCAGTACATACTGAAACGAAATAATTTATATAAAATTATATGAATTGTTTTAAGAAACCTCTGTAGTTCGATACAAATGAAATTATAATCTAATGATGTTTAAAATTAACGAAAAATTTGATTGCTAAAAATATTTACAATGTATATTTTAATCTGTAGTAATGCAAATTTATTAAATTTTACCGCGGAAATTGCAATTATATTTTGTCATGTGACGTCTGACTTGTTCCTGGCGTATACAGTATTCAGATAACTTACGGAATGCAGCCGGCTGATGTCGGCAACAGCTGACATTTCGACAGGTGACCACCCTATCGTCTTCAAGGTACGACTACAGTTTTGCTCTCACAATGACGTGGTGTGCCCGACATCCGTGGTTGTCGACAATGTGAGCCGGCTGCAGTCCAGTAAGTTATTTGAATATTTTGTCTTGTGCACAATGCTGCGTACTACATGATTCTGTAACTACTTTCTGAACGTGTACCTAAATTATAATGTTATTGTCAGCAATGAATGCACTGGTTTTCGTATTAAAAAGATATTTACGTATCAGTGGTTGCGCCCTCCAAACCGGTACATCGCAGACCAGAACCAGTATCGGTAGTTCAGTTCAAGTAGTTACAAGAGGAACACTGTGTGAGTTGGTCTACGTGGAAGTTGAATTCAAGAAATGTACAAGTGAAATTTAAAGTGTTTATTTAAAAATCATCCAACTACATAATGCAAATTAGATGCCATCGTATTCCAAATACAAATAACTAAACTGCTTTTCTTCTTAGTAATGTGGAGATGAAATCATCGTTATTATTACACGACTGAACATAAGAAGCTAACTGCTTCTGGTTATAATATGACCACTCTTCTAATTAGACTTGCAGATAAGTTTCGTATTCTGCTTGAAGCAGTTGCAAAATCATTAATTTGGAGTGACCAGACTTTATTATTGATTATTGTTACGATAATAATAATTATAGCAGGGACGTTATATTGGCGAAGGATGGGACACGAGACAAATTACGTGACGTACTGCTCCATGTACTTAATCGGAAACCTCTATTGGCGGAACTGGATTAATTTTCTGCACTGCTACACTATGAAATCAGTCTAAATAAGTGTCTCCAGTATCGCTTAAAAGGAGGTCACATGGCAATCGGATTTTTGTATTTTTTATATTAATGGTACGTGGAGTTGAGAACACATATAGCATTCTTTCAAAGTATGCTAATGCAACTCTCGAAAATTCTGGAGAAAACCGTCTTTGAAGTTTTCCGAGCGTCTGTAATACCCTAACGTAAGATTTGTTTTTCAACAGGCAGCTTGCCTCTGTGGTAGAACGCTCGCCTGCAAGGTAAATACAAACGCGAGTCATTTTCATTAATCATGTGTACTACTATACGAGGGTAGTCTGAAACGTTTCCGATTTAGCAAAAGAAGTTAGACATTTTTTCCTTCAAATTTATCTTTTATTTCTCAACGTTATCTCTTTGCAACTCTATATACTTCTCCCATCTATGCTCCCAGCTCTTTAACCCGTTGAAATAACAATGTATTTCTCTAGAAAATAGTTTTTTCGTCTTTCGATGAAAATTTCTGTCCTCCGAACTCAACTTTTGTCCGAGAGAAGAAAAAAAAAAAGTCCCTCAGAACTAGATTGGTGAGTGAGGAGGGTGGTCAAGCAGCTGAAAATCCCTAAATTTTCAATGAGTAGGTGACAAATACATTCTTTAGATGTACTCATAGTCTGTGATATGTCTGTAACCTTAATTCGACTGTTCTCTAGCACCATTTGGTGATCTTGAACAATGTTATCGTCAGTGCTTACGGCTTCTGACCGTCCCGAACGTTCATCATGACTCAAGCTGGTACGGCCATGTCTAAACTCAGTTGTCAAAAATTTCACTGTGGTAAATGATGGTGCAGAATCACTGTAAATAGCGTCCAACTAGTGTTTAATTTGTGTAGACGTATTGCCTTCAGAAAACAAAAATTTAATGACAGATCGATACTCTATTTTGTCCATTTTTACAAAAAAAAACTAGCATTGACTCACTTAAACGACTGTCAGACAACAACTGCGCGTTCAAAGTGGCTGAAATTTTGGTGAGTGCCTTACTATGCATACTCAGACTTCCCAACTTTCGTTGAAAAGTATTGCTATCTTCAAGTTGACGCCAGAAGCTTTTCAGACTACCCTCGTATAATGACACGTCGTGGTTTAACGTCATTAAAAAAAATCTCGGAAAGCAATTGACCGCTTTCCTTCATATTTTTACACGATTTTCTATTAAACATTCGGGCGTTAAGCTATATATTTTTAATAAATATAATACAAAATATATATGTAATATTTAAAGGATAAATGTAGTTACCAAAAATCTTGAAAAGTTCTTGACTGATTTACTTCATATTTTACACGATATTCTATTGAGCGTAGAAATTTGAAGTTAATCACTCAAGAACTTTGCGAGATTTTTGGTAACAACTGTTCCCCTTTCTAGCTTAGATAGTTGTTTATGTGTTATACACGTTAAAAAAAATATTTGGCCTGTGTCCGTCCGAACACTCATTAGCGTATGGTGCAAAAGTCTGCAATAAATCGATAGCAACGTTTCCAATATTGACGTATTGTTTTTATGGTCTTCAGTTCAGAGATTGGTTTGATGCAGCTCTCTATGCTACTTTATTTCCGAGTAACTACTGCAACCTACGTCCTTCTGAATCTGCTTAGTGTATTCATCTCTAGGTCTTGCTCTACGATTTTTACCCCTCGTACTTCCCTCTAATACTAAACTGGTGATCCCTTGATGCCTCAGAACGTGTCCTACCAACCGATCCCGTCTTCTGGTCAAGTTGTGCCACAAATTCCTCTTCTTCCCAATTCTGTTCAATACCTCCTCATTAGTTACGTGATCGACCCATCTAATCTTCAGCATTCTTCTGTAGCACCACATTTCAAAAGCTTCTATTGTCTTCTTGTCTAAACTATTTATCGTCCATGTTTCGCTTCCATACATGGCTACACTCCATACAAATACTTTCAGAAAGGACTTCCTGACACTCAAATCTATACTTGATGTTAACAAATTTCTCTTCTACAGTAACGCTTTCCTTGCCAGTCTACGTTTTATATCCTCTCTACTTCGACCTTCATCAGTTATTTTGCTCCCCAGATAGCAAGACTCATCTACTACTGTAAGTGTCTCATTTCCTAATCTAATTCCCTCAGCATCACCTGATTTAATTCGACTACAGTCCATTATCCTCGTTTTGCTTTTGCTGATGTTCATCTTATATCCTACTTTCAAGACACTGCCAGCTGATCTTCCAGGTCCTTTGCTCTATCTGACAGAATTACAATGTCATCGGCAAACCTCAAAGTTTTTATTTATTCTCCCTGGACTTTAATTCCTGCTCCAAATTTTCCTTTAGTTTCCTTCACTGCTTGCTCCATATACAGATTGAATAACATCGGGGATAGGCTACAACCCTGTCTCATTCCCTTTTAAATCACCGCTTCCCTTTCGTGCCCCTCAACTCTTAAAACTGCCATCAGATTTCGGTACATGCTAAAATAATATCCAGCCTGTGTCCGTGCGGACGTTCATTACCGTATCGTGTAAAAAGTGCAATAAATCGATGGTAACGTTTCCAATATAAAAATACGCAACTGAACATTCTGGATACAGATTAAATATCTTTTAACTTGTAATTCACACTTCAACGATAATGGTCTAATTTCCTGTTAAAACCGACTGCGAGAGAAGAAATATCATCTACAGCGCTTTCTTCTTTGATATGGAGTCTATTGCCATACACGTTTTTGCCATCTTGTGTCTGGCATACGCCGTAAGTGACCATGCCAGAGGAGGCTCTTCCTTTCTATTTAGTCTAGGATTGTGCTTTCGACATTCATAAGCTCTCTAATCCTATCATTTCTAATATGATCAAACCTGTAATATCCACAAGCCCATCTCCAGAAATCCGTCTCGACAGCCAGCAGGCGACCTTTCTGCCTCTGAGTTAGTTCCCACAACTCTGCACCATATGTTGTGATACTTCCAATAATTGTGTGGCAGATGGTATATTTTGTTCTGCGCATTAGGTTTTGTTTCGGAGAATAGCATTTAGTTGTTTATGGCTCGCTTGCCTGGCCATTTTTGTTCTTTTATCATCCATAGTTCTACCACTGAACGACAGTGTCACTCCCAGGTACTTAAAATTATGACACTCTTTAACAGTATCAGCACCGAGTTGTAAGTCGTTAACAGCATTTTCTCCCACTTTCAGATATTCTGTTTTAGATACGTTTATGACAAGACCCCTTTTTTCATGTTCTTCTTTTAATTTGCGGAGCATGTAATTTGCATCTTCCTCATCTACAGCTACGAACACTTGATCGTCAGCAAAAAGTAAAATGAACAAGATTTCATCGTCTATGGGGATACTTATTCCTCCGCATTTCCTTTTCCAGGATTTTAGTGCCTCCTCTAGGTAGATCTTAAAGTTTGTAGGGACGAGTGTGCATCCCTGGCGTAGTCCCTTTGTCACCTCAAACTCTTGAGATAGTTGATTTCTCACTTTTACCGTTGCTGAACAATCTTGGTAGAGGAGTCTGACAGCTTTCACAAAGCTGAGTGACATGCCATTACCAATTAGATTTGTCCATAGCTTGTTCTGTGGAACTGTGTCATAAGCTTTCTGGAGGTCTACAAAGACAAGGTGGGTCGTAAGGCCCATTGCTGTCCTTTTCTCCACTAGATTTTTGAGGGTAAATACTCCATCAGTACAGGAGCGACCAGATATGAATCCATTTTGTTCTTCAGATTCAGTTATTTCTTCTTCTATCCTCTTTTTTAGGGTACGACCATAGACTGCCGCCATGGATGGCATCACACTAATACCACGATAGTGTGCACAATTTCTCCTGTTGCTCTTCCTAAATATTGATGTAATTGTTGCCTGTTTCCACTCTTTTGGGGCTTCGTCACCTCTTGTCAAAAACCACTGCCAATATCTCAAAGAGCTTTGACGGTGCTGCTTTAACCAGTTCTCTATAAATTAATCCTGCACCTGACGACTTTCTGTTTTTCATGGCATTAATTGCATTTTGGACTTCCTTCTGGGTTATCGGTGGTATATTATCATTACTGATTTCAGTGTCTGGTGGGTTCTCAGTGAATGCCGCTCTGTTCTCAGTTAATAATCTTTGGTAGTGTTGTAAACATTCCTGTATGCTAATGAGGTTTATATATGCTTTATCTTTATTCTGTGTTCTCATTGTTTTAATACCTTCCAGGCTTTATGTCGTTCCTTGTGAATACCTACCGTTTCGTTTCCTTTCTTGCACTCAGTTTCAAGTACGATAGTGAAGCGTGTAAGACATTAGAAAAAATTCTTTTCACGTATATATTTCTCTCTCTCTCTTTGTTTTCTTCCTTGCCATCGGTTCTACAGAAAGCAGGAAAGGCGTATTATGGCTTGTCAGTTTATCGTTGAAATACTTTGTAACCCAACCCATTCACATATTCAAACCATGTAAAATACTGTCACTGACGCTACTGCCCTCACAGATTCAGCAGCTGCTCTCTCTCGTTATTTTTATAGTAATGGACCCAACAGATTTACCCTTTCATATTAAGCAACTTCAATTCCCAATGAACTTTTCGTTTGCAATGACAGTAGATAAGCCTCATGGTCAGAGAGAGGGGAGGGGGGGAGAGGAAACAGAGGGGGAGGGGAGGGGAGGGAAAGGTCGCCACAGTAAGAGCACAATTAAGTAAGTGTGGCGAGACAAGCGCTGTATCACTTAGGTGACACAGAGGCAAGCGGGTGTGCCGGGACTTAACCGCAGTTCACTGCTACTAACGCCACGTCATCATAACGCACCTGTGCGTGGCATTCAAATATTGCACCATAATCCAAGGATGAAATTAAAAATTAAAGTAGCTTTTCCAAACTTTGTCAACATATACTTCAGTACATTAATGTTTAAATTGTTAAATCTCAGAGTTATCAGATGAATATCTTCCCCTAAATACATCGTTTTATGAAAAAATAAGTGGCGCTAAATAATATAGCCAGAAAACCAAAAATTGTTCACAATGTGCAAATGTATGTCAAACTCAACAGTTACAAGCTTCAACTTAATCAGAACAATATTTTGGTCAAAATCTAAGTTTTTACAAAAAATTCAAGACGCTAAATAGTAGACTTAGAAATATGAAACTTCGTGTGGAGCTTCAGTTCGATATAAAAACGATAACTATTGGACCCCATTCGGCTACCTCTAATAGTTTTCGAGCAATTTATTGAAAACTCAATTTGGAACAAAAACGTCCTTATTTGTAGTAGATTACGTATCAGTTATATTAATGGTAGACAGTTCTGACTATAGCACTTGATTACATCTATTAAATAATGAAAATGTAACGAGTTTCAAGGCTTTGATGTAAAAAACAGTAAATACAAGGTCTCTTAAAGATGTAGCTCAGTGGTCGTGTTCTACTGTCATTTCCGTTCTAAAAATTCTAGACGGCAAAGCTTATATGCAGGCGAGCTAAAACTTTTTCTGTATTAAACCATACTTAACTCCATTCATACAAAAATTACGAAGATTCTAAATTGATTCGTGACAGTTTATTAAATTTTATTTGTCCAAGAAAGCCGCCATTTAGATGCTGCTACTTGGGAATGACGGCAGGTGTTCCCTTCGGCCGTCTGCTGCGCCCATATATAAATGCAGCCTGAGAGGCAGTGACAAGACTAGACTTCACACCAAGCTGCCTGCTTTACGCTCCCCATCAGTCAAAAGCCGGCTTACGCGGTGCTTCAGCTGACTGAAACGAGACTTGTCCGACCATGCAATATGTATCCAAATTGCATCGAGTGGATGGACGTGTACGGGTATGGAGACAACCTCATGAATCCATGGACCATGCATGTCAGCAGGGGACTGTTCAACCTGGTGGAGGCTCTGTAATGGAGTGGGGCGCGTACAGCTGGAGTGATATGGAACACCTGATATCTAGATACGACTCTAACAGATGAAATGTATGTAAGTATCCTGTCCGATCAACTGTACCCATTCATACCCATTGTGCGTTCCGAGGGGCTTGCACAATTCCAGTAGGACAATGCGACACCTCACACGTCCAGAATTGCTACAGAGTGGCTCCAGGAACACTGTTCTGAGTTTAAACACTTCCGCTGGCCACCAAAATCCCCAGACACAAACATTATTTAGCACATTTGGGATGCCTTGCAACGTGATGTTCAGAACAGAACTCCAGCCCTTCGTACTTTTCAGATTTATGGACAACCCTGCGGAATAATGGTGTCAGTTCCCTTCAGCACTACTTCAGACATGCCACGTCGTGTTGCAGCACTTCTGCGTGCTTGCAGAGGCCCTACACGATATTAGGCAGGTGTACCAGTTTCTTTGGCTCTCCAGTGTGTATGTATATATATATATTTGGTAACAGTGTTTTCCCTTTGTATAAATATATTAAAGAATCACGTACCTAAAATCATACCTATAGTAGAATCCAATGTGGTTTCAGATTTTCAAATCAAACGGTCAAGAAGTTTCGGAGATTAACTATTTTGATTAAACAAACAAATAAATTTTTATTTATGTAGATTGTGTAATGTCTTTCCACATCAGCTTGCCTTGTTACCACAAGTTTCAGCAAAAGTTTATCCGCATACAGTGCAGACATATCACAACACTGGAAGTTGCTATACAATTTGAAGCTAATATCATTGCATAACATTTACTTTTTGTCTTTGCAGGTGTCATTGGCAGTCCATAGCTGAAATGAAATTTATGTAAAGGCTCTCATCTGGCATTTCATCTGTAAGAACAGCAGTCCACGATAGCAGCATGTGACAATGGCAGAAAAGGTGTAAATATGGACACCCTCTTTTGTTTATGACCTAAAGGTACCTTCTTTTCTAAAAATTCTATATTTTATACCTTCATTAACAACTATATAACAAGTTTAAGAAATGATGAGAGGCGAAACAATGTTTATTATCTATTATTTCTATTCGCAAACAAAGATTTACAGAAAGCTCGTAAAATATAACTTCCAAAAAAGGGGTGCAAATAGGGGGATCCACAAAAAGGTGCAAGAAATCTTTTGAAATATTTTAATGGAGCGGGTTAAAACAATACAAAATGATAGACTAGTCTACAAAAAGCAACTTTCGTACATTTATGCATGAAATCTGAAATTATTTACAGTAATCGCAAACGTAAGAAGCTCTTTCAGCGCCAGCACAATCTAAGTGTGCCCACATTTGGCACATGACACCTTTAATCCACACCTCTCCTCTCCTAACTTGAAAGAACTTTTCATCACAAAAGATGCAACTTGCAACTATGACCATTAACGAAATGATGGGCACATTATCACGAGCCTGATTTATAAAGCTATTAAATAAAGCAAACATGATTTTTTTTATCAGATAGTTTCTGTAAAATCGTTTGAGAAAGAACGCAGGGCGTGCTCCTAGATTCTGTCATCGCTGACCGGCCAAAAGGCGGAAAATGCTTGTCGGTCTCCCCTTATGAACAAACTTATGAACTCGCCCAGAGCTTTGGACGAAAGCTGGTCACTGTGCGGTCTCTAAAAACAGAATCGCTGAAGGAGCTGAACACCATAACGAAAAGTGAGTTGCAGAAGCGTTTTTAGAAAAAGCACTGGCACAAAGTATTATATCTGAAGGGGATTACTTTGAAGGGGACGAATTTGACGTTGATGAATAAATAGAGATTCTTTAAGAAATACAAAAATTCCCATCACTTTTTCATCACACCTTGCATGCGTAAGTGCTGAAACACGCTGCCAGTCTAGCTACAAAGATTACCATAATGGAACTCAACACCTACAAACAAATGGAGTTCGGTATGAATCTATCAAAAGGAAACAATATGTAGGAAAAAAAAGGTGAACTCAATTTTTGGAACCACTATCCAAGAAAATCTCAGATTGGACATGCATATAGATTCCTTAACTAATAATTTATCTAAACACATTTCTCATAAAGATGATTAGTAAACATTTTAAAAATGTGTATGTGCTAGAAATTGCTTATTAATCAATGATCTCACAAGACTTGAACTATGCAGTGCAACAACACAGTCAAAACTAAACACATTACTAATACCACAGATAAAAGCTGTCAGAGTGAGCCATGCGTGGCTCGTGTTCATGTCACGCCTCATTTGACATCCTGTTTTTAATGTACTACCACCTCGTTATGTTAATTTCAATTACTGGTGTCACTGAGTTGCCGCCTTGCCTGTCCGTGAGCGGCAGCAGCGGCGCTTATCGATATGAGCCCTGGCGTATTGTCTTTCCTGACAGCTATTACTTTCCGGTTGTCGTGTGTTCGGAGTTAGTTCGGATCTGCCGGTGAGTTGGGAGGCGCTAGCAGTGCAGTTCGGACCTGGCAGTGTTTGACTTAGAATGCGGCAGAAGTTCAGTTGGGGTGCAGCTGCAGTGAGGTCCGGACAGCCATGACTCGCCTGACGGTTGCCGATACATATTACTTGACTGCGGACCACCTTGGTTGGTCGTCGGTCGGTTGTCTTGTCGGATTATGTGTGTGTTGGTCGGCGATAGCTTATGGGTTGCCTGCGTGTGCCGACTCGTGATTCGTCCTTGTTATTGCACAGTCTCTTCGTGCAAGTGTTCGTGAAACTGTATGTAGCTTGTGATATCAACCGCTCAGTTATTTTAGTGCTGCCTACGTGCTGATGTGTGGGAGTCGGTCGGTTGGCATGGAGCAGCGAGGAAATCCCCGTGGGTCGTAGTTTGGCCGGGCCCGCTGGCGGTCTCTACGCAGTGTCGGAGTGTGTGGGACTGTTCCCATTGCTACGAGGTCCGTGGCTCACCGACCCTGGACACGAAAGTTGAGTTTGGATTTAATTTATCAGCAAGTCAAGACTGTTCACATTGAGCGTCTGGTTCTCGGCTGTTGGGACATTCCCGCGAGCAGAAACGTGTGTTTTGGAGTTGGCGAAGGTTTAGCCACCGTCTGGTGGAGTCTAACCGTTTTGGTTATCTGCAATTGAAGTGCACCAGCGGAATTTTCTGCCTTGTGGCCGTTAAAGTTCCAGTTACCTGCCATGACCGTTGACGTAAATTCAGGCAATGTCCTTTCCTCGCCATGTTGTCGCTGTCCAGCATGGTGTGTAGTTTGACAGCTTAATGTATGGTTGTCTGTGGGCGTCCATGCCTTTTACGTTTTGCATTGAACTCCCGGTTGTGTGCTGGTCGAGTGGAGCGCAAGTTACATTGTCGGTGGGTCCTTGACTGTCTGTTGATTGGGTTGTCGTCGGATCGAGAATGGTTGGGCCGACTGCCTGTCTCACCTAAGTGATCGTTAGTATTTCAGGTGCTGGCCGATCCCCGAAACTGCCTTTTCTTATTTTCTGTTGTGCTCATAGCCGATGGTTTTGCATTAAAGTTGAATTGTTTTTAGTGGTGTTTTGTCATGGGCCTTCAGCCACTTTAAAATTAAAATTCCTTGCTTGTCAAGTGTTAGTGTTTCAGCTTTCAGTCTGAATAAAAATATTGTTTATAGATAAAGCCTTGGGCCTTCTGCCTACTAAAAGTTATTTTAGTAGTGTTTTGAGTCGTGAGCCTTCAGCTGTTTTAAAATTAAACTTCCTTGCTTGTAAAGTATTAGATTGTTTGGAGCCATCAGCCTAATTTAAGATAAGGCTTTGTTGTTTAAATTTATTTTACCTTGGGTTTTAGGTCAAGGGGCCTTCAGCCATTTTTAAATTAAGGTTGTGGCGTTTCAAGTGTCAGATTTTGGGCTTTCAGCCAAATTGTAGAACTTACTTAACGTGAGGACTTTTGCCCTCTAAATATTCTTTGGCGTCTGAAATCTGAGTTAATGGCATTTAGCCATTTTTTAAAAATTAAACTGGTTGCGCCATTAAGGCATAAGATAGTGTGGCGTATTCAGCCGATAACTAAATCCTAGAATTTACTGTAATATTTGGTCAAATAAATAAGGTTATACGGGGGGGGGGGGGGGGGGGGGGGAATTTCTTTCTAGAAAGCATATACTTTGTATTCAAATACAACCTTAATCTCCTTCGAAGTACTCTCCATTAGCATTAATACACTTGTCCAAACGTTCATTCCAGTGTTCTAAGAACCTTTTAAATTCGTCCTCTTTGATACCTGCTAGCACTTTCATGACATTGCGTTTTACGTCTTCCACATTCGCAAAACTCTTCCCTCTCAAGTCTTTCACCCTCGGGAATAGGAAGAAGTCCGAGGGTGCTAAATCCGGCGAATAGGGCGCGTGCGTCAAGGTAGTCGTCTTCGTTGGGACCAAAAACTGGCGAACGCTGAGAGCCGTGTGCGCGGGAGTGTTGTCGTGATGCAGGAACCACAAGCCAGAATCCCACAAAGCTGGACGTTTTCGCGACAAACTTCTGCGAAGCCGTTTCATAACCTCCAAATAGAATAGTTGGTTTACTGTCTGGTTTTCAGGGACAAATTCAGAGTGTACGATCCCTTTGATGTAAAATAAATAAATAAATAAATAAATAAAAAACCAGATCAACATCGTTTTCACATTCGATTTCACTTGTCGAGCTTTTTTTGGGCGAGGTGAGCCAGGTGACTTCCATTGTGATGACTGTTGTTTACTTTCTGGATCGTACCATGACTCATGGTAATGATTTTGTTGAAAAAATGTGGATCATCTTTGAACACGTCCTTCATTTCAAGACAGGCTTGAACGCTACAATCCCAATTTTGCTGCCACTCTTTGCATCCCCAAATCGATGGTCAAGTTGCGCTGAATTGAGCTCCAGGACAATCAGGACAAGTTCTCGAGTTGGTCGATTGTCCTGCGTCGATCTTCACTGATGAGATCACGGATTTTGCAGATGTTGTCTTTGCTTCGAGCAGTTGAAGGTCGACCGGAACGGGGCTGATCTTCAACCACCATTTCTCCCTTTTTAAACCGAGAAAACCATTCGTACACTTGCGTTTTACTGAGAGCATAGTCTTTGTAGGCTGTCTGAATCATCGCAACAGTTTCTGCTGCGTTCTTGCTGAGCAAGAAACAAAACTTCACTGCCGCACGTTGTTCGTAAGAACCAGCCATTTCCTTGTGTCACGTCTGCACTGTACACACACTCAAAGAACTGTCAAAGAAACCACACTTCTCACTGTTGTGTGACGTCTCGTGGCAGAATGACTCAGCAGGGCTCCTACTACAACTCTCTGGCAGCGCAACCTGCTACTACAAGTACACGATGTGCAGCATTACGATTCCAGTTACTTTTGGGTCCCCCCTCGTATGTGTTTCAGTGTAACTGACAGCCCCTCATGTTGCCCTTTTCCACAATTCCAACTATCTGTCCTGTCCTGGAGCAAAACCCAGAGAATCATTTCATTGTACATAACATTGTATCAAGATTTATCAAAACTTGGTAGAAACTCACCTTGAGAAGATAAGGCTGGATTCCAGAGAAATGCTTCTCTTAGAAGATAGGTTCAGGAAAGGCAAACCTACGTTTATAGCATTCGTAGGTTTAGGGAAAACTTTTGACACTGTTGTTCGAAACACTATCTCTGAAATTGTGTAGGTAGAGTTTGCACAAAATAAGATGCCCCAGTGCAGAAATGTATTCTCTTCCAAAGTGCCAGGCAAGTCCATCCCTCTGTTCCAAAGGGGCTTGTTGCTAACTTCTTATTACATGATATGGCACTGCAGTCTTTGCACATCATATGGACAGGGAAAGTTCATGATAGTCACACATGTGGTAATATTTATTTATTTAACCTGATCAGATCAGGGCCATCACGCCCTCTCTTACATCAGACCAGTGTTCCACACATGCAGCATTTTGCACATCATAGTTACATCATGACAGTAGTTTGAGTAAGAAAAATAGATTAATCTAGTGACAATACGAATAAAGAGTAATGACTAAGACCTAATAAAGTAAATACTGGCAGTATTTTTACAACAGCTGCTATACATAAAAATTATGATAAAAGCAATAATAATAACAGTAAAAGAAAAAATGAAATTGAAACCCCTGCTTAAATCCGCAGGACAGAACAGGTAGTTGGAATTTTGGAATGGGCCAAAAGGGTCCTGTCAGTTACACTCAAAAACATATACCTTTATTTAGTTGTCCAAACAAGACAGCAAAAATTTTTGAACTTAATTATCGGCTGAATAGGCCACACTATCTTACGACCTAAGAGCACAACCACTTAAATTTAAAAACGGCTGAAAGCCATTAGCTTAAAATTCAGACTCAAAACAGAATATTTAGAAGGCAGAAGGCCTCACGTAAGTAAGTTCTATAACTTGGCTGAAGGCCCAACAAATCTAACACTTGAAAAGCAAACACGTTTAATTCAAAGACGGCTGAAGGCCCATGATTTAAAGCTGCATGTCAAATTAATTTAAAAAAAAAACACAAGGCAGAAGGCGTTATCTTCAATTAGGCTGAAAGCCCCACACAGTCTGATACTTGAAAGATAAATGGCTGAAGGCCGATTACTTAAAACAACTAAAATAATTTTTAGTAGGTGGAAGGCCCAAAGCTCTACCTTTAAACAATATTTTACATGGGCTGAAGACCCAAACAATCTAAGTTTAACAAGTAAGGAATTTAAATTTTAAAGCGGCTGAAGGCCCATTATTGAAAACCCAACTAAAAGCATACAAATTCAAACCATCGCCTATAAGCCATTAAAATACACAATCAAACACCAATAAGAAAAGGCAGTACAGACAGCAGCGCTCAGAAGTTGCCGGGGGTCAGTCTGCACAAGAAATAATAACGTTTGCTTAGGGGAGACAGGTAGTCAGCCCAACTATATCCGATCCACTGGCAACCCAACCAAGAAGCAGTCCACGGACTCACCGACAAAATGACTTGCTTTCCACGCAACCAGTGCACAAGGAACTCCAAAGCCAAAACGTAAAAGGCATAGCTCCCCACAACCAAGTATGCATAAGCTGTCAGAAGCTGTCAAAACTGACAGCCAACCATGAAAACCAACGGCACAATGTGAACAGTCTGGCTTCGGTAATTAAATCACCACTCAACTTTGATGTCCCGGTTCGGTGAGCCACAAACCCCATAGCAATCAGAACAGCTCCCACACACTCAGACACTGCATAGAGACCACCAGCAGGCCCGGCCCACTGCACCGCATGGAGATTTCCTGGCTGATCCACACCAACCGACCTACTGCCACACACCGGCTAGCCAGAAACTATAAGCACCAGACGAAAGACAGTAAAAGGTGCAAATATCGATACACACTGCTGCTGCCACATGTAGAAAGAGGAAGAGTCATGGCATAACCATAATAACCATAGGAAACCAAACACAGAGTAACAGTCAAGATTTACACCAACACATAAGCTGGGGCCAGCATGGCTCAGAAATAGTATTGGTAAACATGAGAAAAATTTGCAATAGTAACGAAGATTTGTGCAGATGTATATTAATATATTGGTGTATAAAGTAGATGCTTACTGGTATAGCGAGTTTTTGGGGAAGGGAGATTTAAGGAGGCTGCATCAATTAAGAAAAAACTGGGAACTGAAGAAGATCTAGTAGGAAAGAAAGAAGTAATGGGGTGAAGTGCATTCATGCGCAGAGGAAGGCATTACTGTTGCTTAAGTAGATACGTCATTAACTGTTTTTTGAAGCCGGACATGCTGTTAAGTTCTCTAATATAACGAGGGAGGTTATTCCAGAGTCACGTTCCTGCTACTGTAAAGGACTTCAAGAAGGTGACTGAGCGATGTAGTGGAACAGAGAGGGTTTTATTATGATGGGAATGTGTGTTTGTCATGTTTTTCAGACATGAGCGTTAAGGACGAGCAGAGATATGAGGGACAGTGTAAATTTATAAGGCAGTAGATGAGACAGAGTATATGGAAATCTCTGCATTTGTCTGCACACAGCCAGGACAGTTGTGCATATGCTGGTGAAATGCGATCAAAAAGTCGAAGGTTACAGATATATCAGACGCAGGCATTCATGACCAGTTCCAGACGTCACGAATTTTCCTGAGAGAGACTTTGTAGGATAATATCGCTGTAGTCAAAGATTGGGAGTATAAGCCTTTGTACTAATTTCTTTTTCAGATCGAAAGAGAAGAGTTTTTTTATATTTTTGCAGGGCATGAAGGGATGCTGATGCTTTTTTGCACACTGCAGTTAAGTGCTCACTCCAATTTAGATTTTCATCTATTATTATTCCCAAACTCTGTTCTGTTGATATTTGTTCCATTTGGGATTAGAGATAGTGTTGTGTACATAGTTCTGTGTAGTCAGCACGTACACAACTTTCCCACTAGAGCACGCCTCGCTAAGCGCAACAGCGCAGGCGTAGCGCTCGTCCATCTCCGCACTACAAGATGGCGCTGCCATAGAGACAGACCAAATTCTGCTTCTGCCGATCCGCGTATTAATATGTAATGCAGCTAACGTAGAACCTATTCTCCTCGTATATCACACTCACGCAGTGATACATGAATGCGCGAGGTATTATAATGAGTGTACAGACCTCCGATTAGTCAGTCTGCATTTTTCTGCACCAGTCTGTACCAGTCTGCACTTGTCTGCACCAGTCTGTACCAGCTTGCATTTGTCTGTACCAGTCTATAGTCAAGTTTCAGTCTGCACCTAATACGATTACCATATTCCTGTACATAGCCATGAAGATAAATGTATAGACTCTTTTGTCAAGTATCAGAGATATATGTGAGAATAAGATTAACGTACCCATACCAAAGGAAATTCAGATTGTCAGTTGTAAATAGCATCCAGAACAAAGTTAAGTAATTTTCATGCTTGTTATTATTTTAATAAATGTGTGTGAAAATTAATCAAGTTCTGTTTAAAGTTGGTTACCGTCAATCTGCTGTTCTAAGCATGCAAGTGGCATTTCTATCGTCTGACCTAACGGCTGAAGATAAACATGCGACGATAAGACCACGAGACATATTGCTGACACTCGCCTACTTCATTAGAGCGACAAGTCAAATAATCTGATGGTGTGTGTACTGAATGTCTTACAGTACACACACCACAGATAGTATGGATTCCCGATGTTTTGCGCTAACAAGCTTAGTGACCAACAAGTACTTCTTGGATTTTAGATGGGTTGAGTTTTCGTCCTATGTTCTGTGCCCATTTTCATAGTGCATCGAGGTCAGTATTGAAATTTTCAATAGCTTTCTTAAGTCTGATTGTTTTTGCACTTAGGTACAACTGAAGGTCATCAGCATACATGTGATATTTGCAATAGGTCAGAATCTATGACACATCACTGACATACAGAGAGAAGAGTATAGGACCTAACACTGAGCCTTGGGGAACGCTTGATACTACCTCCCGCCATTCTAATTTTATATTCCTGGACTGGATGCTTTGCTGACGAGACGTCATAGATGAGCTAAACCATTGCACTGCATTTGGTGAGAAATTTAGACCCCTAAGTTTGGTAAATAAGATGTTTTAAGTCGACAGTATCAAATGCTTTGCTGAAATTTAAGAAGCAAATGATAGTCACTTATTGTCTATCCATGGCAAGTTTCAGGTCATCTGTCACCTTTATCAATGCAGCTGTTGTGCTTTGATGTTTACAGAAACCTGGTTGGTATTCTTCTAGTAGGTTGTTAGGTAGTTGGTGAGCTAGTCATGGACAATATATTCTAAGGCTTTTGATAGCACAGGAAGAATGCAGATGCAGAGGGTACTGTGGCAATGTCCTTTTTAGGCAGTGGCTTAATTTGTCCCAGTTTCCAGGCCTAAGAGAACATTTGTGATTAAGGAATCGTTGAAAATGTCTGTTATAAAGGGCAGTAGTGGATCAATAATAATTATTACCATCTGGATATTGATACCATCATGTCCAGTAGATGCTGATCTAATCTGCATGATGGCTTTCTTGACAGTATTGCAAGTGACGTGCTGTAGATATAATTTTTCTTTGCTACAATCGTTCATCCCCATGAAGTAATCAATGATTCAGTTTTTTTTGCAGTTGAGTTGTGGTTGTAGGTAATGTGAAGAATCGGTTTAGTTCTTCAGCTGGGACCATGGGATTTTCTGCAACTTTTATTTTGCCTAAACCGAGACTACGGAGATTTTTCCACAGCATATCTGGTCTACATCTATTGTCAGTTAACGTACGGGGATGCCTGAGCTTAGAGTTTCTCACCGATTGACTGACTATGTTTCGTTTCTGCTTGTATACAGTACGATTTTCAGGTGTAGGGTGTATCTTGTATGTTCAATATGCAGCGTCTCTCAGATTCATGAACTGTTTTAGTTCATCAGTCAGTCAAGGTACAGGTTTCCTTTTACTTTTCTGGTCTTTATTGGAGCATATTTGTCATATAGTTGAGAAATTTTGTTAGTGAAATCCTGAAGTTTTCGTTTATGTCCATGAGGGGAGCAGAGGTCATCCCCCAAACTAATTCTTGTGCCTCAGTTTCGAGTTCAGGCAAATTTGAGTTTGAAGTCTCGGTATGTAGATACTTTTTGTTTCTTTCTAGGACATTCTAGTGAATAAGTCATGAAAATAATGTCATGGGCAGGCATGCCAGGTGCAGATATTTGAGAGGTGCGGATTATTCTGTTTGGAGATTTCGTTGTGAATATGTACACTCCTGGAAATTGAAATAAGAACACCGTGAATTCATTGTCCCAGGAAGGGGAAACTTTATTGACACATTCCTGGGGTCAGATGCATCACATGATCACACTGACAGAACCACAGGCACATAGACACAGGCAACAGAGCATGCACAATGTCGGCACTAGTACAGTGTATATCCACCTTTCGCAGCAATGCAGGCTGCTATTCTCCCATGGAGACGATCGTAGAGATGTTGGGTGTAGTCCTGTGGAACAGCTTGCCATGCCATTTCCACCTGGCGCCTCAGTTGGACCAGCGTTCGTGCTGGACGTGCAGACCGCGTGAGACGACGCTTCATCCATTCCCAAACATGCCCATTGGGGGACAGATCCGGAGATCTTGCTGGCCAGGGTAGTTGACTTACACCTTCTAGAGCACGTTGGGTGGCACGGGATACATGCGGACGTGCATTGTCCTGTTGGAACAGCAAGTTCCCTTGCCGGTCTAGGAATGGTAGAACGATGGGTTCGATGACGGTTTGGATGTACCGTGCACTATTCAGTGTCCCCTCGACGATCACCAGTGGTGTACGGCCAGTGTAGGAGATCGCTCCCCACACCACGATGCCGGGTGTTGGCCCTGTGTGCCTCGGTCGTATGCAGTCCTGATTGTGGCGCTCACCTGCACGGCGCCAAACACGCATACGACCATCATTGGCACCAAGGCAGAAGCGACTCTCATCGCTGAAGACGACACGTCTCCATTCGTCCCTCCATTCACGCCTGTCGCGACACCACTGGAGGCGGTCTGCATGATGTTGGGGCGTGAGCGGAAGACGGCCTAACGGTGTGCGGGACCGTAGCCCAGCTTCATGGAGACGGTTGCGAATGGTCCTCGCCGATACCCCAGGAGCAACAGTGTCCCTAATTTGCTGGGAAGTGGCGGTACGGTCCCCTACGGCACTGCGTAGGATCCTACGGTCTTGGCGTGCATCCGTGCGTCGCTGCGGTCCGGTCCCAGGTCGACGGGCACGTGCACCTTCCGCGTGCACTGGCGACAACATCGATGTACTGTGGAGACCTCACGCCCCACGTGTTGAGCAATTCGGCGGTACGTCCACCCGGCGTCCCGCATGCCCACTATACGCCCTCGCTCAAAGTCCGTCAACTGCACATACGGTTCACGTCCACGCTGTCGCGGCATGCTACCAGTGTTAAAGACTGCGATGGAGCTCCGTATGCCACGGCAAACTGGCTGACACTGACGGCGGCGGTGCACAAATGCTGCGCAGCTAGCGCCATTCGATGGCCAACACCGCGGTTCCTGGTGTGTCCGCTGTGCCGTGCGTGTGATCATTGCTTGTACAGCCCTCTCGCAGTGTCCGGAGCAAGTATGGTGGGTCTGACACACCGGTGTCAATGTGTTCTTTTTTCCATTTCCAGGAGTGTATATGAAGGTGGGATGAGTAGGTGCCAGCTGAAGTAGCGTCATATTTGAGGAAAGGAGCATCCTCTTAAATTTCCCACTGGAAGGACTATTGCGCAGAAAATTAATGTTAGTGTCGCCTGCTATAATTGCATGTTCATATGACGATTCGAGACTTGATGGGGCAGTTTCGAAGCAGGTGAACCCACCTACTTTAGGAGGTTCGTAAAGGACACATATTAAGCACTTTCTGTTAAGGGATTTGTTCTCTATTAACATATATTCCTCTTGTTTATCTACATTATTGTTGGATGTATGTACGACAGTCGGTGGTAATCAGAGCATATGTATGCCCCTTGCGTGAGAAAGATATAGCCATCTAGGAAGTTGTGGGAATACTTGGTTTGACCCAAGTCTCTGACAAAAGTATTACGTGTATATCAGTAGTTTTAAATATATATTTGAATTCGTCGAAGTGAGCAGGTTGAGGTTGGACATTTGCATGTGCAATATGCAGGTTGGTGCGTTCAGGTGTTGACTGCCTGAGGAGGCTACCAATGGATCATTGCGGGTCGTGGTTAGCGCTGGCAAGAGTGTCTGGCATGAGGAACGAGGAAAGCGTGAGGAGGATGGGGGCGGGGGGTAGTGTTCTCCCGGTTTTCTGCAGGGAAATGCAGACGGGAGGGGCGGGGGGCTAGGTCCCCGGGGAGGCGACGGGACCTGTGGCCAAGGTCAGTGAGGTTTGCAACGGTCCTGAAAGTAGCCGTGTGCTGGCAAGGGAAAGAATCTCGCTAAACAGAACGGGAGTAATCAGAGTGTGGTATTAATGGCATTTATGAGGATAACAACTAAGATATGATGGTGGGTTGCTAATTAAAAATGGAAGTCAGACTAACTTATGTAACAATTAACAAAATTACGTGAGAAGACAATTAGAGATAAAAATAATTATGTGGAGAAACGAAAAAGTTGGTAGTACATTAGTTAAGTTGCGGTTGACAATGTGAACAATATAAACACACAGGTTAGTGGCAGCAAGATTTGACATGATTTAGCTT
This sequence comes from Schistocerca americana, assembly GCF_021461395.2. Taxonomy (NCBI): domain Eukaryota; kingdom Metazoa; phylum Arthropoda; class Insecta; order Orthoptera; family Acrididae; genus Schistocerca; species Schistocerca americana. The sequence continues at coordinate 134,443,305 of NC_060127.1, forward strand.
CTAAAGCACTGGCTTTCGAGTTCATTAACACTGCAAATTGTTCTCTTTCCGTTTTCTGTCTTAACCATTATCCTGCCGTCATTTGTCCACACGTTCCGTAGCCCAAATTTCGAAATTGCGCTCTTAGAAATGTTTAGTCTTTCAGAGGTCAGAGATCCTCGCGTACTGTCAGACCAGACTTCGCGAGATTCTTCTTTGCTCTGAATATTTCAGATGTTTTCCTATAGGACACAAATGTCACTATTATAGGTCTTGGTTTTGTAGAATCTGGCGACCTACGACCCACTCTATAACTTCTGCTAATGTTACTCAGAGTCACCTGCATGCCTAGCTTTTCTTGGGCATGGTTTATCACTAGTTTATCTGTGTTCTCTCTGCTACTCTCTGGAATGCCGAATAGTCTGAGATTATTGCGTCTCTGATATTGTTCGAGCTCGTCTGACTTGTCGATCAATTTCTGTTCGATTAGTCGTGCTTTGCTTTTAACGATGTGTCCAGTGCATGGATCGCGCTCGCATTCGCCTCCAGAGTTTTCTGTATTTTGTCTGTCACTGCTGCAGTGACAGCATCAATGATGGTTTGAACAATGAGTCCGAGCGTCTCCTTAGGCTGCAGCATGGCACTCACCTCAGCCTTCACAAGTACGGCGATGTCAGCAATGCCGGGAGAAGCAGCCGCAACTCCAGGTGTAGACTCCACCCCTGCGCTGTCACTGGCCTGGCCATTGGCTGCACTGCGCATTGTTCGGAGATTTTCCATTTTAAGTGCGATTCCGTGTAATTGGTACTCAGTATGAGATGCAAAAAACGACACTTGGCATTAGATATACGACTTTAGTATATGCAGACTAGCCTAACTGCTTAAAAACACCTCCAGATTTCACGTAAACTTGCGAGCCAAGCTAACGCACGTCACTTACTTGTCACCAGATTGGTTCCAATGCCATTAAGTTAATGACAGATGAGACAAACGAGGAAGCAAGAATCTCACTAGACTTTGTGCTTGGGAAGGCTATGTAAACTGCTAGCAGTTCCAATACACAATAAAGAAAATAAATGAGGAGATGGTAAGCGTGGCTACAAGTATTTCCCAAGGCTTCACTACTTCAGGAAGGGCATGGAAGAAGGAGAAGGAAAATTCTGTGTTTAGGTAATGTCAACAAACAAGTTTTCATGGGACTGACGCATAATATCCACATGACACTTGTTCCTTATTTTACAGTACCAGTTTCTTCATAGTAAACGATACTGTATGCTACACTACATTTTTTTTACTCCTATTAGGTTTTTTGATTGTCCCCTCCAACTGCATGACTAGCCCCCTTTTTTTGCATTGGGTGATACTTTGTTTTTGCAACTATATATTTTTTGGTACTCAAGTGAAAAACTATTGACATTGTTGAATTATTAGCCATACTGTTAATATGATTGTTGCAGACTTGCTAGCTGTAGCTTACAAGTTAAGCAAGATATAAATTTTCGCATTGACTTCACCTGTTGAAATGCACATCCATATTGTCTGGTGGACATTGACAATGGAGCCCTCACCACTACTTTTTTCCCCCTCTCCTGCCATGAGGTCTGAACAGCTGTGGGGCAACTTATTTTGTTTGCATTACAGTAGGAATAAAATATAGGGAATAAAAGGTTATCTACAACTTGTACATAAACCAGGAAGAACTGAAGGGTAAACCAAATTCCTACAGCACTTACTAATGCATTATCTTTGACCATCTATTCTCTCTGATGCCCTGTGTTTGTCCTTCACCATCCTGCCTCCATATAACAGGCAGGTTCATCATATCATAGGGTCTGACTCATCTGCCCCCCAATCCCTTTACATCCACCCCTCTTACTGTTTTGTTGACAGGGGCATTTTTAATAATAAACTTTTTTGAGCATGTTGCCCTGCAACCAAAAACTATCTCTAGAATGACATTATACTCACAAGGAAACCTCCCCATCGCACCCCCCTCAGATTTAGTTATAAGTTGGCACAGTGGATAGGCTTTGAAAAACTAAACACAGATCAATCGAGAAAACAGGAAGAAAATGTGTGGAACTATGAAAAAATAAGCAAAATATACAAACTGAGTGGCCATGAGCAAGATAAATGACATCAATGCCAGTATGAAGTCAGGGCTGCTGTGGCCCCATGGTTAGCGTGAGCAGCTGCGGAGCGAAAGGTCATTGTTTCAAGTCCTCCCTCGAGTGAAAATTTTAATTTTTTTAATTTTCAGTTTATGTGACAAACTCTTATGTTTTCATCAATTTTTTGGGAGTGATTATCACATCCACAAGAAAACCTAAATCGGGCAAGGTAGAAGAATCTTTTTACCCATTCGCCGAGTGTACAAGTTAGGTGGGTCGACAACATATTCCTGTCATGTGACGCACATGCCATCACCAGTGTCATATAGAATATATCAGATGTGTTTTCCTGTGGAGGAATCGGTTGACCTATGACCTTGCAATCAAATGTTTTCAGTTCCCATCGGAGAGGCACATCCTTTCGTCTACTAATCGCACGGTTTTGCGGTGCGGTCGCAAAACATGACACTAAACTTACTACAGTTAACAGAGACGTCAATGAACGAACGGACAGATCATAACTTTGCGAAAATAAAAAAAGTAAACTTTTCACTCGAGGGAAGACTTGAATCAAGGATCTCTCATTCCGTAGCTGCTCATGCTAACCACGGGACCATGGTGGTCCTGACTTCATACTGGCATTGATGTTGCTTATCTTGAACATGGACTACTCAGTTTGTATATTTTGCTTATTTTTTCATAGTTCCACACAACTTCTTCCTGTTTTCTCGATTGATTTGTGTTCAGTTTTTCAAGGCCTATACACTGTGCCAACTTATAACTAAATCTGATGGGGGTGTGATGGGGAGGTTCCCTTGTCAGACACACCACACAGTTCCCCAAATGTGTTATTTATTACCAACTAGACATATTTCAAAATAAACCCATCATCAATAGTCATACATGAAAATATGCAGAATTAACAGTGTTTACATACATTCATTATGGTAAAACACTTATTAAGTCAATAATTTTCTTTGATCATGATTCACAGTTACTAGAACTTTTTTGAAATAAGTATATGACCACTTATAACTGGTTCATCTCAGTACAACTGTACAGTTTTAGCCTTAAGTTGTTTTCAGGTAAACATGTTTAATATTTTTATAAGTTCGACAATAAGTCATCAGTTTATTTATTAGTTACTAAATTTTTTTAAAAAAGAATACTTGAAATTGGCTTAATGCTGATGTATATTTGTATTGAGAATAAGCTATGAAGTTGACAATTACAGACAGTCACAGAGTCATTTCCGAAACTTCTTAACTTTCATACTCTGAGAAACCAAACAAATATTTAAAAATGTGCATGTATTCAGTCATTAAAAATCAAGGACAAGCAAATTAAAATCAAATGAAGCTATAACCAAACATCATATGCCAATCAGTATCAAACATGTCCAGGTATTGATAAATAATATGCAGGGTGAACATTAATAAAACCAACAAATTGCAGGGACAGATTCCTGACTGGAAATGGAGGAAAAAAGGTCGTATAAACATTTGTCTGGAAATGAACATTTTGTGTGCAACAACGAATTGTCCTGGAGCACAGTACACAGCTGCATCGCATCCATGTCACAACAGATGTTCAAAGTGGCCTCCATGGGATGCAATGAACACATTCACACATACCTGTCATGCAAGATACACACAACCATACTTTGGGTTACATCATGTTGGCTCGCCACTCGCCTGGAGCGTGCACTAGGGTTCATCTCAATGTCCTGTAGAACCTGATCCTCCAAATATGGTTTATGTGCAGTCTGCCACCTCCCTGCACTTTTGTCTGTCTGATGTGCAGTCTCCGCCTCCCTGCACTTTTGTCTGTCTGAAAGGACTCTTAATCACATAAATGCCCATAAAGGGCTTGAAATGTTGTGTGGTGTGATTGGTGTATGTGAGGGTGTTTTGGTATAGCTGTGCTGCCTCTTGACCATTTGCATCTGCTTGACCATGCACTAACACCATCTTGGGTTGTTCCCAACATGAATACCAGGCTGTTCTGCTGCTTGCAGTGCTCTGCACCAATCAAACAGCTCACAAAGGACAAGGAACACCCAGCACTTAGTTAGAGGAAATTCGATTTGTCAGCACCATCTACTATGGTAACGATGGATTTCCAGACACATGTTCGTAGGACCTTTTTTTTTTTCTCCGTTTCCACTCGGGAATCTATTCCTGCAATTTGTCAGTTTTATTAATGTTCACATTATATTGGCACAGGTGTGTGGCATCTACTAAACTGATCATTTGGTAAATACTGTATAGTAGTATAATATGTAAGATTTTGATGACTGGTGCATGTAGATGTTGACATGGTTCTTGTAAATTTTGGGGCATTGATTTTACACAACAAACCTCCAGACAGACAAAAAATATAGAAAATATATCAGTTTTTGAAATATGTTAGTTAAAGTGCTATACATTGCGTCTCAATGGATATTTTCCATCTAACTCATTCAAGAGATTATTACACACAATACTGGAGAGATCTGGGTGCAATACAAGCAGTGAAAGGAGTTACACTAACATTCTTTTTTTTTTTTTTTTTTTACGTAATTGGGGTTTTGAACAATACATGTGCACATTCTTATAACTTGAACTCAAATCTAGCTGTTTTGACTGTATAGGGCTGCCCTAAGAGAGCACCATCAACTTCTGTTTAGAAAACTTAAGATACTCAAAATTGTAAACCTGTACAGATATGTGACATTGCTGTGTATTAAACTGAAAGTAAAATAATTGCAAGCAAGAGAAGATATTCACAAGCTCAACACAAGGGGAAAATTAAAATGGGGATTCCAAGAGGAAGACTGGTAAAAGTAGCCCACTCCCCCATTGTCAGCACTACAAAACTATTTCACAAATTACCAGCCTTGTTTTGATTCATGTCTTCAAAATTATTTCAAAGAAAATTGTATAAGTGGTTAGCTGAAAATCCATTTTATAATGTAACAAAACTTTCTAAGTTTCAGATTGTGAACATATGTTACAATGTATGATAACTTTTTGTAACTATGAATGTAATTCAGTATATCAGTAACTACCTACATCTGTATGATGTCAGTTATGTACAAGAGATGAAGCCTATTCTGTTGTATACATGGTAATGGCAAATAAAGAAGAATAAAGAAATAGTTTCACAGACTTGTGACAAATCTACACTGTGTAGACTTGGCACTTTAGTCAATAGTGATTATATGTTGTAATTTTCTTCAGAGTGACATTAATTGATAAATAATTCTCTTTGGGAAAGCAACATGTGAGCTCAGTCTGCAAAGATTTATTTTCTGAGGAGGAGTGGGCAGGGGGGAGGGGGGGGGGGGGGGCAGATGAGATAATTTGCCTCTCCTGCCCCTTGCTGCTTGCTGGGTGTGACTTTGGTGGATAAAACTAACAAGGAGAGAGGCATGATGAAATTGAATACATGAAGAAGTTCAGCTACATAAATGTGTGGGAATGTTCTGGGAAAAGTCTCAACTGATATATGTCAGGTAATTCCGTAAACTTTCATAAGATGTTGAAGAATATATTTACAAGCTATCAAGCACCAAGCATTTGCTTTAGAAATGACAATAGAACACTTCCTGAGAACTACACAACTTGCAAAATACAATGTGTTTCAACAACAATTTCCTGATTTCAAAATCCCATATTTATTGATAAAAACATACTACAAACATGGGATGAATTGGAAAATACACATAAAATCTTAGTCTTAACTGTGCTATTATGTCTAGTGTCCACTAGCATCAGTACAAACAATATCTAGATGATAGCTAAATTTGGCCTAAACCTTACAAAGTGTATCAGCTTTTACTGAAGTTATGATGGCTGCTATTCTGGTCTTCACTTCTTCTCTGTCATGAGGTAAAGTGGAGATGAACACATCTTCCTTCACATATCCCCACAAGAAAAAATTGCATGGGGTCATGTTTCATTACTTTGGAGGCCAAGAATGCAGGGCAGTGTCTTGGGGTCCCATGCATCCCATTCAGCATTGAGGCAGAGTGTCACTGGGAAACTGATGTACTTTGTTGTGTCAGTGTGGTGGAGCTCCATGCTATTGAAAAATAATTCATCAAATGAAGTTGTGGAAAAAGCCAATTCTGAAGTATCTGAAGACACCTCATTCCAGTCATTGCACTTTCCTCAAAAAAGAAGGGACCATACACTTTTTCACAATAAATGGCACAAAAACATTCACTTTAGATGACTGGCTTTCATGCTCAGTAATATCGTGAGGGTTCTGGTGTCCCCATATGCACTTGTTATGTCAGTTTACTTTACTGCTGACATGAAATGTTGGTTCACCACTGAAAATTACTGTGACAAAAATGTATTGTCTTCTATGTCCTCTAACAGACCATTGCTGAAGTCAACCCATTTCCTTTGATCACCAGCCCAGAGAACTTGTACTAATTGTTGTCTGTATGGTTTATACACCAAATGATGCCTTAATGTTCACCAGTTGTATGAGGCACTGCCAGTTCTCTGCTTGTGCAATGACTAGTCTTTCATGGACTCCACTCAAGTGTTTGCCAGATTCTTTCTACCACGTCATCAGAACTGTAAGATCACCTTCACATAAGCATCCTGTCTCTTCAGATTGGTGATATCAGTGATGAATGGTTTTGGTGGCAAGTGGATCAATACCAAAAAGTGAACGAAAGGCATGCTGGACAGAAATCACAGGCTCACTGTTTGCAAAATACAGCACACAAAACACCTTCTGTTAAGTGGACACCATCTTACTTCTGACTGTCTGCAAACTGAGAAGATAGAGTGACTGACATATAATGGCAATTCTCTGAAACACTAAGCTACACCTATTTAGACAACATACATTTCCTTGCCAGCATGTCCCACGTTTCGTAATTATTACAGTCCAAAATCATGTGGTTTCGAAACACCCTGCGCTTTCATCAGCTTCTAAACTGCCCATGTCTAAACTAAGAATCTGCAGAGATTCATCAAGATCTAGAAGAAGCTATGTAATTCACTACTGATGAGATAAGCAAGTAATTAAAACCCTAAAAAGTGAAGCTAGCGATAAACTACTCAACTTTTAAAATAGTCTCAACCAAGAAATCATACATGATCAACAGATAACTCATAAAGAAATCTCAAAAAGAGAGACACAGTACCACAGTAATGGAAAGTGGCTTTAATTTGCTTACTGCATAAGAAAATGATGAATTAGACAATAGCTGTAAAGGTATATTCATTTTCCCAGCAGTTTACTGACACAGTTAAAAAGAATTGCCAAACAAGTGGATCATCACTAGCCCACTATTTGGATGAATGTAGAAAGACAAATCTTTCTTGAAGTAAACATTCTATTTAAAATTCAGAATTAATCACTAATTACTGAGCTCTGGGACATACTAATGACTTTCTTTGATTTGAAAAAGTGGGTGCAACTTACTCCAGCCCCAAGTTTGAGAGGAGTGGGAGATGAAAGGTGAAGGGGGAGGCATCATAGTCATTGAGCAGGAGGCTGGCTGTGCTGGGCAGCTACACGTTGGTAATTGACTAATTATTTCTGTTCTAAAATTCCTCCATGGTACAGAACAAGAAGTTGTTAAGGAGAAACACCTTTAGCCTACATCTGAAAACTTCTGTCAGGCAGACATTTCATTTGCTTGTACAGTTTGAGGGTTTTACATTTGAGTAGTTTACGTCTTTACATGGCAAAGTTAAACTTGTTCTTTTAGTGCTGTGCAGGTGAATACCTCTACTGTGGTACTCTCAAACTGCAGAGATTGTTGACAACCAATTTCATTTGTGGATAAATGTACTACAAGACTCTGGTTAATATTTTTAATCATTTAAACAGTTGTTTGCAATATGTATGTGTGAGAACTCCACAAATCTTAAAGCTTTTTAAATAAAACAAAAGTTATGAACACTCTACATGTCTACCTATTTTCAACCTTCTGCCACTAGTGGGCTCTGAATTGTAGTGTATAACATGGTGGTGTGAACATAACTATGTCACTGTGAGAGGAACAGAATGCTATAATCAAATTTTTCTCCACGTATGAAGGATCCTGTTCTTCAGCTTGATAATGTGAGACCACACACAAGTGCTGCCACATGCAACAACCCAACACCATGGGTTCATTGCCATCTGCTCCACCAAAACATCTCCAGGATTTTTTATTGGCAGGCAGCATCACACAAATAGTAAGGTAAATGGTGCACCAAAATCAAAAAACAAAAATAAGTTAACAGTCTTCTATCAGAATGTACAGGGGTTAGGCAGCAAGATAGGTGAAATAGAAGTCCTCCTAAATGACTATTTAAAAGAAACTGCAGTCTTGTGTGTAAAAGAGCATTGGCTGAAAGAGACACAGTCATGTACAGCTGAATTTGAAATGATAGATATGTTTTGTAGTGTTAATGGTAAGGGTGGTGGTATGTGCATATATGTTAGGACAGATCTTGATGCAAAAGAAGTTAAATATAGTAATGTAAAATGCATAGGAAAAGACTTTGAATGCTATGTATGTGAGTTAAAAAAACTGAAAATGTTTATTGTGTGCAGATATAGATCACCATCAGGGAATTTTACTTCTTTTGCCCACAAACTTGAAATGCTGCTAAATCAACTCAAACGGCAATTAACAAATAAAATTGTCCTTGGAGATTTTAATGTTAATTTTAAAACTAACTGCAGTAAACAATAACAACTGACCAATCTGTAGTTATCTTATAATATGACAGCAACAGTAACAGAAGACACTAGATGTTTAAATGGGTCTGAAACAATAATTGATCAAGTATTTGTCAATAAGAATAAATGTGAGCATATCACTTAAGTAATAGACACAGGGTTTTCGAATCATAAGGCAGTCATGTTATCACTATATATCTATTAAGGATCCAGTGGTATATGAAAAATACAGAGAGAAACAATTTGTAAATGAAGACACCATAGGGGTTTTTAATCACATGTTAAAAAATATAACTCCGGACACAGAATCAACCTGTGATGTAGATAAAAAATTTCAGTCATTCCTAGCAAATTATTGGCATTGTTATGATATTGCATTTCCTATTAAACAAGTCAAAATTAAAACAAAAAAAGACATGGGTAACACAAGGAATAAACAAATCTAGACACTCTGCAAAAGTTAAACAAATCTGCAAAAAATACTGTTGCATTAAAACCATATGTGAAAATTTACAGGAAAGTATATAAAAAAGTTATAATAGTGGCTAAGAAACTAAATAATGACTCATATATCAGGAAAGGTACTAACAAAATAAAATCAACCTGGGAGATAATAAACAGGAGCATAGGTAAACAAGAAAGTAAAAACAGCATTCTTGTAATTAAAAGTGAAGGGAAAACAGTTGAGGACCTACTACAGGTAGCCAACATATTCAACACACATTACACAAAATCGCAACAAAACTAATTCAAGGAAGATGTGATTTCACCTCCGGAGTGCAATTACCAATGAATGATAAAACCATGTTTCTATACCCTGTTACTGCATTAGAGGTACAAAATGCCTTAAATCAGTTAAAAAATAAAATGACATGTGGCTGTGATGGGATTCCAGACAAAGTAATAAAGAACAGTGCAAGTTACATAGATTCCCCGCTTGCTGACATGATTAACATGTCATTTAGCACAGGAGTCTTCCCAGAAAAACTAAAGAAATCAATTGTCAAGCCTATTTACAAGAAGGGTGACCAGTCTGATGTTATCAATTACCGGTCTATATCATTGTTGTCTGGATTTTCAAAAGTAATTGCAAGGGCAATGCATGAAAGACTGTCTCATTTTCTTAATAAAAATCAAATTCTAGTTAAAGGGCAAAACGGTTTTAGGAAACATAGGTCAACTGACACAGCAATTTATAACTTTTTAAAACTGATCATAAATTCTGTAGACAAAAATGAATTAAACTGTGGCCTGTTTGTGGACCTGTCTACAGCTTTTGATGTCATTGACCATAATTTACTGCTCAGGAAACTATATTGTTACACAGTTCGTGGAGTAGCACATGATTAGTTCAAATCCTATCTTTCTAATAGGTATCAGAAGGTAGAGATACAGCATGCGGGTAAAGTCTACTCAGAGCATACCAAAGAGTCAGGTATGGTGTGCCATAGGGCTCTGTACTGGGACCGTTGCTGTTCTTAATATTTATAAATGATTTGCCAAGCCATTTATCAACAGCAGATGCAGTATTGTTTGCTGATGACACCAGTCTATTTGTCAAAGCTATGAGTGAAACTGACTTACTGGAGAGAGTCACAGTAGCCATAGAAGAAGCAAACATGTGGTTTACAAACAACAAATTAATTGTTAATGACAAAAAACAGTTTGGATGAACTTCAGACAGATAACAAACAAAGTTAAATCTGACCTAACTGTAAAACTTGGGCAGTGTAAGATAGAGCAATACCCCCACACTAAATTTTTGGGATTATTGCTAGATCAATGTTTAATGTGGGAGAAACACACAAAAATGTTAAACGAAAACTTAAGTCAGCATTGTTATGTTCTTAGAATACTAAAAAATTCCTGTAGTGCTGATGCAGTGTTATGTTCATACTTTGCACTCATACATAGCACACTAAGATTTGGTATCATATTTTGGGGGAATACCAGTTTGGCCAAACACTCGTTTGTGCTTCAAAAGAGGGCAATAAGGATAATCAGAGGTATGACGCACAGAGAATGATGTAAAAAAGTTTTCAAGGAACTAAAAATCATGACTCTACCATGTCTCTATATTTATGAAAGTATATGTTTTATGAAGGCACACCGGAACATTCTTTGTTAAACAGTCAAGTTCATAACTACAAAACGAGAAATAGAGACGACTTTCATAGAGAAAGTCACACAAAAGCTATGTATCAAAAAAGTGTTCTTTATCAGCCAAAAATCTTATTCAGTGCACTACCAAAGGATATTAAAAGTATACCAAAATTCCACATATTCAAAAAAGAACTTTAAAAAAATGTTAATTAGCAAGAGTTTTTATAGTGTCAGGGAATACTTAAATCACCAGCATTCGATATAGAGTAACTTATTTCCTTCATCATAATGATCCAAAATGCTCATTGAAAACTAAATTGTATTCATCTATTATTCTAGTGTAGCATATTATAAATGTTGTTATGCATATGGTTTCATGTTGTATGTAATAATATTTTATTTATGGACATATAATTGTAAATCTTTTCATTTCCTATTTTCTATGTAAGACAATGTATGACAAATCCTATATCATTTTTATTAATGATAAGATACAAGGATGCTAAGTAAATAAATAAATATGTCATCCTTCACACATTCCCAACTTGGCCCCATTTGATTTTCATCTGTATCCAAAACTTAGAGAACACCTCCAAGGACTTCATTTTGATAGTGATGAAGCAGTGCATGCAGAAGTGAGGCTGTGGCACCATCAATGAAATCAACCATTCTACAGTGCTGGTATCAACAATCTGGTCTCTCATCAAGAGAAATATGTTTATTGCCAGTGTGACTACTTTGAGAAATAAATACGTAAACTTGATGAATAAAGATGTAGAATGTTAATAACATTTGTTTTGTTTAAAACTTTAAAGAGTTTTCACATAGAAAATCTGGAAGGATTAATTTTCAGCACACTCTTATTTTTCTAATTACTTTTTTAAAGTAGTGAATACTTTCTGCTCAAGTGATGAGTTATTGAGTAAATTATCATGTAAGACAACAGTCAATGATCAAAAAACACAGAAGAAGAGGTTGTCAAATGAGGAAAAAAGAAAAAGAGCAGGAATTACAGATAACCCTTTGACCAAACAAGAGGATGAATGTCAGAAAGGCAATTAATTGTATCAATAGGAAAATTCGCTAGATTTCTGTATACATGTCTATCACAATTTTACCACCATGAAACATGGTAGTAACATGTCTGTCTTCTGTGCATGCTCATTGCACTCCTCATTAATAAATCAATAAATCAAAATACTGGAGAGAAATACTCAGCAGGAATCAAATCTAGGTATATACGGCACATTTTTATTTTTTATTTTTTTACTTTTTTAAATTTTTTTTATTTTTTTACTTTTTTAATTTTTTTTTTTTTTTTAGGATAGGTTTGGTGAAAACAGCATCGTAATCCAAGTGTAGGATCACAAAGTACTTGAAATTCAGTTCAGTTTATTGATCTGAATTCATGTGAGACAGAAGTGGGCACAGACTGCCATGGCTGCATAGCAGGTCGGTGTTGGCCACAAAGAAGGAAGTCACAGGCAATGTGGGCTCAACCCACATCATCAAGAAGCTTCAAATTCTGGGGCAATTGCATTGAGTCCTAAGTAATAATACTGCATAGGTTGCAGAATCAACACCCCTTCGGTATGACCTGGTGAAAGAGTACAAGGCAGAGGAAAAATACGGCAGGATAAATTTAAACATTGTCATAGTTAGGAGGTAGGAAACATTCTGTCATATACCATTCTGGGAGTGTCTACCATGGAGCATTCAGTGTAAGATATTGTTATATTAGAAGAATTACCAATACCTGAAGTGGACAGTGGGATGTCATTGCTGTCCAGGACAGGCAGATATGTGGAGCAATGTGTTACTGTTAAAAGGAAGTGGCTGGCATTTGGAGCTAATGTCAGATCCATAGTTTTGGTATAACAAGCTCAGTTGTTATGTGTACTCATCCAGTAATGTCCCAGTAAGAAAAGTCACATAAGAAGTGAATTCTTTTGGTTTTGCCAAACTTATGACGCTCTAGGGGCTAGCATTCCTGCCTCTTCATGGGGTACCAGGTTGGGGATTTTCTCTGCCTGAGGACTGTGTGTTTGTGTTGTTCTCATCATTTCATCATCTTTTGAGACAGTGGCTAGATTGGACTGTGTAAAAAATTGGACTGTGAAAAAATTAGGACTTTGTTCAGGCACTGATGACTGCACAGTTGAGTGCCCCACAAACCAAACATCATCATCAACTTATACAGGCTTAAATGATGTCAGATGATGTATAAAGCTTATGCCAGATGAGATGCATTACTACAATTCATGTCAGTAAGTTGGGAACTTTCCAGTATTTACTGTCTCAGTTTTGTGATTTTATCATCTCTGGTGACCACTTTGTTGTGACAGAGACATTATTTTATAACTTTGGTTTATGGAGAATGTCAGATTATCAAATGCTAGCATTTCCTAAACAATCACAGAATTGTGGCAGGAAGTCCCAATGACTGGTAGCGATAATCATATGTCACAAAGCATAGTAGAGTTCTGGCACCTTGGTGGTATAAATTTGTGCACAAGTTACTTTTTCTTGAACATCAGCATTTTTGGTTGAAGGTAAAAAGTACTGGTTCTGTGAGCTGCATGAATTCTGATTAAAACATTTCCAACTTTGTGCAATTACTGTAATGAATGTACACTTGCAAAACTGGTCGACACTGGGCCTCAGCAGTATATTAAGCTTTTACTTGATTTGTCTGTTATTGATTTGTGGATGTACCAACTTACCTCAAAGCATGGCTACCATAGCACCACTTGTTATAAGAGTTCATACAGAGGAGCGCAGCATACTGGCAGCTACACTGCAGTTGAGATCAGGTGAGTTTAACTGGTCAATGACGTGCTGTTGTACTTCAAAAATGCATAACTGACAAGCAGGTCTGGTGTTCAACAGAGTCACACACTCTTCTTAGACTTCCACTTCCTGATACTGACAGTTTGTTTGTTATAAGTTGTTGGTTGTGGTTTGGGCATCAGTTCTCTTGCTGTCAACCAATGTGTATGGTTTCATTTGGTACTAAAGAGTCATAAGTCAAATTAACAGAAAATATAAGAGTAAGTACCAGAGAAAGTTTCAACCATTTGGACAAGAACAGCTCAGCTATTCCATCTCTTCAATAATGTCAAGAAAAAAGAAATAGGTGTTACAAGTGGACTCCCTGGCAACAATAATGATTTCTTTATAATTTCAGTAAACGTATTAAATGTAGCAATGCAAGTCAATTTCTAGGAAAGATAGCAGCCAAAACATATTAAAAATTCTGTATGACCATACTAAATTCTCTAACTCTTTTAGTCATGTGTATTCATTTAGCAGATAAATAACAAAATTAAAATACTTGGGAGAAAATTTTTTAAAAATATTTTAAAAATGTGTTATAGAAAGAAAAGTAAATAAGTTGAAATAAGCCTATGGAATTGTGACAAATGCTCACATAAAAAATGTTTATCTAACAATCTTAAATAACACACTACAGCTCACAAACAAAAGCAAATGGCCAGTAGAAAAGTATTAAACTTCCATTCAGTTATGAAATACATTAAATAGACATACTGAAAAAGAAATTGTGAGGAAGACACTGGCACCACCAAAAATAACAGACTCTTGGAGATTAAAAGGTAGTGTTGAAATGGACTGGAATATAGAAAATATAACATAAACAATAAGAAAGAGGAGGCTGATATTATTTGATTATTTTGCTGTTGATGTTGCACTTGGTTTTATGTTTCTCGAAGTCTCATATATTGATGTACTGAAATGATACTATGAATGATACTTCCAATTATGTAGACCACACAACAGATGAATTTTGAAGTGGTTTCTCCCATTATTATTGCTGCAATATTGTTGATGGCTAGTTCCAGTTTTGCATATCACCATTTATACAGGTAGTGAAGCACATCCGTTTCTTCATAAATATATCTGGAAGAGAACTAATTCCGCCATTATCAGAGATACAGTATTTGTTAAATTTCACAATGGCATAATGCATAGTGACATAAATATGCAGTTAGCAGTGCACACAATTTAACTTGTTGTACAATCACTGAAATTAACTATATTGTCCAGAAAATAATAGTGCTTGAACAGTAACACTTAAAAAATTCCTATTTACTATTGAGTCAGATTTGATTCAGATAATACATACACAATACATAGATTTTACACATCTGGCATTCAGACACAAACTTTCACAGAAATGTTAGTATCGTATTAGACAGGCACCAACTTACTCTTTTGGTAGCTAGGTACAGACTTTCACTTTAACTGACATAATTGTTTTGTGTTCACTTGGCTGATCGAGACCCTTATGCAATCTGACATACAGATGTTACCCAGTTGCTTGCAGGTTGCAGACTAGTGATTCTGGTGGAGAGGTGACTATTTAAAGACAGGTATAAGAATACGATGTGATTTCTGCAACTACTTGATATTTTAAAAATTTGCTAGGTTAAATTCTACTATTTCACATGGACTCTTAAGACTTTACTATTATCTGATTTATGACAAATGTTTCAGGTTCATAAATCATAGAAATAAATGGAATATTATTATTCATCTGGAGTCTGAAATCCGCTGTTTATGCACATAGTATCTTGAAATAAATCTTTCATGATCCTAAATTATTCAAAAATCTTAGTTAGCACATGAATTAGTGAGAGTTATTGTCTGATTCAGAAAAAAATATATCATCTACCTTGTACAAATTACAGCAAAACATACAATTTAAATTATGAATGTCTCAACTTTTAATGTCACTTATTAAGTTAATTAGTCTCAGATAATCTAAGACCCAGTCTCAGAAAGTTAGGAATATCTATTTTCTGATGAGTGGTAACAATACCTCCTACGCTTCCCGTTAGCTCAAAATGTTTTCTAATTAGATGACACTGTCATAACTTCATTTAGCCATAACTTTTAATTACTCAAACCTCTATAGTTCAATTCTTTTATCTTGGCAGCTCGTGCATGCCCACCCAGCCGCGGGAGATTGCGGCATTGACAGTTGCACGCGCCAAGAGAAGCAGTGCCATAGTATAGCATAGTTTGCAAGCTTACGTTTAGGGGGAGCGCGCAGTTCGAGTAAAGCTACCACGGCCACATTAACCCTTTTGCTGCTACAAAGGCGTGCTCCCTGCATTCCGCGCTGTGTGTGATTTTGTCACTGCACTGCTCACCTGTGCAGACACATGGTGTTCCGACTGCTTTGACACTCTTATCATTCGATTCCACAAAAACTATTTGGCCCAAAAATTTGATTTTTACACATCTTCTTGACTGATACCTTCCCCCCATATATGATTTAATTTTGTTTCGATGTTCAACGCAGTTATTATGCAGAATTAAATATAGTAAACCATTGCATGACACTGGACATGTTTGGCTTTATTTTAAAGCAGTTCAATCAATCAAAAGGAAGTAGACAAAATACATTAAACAAAACTGTGGACTTACAAAAACATTAGGACTTGAATATATCGTCTATCAGTGAAGTGCTCTGAGCTATGTCAAATATAATTTTTGTGTGTGGCACACACAAACAGCATTTATTTGCTAAAACACTGATCAGCCGACACAAACATTGAATATTGTGTTACCACAGCACAAAACTACAAAAGGTGACTTAGAAATGGAGGAGACAAAATACTGTCCACTGAAGATGCTTCAAAAGAGAGAAACGCATCTGGTCTAAATAAGTTGCTTATTACAGTTGCAGAAGAGGAATATATTTCAATACCATTGGTAAAACTGCGACTGTGGAACAAAAACAAGAAAGAGAACATGAGTACCATTGTGTATGTGCCATACCTTTCATTGATTGAAGTGCTTTAAAATAAAGCCAAATGCGCCCCGTGTAAATAAAACTTTTATTACAGTCGCGAAAGATGGAATATTTCTCAATATTACATACGACACGTATGTGGTACTTAATTAAATGAGATATTGTTATACAGTAAATTTTATATGAAATTTAGGTATCTTGTCCACATTTCGTTCTCAACATTGTGGCAACTAAAATTGACCATACGGAAAGTATACGCTATGGACTTCTGCAAGCTCTTCAAAATTTCATGCAATGGTTTACTACATTTAATGCTGCACAATAACTGTGTTGAACATCAAACAAAATTAAGTCATTTGTGGGGGGAAGGTATCAGTCAAGAAGATGTGTAAAAATCAAATTTTTGGGCCAAATATTTTTTGTGATATCGAATGACAAGTGTGTCAAAGCAGTGGGAACACCGTGTGTCTGCACAGGTGAGCAGTGCAGTGATGACAAATTCGTGCACAGCGCGGAATGCGGGGATCACGTGTCTGCAGCAGCAAAAGGGTTAATGAAGAGACAAGGCACGAGAAATTTCAAAAAAATTGCATTCAAACGAATAAAATTCGTGAAGTAAGTCACTTCGATATTGTTTTTAAATAAAGAAAATTATAAGCAGTGCACAATGTTTGAACTCGTAACCATTTGCTTAGTAGCCCAACACCTTCACCGTTACGCTAACATAGCTCGTTTCACAATGTAACTTCATGAGGACTCTTAAGACATGACGCAAAATACTGACAAACACTGTTGGTATGACTATGAATTACTCACACTTCGTCGAAGTACAATAGGAAATAAACAATTACTGCTGTTCTTTATTGCAAAAAAGCGGTTCGTGAGATTGATACAAACACCTTTCCTTGCTATCACCTGAATTAGGAGTCTTATTGCTTGTTTGGTTTAATTAATTAATAGAATATGAAGTATAAAGAATGTTTTTTCCAAACTTTCTATAAAGGAAAGTCTGCTGTCAAGACATTGCTTTTGTTCTCTTACTTTATTTATGACTGAAAGTTTCTAAAACTGAAGACACTCGTCTGTGCTCTGCACTGCAGTCGAGATCTGGCAACATCATTCTCTGTTCATTGGCTGACTGTGTTTTGTGACGTCAGATGCGCAGAACTAACCTAAACTCGGCCGCCAACATAAATGACGTGCACTTTAGTGAAACTAATAGCAACATTGATATCATGAAGATAAATACAGATAACTGAAACATAAATTTTCATGAAATTTCTTGTAAATAACAATTTGAATCATTCTTGTGTACATCACATATTACATGTGTAACTACAGTAAACATAGAATGAAAAAGTAAAAAAAAAAATTAGTTATTCCTGGCAGCAGAAAACATCACAGATGGAGTAGTTTCTAACATCTATCTTTCAGCTTGTATAGAATGGGATGTAGAAGCATATATCACTAGGGGTAAGATAGATACTGTCTACAGGAAAATTAAAGAGACCTTTGGAGGAAAGAGAACTACTTGTATGAATATCAAGAGCTCAGATGGAAAACCAGTTCTAAACAAAGAAGGGAAAGCAGAAAGGTAGAAGGAGTATATAGAGGGTCTATACAAGTGTGATGTACTTGAGGACAATATTATGGGAATGGAAGAGGGCATACATGAATATGAATTGGGAGATATGATACTGCGTGAAGAGTTTGACAGAGCACTGAAAGACCTGAGTCAAAACAAGGCCCCGGGAGTAGACAACATTCCATTAGAACTACTGATAGATTTGGGAGGGCCAGCCCTGACAAAACTCTACCATCTGGTGAGCAAGATGTATGAGACAGGCGAAACACCCTCAGACTTCAAGAAGAATATAATAATTTCAATCTTAAAGAAGAAAGGTGTTGACAGGTACGAAAATTACCAAACTATCAGTTAAATAAGTCACGGCTCCAAAAATACTAACACAAATTCTTTAAAGATAAATGGAAAAATTGGTGGAAGCTGACCTCGGGGAAGATCAGTTTGAATTCCATAGAAATGGAACACATGAGGCAATACTGACCCTGTGACTTATCTTAGAAGATAGGTTAAGGAAAGGCAAACCCATGTTTCTAGCATTTGTAGACTTAGAGAAAGCTTTTGACAATGTCGGCTGGAATACTCTCTTTCAAATTCTGAAGGTGGCAGGGGTAAAATACAGGGACTGAAAGGCTATTTACAACTTGTACAAAAACCAGATGGCATCACAAGAGTCGAGGGGAATGAAAGGGAAGCAATGGTTGGGAAGGGAGTGAGACAGGGTTGTAGTCTGTCCCTAATGTTATTCAATCTGTATATTGAACAAGCAGTAAAGGAAACAAAAGAAAAATTTGACATAGGAATTAAAATCCATGGAGAAGAAATAAAACCTCTGATGTTTGATATTGACTTGTAACTCTGTTGGAGACAGCAAAGGATTTAGAAGAACAGTTAAATGGAAAGGACAGTGTCTTGAAATGGGGGTATAAGATGAACATCAACAAAAGCAAAATAAAGATAATGCATTGTAGTCCAATTAAATCAGGTGATGCTCAGTGAATTACATTAGGAAATGAGACACTTAAAAGTAGCAAATTAGTTTTGCTATTTTGGAAGCAAAATAGCTGATGATGGTCAAAGTAGAGAGGATATAAAATGTAGACTGGCAATGGAAAGGAAAGCGTTTCTGAAGAAGAGAAATTTGTTGACATTGAGTATTGATTTAAGTATCAGGAAGTCTTTTCTGAAATTATTTGTATGGAGTGTATCCGTGTATGGAAGTGAACATGGATGATAAATAGTTTAAACAAGAAGAGAATAGAAGCTTTCAATATGTGGTGCTACAGAACAATTTTGAAGATTAGATGGGCAGATCATGTAACTAATGAGGAGGTACTGAACATAATTGGGGAGAAGCGGAATTTGTGGCACAATTTGACTAGAAGAAGGGATTGGTTGTTAGGAAATGCTCTGAGGCACCAAGGGATCACCAATTTAGTACTGGAGGACAGTGTGGAGGGCAAAAATCATAGAGGGCAACCGAGAGATGAATACAGTAAGCAGATTCAGAGGGATGTAGGCTGCAGTAGTTACTTGTAGATTAAGAAGCTTGCAAAGGATAGAGTGGCATGGAGAGCTGCATCAAACCAGTCTCTGGACTGAAGACCACATCAACAACAGAATGGGTTTCAACATTTTAGCCAAATAGATCTTCAAATACCTTTGGCTCAAATAATCAACAACAGTCTGGTTTCAAGGTTTTTAAATGTCTCAGTAGTAAATGCTGTGATATGGACTACAGAATCCACCAGAATCAACCATCATCAAAAGAAATCCTGCACAGACAGTATGCAAGCTGAATGTAATGTACAAACTGCCTCCCATTATCTAAAGTTCATATGTTATCCAAACTTTTCCACTAGGGTGAACTGTGCACGTCACAGTATGAACAGTGGAAATGAACTGATAGTCATCAGAACATTGAAGTTCATTTGTAACATCCAAAGAGAAATATGTCATGCTGAAAATTCTGAATCTGGTGACAATCCATGAAAGAGACCATGAAATGACGTGATACTAACCACGATAAAGCAAAATGAGATATTACTTCCATACAAAATATTTTTTATCAAGTGAATGTCTGTCCACAGAGACAGAATATACTCAGTTTTTGTGCAAAAACAAATTTCAGTTTGTTACACTTCCAGTAGCACCCACTAAGAAGCAACATCACACAGCAACTGAAAGGTAAATGAAGAATCTGTGACATACTGAATGAACACATAATGTCCACTCTTTTTAGCAGGTCATTCTCAAAAATCACCATTAACTCTCACAGTCTGATAATTACCTGAAAGTAAACATACTGCTCTACCATGGTCTGCATGAGTGTGTAGTTGGCTAAAAGGCATCTAATGCAGTTCAGAACAGCCATGATTCACAAATATACACTTCCAAAGTAGGAAATTGGCTCTCAAAATTAAGATCAGTGCTGACTTCATTTTATCTGCAGTTTGAATTTCTACACTACAGACAGTAAGAACAGCAGCCACTACTAGGACTGAGGAACATAAAGGACATTAAACTATAGATGTATTTCCAAGAATTTTAGCAACATAGAGTGGTCCCTATGTTGACCAGATCAGATAACTGAGAATTGGGATGAGTATGTCTAAATCTAATTTTTATGATCCAATTTAATAACCACCTTTTTCTTAAATTATAAAATAATTTTCAAATGGCTCCTTTCACATTAATTAGGCATAATTTTGACAAAGCACAAAATATTAGCAGCCACCAAACAATACTTTTGTCTCAGCCTCATTAAAATATGCCCATGTAAAATATTGGCAGCCACCAAACCTAACTTTCGTTTCAGCTTCATTAAAATATACTTCGCCATATTACTACAATCAAACACATTGTTCCATTTATCAGACACTATCACTGCTACTCTGTTCTTCTTCATCAGTTAATAAAACTAAGGATTCAGCTTTATTATTGGTACAGTGCATGATACGAAAGGAAATAATTTTAAGGAAATGCATGAGGGCATGTGTACCAAAAATGACACTAGTAGATAAGATTCAAAATGGAGAAAAGAAGGAAGATGTCAATGTAATTAATATTAATCATACAAATCGGATGCTTGGATTCAGAAGTGGCAAGACAGTGAAAATGCAACTGAAAACAAATGTAATAAGGAGATGGAAGGTGTTGAATTTTGAGAGGCTGAGTCAACTAAAGTAATGCATTTCTGTTCTGATGATAGTATTGAAATGATTTACGCTGCAAAGCAAATTGTGACAGTTGATTCTGAAAAGGTGGGAGGTAGTTACAGAGGATGTTGCTATAAATATAGATGCACATGATGATGAAGAGGTAGACATTATATCAATATTAAATGAAATGTTTCACAAAGTTATTATTTAAGTTGATGATCTGAGGGTTTATTAGAAAATTGTTTTAATGATATGGAAATGGAGTTTGTACAGGTACTAAATGAAAATGTTGACAAAGTTACTGATCTTGTTGACAAAGAATGCAAAGCTTTGGCAACGAGTAGTAACGTAGACTAAATGCAATTAGTAAAAGCAAATGCAAATAATATTGTGATGAAGAGTGGTACTGTTGAGCAGAAAATGAGGGTTGCAAAGAGAGAGAGACACACACACACACACACACACACACACACACACACACACACACACGGTGAACAGTGAAGTGCTGCAAGTTAGACGGAGAGCAGGAGAGAGGTAGGGGGGGGGGGGGGGGGGGGGGGGGAGTAGTAGAAAGAGAAAGGAGAGAAATAAAAAGACTGAGTGTGGTGGTGGAATGACAGCTGTGTAGTGCTGGAATGGGAACAGGACAGGGGCTGGATTGGTGAGGACAGTGACTGAATGAAGGTTGACGCCAGGAGAGTTATAAGAAAGTAGGATGTATTGCAGGGAAAGTTCTCACCTGTGTAATTCAGAAAACCTGGTGTTGGTGAGAAGGGTCCATATGGCACAGGCTGTGAAGCAGTTATTGAAATGACGGATATCATGTTTGGCAGTGTGTTCAGCAACAGGGTGGTCTACTTACTTCTTGGGCCCAGTTTGTTGGTGGCCTTTCATGCAGATAGACAGCTTGTTGGTTGTCATGCCTATATAGAATGCAGCACAGTGGTTGCAGCTTAATTTGAAGATCACATCACTGGTTTCACAGGGAGCCCTGCCTTGGATGAGTAAGGTGATGTTAGTGACTGGACTGGAGTAGGTGGTGGGGGGGAGGATGTATGGGACAGGTCTTGCATCCAGGTCTATTACAGGTGTATGAGCCATGAGGTAAGGGTTTGGGAGCAGGGGTTGTGTAAAGATGGACGAGTATATCGTGTAGGTTCAGTGGATGGCAGAATACCACTGTGGGAGGGAAGGGAAGGACAGTGGGCAGGACATTTCTCGTTTCCAGGCAAATGAGAGGTAATCAAAGCCCTGTCGCAGAATGTAATTGAGTTACTCCAGTCCTGGGTGGTACTGAGTTATGAGGGGAATGCTCCCCTGTGATTGGATGGTGGGACTTTGAATGGTGGTCGAAGCTGGAAAGATGAGGCATGGGAGATTTGTTTTTGTACAATGATGGGAGGGTAATTACGGTCAGTGAAGGGTTCAGTGAGACTCTCAGTATATTTTGAGAGGAACTGCTTATCACTGCAGATGCGACAACCACGGGTTGCTAGTCTGTACAGAAGGGACTTCTTGGTATGAAACGGATGGCAGCTGTCGAAGTGGAGATATTGCTGGTGGTTAGTAGGTTTGATATGGATGGAGGTACTGATGTAGCCATCTCTGAGATGGAGGTCAACATCTAGGAAAGTGGCTTGTTGGCTTGAGTAGGACCAGGTGAAGCAAATGGGGGAGAAATAGTTGAGGTTCTGGAGGAATGTGGATAGGGTGTCCTCACCTTTGATCCAGATAGCAAAGATGTCATCATTGTATCTGAACCAGGTAAGGTGTCTAGGATTCTGGGTTTTTAGGAAGGCTTCCTCATGCTGGCCCATGAATGGGTTGGCATAGGATGGTTCCATGTGGGTGCCCATAGACATACCATGGATTAGTTTGTAGGTACTGCCTTCAAAAGAGAAGTAGTTGTGGGTGAGGATATGATTAGTTGTGACTACTAGGAAAGAGGTATACTCCCCTCATATCTGGCAAACCCTGTCTCGCAGACCTACTACACTTACCCCAGCCTGCAAAATTCCCTCCCATCACCACACATAATCCAGAACCTAAACAGACCTGCAACACAGTCATGAACCTTTCCTGCAGAAGCCTTAGCTCCACAGAAATATCAGTCCTTTTCAAAGGCCTCACCTTTTGCCCCAGTCCCAATTTATCCACCAATCAGACTCAACCAAATACTGATACTGAACCTTGCCTAACTAAGTTAACTCCTCCATCCAACACTGATCCACCACCATTGCCACTAAACCACTCGCTGTTAACTTTCGAGAATTTCTTAACCTCGAAACTTTCCTCACCATCATTCCACAA
This sequence comes from Schistocerca americana, assembly GCF_021461395.2. NCBI lineage: Eukaryota > Metazoa > Arthropoda > Insecta > Orthoptera > Acrididae > Schistocerca > Schistocerca americana. The sequence goes on from NC_060127.1 coordinate 134,467,011, forward strand.
ATCCCTCAACATGCAAAATAACCTTACATCTGCAGAAAGAACAACAGTCCACCATGTGGTGTCAATGTCAGACACCATGCTAGACGTTGCGATAATCGATAGCGGTCCAGCACTTGCAACCTCTCAGGACTTGCTGGCACTTGAAGTGCCGCCGTATGGCATGGACAGAGACTTGCAGATCACACTGGCAGAGTCAGCTATAGGTCATGAGTGAAGTCAGATTAGAATAGCCTTCAGCTTGCTAGGTTCGCAGCCTCTAGTTCACACATGTATTACGCAAATAATACCACATTTGTGTTATCTTGCTTTTTGTATACTCCAGTTAATGTTTGTTAATGAGTTATTTGTATTCAAGAAAGATAGTTGATTATTAGTTATGTTCCTGGAGTGCAGTAGCAGGACAAAGTTAAGTAAAAGTTATTTATTCCAGCGCTAATTATTATAGAATGTTCCAGATTCCTAAAACTACCCCACTTGTGCTAGCCTCTGTCATACCATTGAAAATCCAAGGGGTACCAATTGAAAAGTATTCTGCATTTGTGTGACATCATGACTTGCTGCAATAGACCTTCACATCACACCATCTAAAAACTGTTCCTAAACTTATAATCCTACCTGTGGACAAAGGCTCCACCACTGTTGTTTTGAACCATAAGGATTACCTGGCAACAGGACTCCACCAGATGTCAGATACTTCCACCAAAAACCCTTGCCACAGTGACCCAATTCCAGTAATCCAGCAGGATATCTAGTCACTGCTCAAATCCTTAGGCCCATCCCAGAACCTCCACTGGAATATATCTCTCTACTCACCCCCACCACTCCCCGCACTCTGACATTCTACGAGCTTCCTAAAGTCCATAAACTTAACCACACAGGATGCCCCATTGTGACCAGTTACTGTGCCCCACTGAGAGAATCTCTGCTCTCATAGACCAACGCCTTCAACCTATTACCTGGAACCTACCCTCCTATATAAAAGATACCAACGATTTCCCCTGTTGAATCTGCACAGTTCCTGTCCCTTTACCACACAGTGTCCTGCTCGTCACTATTGACACCACCTCCCTGTACACTAATATTCCTAATGCCCAAGGCCTTACTGCTATCGAACACTACATTTCCCAATGCCTGATAGAATCCAAACCAACAACCTCCTTCCTAGTAGCCATGACCAATTATATCCTCACCCACAATTACTTATCTTTTGAAGGTAATACCTACAAACAAATCTATGGTACATTTATGGGCACCCGCATGGCACCATCCTACACCAACCTATTTATGGGCCATCAAGAGGAATCCTTCCTAAAAACCCAGAATCCTAAACACCTCACCTGGTTCATGTTCAATGATGACATCTTTGCTATCTGGATCGAAGGTGAGGACACCCTATCCACATTCCTCCGGAACCTCAACTATTTCTCCCCCAATTGCTTCACCCACCTGGTCCTACTCAAGCCAACAAGCCACCTTCCTAGAAGTTGACCTCCACCTCAAAGGTGACTACCCCCAGTAACTCTGTCCATATCAAACCTGCTAACCACCAGCAATGTCTCCACTTCAACAGCTGCCACCCATTCAATACCAAGAAGTCCCTTCCATACAGCCTAGTTACCCATGGTTGCCACATCTGCAGTGATGAGCAGCCCCTCTCGAAATATACTGAGAGTCTCACTGAAGTCTTCACTGACCATAATTATCCTCCCAACCTTGCTCAAAAACAAATCTCCTGTGCCTTATCTTTGCAGTCTCCACACCTTCCAAAGTCCCACCAGGCCACAAAGGAGCATTCTCCTCATAACTCAGTACCACCCAGGATTGGAGTAACTCAATTACATTCTACAACAGGGTATTGATTACCTCTTGTTGTGCTCTGAAATGAGAAATGTCCTGCCCACTATCCTTCCCATCCCTCCCACAGTGGTATTCTGCCATCCACCGAACCAACACAATATACTCATCCATTCTTACACAACCCCTGCTCCCAACCCCGTACCTCAATGGCTCATACCCCTGTAATAGACCTGGATGCAAGACCTGTCCCATACATCCTACCCCCACTCCAGTCATCACTAACATTACCTTACTCATCCGAGGCAGGGCTACCTGTGAAACCAGTGATGTGATCTACAAACTAAGCTGCAACCACTGTGCTGCATTCTATGTAGGCATGACAACCAACAAGCTGTCTATCTGCGTGAAAGGCCACCAACAAACTGTGGACAGGAAGCAAAGTGACCACCCTGTTGCTGAACACGCTACCAAACACGATATCCATCATTTCAATGACTGCTTCACAGCCTGTGCCATATGGACCCTTCCCACCAACACCAGGTTTTCTGAATTACACAGGTGAGAACTTTCCCTGCAATACATCCTATTTTCTTATAACTCTCCTGGCATCATCCTTCATTCAGTCACTGTTCTCACTGATCCAGTCCCTTCCCTGTTCCCATTCCAGCACTACACAGCTGTCATTCCACCACCACACTCAGTCTTTTTATTTCTCTCCTTTCTACTACTTCTCCCCCCCCCCCCCCTCCCCACCTCTCTCCTGCCCTCTGTCTACCTTTCAGCACTTCACTGTTCACCACACCTACAATACTATCCCTCCCCCTCCCCACCCAGGCCTCCTCCTTACCCCCACCCACTTGCCACTCCCATCATTCTCTGGTGCTGCTGCTCACCATGTGATTTCAATTGCCTGAGACTGCAGTTCTGTGTGTGAGTTACATTTGTGTGTGTGTTTTTGTGTGTGTATGTGTGTGTGTGTGTGTGTGTGTGTGTGTGTTTGTCTATTGTTGACGAAGGCCTTAGTGGCCGAAAGCATTAATTGTGAGAGTCTTTCTTTTACTTATCTGTGACTTAGCATCCCTGCTATATGGTGAGTAGCAGCTTTTCTTCTCACAAAGTTTTACACTCCATCCTGGATTTTCCATTGTCAAAGAAGTAAATATGACTTGCAATGCATTTGTGTTTCCTGGGGTGTCAAACGTTCAGAAATGTAGTAGTGTTTTCCATTTGTTTGGCTAGTGTTTTGAAGGACAGATGTTTGTCTGCAGTCAGTAATGCAAAATTAGATACAAGGGCATGGGATCAAATTCATGATGAACCTATAAGTAAGTAGGGGGTTAATTGTGCTTTAGATACTTCATTATTGGTGATAATGCTTCCCCAAGCTGGTTGACCTCATTCATCTTCTTTCCTGTATCACACAACCCCCTCTACCATCCTGTCAATAGCTTACAAGCTGGTAAGTGATGGCCTTCAATTTATCTGTGATCTCCAACATAAAAATACATATAAGTAAAGTGTTTTGTGCTATTCACTTATACTGGATTAATGATCAGAAGTAATAAAGCTATAAGAGGATAGAAGCATGGACAGCATACAATACATATATAAAATTTGGTTAGGTTGATGAGGTGGTGTCATTATTTTGTTTTTTAAGTTTGTAAAAGAGAACAATTTTATTTCAGCACTAATAAATTTCTTTCAGCCAGAAAGTAATGGAAATGTGAAATTGAACAGGTTTCAGGATATGTGAAAAATGTGGAAGTATTTGAAAATTATATTTAAGATCTAAAGTAATCAGCTAATATATCAAGTTAGTATAATTTGTGCAGCTGCAGACATAAAGGAGGATAGCACTTCTTGAATACATGGTGTAGTCTGTTTATGGTAACATATAAGAGTTTTGTGTTGAGTGCAGTTATGAGATTCATCTGTGGTGTGTCATGTGTCATGCTACAGGCTTTCAGTTATCAGTAAAATGAAAAAAAAAAAAGTTGAGATACAGTTACCTACAATGATGTGTTATAAAACTCGATAGATGAAAAATCTACTCACCAAGTGGCAGCAGAACACACCCAAAAAAGACGGTTGTAATTAGCAGGCTTTTGGAGCCAGTTACTCCTACAGGCGGAATGGTTGAAGGGGAAGGAAGAAGGGTGAAGGAAAAGAACAAGAGAGGTCTAGGAAAAGGGGTAGGTTTTGGGAAAGCTTGCTAATTTCAACCATCTTTTATGTGTGTGTTCCTGGCCCCACTTGGAGCGTAGATTTTTTATCTATACAATTGAATAATTTTGTCAATAATTGATCTTCTCTAATGATGTATGTTGAATGAAGAAACAGTAAAGAATGATTTGTATTTGTCTTGCCCTTCAGATCTGAGATTAAAGTAACATGGTGGTACACAGTGATGTAATGATTTTAGCAAGTGATATTTTGTCTGTTGTCTAGTGAGAGTAAAGTCTGCATATAATACTAGGATTTGTTATTGTGGATGTGTTATTGTGTAGATTTCTCTTTTTTTGTATGTGAGCAGCAAAGCAGATATTTATTTCTTAATTAATTGAGTAATGGAGTAAGGATATAAGATATAATGATGCATTGATAAATTAATGACATAATAATGAGAAGTAATTAGAAATGTGGTTACGGAGCCTGAGTTTGTGGTAATGCAACTTGTTTTTATTGAGAATTAATTCCCAAGATAACAAGGTTGGAATTGAAAGGATATATAGGAACCCACAGAAACAAATGCATAATAGAACATCTTTGTTAGTATTTGATACATGAAGTATGACACCAAAAATGAAAAGTTTACTGAGTAATATTGTAATAAAATGCAATCTATATATATTGGTGCATATTGAATTTGTAATGATAATGCACTAAAGGAAAAATATTTTTGCTAATTAACTGGTGAAAGAAAACCAAAAGTAATTTTAGTATTCACACAAGTGAATGAGTGAGATTTTGGGAATTTCATGAGATTTTAATTTTCAAGTTTAGTAAAGGTAACATTCTGATTTGAGTGAAATAATGTAATGGTTTGATATAGCTTCCATTCCCTTAATTTAATATAACTAGTAAGTATGTAATAAGGTTATGATAATTGTTCAATTTTTTCTTTAGTATGTAAAATATATATGCTTTGTTGTGTTGCAAAGTGATACGGACCAGTCTGTTGGTTACAGTGACACAGTTTCCATTGTCTTTGTATTGATTTACGTAATTTTCTGTATCATTTTAAGGTGTGAATATGTTTATGTATCTTATGTGTAATGGTTATTAGGCTGGATAAAGTGTTTTCTTGCAGATTTAGTTATGATCATTCCTAATATTCTTAAGTATGGTGTTTTGCTTGTTTTCCTTTTCATGTACAAAATTGAGGGTGACTGCCTCCAAGAGCACTGGTGTATGTGATGGGGCATGAGACAGCCAGGGAAAGACATGGACCAAATTTTAACAAGTGATTTGAATGTGTCTGTGATAAGTGAGTAGTGAATTGATTGGAAGATGTGGTGGTGGTGGTGGTTGTTGGGATGTTTAAGGGGGACTAAACAGCTAAGGTCATCAGTCCCCCATTCCAAAAAACAGGCGAGACATAAATGCACGAAGCAGGTAAAAACCCCAAGGGGAAGGAGACTCCCCCCCCCCCCCCCCCAGGCACTAAAAGAACAAAAAAGCAGCAACAGACACGACAGACAAGAAGAGTACAGACAAACACCAGACAGACAGAAACAGAAGAAAAGATGGCCGGAGACTGGTTGACTGACCACGACAACAAAAAAGGGAAAGAGTCAACCAACCGACTACACACTAAAATCTGCAACCAAAGATGAGAGACTCAAGGACAAGAGACACACAAAGGGAAAGGAGCAGGACCTCCCTAAATGGAACCATAAAAAGGATGACCACTGATAAAATTTAAAACGTCATCAGCCATGGAGGCATTGTCGCCTAAAACCAAAGGCAAAGTGCCCGGGAGATTAAAAGACTGCCGGAGGGTGCGCAGTCGGGGACACTCCAATAAAATGTGGGTGACCGTCAGCCGGGACCCACACCGACACAGGGGGGGGGATCCTCCTGACGCAAAAGATGGCCGTGCGTCAGGTATGTATGGCCGATGCGGAGCCGACACAGGATGACAGAGTCCCTGCGAGAAGCCCGCAGGGAGGAGCGCCACACATCGGACATCTCCTTGACAGCCCGCAGTTTATTAGGCATTGTCAAGCCTCGCCACTCAGCAGACCACATCCCAAGCACCTTACGGCGCAACACCAGCTGCTGATCGTGAGCCGTGAGGCCGATTTCCAAAGCTGGGGCGTCGATCACCCCTTTGGCCAGCCTGTCAACACGTTCGTTCCCTGGGATGCCAACGTGACCTGGCGTCCAAATAAAGACCACCGAACGACCAGAGCGGGTAATGGCGGAAACAGACTCCTGAATAGAGGACACCAGAGGAGAAGAGGTATAGCAGCGGTCGATGGCCTGGAGGCTGCTCAGTCAGTCACTGCAGATGACGATGGACATACCTGAGCAGGAACGCATATGCCCAAGAGCGCACAATATGGCCACCAGCTCTGCAGTAAAAATACTGCAGCCAGGAAGGAGCGCTGTTCAACATGGGCAGTGTGAGCAAAAGCATAGGCAGTGCGACGATCAACCAGGGAACCATCAGTGTAGACAGTCTCACAGTCCGAAAATGAGGCGAGGAGCACAAGAAAACGGCGACGGAGGGCCACAGGTGGAACCGAGTCCTTGGGTCCCTGTGCCAAGTCCAGACGGACGGACAGCTGGGGCAAACACCAGGGAGGCGTAGGTGCATGGAACCGGAACGGAGGCAGAAGAGGGAATGACCCTAGTTCCGACAGCAGGGACCGGACGCGGACAGCTATGGGAAGCCCAGACCTAGGTCACCGTTTGGGCAGATGGAGGGCCACCGCAGGGAAAAGCAGGCGATGATTAGGATGGCCGGGTGAGCAATGCACGTGGACAGCATAGTCGGCGAGCAGTCTATGGCGGCGAATCCGCAGTGGGGGAACCCCGGCCTCCACCAGTAGACTATCCACGGGGCTCGTACGGAAAGCGCCAGTTGCAAGCCGAACCCCACAGTGGTATATAGGGTCTAACAACTTCAACACTGAGGGTGATGCAGACCCATAGGCCAGGCTCCCATAATCAAGCCGGGACTGCACAAGGGCTCTGCACAATCGCAGCAGCGTGCAGCGATCTGCACCCCAAGACGTGTGGCTAAGGCAGCGGAGGGCGTTGAGGTGCCGCCAGCATTTTTGCTTCAGCTGAGTAATATGGGGAACCCATGTGAGCCGGGCATCAAACACGAGTCCCAAGAAGCGGCAAGTGTCAACCACTCCAAGCAGGTGGCCATCGAGGTAAAGTTCAGGATGAGGGTGGACTGTCCGACGCCTGCAGAAGTGCATAACTCGAGTCTTGGCTGCAGAGAACTGAAAACCATGAGTCAGAGCCCATGATGCTGCCTTGTGAACGGCGACTTGCAGCCTACGTTCGGCAACTCCCGTAGTAGTGGAGCTAAAAGAGATGCAGAAGTCGTCGGCATACAAAGAAGGAGACACTGACGACCCCACGGCTGCAGCCAGACCATTAATGGCCACTAGAAATAAGGAGACGCTCAACACCGAGCCCTGCGGGACCCCATTTTCCTGTATATAAGATGAACTAGAGGCGGCACGGACTTGCACCCAGAAAGAGCGGCGCAATAAAAAGGTTTGAAGAAAAGCCGGGAGCTGACCACGAAGACCCCAGTCATGGAACGTAGCAAGGATGTGATGCCTCCATGTGGTGTCATACGCCTTCCGCAGATCAAAAAATACGGCAACGAGATGCTGACGTCGGGCAAAGGCCGTACGGACAGCAGATTCCAGCCGCACCAAATTGTCCGCTACAGACCGGCCCCGACAGAAGCCACCCTGGGATGGAGCGAGGAGACCGCGCGACTCAAGGACCCAACACAAACGCCGCCCCACCATACGTTCGAGCAATTTGCACAAAACATTGGTGAGGGTAATGGGACGATAGCTGTCCACCGCCAGTGGTTCCGCACCGGGCTTCAAGATGGGGACAATAACACCCTCTCGCCATTGCGACGGGAACACGCCTTCGCTCCAAATGCGATTAAATATCGCGCGAATGTGTCTCTGGCAGTCCCTGGAGAGATGCTTCAGCATCTGCACGTGGATGCAGTCTGGTCCTGGTGCTGTATCAGGGCAATCGGCGAGGGCAGCGAGGAATTCCCTCTCGCTGGAAGGAGCATTGTATTTTTCAGAACGACGCGTGTGGAATGAGAACGGCGTCCGCTCAGCTCGCTCCTTTGGAGAGCGAAAGGTGGGGGGATAAGATGCAGTCACAGAGCTCTTAGCGAAGTGCGCGGCAAGCCGTTCAGCAATGGCGGCAGCGTCCGTGCAGACAGCGCCGTCCAAGGAGAGCCCAGAGACACCCACAGGGGTCTGGTATCCATAAATCCGCCGGATCCGGGACGACACGAGCTAGGGGGAGACATGGGAGCCCAAGGATGAGACATACCTCTCCCAGCACTCCTGCTTACGCTGTGCAATAAGACGACGGGCCAAGGCACGGAGCCTCTTAAAGGCGATGAGGGTCTCAAGAGACAGGTGCCGCTTATGACGCTGGAGAGCCCGCCAACGGTCGCGAATAGCCTCAGCAATCTCCGGCGACCACCAGGGTACAGGCTTCCTCCGAGGGAGGCCAGAAGAACGGGGGATGGCAGCCTCGGCCACTGAAATGATGGACGTGGTTAAAACACGGACCACCTCGTCAATGTCACCCTGTGGGGGAGACTCAATGGTTGCAGCGGAAGTAAAAGCTGGCCAGTCAGCCCTGTGGAGAGCCCAGCGGGGCAGGCGCCCAGAAGAATGACACTGGGGCAGTGACAAATAGATGGGAAAATGGTCACTACCACACAGGTCAGGATACACTCTCCAGTGGAGGGCTGGGACAAGTCCAGGGCTGCAAAGAGAGAGATCGATGGCCGAGGACGAGCCATGGGCCACACTGAAATGCGTGGGAGCACCGGTGTTCAAGAGGCTAAGGTCGAGCTGAGCCAACACATGCTCCACGGCCCGACCGCGGTCATCAGAGACAGTCCCACCCCAGAGAGGGTTGTGGGCATTGAAATCGCCCAGAAGCAGCAAAGGTGGCGGGAGTTGAGCCAGCAGCGCAGCCAAGACATGTCGGGGGAGCTCCCCATCCGGAGGAATGTAAACAGAGCAAACAGTAATAGCCAGCGAGAGCTCAACCCTAGCAGCGACTGCCTCTAAAAGCGTCAGAAGGGATACTGGCGAGCTACAGACAGAGTGGTGAACAAAGAGGCAAACCCCACCTGATGCTCGTTGACAGGCAGCGCGGTTCTTATAGTATCCCCGATAACCGCGAAGGGTGGGGGTTCGCATTGCCGGAAACCAAGTTTCCTGCAGAGCAATGCAGAGAACAGGGGAAACACTCAGAAGCATCCGGAGCTCAGGCAGGTGGCGGAAATAACCGCCGCAGTTCCACTGGAGAATGGAAGCAGGAAGGGACTGGGAGGGCGTGAATGCGACTAAGAGGCAGACAGCACCTCAGAGCCAACTGCCGCCACCGGGGGAGAGTCAGCTGAGTCCATAGGAGAGGCCCCCAAGGGTTCCGTGAGGGCGAGATCCGCGGCAGAGGCGAGGATCTCCTCCTCATCCCCGGAGCCAGGACTATGTACAGCAGGCGGTACTGAAACCGCCGGAACGTCCTTCTTCTTGGACACATTCCGTTCCTTCTTCTCACGTCGGCCCTTAGGGTGAGAGGGCTGGGAGAGCTTCTCTGAAGGAGCGTCGGAGGCTGACGACGACGCAGAAGCCCTACGACCAGCAGGTGGCGGAACCTTCAGCCACTGGCTGACATCCGGCTGGGTAGGAGAAGAAACGGAGGAAGGGAGAGCCCCGAGGGACCCCTTCCGCGAGAGAGCAACCGGCAGAGGCAACGCCGGCGGAGAAGGAGGGGGAGGGATCGAGCCCCCCGGTTTTGGAGGAGGTCACTCCGAAGTAAGCATAGGGGGAGCGACAGAAGAGGGTTTGCCCCCAACTGCTAAGGGGGCAACAGAGGAAGGCTTGCCCCCAGGCACGAGGGGGGCAGACAGAGATACACGGCCCCGAGGGCCCACTGAAGGCGGCACAGATGAGGCGACAACCGTCGCTCGCTTGGGCGACGATAACGTGGCTGCAGCATAAGATGTTCGAATGGAAGCAGGATACAATTTTTAATATTTCAGTTTTGCCTCTCGATAAGTAAGCCGGTCCAGAGTCTTAAATTCCATGATCTTCCGCTCCTTATGAAGAACGGGGCAATCCGGCGAGCATGGAGAGTGGTGCTCCCCACAGTTGACACATACAGGCGGAGGCACACATGGAGAATCGGGATGAGAGGGGCGTCCGCAATCTCGACATGTAGTGCTGGATGGGCAACGGGAGGACATATGCCCAAACTTCCAGCACTGGAAGCACCGCATCGAGGGAGGGACGTATGGCTTGACGTCGCAACGGTAAACCATCACCTTCACCTTCTCGGGCAAGACATCACTCTCGAAGGCCAAGATAAAGGCACCGGTGGCCACCCTGTTAGTCTTGGGTCCTCTATGTACACGACGGACAAAATGTACACCACGTCGTTCCAAGTCGGCTCTCAGCTCGTCATCGGATTATAACAAGAGGTCACTATGGTAAATAATCCCCTGGACCATATTTAGGCTACTGTGGGGAGTGACGGTAACAGGGATGTCACCCAGCTTATCACACAAGAGCAACGCTCGTGACTGGGCTGGGGAGGACGTCTTGAGGAGGATGGAACCATTCCTCATTTTAGACAACCCCGCCACTTCCCCAAACTTATCCTCCAGGTGTTCCACAAAAAACAGAGGCTTCGTCGTAAGAAAGGAGTCACCATCAGTCCTGCTGCAGACAAGGTATTGCGGTACGTAAGGCTCCCGCTTGGCACTAGATCTGCGTCCCTCCCATGGTGCAGCCAACGAGGGGAACGACTGAGGGTCATACTGCACAGCATCAAAGTCTACTCTACCTCGCTTAGAGACGCTGGTGGCCGTGCGACCACCAGCTTGGTGTGATTTTTTGCGCTTCATTGCGCCACATCCCCCCCAGATGCCACCTACTCCGAACGAGGGCTCTCCCCAAGGGCGCCACCCAGCCAAAGCAATGGGTACCTGGCCGATATCCCGTTGCCCGGAGTCCCCGTACCCCAGACAAGATGGGCACATACTCCTTGGCATGCATGGTGAGGAAACAGCTCTGGCATCTGTAGTGCGATCCCTGCGTGGTCAGTGGGCTACCACCAAGAGGGTACATGACGACCCCACCACAACGGACTGGCTACCGTGCTGGATTTTAGGTGTTGAAAGGGTCCACAGTTGTCGTGGGCGCTAAGAAGAAGATTGCGCACAAGACGAGAAGGAGACAACCCAGAAGATGTTGGGCGTAGTCCCCCCCACGACAAAAGGGAACATGCAAAATGGTGGAGCATGATGGACCAATAGAAAAACACCACGTAAGGTGTCCTTCCCCAAATGGCACGCACTAACAACGGGGAAAAAAAAAAAAAGAAAAGAAAAAAGGAGGTCAAACCCAAGAGGGGACCACCACAGAAAGCCGAAACGTTTGAGACTCCTTTTAGTCGCCTCTTACGACAGGCAGGAATACCGCGGGCCTATTCTTACCCCCGAACCCGCAGGGGGATTGGAAGATGTGAAATTCCTTTTTTTGTGGGTTTACTTGGCATGACAAGCAAAAGTGTTTTCTTCTAATTTTTTTTTTCTCTATCTGTTGCTTTCAGAGATAGCAAAACCTCATTTGTCCTTCTTGTAATGTCTCTGTAAGGTATGTATCATTTTGTAACTTTTATCTGTGGCCAGTTTTGTTATGTATCTCATTTGCATACATACTATTGTGAATTTATATTTTAGGAAAACTGTATATTCTCCTTCTGTCTGTGTTTCATGATGAAAGTTAAACAAATAATTGTCTAGACATTGGGTTACATAGTCAGCTATTTGGCAACATCTGTCTGTATAACACAGTGTAAGTGTTATGTAAAAAAGCGAGTGCTCCGAAAATAACCAATTTTTTCAGTTAGTTTCATTTTATTTTCAAGATGTGACATGTAGCTATTACTTGGAAATCTCATTTACTTGTTTGGACCCAGTTTTATTATGTTTAATATTCAGATTCTCATTTCAGGTGTCTAATTCAATTTGTGTAACTAGCTTCCATTAGGACACTGTTAAAAGTTAGAGTTAACTGAACTTTGCACTATAATTTGAAATTTGTAAACCCTTATGAGCTAATCTATAAAATTCTATAAAATGAGCTACACCACCTGAAAATAAGCATGCCCACAGTTCTTAAAGTACTTTAAATTAGCAAAAGATAATTATCATCTATAATAACTAAACTTGAAGTTTCAGAACAGTACCATTTTCTGTCACAGAAATCATCAAAGCCACTGTTAGATTCTGGACCTTGGCTACTTACTTTTATTTTCTTAATTTTTCTGTCTATCTGGCACACATCATTGATTAATTAACTTATTAATTAATAATTCCATGTAATTTACTTTAATTTAGAATATGGCACACATGCATGTAAATGAGTGGATTCACAATGCAGACAAAATATAGTGTCCATGTATTTTTTTAAATTTCTTCCTAGCAACATTTTCTATAAATCAGAATCACATTAGTCCTTGGTGTCCACCAAAAGCAGTAAATTCAAACCTAGGCCTTTTCCAAAGCATTAAGTGCATTAAAAAATAAGTTTGTTCTTGCTCCACTTTTTAAGTAGTCAAGCACCATGCAAAAGTGTCCACCCACAGTTTGAAAGTAGAGTAATACCATGCATGCTGAATGTCCTCTCACAGAACCATTCATGTTTCTATTGTGCATATTCTGCACATGAGAATACATGCTCGAGTCTCTGCAAAACTCACAAACTATAATGTTTAGTTAGTTAACCATAAATTCTGCAACCTAAGTTGATGAAACTTTGAACTGTACTGTAGTCAACAAGTACTCTGAGAATGGATTGTCAACAGATTGTGTTGTCATTAGGCTCAGTGATTCATGCTCTGAAATGTATTACATGAACCAGTGAACTTTAATCATCTTTAACAAGTTACTAAAGGACTGTCTTGTGTCAAATGACAACTCTGATATTTTTGTATAAGTAGGGACATTATTTTGTGCCACAATAGAACAAGTTACTCCCCACTGTAATCGCAAGAGCTGGCCTGTAGACTTGTGCTAATGATTTTTTGTGATGTAAAACATGGTCTTCCTAACTAATAAATGAACTTTTCAAAAAATAAAGTGTGTGTTAATACCAACATAAATATGTTGTGTACATAAATGAACAAACTCCATCCCACTTATGTTTAGATTTTCAAGTTTGTGGTTATTGACACTGGCACTACAAAGGAGGGGCTGTGAATTGCAGGTCAGTGCCATTATAGGCTGGAGGAACCTACATATTTATATTGATTCTGAAGAAAATTAAAAACATATCTCACTACCCATTCCTTCGACAAATTATCTTCATATCTAGGTTGAAGGTTTGAAAGTCTCTGTTTGCTGAAAGCAAACAGCAATTTTCATTTTAAAGTTGCAGGAAAAGTAGTAAAACAAACAAGTGTATTTAGGTACAGATTTTCTTAGAAAAATTCAATGATACTGAAGTGAATATGACCCATCCAATGGAAAATAAGTGATGGCCTTATACCTGAAGAAATATTAGCTCTATTTTTCCACCTTTAAGACAGCACTTTCCTTCTAATGTACACAGCTGTATTTAACTGGCATTAGCACAAAAAGTGCAAAGACGTGCAGTGAGCAGTTTTTCATAATACAGTGTACTAATTAAATTTCCAAGCCCGATTTCTCTTTTGTTAGTAATACATTCACTCACTTCAAAAAGTGGAACACATGCACAACTTTCCAAGCATAATGCAAGAACAATTTTTAACCATAACAAATAAGAAACAAACAAAAATAGGAATGCTAACTAAATTAAGTTTCTTGATTGCCAAAATCAGTGATTACTTTGCCACAGTCAGTACTATAAGAAGGTAAATATGCAGTGTGATTAAAAAGTAATGGGAATTTTTAATTTCACAGGCTTCATACATCCAATTTTCAAGTTTTTTAATCCTGTTGGCATACACAATCCTGAAGTTGTAATAACCTTTAATCACTAATAAATTGCGTGGATACACAAAAGTAGGAACAATAGCGGGTTACATGCTATTATCTCCGTATCTGTCATTAGACTGCCGTGCCGTGACATGCGGCCGGCGCCGTTCATAGCCAGGTGGCGCTCCCGTGCTCAGCCGGGCTGATGAGAGCCTCTATCGCCGTGTTCGCCCCTTGAAAAAAAAAAAATACTCACTTCCTTGGAGACACGGACAGTGCGGAGACATCCATGGCCTCTTGGGAGGCCCCGAGAAGATCCTGCGGAGAAACACGAGAGTATGGTCGAAAATGGCCAGGACGGAAGCTTGCGCGTGGAACGCGCCTCCTGGACGAGATGATGGGGAAAAACTCCGGAGCAGCATCCATAGGTGTCGTGGACCTGGGGGTGTGCCCCAGCGAGATGGGTCCCGGAGAAGGTGGCGTCGCGACTGGGGCCGGTTCCGGCGTACTCGGAAGCGGTAGTGGCGTCGGCTGCAGCAACACGCCCGGAAGATCGGCAGCAGCGACAGGACTGGCTGCTCGGGCTGGTGGAGACGAAAGAAGGGGTGGTGGCACCAGCGTGGCCACCACTCGTGGGCGCATCTGGTCATAATGGCGAACAACCATGCCGTCATCCGTACGTATTTCACAAAGCCGGCGGCCGTGAAGGGCCTGGACCACCCCTGGAATCCATTTAGGGCGAGATCCATACCCTCGTGCACACACGTCGGCACCCACCGGGTATTTTCCCACACTAGGGGACACAGTACAAGGCCTGACAGGGTGAAGCAGGTGCAGTAGAGTGCGCGGTTGGCGGCCATGCGAGAGTTCAGCAGGGCTGCGATCACCCAGAGGCGTGAAGCAATAAGAACTCAGAAATTGCAACAGAGCATCATCTGTGGAAAAATCACTAAGGAATTTTTTCATCTGGCTTTTGAAAGTGTGGACAAGGCGCTTGACCTCCCCATTCGATTGCGGATGGAAGGGCAGTGCTGTAACATGATGAATCCCTTGTCCAGTACAAAAATCACGGAAGGCCTGCGAAGAGAACTGAGGGCCATTGTCCGTGACAATTGTGGATGGAAGACCTTCTAGCGCAAAGATTTTGGACAAAGCCAGCGTCATCGCCGCAGTGGTGGGCGACAGACATCGAACAACAAACGGAAACTTTGAGAAGGCGTCAATCAACAGTAACCAATAAGTGCCGAGGAAGGGGCCGGCAAAGTCAGCGTGCACCCGTCCCCACGGCTGCACCGGATTAGGCCAAGGAGAGGGCATAGTACGAGGTGCAGCCAGTTGTTGAGCACACTGACCACACGCAGCGACCATGTGGGCGATGTCCGAATCTATACCGGGCCAATAAACGTGCCTGCGGGCCAGGGACTTAGTCCGAGAAATCCCCCAATGGCCCTCATGCAATAGTTTGAGAACATCTTTGCGAAGAGAGGCTGGCACCACGACCCGTCGAGATGCGCCATCTGTGGCCAGAAGAACAACACCCTCACGAACAGACAGACGAAGGCGCAAGGCATGGTAGTTGCGAAGGGGATCCGATGCCCGGGCCTTGGTCCTGTCCGGCCAACCCCGTTGAACAAAACCGATCACCTGACGCAGGACCGGGTCCCGCGCAGTAGCCGACGCAACCTGTGAACCTGTAAGTGGAAAACCCTTGACCGCACGACGTTCTTCCTCATCACTGTGGAAACAGAGGAGTTCATCTCGATCAAAAACCGGGTCGGGGCCCATCGGCAAATGCGACAACGCGTCAGCGTTGGCATGCTGGGCCGTGGGGCGATAGTGAATTTCATAGTGAAAACGAGACAAGTATAAGGCCCAACGTTGCAGGCGGTGAGCTGCCTTATCTGGAAGCGACGCCGAGGGGCTGAACAGAGAGACCAGCGGCTTGTGGTCGGTGATGAGGTGAAACTTAGAACCATACAAAAAAACGCTGAACTTTTTAGAGCATAAATGATAGCGAGCGCCTCCTTTTCGATTTGAGAGTAACGCCGTTGGGCATCGTTGAGGGTCTTGGAAGCGTAGGCGATGGGTCGTTCCGACCCATCCTCATACCGATGGGCGAGAACAGCCCCTAGGCCATACTGTGACGCGTCAGTCGCCAGAACCAAGTGCTGACCCGGACGGAGTGTGGCAAGACAAGGCGCCGACTGCAAATGAGCCTTCAGGTGGACAAAAGCCTGCTCACACTCGTCGGACCAGCAGAAAGGAACGTTTTTGCGTAACAGCTGATGCAGAGGATGAGCCACCGCCGCCGCGGAGGGAATGAATTTGTGATAATAAGCAATCTTGCCTAGAAACGCCTGAAGTTCTTTGACCGTAGACGGCCGGGGTAGAGCGGTAATGGCCGCAACGTGCTGTCGTAGAGGACGTATGCCCTCACGGGACAAGTGGAAACCAAGATAAACAATGGAGGGTTGGAAGAACTGTGATTTGTCCAGATTGCACTTCAACCCAGCTGAATGCAGAACCCGAAATAGTGAACGCAAATTGCGAAGGTGCTCCTCAGCGGAGGCCCCCGTGACAACAATGTCATACAGGTAGTTGATGCAGCCGGGAACGGAGGCCATGAGCTGGTCCAAAAACCGCTGAAAAATGGCCGGCGCGCTGACGACGCCAAATGGTAACCGCTGGTGCTGATACAACCCACAAGGAGTGTTGATGACGAGAAATTCCTTGGAAGATGCTTCCAACGGCAACTGATGGTACGCCTCCGATAAGTCAAGTTTGGAAAAGAACTGGCCCCCAGCGAGCTTGGTAAATAACTCCTCAGGACGGGGAAGATGATAAGTGTCAATGAGGCTTTGAGCATTGACAGTGGCTTTAAAATCACCGCACAATTGCAGACTCCCGTTTGGTTTAGAAACCACCACGATTGGCGATGCCCATTCGCTGGAGGTAACAGGAAGGAGAATCCCTGAAGCTGTTAACCTGTCTGTCTCAGCCATGACAGGCGCACGCAACGCCATCGGAATAGGGTGTGCCCGGAAAAACTTAGGGCGAGCTGTAGGTTTAAGAGTAATGTGGGCTTCAAAATCCTTGGCCCGACCCAGACCAGCAGAGAACACGGACGAGAATTCAGAACACAATCCATCCAGCTGTTGATACGGAATATCCTCAGATATGAGGTGCACATCATCATCAATGGAGAACCCGAACAACTGGAAAGCATCATAACCGAACAGGTTTTCCGTGCCCGCATGATCCACCACATAAAACGTGAGGGGCCTAACAACAGACTTGTAGGCAGTGGAAGCATCAAACTGGCCAACGATAGAAATTTTCTGCTTATTATAATTTCGCAGATTTCGCGTAACTGGAGACAAGGGAGGGGAGCCCAACTCCAAATACGTGCGAGAATTAATGAGAGTTACTGCAGAGCCAGTGTCCACTTGCATGCGAATGTCTTTATCCAGAACACGAACAGTAACAAACAACTTATTTGTTTGAGAAAGCACACAGTTAACATCCATGTCCGATGCCTCGTCCTCGTCGACAGGAACTTTAGGGGACTGACACACAGAAGCAATGTGGCCTTTCTTCCTACATGAATTGCACGTGGCCCAACGTTTTGGACACGCGGCCCTGTCATGCTGTACGAAACAACGTGGACAAGAAGGAAGTGCGGAACGAACCTGCTTCTGTGGTTGCTGTTTTCTCTGCGAGCGTGGCGGCCCAACGCGACGTTGTTGACGCGAGTGCACCGCCGCCACATCGTCGTTCCCCTGGGAAACAGGCAAATTGTCCGCGTCGAAAGTGGTCTGTACAGCGCCCACATCACACCACGCGTCTATTTGCGCACCAGCAGCGTGAGACACTTCAAAAGATTGAGCGATGCTGAGAACTTCCGACAACGACGGGTTTGGCAGTTGTAAGGCACGTTGCCGAACTTCTTTTTCAGGAGCAAGCCGTAGAATAGCGTCCCGAACCATTGAATCGGCATAAGACTCATGATGAGTGTCCGTGACAAACTGACATTTCCTACTCAGACCGTGTAGTTCCACCGCCCAAGCGCGGTAAGATTGATGGGGCTGTCTACGACACCGGTAGAACGCCACGCGGGCGGCAACGACGTGGGTGTTTTTTCGGTAATAGTTTGACAATAATTCACACATTTCTTGGAAGGACAGAGAGGCAGGTTCCCGCAGAGGGGCTAACTGAGATAGTAGCTGATAGATCCGTGAGGAAATCCCAGATAGAAATAACGACTTACACATAGGAGCGTCGACAACGCCAAAAGCCGAGAAGTGTTGCCGCAAACGCTTCTCATAATCCTCCCAGTCTTCAGCGGCCTCGTCGTAAGGAGGGAACGGAGGCGGAGAAGAGGAAGACAGGCGATGAGTTAGTGACGTCGACAACGCCTGAATAGCAGCCGTCAGCTGTGTTTGTTGTTCAATGAGCGCTGGCATAAGCTGTTCCATGTCGGCACAGACACGAACACACAATGCCACAACGCAGGAAACAAAATATCCAACCTCGTCACCAAAAAGTGTTATAACCTTTAATCACTAATAAATTGCGTGGATACACAAAAGTAGGAACAATAGCGGGTTACATGCTATTAACTCCGTATCTGTCATTAGACTGCCGTGCCGTGACATGCGGCCGGTGCCGTTCATAGCCAGGTGGTGCTCCCGCGCTCAGCCGGGCTGCGGAGCACCTCTATCGCAGTGTTCGCGTACTGATGTAGCGGCACTTTTAAATATCGTGGCAATGTCACAATAGAAGTATGTTTGCATTTTCAGCTATTTTGAATATTTAGTTTACTGTTGACAGTCGACAATGTTATACCTGTTTTTGAGGGCTTGGCGAATTCTTACTTACGTAACAGGTGGATCAAAGAACATGCATTAAATTTTGCTTGAAAAATGGAGTAAAGTGCAGTTCCACATTCAAAATGCTGACTGTGATTTTTGGCAAATCTACTGTGAGTAAAGGAAGGGTTTATGAGTCATATAAACATTTCAAAGATGGTTCAGAAGATGATGACCATCCTGGACACCCTAGCACATCAGTTACTGACAACAATATGGAAGAAGTAAAAGAAAAATGGTTCTGCAAAGTCACCAAATCACCATCAGAGACTTTGCTGAAGATGTCATGTTGTGGCACAGAAAAGTAAAGCATTGAAAATTATAAAATTTTATTAAAACTCAACTGCCTTTCTACAAGCAAAGTGTGGTCACACCAGAGGCAGAGAGAGAACTAGGAAATAAACAGTATGCCACAAGTGGGGAAGGCCTCAGTACATACAACACTGAGAGAGGGTGAGCTCAGTAGAAAATAGCACAGGACATAAAACCTATGAAAAAATGACATGCATATTCATTACTCATAAGAAATGTTGAAATAAACTGTACCTATTTCACAAGAACCAGTGTCATGGAACCTACACAGCAGTTCAGAGCCTGTGAAGTGAATATAACAGAATAAGAAGGACGCATGCAGTCATTACGAGCTGAGCATCACCTCATAGCCTCACATTAGCTCCCTTTATATACTCAAGCTCTCCAGCTCTCAAGGAGTTGATCATTGGAATCAATTGTGTTCACAGTAACAGCACTCTGTTGCTTGACTACAATACTGTAGCGAATCTATGTTCTAGATACTCCTGAACACTCCCTGATCCAGCCAAAGATGTACCTGAGATGACAGTGTTCGCCTGATGAACTCTACACTGTTCACCGCCTACCATTGTTGATGGAGAAGCTGACTGTCTTCCAGCAACACTTCATCACAGGGTGGTAACAGCATCAAACTTCAGCATGGAAAGCAGCAACAAGGCCTTGTGTGATCCATGTTCTTGTTCAAAATTTGTGTGCCTCCGGATGCTGAAATCTACCTGGCCAGTAGGAAGGAGATCGACCAACCACATGGCTTCCAGCAACATCACATCACGGGTGGATCATCAATTGTCAACATAAAATTTGGTGTGGGATCGAACACACTCCAGTAGCTAGTATGCTGGACCATAGCTGCACAGGCAGTGTGGTATGAGGTCACTCATTCCTTGCCCGGGCCTGCAGACAAGGAGCTGACTTGGCAGCTGATAGCAGGAATCAAAAATGCAACAGAATGAGGCATCAGCTACAACGTTGGTGTGAAATAAGATGACTGTAAACACGGTTAATAAGTAAGTGAACATAGACAATGTTTTACTTATATCAAAGATGCTTCACAGGTACCCAACTGCTATACTGACTTCATGAAGCTCAGCCCGTCTGTAGTCAGTGTGGTTGGCTCATGCCAAGCAATTGTTTCAGATGTTTTGGGTATGAAACATGTAGCAGCAAACAGAGACATTGCTCAGGAATTGATAAATGAAGTCGACAATGATCCATGACTTCTAAACAAGATTATAACAAGTGAAGAAACATGGGTATATGTGTGTAACATTGAAACTAAGGCCAAATCATCCCAATGGAAACTGCCTTAAGAAAAAAAAAAAAAAAAAAAATAGTCAAATTCGATCCAACTTTGAAGGGAACAAAGTTGATGATGTTGATGAATAAATGAAGATTATTCTACAAAAAAGAAAAAAAATACCATTGGTTTTCTATCACACCTCGCATTTGTTGCTGAGGAAGCAGTAGTTATTTTCAGAGCAATGGCTGCCACTCCATTTTGCAAGTTTACATTTTACTGGCACAAGCACAAATAATGCTAAGCAGTGTAGTGATAATTTATGGTTAATGCAGCATACAAATTAATTTTCTACAAGTTGCTTGTCTTTTTTTATTGTGTATCTGAGTTTTGATTGTTTCAGTGAAGCTAAATACCCAGCAACTATCACACTGAGGTTGCTGCAATCAGCTTAACAGCTGATACATCAAAGTTGTTGATAAAAATAATACACAGAAGAACTGAAAAGAGAATTTTGAATGTGTTAGATGAAGATCAGTTTGGCTTTAGGAAAGGTAAGCCACCTGAGAGGCAATTCTGATGTTTCAGTTGATAATGGATGCAAGACTAAAAAAACATCAAGGCACCTTCATAGGATTTGTCAACCTGAAAAAAGCATTTGACGAAGTAAAATGATGCCAGATGTTTGAAATTCTGAGAAAAAGCTGTAGGGAAAGACTGGTAATATACAATATGTACATGAATCAAGACCAAGTATGAAGGGCTCGGATTAAAAAGGGTGTAAGAACGGGATGTGGTCTTTCACCCCTATTGTTCAATCTATACATCGAAGAAGCAATGACAGAAATAAAAGAAAGGTTCAAGGGTGGAATTAAAATTCAAGGTGAAAGGATACCAATGATCAGATTTGCTGTTGACATTGATATCCTCACTGAAAGTGAAGAATTACAGGATCTGCTGAATAGGATGAACAGTCTAATGAGTACAAAATATGGATTGAGAGTAACAAGAAGTAGCAGAAATGAGTACCATGAGAAACTAAGATCAGGATTGGTGATAATGAAGTAGATGAAGTTAAGGAATAATTTCCACAGTACTAGAGGGAGCTTAGAGAGCAAAAATTGTAGAGGAAGACAGAGACTGGAATACATTCAGCAAATAATTGAGGACAAAAGCTGCAAGTGCTACTCCAAGATCAAGAGGGTGGCAAAGGAGAGGAATTCATGGCAGACCACATCAAACCAGTCAGAAGACCGATGACTCGGAGGAGGGAGGGGTGGGGGAATCCACAACTTGTGGTCTCACAGTCACATTCTCACTTCCCAAGCATGGGGTCACAGGTTCTATTCCCGGCAGGGTCAGGGATTTTCACCTGCCTCGAGATGACTAGGTGTTTGTGTTGTTATCATTTCATCATTCATGAAAGTGGTGAGACTGGACTGAGCAAAGATCGGGCATCTGTACGAGCACTGATAACCATGCAGTTGAGGGCCCCACAAACCAAATATCATCATCATCATCGAAAAAAAAGGCTTAGAGAAAGCTTTTGACTGACATGCACTCTTTGAAATTCTGAAGGTAGAACAAGTAGAATACAGGGAGTGTGTTACAACTTGTGCAGGAACCAGATGTTTGTTTTAGGAGTCAAAGGGCATCAAAGAGAAGCAGCAGTTCAGAAGGGAGTGAGACAAAGCTATAGCCTATCCCCAATGTTGTTCAGTCTATACATTGAACAAATAGTAATAGAAATGAAAGAAAAATTTGAAATGGAATTAAAGTTCAGGAACAAGAAATAAAAACTTAGAGGTTTGTGCATGACATGGTAATTCTGTCAGATACAACAAAAGATTTGGAAGAGCAGTTAGTTGGAATGGACAATTTCTTGAAAAGGGGTATATAAGATGTGCATCAAGAAAAGAAAAACATGGCTAATGGTATGCAGTCAAATTAAATTAAGTGATTGTGAAGGAATTAGATTAGGAAATTAAACTCTAAAAATAGTAGATAAAGAAAAGGATTAAACATATTTCTAAACTGCAGAAGATGCCAAACATGTTAGGTGCACACAAATGAATTTAGGTTAGGTTAGATTAGTGTTTTTTAACGTCCCGTCGACAACGAGGTCATTAGAGACGGAGCACAAGCTCGGGTTAGGGAAGGATGGGGAAGGAAATCGGCCATGCCCTTTCAAAGGAACCATCCCGGCATTTCCCTGAAGCGATTTAGGGAAATCACGGAAAACCTAAATCAGGATGGCTGGAGACGGGATTGAACCGCCGTCCTCCCGAATGTGAGTCCAGTGTGCAAATGAATTTAGTTGCAAAAGGAGGAATTTTTCTTATATACGTATATCATAAAGCATAATGTTAATTAAAGTACATGCATGGAAGCACAACCAGAAATTGGTGCTAAGTTTGATAAATTAACTTGGCACATGATATAATGAAGTAATATTTCGTAAAATTACTTTTGCCCCACAACAATAATTAAAACCTCTAAAGGGGGCACAAATGAATCTACAGTCAGCAAACCATAACTCACTATACAGTATCTAATATAATGTTTGGCCCCACAGTGATCAGCACTGATGGTAATCTGCAATAACAACAAGCACAAGGACACCCAGCTAAGCCTGACACCTGACGCAAACACCACACAACAGAGACAGACATACACTATCTACAGTGGCATATTAACCAACAATACTTCAAATAACAAGATACACAAGAAAACAACATAAAATACAGTTCCTCAGGTAAATCACTTCTTTATTAAATGCAGGCCTCACAACAGCCTCGCTGTTTTTCCACAAAAAATTCAATTGTGTAGTGCACAGCTTCACAAACCACAGGCCCAACAGTGGCCTCCCCTTGTTTCATGAACTTAGAACCTTGGCAATTCAAGAATTCCATTACAGGCTGTACAGTTAATGCAGTAGCCACCAGAAAGATCGCGGGAGATGCACATCGGCATGGTGCGTCATGGACAGTAATTGCCACAAGTAAAGTCCCGTCCACCAGAGGGCATGCGAGAATTTGGCCGCGTCCTCTGCCAGCGGAACAACAACAACTCAGGCAGCACGGGCCGTGCCCAATGAGTTCGCATCAGGCAGGTCTAGCAGACAGTTCCCAGTCTACACTAGGTGAAGTGCGAGGGAAACGTGAATCGTGTTACTACACAACTGGCGACAAGTAGGGTCGTTCTTTCACATGTTGCGTCATTGTTCCAGATTCGCAGCTCATCCACGGCATGGAGGATTTAGTACGGGTTTTAGTTGAGCAGCAGACGGAGCTCATGGCAACCATGAAACAAGTGCATCTAGCGTTGCTCTCCACGCAGTCTGCTCCAGCCCCGTTCCCTCCTCCCTTTCCCTAGTATGACGAGATGGCAGAGGATTGGGACGCATATGAACATCACCTTCAGCAGCATTTCCAGGCGTTTCATGTTGCCGATGCGGAGGTATGTGTTGCTCTTTTCTTGTCTCGGATATCTCCCTCGCTGTATCAAGTTTTGCGGCAGCTAGCGCCATTGCAGGATCCCTCGTCCTTGTCTTTTGACCCATTGTGTTCATTGCTGTCTTCATATTATCGCCGCTGCACACATGTTGTGGCGGCTAGGGTCGAGTTCTATCAATGCAAGAAGCAGCCCCATCATTCTTACCGGGCATAGGCCGCTACCCTGCACGGTCTTAGTCGCAAGTGTCATTTTGTCACGGAGCAGTCGCGAGAGTCATACGCCCACATTATGGTGCGCGACGTCGTTGTTCGTTCGGCCCCTGATCGGGAGGTCCGGCAACGGTCCCTGCAGTTCGAAGACCCTTCCCTTGAGGAAATCCTGTCCATTGCTCAATCGTATGAAGTGTCTCACGCCGCAGGTCAACAGTTGGAAGCGTGGTGTGACGTCGCGGCGGTTCAGGGCGGCGCGGCCGCATCCACTGCGTCCAGGGTGGATGACGTACAAACCGGCCGTTACGGCCGCTCCCGCACAGCGTGTAAACAGAGTCCCGTCCGCCGGTCCCTGTTACCGTTCTGTGCGTCATGCTATATACATCACGATCGGTCAGAGTGTCCCCAGCGTTGGGCCGTTTGTCGCAAATGTAATAAAAAAGGCCACATTGCTAAAGTTTGCCGCTCAGCCTCAAAAGAATCAAAGGAAGCAGGTACAGAGGACATGGACGTTGACGTTCAGGAAGTTTCATCAGTCCAGGCTCCCGACGCATCGGCACACAAACTCTTTATCGAGGTGTCAGTTTGGTCGCGCCGATTACAACTGCAAGTAGATACAGGCGCGGCAGTTTCCTTGTTGAATGCACAAACTTACTCCGACCTTGGGTCGCCTCTGTTGGCGCCAGTTTACCGGCGTCTACGCGGTCATGGTAACCAGTTCATTCCCCTACTGGGTCAATTCACTACCGACGTTACTTCCAAATCAGTCACTCGGCCTCTTATTTTTATTGTTGTCAGTGATGCGAGCTCCGCTAACCTTTTTGGGTTGGATGCCTTTCAAGCTTCCGGTTTTTCTATCGCTGACACCATACAGTTGGTCTCCAAAGACCTTCCCTATCAATCTTTGGAATCTTTTATCTTTGACTTTAAGGATATCTTTGAGGAGGGCCTGGGGCGTGTTTCAGACTTTGAAGCTCACTTGATGTTGAAGGCGTCGGCTAGCCCGCGTTTTCTATGCGCGAGGCAGATCCCCTTGGCTCTCCGCCCTCAGGTAAAACCAGAGCCAGACCGGCTGACAGCCCTAGGGGTCGTTCTTCCCATTTCTTCTAGTGAGCGGGCTTTGCTCCTCGTTATTGTCAGGAAACCCTCGGGAAAATTAGGTCTTTGTGGCGATCTCAAGGCCACCACTAATTCCCAATTGGTGGTGGACACCTATCCCTTGTCTCGTTCTGATGAATTGTTCTCCCCCGTGGCGGGAGTCCAAAAGTTTTCGAAAATCGATCTTTTGGAGGGTTATCATCAGATACCACTTGATGAGGACTCCAAACAGCTGGCAGTTGTCAACACCCTGTTTGGCCTTTACCAATACCAGCGGTTGGCCTTCTGAATATCCAGTGCCCCGGCGATATTTCAGCATTATCTTGAGAATGTCACTTTGCAATCCCTCATTATATTAATTACCTGGATGACATAATTGTCACAGGCCACAGCACGAAGGAACACTTGCACAACCTTCGAACCCTCTTTCTCAAATTCAGGTCTGTGGGCCTGCTTTGTAACCTGCGTAAGTTGAACTTCTTCCAACCGTCCATTGAGTATGTGGGCTACACCATCTCTCGGCATGACATCCAGCCACTAGGAAGTTTGGTCCAAGGTATGGTCGACCTTCCACAGCCTGCTTCGCTGAAGGAGTTACAAGCTTTTTTAGGCAAGATTGTCTATTACCACCCGTTCATTCCCAGGGCTTCCACCATAGCCCGCCCCCTGTACTGCCTTCTGCGCAAGGGTGTACCTTTTGATTGGTCGCCTACATGGAAGCGAGCATTCACCTCGTTGAAGGGCCTCCTCACGTCAGTGCCTTGTTTGGCTACTTTTGACCCCAATAAGCCATTGGTCCTGGCTACAGATGCTTCGCAGTATGGGGTGGGGGCAGTCCTGGCCCATCACAACGCGGATGTCTCCGAGCAGCTACTGGCGTTTGTGTCTAAAACTCTTAGTCCTGCGCAGGCCCATTACTCCCAGGTGGAAAAAGAGGCTTTGGCCATTGTCTACGCTGTTACCAAGTTTCACCCTTTCTTGTATGGCACGAAGTTTCAGTTAACCACTGACCATAAGCCATTAATATCGTTATTTGGCCCCGCCTCTCAGATCCCGGGTAGGGCGGCTCACAGACTGCAGCGCTGGGCCTTGTTCCTCGCTATGTACCATTATGACATTCATTTTTGCCCTACCGGACAGCATGCCAACGCTGACACTCTTTCCCGTCTTCCGGTGGGCCCAGATCCTAAGTTCGATTGGGAGGAGATTGTGTCTTCATTTGGATGTGGCGTCCCACCAAGCGGTTGATGGCTTCCCGATCACTAGTTCTAGAGTCGCCAGGAAAATGGCAGCTGAACCAGTTCTCTGGCAAGTAGTTTGCCTCATTCAGCAGGGGTGGTCGCCCTGACCTCCAGGTCAGGCCTGGGACCCTCTTCGTAATTATTTTGTTCTACGAGACCGTCTCTGTCTTGGAAGGAGTTCTCCTTCTGGCTACCGATGATAAAGCTCCTCATGTGGTTGTTCCTGCCAGTTTGCGAAGGGAGGTCCTCACGTTATTACATGAGGGGCACTGGGGTGTTTCCCGTACTAAAACCTTGGCTCACAGACATGTTTATTGGCCTGGTATTGACAGAGAAATTGAGCAGTTGGTGGCCACCTGTTCCCAGTGTGTGAGCCAACAGGCGTCTCCCAGGTCAGCGTTCTCTTCACGGACGCCTGCAACCCAGGCATGGGAACGTGTTCACATAGATTTTGCGGGCCCGTTTCTCAATGGCTTTTGGCTCATTGTCATTGATGATTATTCCCAATTCCCATATGTGGTTCACTGCTCCTCAGCCACTTCAGAAGTTGCAATCCAGGCACTAGCAAAAATCTTTTCTGTGGAAGGTCTGCCAGTCCCCCTGGTATCGGACAATGGACCTCAGTTTATTTCGCAGACCTTCCAGGATTTTTGTAGGCGCTTCGGTATTGCGCACGTTTGCTCTCCCCCCTTTCATCCACAACTGAATGGGAAAGCCGAACGCATGGTGCACACATTTAAGATGCATATGAAAAAGTATGTGCACGAATTTCCTGCGGAGGAGGCATTGACGTTTTTCCTGACGTCATACCAGACCACACCAATGGGAGAACGCAGCCTCGCAGAGCTCCTCCGCGGCCACCAACCTAGGACTCTGCTGCACCTCCTCCAGCCTGGTCCTCGCCAGGCTTCGCAAAACGGGGTACCCGACTTTCCGCCGGGTATGTCAGTCTGGGCACGTGGGTTTGGTCGCAATCCACATCGGATACCGGCGGTGGTCCTGC
Source organism: Schistocerca americana (assembly GCF_021461395.2). Classification (NCBI taxonomy): domain Eukaryota; kingdom Metazoa; phylum Arthropoda; class Insecta; order Orthoptera; family Acrididae; genus Schistocerca; species Schistocerca americana. Next base: position 134,494,440 of record NC_060127.1, read on the forward strand.
GCCACAATGGCTGTTGGCTCTATACCTTGCAGGCAAGGGACTGGGAGCACGTCATCACCAAAATCAGCTACGTCCACGTTTGGGCACCCACCCTCCGACCCCTTGGGCACCGGCTTCCCCATTGCCAGCACCCGTGTTATTCTCTCTGGGGACGCTACCGCCCCTTCCCCACCTGTGACTCGGTCACACTGTGATGGTACTCAGCCTTGGCGGCCTCCAATAGCTCCAGCACCGGCCTCGCCAATATTAGATATGCTCCGGCGAGAGTCGGCCCCCCTCGCAGGCCCCGTTTTTCAGGAGGCTGGTTCACCTGTGGTTGTCCCTTCCCCATTGTCCCCGCCACTGGGTCTTGCCCCTCCCGAGGTGGACCGGGATCCGGAGTTCGACAGCTTGTCGCCCGTTCTGTCCTTGGCTCTGGTGGTGGGACGACGGGGTCCTCTTCATGTGGGTCACTTCCAACCGTATTCGAAGGTTCCGGCTCGAGGGTTGGCAGATCCCCCCAACTCCAGCCTTCGAATGGACATGGAGGCCATCACTACTGCATGATGCTCCACCTTCTGACACAGTGGATCACAGTGGCTTCCACCCCCTGAAGGAGGAGGAGTGCAGTAGCCACCAGAAAGATCGCGGGAGGCACACATCAGCACAGCGCGTCATGGACAGTAATTGCACAAGTAAAGTCCCGTCCACCAGAGGGCACACGAGAATTTGGCCATGCCCTCTGCTGGCGGAACAACAACAACTCAGGCAGCACGGGCCTAGCCCAGTCAGTTCACATTGGGCAGGTCTAACCGACAGTTCCCGGTCTACACTAGGTGAAGTGCAACAGAAACGTGAATAGTGTTACTACAGTGAACGTGACAGATGGCACAAATCACAACTCTATACTGCCATCTGTCCATTTTAATCAAAATCCTTCTCTGGTAGTACTTCCTTGCTCCCAGCTGCTGCACCTTCTGGACATACAGAGCCAAACACCACCTACTGCTCTAGCCATATAACACTTTCTGTTGATGGTGGCCCATACCAGCCTCAGGCTTCCTCAGCCCTACTGCCTCACTGCACTGGCATGCGTTCCGCTCTGACTCCAGCTGGCAGTCTCAAGATTCCTTCTGGGTGTTTTCAATTTTGCTTGCTGGTAACAACTGCATCTGACTCATTCATTTACACTGAACTGCATTCACTATGGCATCTCAAGGACCAACCACGCCGAAGCGAAACAAGTTTGACCAGTGCATCGACGCCACACTGAAGCCTTGTCAGCCGCCATTCATGGCCCGGCTTTGGGTCCCACTTCAAATTGCCATTCCATTTCCACACTTACTGCTATTTTTTTGCTGTCCCACACTGCCACAGCTAATCTTGGTATGATAATGTGTCCACCAGCTCAGCAATACTGTTGCAGCATTCTGGCACACCTGGACTGCATGACCTGTGGTGATGCAAGAATTCAAATGTGCCATGAGATAGCTTATTTGTGGCACAATGCTATTAGCACCTCTTCCAGATACAGTGATTGAAAATTCCTTTTAGCTACATTGGAAATACCAGAGTTCATTTTAAACTTACATAACAAGTGGCGGTGTGTTGTGAATAGGCCTCTGTTTCTTTGGAAAATACTATCATAAACATGTTTCATGTCAGTGCACACTCCATCGTAGAGTGAAAATTTCATTCTGAAAAGATCCCCTAGGCTGTGGCTAAGCCAAATCTCCACAATATCCTTTCTTCAAGGAATGCTAGTCCTGCAAGTTTTGCTGGAGAACTTCTGTGAAACTGAGAAGGTAGGGAATGAGGTACTGGAAGTAAAGCTGTGAGGACAAGTTATGAGTCGTGTTCAGGTAGCTCAGTTGGTAGAACTCTTGCTCCTGAAAGGCAAAGGGCTCAAGTTCATGTCTCGATCCGGTGCACTGTTTTAATCTGCCAGGATGTTTCATATCAGCACATACCCTGCTGTAAAGTGAAAATTTTATTCTGAAGTTAAATATTAAGTTACCAGTTGAAGTAAACAGTAAATACATAACTGAAGAAGCAGCAGTTGTTTCCTCTCCAAAACAGAACATTCCCTTATCTTGGATACTTAACTTTTGTATCTGCTTTTCATTAAATGGATGGTGTAACTCTCCAGCAAAATGTATAAATCTTCCTTGTGAAGCACATCTGGTATTCAATTTCAGCATATCAAGACAGTTTTTGTGGTACACTGATTATTAAAATGAGGAAGCTGGCACATTGTAATTATTAATTCACATGTTTACTTCTACAAAGACATACAGAAAATCTCATCCAGGATTAACATAATACTGACTCCAGACTGACACAATACTAACTGGCATAACATGGCTACCACCACTGATCTTTATATGACATACAACAAATACCCAGCATATCTATGTATTGTTCAAACTGTACATAATTAAAATTACAATTGAAATTTATGTGCTTTTGTAATACTGGTTACAGATTTTAGCTTGAAAAATAGTGGCAACTGGCCTCATATAATAAGTATGTTGAAATAAATTGGTTTTTACATCCAAATTTCATGAAATACTCACCGATAACAATACATGGACTACTTCCATTAACTGCTTCATTATTACAACATGAATTTTGAGCCCATCGTGGTTTCATTGTCTTTACATTAAGTTATGTTGTTATTAGTACTGCTCATCATGGTTTCATTGTCTTTATATTGAATTCTGTTGTTATTACTACTGCTCTTTTGTATACTATTCTTACAAAGAATATTTTCAATGCTTGTTTACATTTGGTTTAACATACATTGGGTTTGGAGACAGTGCTTCCATAAATTCATCATAATTGTATATTAGGCACTTAATTTCATTATAATTTAATTAGTTTTCATAGATATAGCAAGTGTATCATAATATAATCGAAAGTTCTGGATGTATATGACCTCACAATAAAGATCACTTGACAGCATCACAAATTCCAAACCTTGTGGTACCATTCTCTTAGTTTTATACTGTCCTCTTCTGCTACATTACACCCTCTAATTAAATCAGTTACACAAGGATAATGGAATGTAGTCGAATGAAGTCGGGTGATGCTGAGGGAATTAGATTAGGAAATGAGACACTTAAAGTAGTAAAGGAGTTTTGCTATTTGGGGAGCAAAATAACTGATGATGGTCGAAGTAGAGAAGATATCAAATGTAGACTGGCAATGGCAAGGAAAGCATTTCTGAAGAAGAGAAATTTGTTAACATCGAGTATAGATTTAAGTGTCAGGAAGTCATTTCTGAAAGTATTTGTATGGAGTGTAGCCATGTATGGAAGTGAAACATGGACGATAAATAGTTCAGACAGGAGGAGAATCGAAGCTTTCGAAATGTGGTGCTACAGAAGAATGCTGAAGATTAGACTGGTATATCACATAACTAATGAGGAGGTATTGAATAGAATTGGGGGGAAGAGGAGTTTGTGGCACAACTTGACAAAAATATGGGACCGGTTAGTAGGACATGTTCTGAGGCATCAAGGGATCACAAATTTAGCATTGGAGGGCAGTGTGGAGAGTAAAAATCGTAGAGGGAGACCAAGAGATGAATACACTAAGCAGATTCAGAAGGATGTAGGTTGCAGTAAGTACTGGGAGATGAAGGAGCTTGCACAGGATAGGGTTGCATGGAGAGCTGCATCAAACCAGTCTCAGGACTGAAGACCACAACAACAACAACAAATCGTAAAAGGGGACAAAAATTTAAATGTGGTAAGGAAGTGTAATTTTGCAATAGGAAAACTAAAAGAAGCAAAAAATTGTAAGCATACATGGACTGGGGTAAAATAATGAAAGGGGATGCTGCCTGGTGTAATTGTACAATGAGCACATTGTAATCATTGGAAACATGTGATTTAATAAATACATATATCAAAAAAGTTTTACATCTCCTGGTTCCCAGAACTCCTGAAGATAGACGTTGACTGTGGATATTGTATCACAGACACAGTCCCTTTGACTGTTCAGAGATGTTACTAAACCCACCCAAAGATGTAAACAACCATGCATGAGCAGTGCCTATTAGACAGTGGGGGTCCCACAGCCGATGAGTTCCAGTCATTCTGCCAGAAAGGAGGTACACGACTCATGTTGTCTGTAGTTCAATCATGCCTAGATGGTCAATAGCATGGTTCGGTAATGTCTGCATTATTACGTTGTGCCAGGAAGGGCTCTCAACAAGGAAAGTGTCCAGGCATCTTAGAGTGAACCAAAGTGATGTTGTTCAGACATGGAGGAGACACAGAGAGACAGGAACTTCTGATGACACACTTTGCTCAGGCTGCCCAAGGGCAGTGAATGACCACTACCTATGGATTATGGCTCAGAGGAACCCTAACAGCAATGCCAACATGTTGAATAATGCTTTTTGTACAGCCACAGGACATTTTGTTATGGCTCAAACTGCACAATAGGCTGCATGATGCACAACTTCACTATGAACATCCATGGTGAGGTCTATCTTTGCAACCACAACGCCATGCAACACAGCACAGATGGGCCCAACAACATGCCAAATGGACCATTTAGGATTGGCATCACATTCTCTTCACCAATGAGTGTTGCATATGCTTTCAACCAGACAATCGTCGAAGACGTGTTTGGAGGCAACCCAGTCAGGCTGAACGCCTTAGACACACTGTCCAGCAAGTGCAGCAAGGTGGAGGTTCCATGCTGTTTTGGGGTGGCATTATGTGGGGTCTACGCATGCCGCTGGTGGTCATGGTAGGCGCCATAATGACTGTACAATACATGAATGCCATCATCTGACCGATAGTGCAACCATATTGGCAGCATATTGGTGAGGCATTTGTGTTCATGTACGACAATTCGTGCCCCCATTGTGCATATCTTGTGAATGACTTCCTTCAGGATAATGACATCACTCGACTAGAGTGGCCAGCATGTTCTCATGTTCTCCAGACATGATCCCTATCGAGCATTCCTGGGATAGATTGAAAAGGGCTGTTTATGGATGATGTGACTCACCAACCACTCTGAGGGATCTACTCCAAATCGCCATTGAGGAGTGGGACAACCTGGACCAACAGTGCCTTGATGAACTTGTGGATAGTTGCCACAATGAATACGGGAATGCATTAGTGTAAGAGGATGTGCTACTGGGTATTAGAGGTATTGGTGTATACAGCAATCTGGACCACCACCTCTGAAGCTCTCACTGTATGGTGGTACAACATGCAATGTGTGGTTTTCATGAGCAATACAAAGGGTGGAAATGATGCTTATGTTGATCTCTATTTCAATTTTCTGTAAAGGTTCCGGTAATCTTGGAACCGAAGTGATGCAAAACTTTTTTTGATGTGTGTATGAAAGAAGCTCCCATGTCAATATAAACTGTATAATGCTAACAAAGAGATAGAGGGGTTAGCCAGTACTTACCTCAACTCAGTACAGCCGATAGATACACAAAAAACAGAACAGAAAATTTACATTCCTAGCTTTTGGAACTTTGTTCCTTCATCAGGGAGGAGAGAGGGGGAAAAAAGGGAAGAAGGGAAAGTGGATTCAGTTACTCACAACCCAGGTTATGAAGCAACAGGGAAAGGTAAACAGGGAGGGTAGCAAGTATGGAGGCGTGGCTGTCAGAGGGAAGCCAGAGATATTCTACTGTTAAGTACTGTGCCAGCTTCAAACCAAAGAGGATGCACACAGAAGTAAAGAGGTATATAGTATAAAAATACAACTATGCAGGATGAAAAGATGCATGAATGGCTCCCCGACCAACAACAATGTTCCTACCCCCAGACCACGCAGAATTATCCCCCTTGTCACCCAATATTATCCTGGCCTCGAATACATCAACAAATTACTTTGCCAGGGATATGACTTTCTCAAGTCAAACCCCGAAATGAGATCACCCCTTGACAAAATTCTCCCCACACCACCCAGAGTTGCCTTTCGTTGCCCCCCTAACCTCCGTAACATCCTTGTCAAACCTTACAATATTCCAAGACCACCTTCTCTACCCAGCGGTTCCTACCCCTGTAACCGACCCTACTGCAAAACCTGCCCCATGCATCCCCCCACAACCATCTGCTCCAGCCCCACTACTGGTAAAACATACACAATTCAGGGCAGGGCCAGATGTGAAACAACACATGTCATTTATCAGCTGACATGCCTGCACTGTACAGCCTTTTACATTGGCATGACGACAACTAAACTGGCTGATCGCATGAACAGGCACAGACGAACTGTTCGCCTAGGAGATGTCCAATACCCAGTAGCAGAGCATGCTTGCTGTCCAGCATAATTCTAGGGACCTAGGAACCTGCTACAACGTACGTGCCATTTGGCTTCTCCCACCCAACACCAGTCCCTTGGAAGTGCAGAGATGGGAACTTGCTCTCCAACACATCCTTTCATCCCACCATCCCCCTGGACTGCACCTACGTTAACCAACCTCACTCCCATTTAAACTTCAGTCTTCTTCTTTTTCCCTCTCCTCTTTAGCCATTCATGCATATTTTCATCCTACATATACTATATACCTCTTTACTTCTGTATGCATCCTCTTTGATTTGAAGCTGGCACAGTACTTAACAGTAGAATATCTCTGGCTTCCCTCTGACAACCATGCCTCCATCCTTGCTACCCTCCCTGTATACCTTTCCCTGTTGCTTCATAACATGGGTTGTGAGTAACTGAATCCACTTTCCCTTCTTCCCTTTTTTCCCCTCTCTCCTCCCTGATGAAGGAACAAAGTTCCGAAAGCTAGGAATGTAAATTTTCTGTTCTGTTTTGTGTTATCTATCGGCTGTACTGAGCTGAGGTAAGTACTGGCCAGCCCCTCTATCTCTTTGTTAGTATTTGTTTCACATCTTTATATGAGATTTTCCATTAATCATTTAGATCACCTATATGGTCCACATTCTTCATTGTTTTGCCCCTTTTGTTAGCAATCACTTACATCTGTCATCTAAACACTTTCTCTTCTTCAGTGTTATATATTTTCGTCACCAACTGTGCTAGTTTCATTTCCATCCCTCCATTTATCTTCTTCTGTTTATAGTCCACTTCTCTTTATTTATTTATTGATTTATTTATTTAAAATTCCATAGTTTTAACGTTCGATATTCGCTGTTTTCCAGCCAACAATCACTGCCAACAGTCTTTTCCACACCTACCAGTATCATCCATTTCCGTCGATTTCGTGTTGCTGGCGATCCTTTTGTGCCATTTGCTATCTTTCTCTGCCACAGGAAAATTTTTTTGGGACATTCTTACGCCACCCGCGATCTTTTTTGCGTCACCCGCGATCTTTTTGCGCCACCCGCGATCTTTTTTGCGCCACTCGCGATCTTTTTTGGTCCACTCGCGATCCTTTTTGCGCCGTTCGCGATCCTTTTTTTGAGCAACGTGTGTTCGTTTCCCGTGATCTGGACATACTTGCTTGGTCTGGTCAGCCTTTATCTGTACCTTTCTTATTAAGTGGTCTTCCTTTGGTGTTGAACATTACCAACAGATTTTATTTTCTTTCTCGTCCTTCCCTCCTTGTTTTATTCCTTCTTATTATTACTATTTTAACTTCAGTTATTTAATTTCCCTACCCACCAGTTACCCACTATGTACCCTAATCCTATACCACATTATTTACATTCATTCCGGAAACATGCTTTCTCCCTAGCCAAACTGCGATCCCACATACTTTTCCTCCGGTCCTGCTTAACATTTGGAATTACCCCTAAAGGACTTACCTTAAAAGTTCCCATCTCTGGGTGCAATCCCTCCTTCCACCAGTCTCTCCTGGACTTCCAGAAGCTTCAATCCTTAGCCCTTACCCAACTTGTCCTGAATCTCTACATTACTTCGTGTAACCACCACTCCCAACAGCTCCTATCTCTCTTCAAAGTCCTCTACCTCTCAAACCCGTGCTTGGCGAACACACTCAGGAAAATCATCCTAGAAGCCAGCTGCAAGCTTGAGTTCCATGCCACACACCACCTGAAAAAACTATCCACAGTGCTAGTGCAACACCTAAGAAGTGGGGTCCCTCTCCCTATCCCTCACAAACACCAACCACAACAGCACCTTCAACAAACCCCCCTCATAGCCAACAAACCTAGCCTAGCCACCCTACTCAATCTCCCAATCCCAGCAAATACCCCACACAGACCAAATCTCAACTATAACCACAGTCAAACGCCACATATCACCAGTCCCAATTCAGTTCTAGACCTCTCATCTAGATCCCTCTCTCCCCCAGAGACATCTGTTCTATCAAAAGGCTTAACCTTTAGCCCCACGCCTAAATTCAACCACACTGCTCTGGTTAAAGATCTCCTCTCATTCACCCGGAACCTCAACTGGAAATATCACTTCACCACCCAAACACAGCCCGCAAATACTAAACCCTGTGTTGAACCCTGTCTAGCACAGTTCTGACTGCCTTCCCAAAGGGATCCTCCTCCCCTCTCCCAAAACCATCCCTTGCAGACATTTCCAGAATTCCTCACATCCAGTGCTGCCTCCCAGTCCTTCTTGAAAAACATCCCGACAACCCCCAACATCACCCCAGCTGAATCCTGTGCCATTAAGAAGCTGAAAACAGACCGCTCTATTGTCATCCTCCCAGCGGATAAAGGCTCCACAACTGTGGTACTTGACCATGTGAAGTATGTGGCAGAAGGAGTGCGTCAACTCTCCGACACCTCAACCTACAAAGCTGTTACCCTGGATCCCATTCCCTCCATCCAGACTGAGCTGCAGAAAATCCTAAAAATCCAAGGTCCCTCACAAGGCCTCACAATGGCCTCCATAGACCTACTCACTCCACCTGAGCCACGTATCCCTACCTTCTACCTATTACCCAAAAATCCACAAAGAGAACCATCCTGGCCGTCCAATTGTGGCAGGCTTCAGGGCCCCAACAGAATGTATCTCAGTTCTGGTAGACCAACACCTCCAACCTATCACCTGTATACTCCCATCCTACATCAAAAACACAAACCACTTCCTAGATCGCCTCAAATCCATTCCCACTCCCCTCCCACCTGAAACCTTTCTTGTCACCACAGATGCTACATCCCTTTACACAAACATCCCACATACCCATGGTCTCTCTGCCCTTGAACACTACCTCTCCCAACATCCACCCAAAGATCTTCCAAAAACCTCGTTCCTTATCACACTTAGCAACCTCATCCTCACCCATAATTACTTCACTTTTGAAGGCCAGACCTACAAACAAATCAGGGGAATGGCCATGGGAACCAGGATGGCTCCATCCTATGCCGACCTCTTCACGGGCCGCATGGAGGAGGCTTTCCTGAAGATCCAACAGCTGCTTCCCCTGGCCTGGTATAGGTTTATGGATGACATCTTTGTGGTCTGGACTCATGGTGAAGAAACACTCCTTAATTTCCTCCATAACCTCAACTCCTTTTTGAGTCTGAATTTCACCTGGTCCTTCTCCAAAACCCAAGCCACCTTCCTGGATGTTGACCTTCATCTTGTTGAAGCTCACATCCACACCTCTGTCCACATAAAACCCACAAACAAACAACAGTACCTTCACTTTGATAGCTTCCATCCATTCCACATCAAACTCTCCCTTCCCTACAGCCTAGGTATTCATGGCAAACGTATCTGCTCCAGTGACGAATCCCTCAACAATTACACCAATAACCTGACCAGTGCTTTCCTCTCCCGCAACTATCCTGCAGACCTTGTCCACAAACAGATCTCCCAAGCAATACATTCCTCCCCATCCAACAACTGTTCCTACCCCCAGACCACACAGAATCATCCCCCTTGTCACCCAATATTATCCTGGCCTCGAATACATCAACAAATTACTCTGCCAGGGATATGACTTACTCAAGTAAAGCCCTGAAATGAGATCATGAGACCATCCCTTGACAATATTCTTCCCACACCACCCAGAGTTGCCTTTCATCACCCCCCTAACCTCCATAACATCCTTGTCAAACCCTACAATATTCCAAGACCACCTTCTCTACCCAGCGGTTCCTACCCCTGTAACCGACCCTACTGCAAAACCTGCCCCATGCATCCCCCCACAACCATCTACTCCAGCCCCACTACTGGTAAAACATACACAATTCAAGGCAGGGCCAGATGTGAAACAACACATGTCATTTATCAGCTGACATGCCTGCACTGCACAGCCTTTTACATCGGCATGATGACAACTAAACTGGCTGAGCGCATGAACAGGCACAGACGAACTGTTCGCCTAGGAGATGTCCAATACCCAGTAGCAGAGCATGCTGTCCAGCATAATTCTAGGGACCTAGGAACCTGCTACAACGTACGTGCCATTTGGCTTCTCCCACCCAACACCAGTCCCTCAGAACTGCGGAGATGGGAACTTGCTCTCCAACACATCCTTTCATCCCACCATCCCCCTGGACTGAACCTACATTAACCAACCTCACTCCCATTTACTCTTCAGTATTTTTCTTTTTCCCTCTCCTCTTGAGCCATTCACGCATATTTTCATCCTACATATACTATATACCTCTTTACTTCTGTATGCATCCTCTTTGATTTGAAGCTGGCACAGTACTTAACAGTAGAATATCTCTGGCTTCCCTCTGACAACCATGCCTCCATCCTTGCTACCCTCCCTGTTTACCTTTCCCTGTTGCTTCATAACCTGGGTTGTGAGTAACTGAATCCACTTTCCCTTCTTCCCTTTTTTCCCCTCTCTCCTCCCTGATGAAGGAACAAAGTTCCGAAAGCTAGGAATGTAAATTTTCTGTTCTGTTTTGTGTTATCTATCGGCTGTACTGAGCTGAGGTAAGTACTGGCCAGCCCCTCTATCTCTTTGTTAGTATTTGTTTCACATCTTCATATGAGATTTTCCTTTAGTCATTTAAATTGTATAATGGTAAGACAAATATTTAAAAACATGTCCAGGTGCAAATTTGGACTCTGGCTATAATTTTTGGTTCTGAACTTTACACTGAAGCTAAAGAATTTGCATAAAGGTAGAAAATTAAGGAGGTGGGACCTGGCTAAGTTGAAACATGCAGAGATTTGAGAGTTTCAGAGGGACCCTTTTCCAATGACTGAAAGATATAATTGAAAGGAGTACTCAAGAGGACATCGTTATCAGGAGAAAGAAAACTGGCGTTCTATGGATCGGAGCATGGAATGTCAGATCCCTTAATCGGGCAGGTAGGTTAGAAAATTTAGAAAGGGAAATGGATAGGTTAAAGTTATATATAGTGGGAATTAGTGAAGTTCAGTGGCAGGAGAAACAAGACTTTCGGTCAGGTGAATACAGGGTTATAAATAGAAAATCAAATAGGGGTAATGCAGGAGTAGGTTTAATAATGAATAAAGAAATAGGTGTGCGGGTAAGCTACTACAAACAGCATAATGAACGCATTATTGTGGCCAAGATACACATGAAGGCCATGCCTACTACAGTAGTACAAGTTTATATGCCAACTAGCTCTGCAGATGATGAAAGAATTGATGAAACATAGGATGAGATAAAAGAAATTATTCAGATAGTGAAGGGAGACGAAAATTTAATAGTCATGGGTGACTGGAATTCGACAGTAGGAGAAGGAAGAGAAGGAAACGTAGTAGGTGAATATGGATTGGGGCTAAGAAATGAAAGGGGAAGCTGCCTGGTAGCATTTTGCACGGAGCATAACTTAATCATAGCTAACACTTGGTTCAAGAATCATGAAAGAAGGTTGTATACATGGAAGAACCCTGTAGATACTAGAAGGTTTCAGATAGATTATATAATGGTAAGACAGAGATTTAGGAACCAGGTTTTAAATTGTAAGACATTTCCAGGGGCAGATGTGGACTCTGACCACAATCTATTGGTTATGAACTGTAGATTAAAACTGAAGAAACTGCAAGAAGGTGGGCATTTAAGGAGGTGGGACCTGGATAAACTGAAAGAAGCAGAGGTAGTACAGACTTTCAGGGAGAGCATAAGGGAACAATTGTCAGGAATGGGAGAAAGAAATCCACTAGAAGAAGACTGGGTAGCTTTGAGGAATGAAATAGTAAAGGCAGCAGAGGATCAAGTAGGTAAAAATACGAGGGCTAGTAGAAATCCTTGGCTAACAGAAGAGATTCTGAATTTAATTGATGAAAGGAGAAAATACAAAAATGCAGTAAGTGAAGCAGGCAAAAAGGAATACAAACGTCTCAAAAATGAGATCGACAGGAAGTGCAAAATGGCTAAGCAGGGATGGCTAGAGGACAAATGTAAGGATGTAGAGGCTTATCTCACAAGGGGTAAGATAAATACTGCCTACAGGAAAATTAAAGAGACCTTTGGAGAAAAAGAACCACTTGCATGAATATCAAGAGCTCAGATGGAAACCCAGTTCTAAGCAAAGAAGGGAAAGCAGAAAGGTGGGAGGAGTATATAGAGAGTCTATAGAGTTTGATAGAGCACTGAAAGACCTGAGCCGAAACAAGGCCCCAGGAGTAGACAACATTCCATTAGAACTACTGACAGCATTGGGAAAGCCAGTCCTGACAATACTCTACCATCTTGTGTGCAAGATATATGAGACAGGCAAAATACCCTCAGACTTCAAGAAGAATATAATAATTCCAATCCCAAAGAAAGCAGGTGCAGACAGATGTGAAAATTACCAAACTATCAGTTTAATAAGTCACAGCTGCAAAATATTAACACGAATTCTTTACAGACGAATGGAAAATCTGGTAAAAGCCGACCTCGGGGAAGATCAGTTTGGATTCCATAGAAATGTTAGAACACGTGAGGCAATACTGACCCTATGACTTATCTTAGAAGAAAGATTAAGGAAAGGAAAACCTATGCTTCTAGCATTTGTAGACTTAGAGAAAGCTTTTGGCAATGTTAACTGGAATACTCTCTTTCAAATTCTGAAGGTGGCATGGGTAAAATACAGAGAGCGAAAGGCTATTTACAATTTGTACAGAAACCAGATGGCAGTTATAAGAGTCGAGGTACATGAAAAGGAAGCAGTGGTTGGGAAGGGAGTGAGACAGGGTTGTAGCCTCTTCCTGATGCTATTCAATCCGTATATTGAGCAAGCAGTAAAGGAAACAAAAGAAAAGTTCGGAGTAGATATTAAAATCCATGGAGAAGAAATAAAAACTTTAAGGTTCACCGATGACATTGTAATTCTGTCAGAGACAGCAAAGGACTTAGAAGAGCAGTTGAATGGAATGGACAGTGTCTTGAAAGGAGGGTATAAGATGAACATCAACAAAAGCAAAATGAGGATAATGGAATGTAGTCGAATAAAGTCGGGTGATGCTGAGGGAATTAGATTAGGAAATGAGACACTTAAAGTAGTAAAGGAGTTTTGCTATTTGGGGAGCAAAATAACTGATGATGGTCGAAGTAGAGAAGATATCAAATATAGACTGGCAATGGCAAGGAAAGCATTTCTGAAGAAGAGAAATTTGTTAACATCGAGTATAGATTTAAGTGTCAGGAAGTCGTTTCTGAAAGTATTTGTATGGAGTGTAGCCATATATGGAAGTGAAACATGGACGATAAATAGTTCGGACAGGAGGAGAATAGAAGCTTTCGAAATGTGGTGCTACAGAAGAATGCTGAAGATTAGATGGGTAGATCACATAACTAATGAGGAGGTATTGAATAGAATTGGGGGGAAGAGGAGTTTGTGGCACAACTTGACAAAAATATGGGACCGGTTAGTAGGACATGTTCTGAGGCATCAAGGGATCACCAATTTAGTATTGGAGGGCAGCATGGAGGGTAAAAATCATAGAGGGAGACCAAGAGATGAATACACTAAGCAGATTCAGAAGGATGTAGGCTGCAGTAGGTACTGGGAGATGAAGAAGCTTGCACAGGATGGAGTAGCATGGAGAGCTGCATCGAACCAGTCTCAGGACTGAAGACCACAACAACAACAACAACAACAACATGACAAAAGATAAATGGGTACCTCCGAGTGATGAAGTCAGCAGAGAAATAATTAGGCAAAACGAACTCCAATAAGACTCCTTGGATAACACAAAAGATTATGGATTTAATTCATAAAGGAAAAAAAATACAAAAACACAGCAAATGATGCAGGCAAAAGGGAAAACAGTCTTCTAAAAAATGATAATGTATGGCAGTGCAAAATGCAAAGCAGTAATAGCAGGATAAATGCAAAGCTGTAGAAGCCTGCATGACTATGGGAAAGACAGATACCACCTATAGCAAAATTAAATAAATATGTGGAGGAAAGAGAGGCAGCTGTATAAATATAAAGATCTCAGGTGGTAAGCTAGCACTGAGCAGAGAAGGAAAGACTGAAAACTGGGAGGAACAGACAGAAAAGCCTTACAAAAGAAACAAACTTGAAGGCAATATCACAGAAAAGGAAGAGGACATAGATGAAGATGAGATAGGACGTATGATACTGTGAAAAGAGCTTGACAAAACACTAAAAGAGCTAAGTCAAAATAAGATATCTGGATTACATGACATTCCCTCAGAATTAGTGTGGTCCTATGGAGGACCAACTGTAACTAAACTGTTCAACCTGGTATGTAAGAAACAGTATATTGTCATGTAGAAGTAGGTCTAAGTAGATGAACGACGAATGCTAACTTCACTTAACAAGGGTTTATTCAGCACTTGCATGTACAAGAGCGCAGAGCAAAATGTCTCTGGCCAGAACACATACAGTATATATACAGCTACAGGACATTCCAGTACAATGATGCTTGACATTTGTGGATACTTCTAGAACGTACTCGAACCAAATACAGAAATTAAAATTGTACAGTGCAGGCAAGTTTTGAACTCACAACCCTCCATGCAACAGTTTAGTAACATAACCACTACACCACAGGGCTACTCAGCTTCTTCTGTGACATTGTTCCCTCCTTAAGGGAACAGCATCTCAGTGTTACGTCCTCCTAGTCCAGGAATGAGTCATCGGTCCTGCGTACTCCGACTCCCGATGACTGATGCTTGCCCTGGCGATGACCTTCTTAGAACTTCTTTTGCCGCTATGCTCTTCATCACCTTTCTGCTTGTTGCCTGTCGCTGGAGCTTCAAATTTACCCTGGGTAGCAGGACCCTTGTAGGGCTTCATTCGAAGGACGTGGACCGTATCTCTGATCTTTCATCATCTTGTGTTGGAGACGAAATCTTCAACTTCATAAGTAACATCAACACAACTGTCTTACAACCTTACAAGGTCCAAAGTAGTGCCTGAGTAGCTTCTCAGAGAGACCAATCTTCCAAACAGGAGTGAAGAGCCAAACGAGGTCACCAGGCTGGTAAACAGCAGGGCGGTGGCTCGCGTCATACCTTCAGCGATCGTTTTCTTGAGCCTGCAGCATGTGGAGTCAAGTTAACTGCTGAGCTTCCTCAGCTCTGGTTAACACCTGACTGATGTAGTCTTTGTCCACGTCATCAGGATGTAATGAAAACACAGTATCCATTGTCGTAGTTGCCTCATTCCCATGCACCAGGAAAAAGGGCGTATATCCCATGATGTCTTGTTTGGCAATGTTGTAGGCAAACGTCATGAAACGTAGCACCTCACCCCAGTTGCTCTGCTCAACATTGATGAACACTGATAGCATGTTGGCCAAGGTATTATTAAGGCGTTCAGTAAGCCCGTTAGTTTGCAGATGGTAGGCAGTTGTCATGTGATGAGTAATGTTAAACCGACGGTTTATCTCTGTCACAAGATTCGATTGAAAAACTTTCCCACAATCTGTAATTAATGACCTTGGGCACCGTGTTTTAATACAATGTCTTCCACAATGAATTTGGCTACCTCGAATGCCTCGGCTGTTTTCAGTTTTTGTAATGGCATAGCATGCCAGATAATTGGTGCAAATAATAACCCATCTATTTCCACTAGCAGACATTGGAAATCAACCAAGGAGGTCAATCCCAACATGCTGGAAAGGCGTTTTGGCTGGTGGAATTGGTATGAGTCAGCCAGGTGGTTTCTGAGGAATTGCCTTTCTCCCCTAGCGCTCTCAACAGTGCGATACATAGTGACGGACACTCCTAAATAAACCTGACCAGAAAAATCTCTTGCAGATTCTATCGCATGTCTTAATTAATCCTAGATGTTGGGCCTCAGGTGTGTCATGGAATTCCTGTAGAACATCTAAGGGCATGTGTTTAGGAATCACTGGTAGCCACTTCTTTCCAGATAGATCGAAGTTTTTCTTGCAAAGTAATCCATTAACTACCTTAAATTATCCTTTCACATCCTCTGACCGATTTAAGGCAAGAATAAGTTGAGATATCTTGGCGTCCTTCTTCTACTTGGCAGAGAGATCATGGAGTGCAGCGAGACAGTCACTATCTTCATCAAAGTCTTGATAGTCTTGCACAGGGTTTCTTGAGAGACAGTCAGCATCTTGGTGTTTTTTTCTACTTTTGCACACTATGATCATGTCATACTCTTAAAGATGTAGTGCCCACCTGGTGAGTCACCCTGTTGGATCCTTAAGACCTGTCAACCAACAAAGTGAATGATGGTCTGTAACAACTGTGAATGGCCTTCCATAGAGATACTGTTGAAATTTGCACATGGCCTAGATCACAGCAAGACATTATTTTTCTGTAGTTGAGTAGTTTCTCTCAGTTTTTGTAAGTGACCAAAAAGCATAGGCTATAACCTTCTCTTTTCCAACCGAAATTTGCAGCAGTACAGCACCGACCCCATACCCGCTGGCATCTGTGTGTAGTTCAGTAGGTGCTCTCTCATCATACAGACCAAATACAGGGTCAGTCATCAGAGCTTTTCACAGCACATCAAAAGAATCTTGTTGAGCACTACCTCAGATAAATTTAGCATCAGCTTTCAACAATTCTTGGAGTGGCCTGGCTTTGATACAAAAGTCTTTGAAAAACAACGGTTGTCAGAACATAATCCAAAGAAGCTTCTCACATCTCTAATACTTTTAGGAATAGGAAATTCTGTTACAGATCTCACCTTTTCTGGGTCTGGCCGCACACGTTCATTTGACACAAGGTCTCCAAGTATTTTCATTTCTCTTGCTCCAAAGAGACACTTTCTTGGATTAAGTTTCAGTCTGCCTTGTTGGAGACACTTAAGAATGGCCCTCAGTCTTTTTATAAGTTCATCAAATGTCTCTGAGAACACTATAATGTCGTCTAAATAACAAAGATACATTGTCCACTATAGGCGCCTTAGAATATTATCCATCATCCATTCAAAAGTTGCTGGTGCATTACACAAGCCAAACGGCATTACCTTAAACTCATACAGGCACTCAGGGCTGATGAATGCAGTTTTCTCATGATCAGCCTCATCTACTTTGATTTGCCAGTATCCCGAGTACATTTCCATGGTTGAGAAAAACTTAGCCCCCTTCAGACAATCTAGTGTATCATCAATTCGTGGAAGAGGGATATCTTATTAAGCTTCCTGTAATCAACACAAAAGTGCCAACTGCCATCCCTTTTCCTCACGAGGACCACTGGTGACGACCATGGGCTCTCTGAAGGCTGATTGATGTCATTCTTCATCACTTTCTCTACCTCATCCTGAATTATTCAATGTTCATTTGCTGACACATGGTCGGCTCTCTGGCTTATTGGTTGATGGTCCCCAGTGCTAATCTGGTGCTTTACCATCAATTTGTCTAATTTGCTCTTCACCAGTGGATTGAAGCATTCTGAGAATTCTTGAAGAATGGCAAGTAGTTTCTTCTGTTGTTCCTTGGTGAGATCTGGTGACAGTCGAGCTAGAAGATCTTGTCTCATAGTGGCAGCACTAATTTTGCCCATAGACTCAGCATGGGAGGTTTCTATGATGCTCAGCTGTTCTTCAATTAACTGCTCAGCATTTGCTATGCACATGCATCTTGGAAGAATCTGTGGTTCTTGGTGACAGTCAACTATCCACAATTCACCGAAACCATTCTTAAACAAGGTGACAGAGGCTGGGATGACCAAGTTATTCTTCAGTGGTATGCTTCTCTTACAGTCCACTATAAGATCCATGGGGTGATACGTGGCATGACACGTGACAGTTACCTTTCTAGCGCTGACTGCAGGAATGATCACTTCATCCAGCACACATAGTCTCCACACACTCAGACACGCATCTTCCTATCCATAGTATCTCATCTCATCTAGCATAATCTTCAAGAAACCACAATCTATAACTGCCTGAGAAGCTTTCAAAAAGTCCCACCTGAGAATAACGTCATGACTACACTCTTGTAAGGTGATGAATTCTAATGGCTGTGTATGGCCACTTATACCGACGTGAATGACACATCTTCCTGTAGGTTTTACATATTTCCCATTAGCCACCCTCAGCAGAGATGTTTTGTTGTCGATGAATATGGATTTCTGCAACTGGCAATGGTACTCCATCAAAATGACAGAATATGATGCTCCAAAGTCAACAAGATCTTGGGATGGTTGGCGATCGATGAGGATGTCGATGTAATTTCCAATCATTTTTGTAGCGATTGATAGCAGAGGATTTTCTTTGCTGCGGCCTCACCTCCAAGGAAGGTCGCACCCTTTAGTTTTCCAGGTTGTGGTGGCTAAGTGATCAGCTGGAGCTTCTAAACGGCAATGGGGACCTTGATCAGCGTGTTCGGAAGCATCTTATCCAGTGGCTAGCTCGTGGCAATGGTGACCTAAGTCATCCTGCACCCACATCTTCTTGTTCGTCTTTGTCGTCCCGGAGTTGGCATCAGCTAAGATCGGTCTGCTGTCTTCTGGTGCAGGCATCATCAAATATCCGCCACCCTTCTTGACAATACCACACCACATATCCCGGTCATCCATAGTGGAAACATACTGGTTGGCTATCCTGGGTCCTCCAGACGTCAATCCTCCTTGGTGCCCAAACAGGTTTCTCATGCGGCATTGTAGGAATGTAACTTCACCTGCATCTCAACTCTTTGACCATTTTAAAGGGAAATGAAGGACGAGAGATTGGGTTCAATGTCTGTTCCACTTCCTCCCTTATGACCTCTTGAGGCATCTCGATTTTTTGCTCAGCATGCAATCCGAGTGCTTCTGAACTTCCTCTCTCAATATCTGACAAAGAACACTTGTGAAATCAGTTGCTTCCTCCATCACAGACATCAATATGTCATTTGGAAGCCATTCAAACTTCTTGTGTGTAATTCTTTTTTTGATGCATCGTCTCGATATACTGGCACCATTTTGTGAAGTCATCTGCTGTCAAAACCTCCTTCAGGAGTGGGGCTTGATACATGTCCTCAGCAACATCCTTCATGAGATGTGCAACATTTTCTTCCTCCTTCATTCTAGGATCCACTATTTCACACAACTCCAAGACACCTTGACTGTAGGATGCTGTAGTTTCTCCTGGACGCTGTGCCCTGCGCTTTAATTTATCTTCAGCCTTGCACTTCTGTTGTTGTGTGACACAGAAATACTTGCACAGTTCCACCTGGAATACTTCCCAGCTTGTGAATTTCTCCTCGTTGTTCTCATACCACTGCTTGGCGGTGCCCTCTAAGTAGAAAAATATGTTAGCCAAACACACGGTGTCATCCCGTTAAATTTGGCTATACACTTATACACCTTTAGCCACTTGTTTGGATCTTGGCCATCATCACCAGAGAACCAAGAAGGATGCCTCATGTGATGGCACACAGTTGCTGTCATCGAACTGTCCTCTTCTTCTTCTGTCTCCGATAGAGTGCGACCTGATGAATATGGCTCGAACTTGGGTTTCTCGCCATATAAATGGCAGCTCCGTCGTGGTCTGATGGGAGCCACTGTGTCATCGATAATGGGCACTATCACAGGGTCCAATACCCACCGCCTGCACCAGAATAATGTCATGTTGAAGAAGGTCTAAGTAGATGAATGACAAACACTAACTTCACTTAACGAAGGTTTATTCAGCACTTGCACATACATGAGCGTGGAGCGCACTGCCTCCGGCCAGAACACATACAGTATATATACAGCTACAGAACAGTCCAGTACAATGATCTTGACATTTGTGGATACTTCTAGAATGTACTAGAACTGAACATAGAAATTAAGGTTGTACATTCCAGGTGAGTTTTGAACTCATGACCCTCCATGCAACAGTTTAGTATCATCACCAATACACCATGGTGCTACTCAGCCTCTTCTGTGACAATATGAGAGAGCCTCTAAGACTTCAAAAATAATATAACAATCCAAATTATAAAGAAATCACGTGCCAACAGGTGCAAATATTATCAAACCATCAGCTTATTATGTTGCAAAATAATAACACAACTATTTACACAAAAACAGAAAGACTGGTAGAAGCCATTCTTGGAGAACTTCAGTTTGGATTCCAGAGAAATGTAGAAATATGTAAGTCAATATTGGTCCTCTGTTTTATCTAAGAAGATAGGCTGCAGAATGGAAAACCTACATTTATACCGTTCATAGATTCAGGGAGAAGTTCTGGTAATGATGACTAGAATACACTAAAATTCTGAAGGTAGCGAGGGTAAAATACAAAAACCAAAGGCTGTATACAGTAAAGAGATGAAGAACATGAAAGGGAGGCAGTATCTGAGAAGAGAGTGAGACAAGTTTGTGGCCTATAGCTGATGTTATTCAATTTGTACATTAAACAAGCAGTAAAGGAAACCAAGGGAAAAAACAAACAAGAAAAAGGGAAGAAAGTTAAATCTCAGGGAGCTGAAATAACAGTTTTGAGTTAGCCAATGAAACTGTAATTCAGGCGTTGAGATCAAGAATGGGACTTTTCATCATTTTTGGGGTGTACAAGCTACTACTGTGGCTGTTCTTTTCACAAGATTCCATGTTTGTTGGTTCAAAAATGGGAATTATTGAGTGACTTTTTCCCACATTTCATTTCATGCAGAAAGAGGTATTGTCTTGTCTTTCATTGCATGAAAGAACTTGATATGTGATGACAGCACTACAAAGGGATGCAGTAAATAGTTGTGAGATTTGCAAATGGCTTCAGTGATGGAACTGTCAACTGCTACAGGGTTCTGGGAAAGTTTAAGACTCATTTCAAATAGGTGCCAAACTCAAACAGTTATAGGTACTGGTGACTGCAATGTGTCCTTGATATGTTGCAAAAATACATTTATAAAGTCAGTGGTAGAAGGAAAAACATCAGTCATAACTGCGCTAAATTCTTTCTCTGAAAATTATTTTGAGCAATTATTTCAAAGGCTCACATGAAGTGTAAATGGCTACAACATACTAGACCTCTTAGCAACAAACAGAGAGTGTCATGGCAGGTACAGGAGTTAGGACCACAAGGTTGTACAACATACCAAGCTGGAACTATTCAATTTGCTATTATTGCACTCCTACTAATAAATACATATTTTTTCCTTAAATTTCATCTAAATCTAGTCATACACATTGGGTATATGTAATGTGCAACTAAATCTGTAAAACTGACATTTAAACCATATCTTATTCAGTTTTATTATTTAGGTGCTAATTGTCAGTATGCTAAATAAAATATCACATTTAGATTTGCTGAAAACCGGGTTAAAGAAGAATAATCAATGATTGAAAATTTTACTAAAGCACATTAGGAGGATTTTGACTAAACTAATCAGTAATTTTAGAGACATTGACACATACCATTAGAAAGACTGGAATTCAGACTTTACAGCAACTTGCTTAAATTTTCCTAATCAATACTGAAGCTCAGAAAAACCCAATACTAACTTTAACATGCATGAATCATTTGTAAAAATCACCTTTGGCCCAAATCTCAGGCAATTTTATTATTCAGGTGCTAATTGTCAGTATGCTGATTACAGTTATATATTTAGATTTGCTGGAAATTAGGTTAATGCAGAATAACCAATGATTACAAATTTTACTAAAGCATGTTAGGAGGGCATGAAACGTATTTGCAGCTGTGAATATGGACATCAGGAGGAACTATACTGAGCTAATCAGTAATTTTAAAGACATTGACAGATTAGAAAGGCTGGAATCCATACTTTAAAGCAACTTACTATAATTTTCATGAAACTATTAAAATAATCGCATAATCAGTATTGAAGTTTGGAAACATCCAGTACTAACAAGATCTTTTACCAATATCTTAACCTCATTTAATTTATTCTGTATAAACAAAAGTGCTACTCCTAAAGAAGCCTGCTTTGATACGATTATTGTTGACTTCTCTAGTGAGATTTTTAATGTTAATCATACAGACGGATGTGTTTTCTACCATGAACCTTGCTCCTGACACACTACAGCAAACTGCCATCTCACACCAATAATACAGGGTGTACATAAAGTCCGGAAACACTTTTAATTATTTATTGCACAAGAACCAAACATTGTACAGATATCATACATATGTCGTTTTGAAGAGAAATCCTGAAAGGGTGTGGTTTTTTTTTTTTTTTGTTCTCCCCCCCATGTATACTGCCACAGCGTAGTCTGCTAATCTTCTGAGAGTCAGCACTACTTGCAAACATTGCAAGTACAAGTGCAGAGTGAGCATTCTGTGCGTTGAAGTTTGACAAAAACAAGTGTGCTACAGCTGTTCAACAGATGATTAGAACCAAGTACGGTAAGATGCAACCATCAAGGAAGGCCATTTACCACTGGCACAACAAATTCATTACGATGAGTTGCTTGTGCTCGGCAAAGAGAAGCAGATGTCCCAGTGTGAGTGACGTGAATGTGGAGCACATACGAGAGACATTCATAAGGAGCCCAAAGAAATTGGCGCATCGTGCATCCCGTGAACTCAAAATGCTCCAATGACAGTGTGGAAAATCCTACGACAGAGGCTGTCTATGAAACCATTCAAATTGGAGCTAGTGCAGAAGCTCAATGATGACAGCAAAGGCAAATGTTTTGAGTTTTGTTCGCAGTTGCAACAATTTAATGATGATGGGGATGGCATTGTTGATTGTTTAATTTTTATGACGAAGCCAATAATGGGAAGGTGAACAGGCATAATTGTCTACTCTGGGGTACAAAGTATCCACACGAATAGATTGAATTTGAATGTGATTCCCCAAAGGTAAATGTTTTTTGTGCCTTGTCATGTTGAAAACTGTATGGGCCATTCTTCTTCACCAAAAGCACTGTCACTGGATATTCCTACTTGGACATGTTGCAGCAATGGGTGATGCCTCAAATGCAGTCGGACTCTCCATTCATCTTTCAGCAGGATGGAGCTCCACCCCATTTTCATTGTGAAGTTCGTGGGTATCTGAACATCGAGCTGCTGCATTAATAGAATTTGATTACTGTATTGATGTCTACCAGGTCACTCATGGTTCACATGTAAAAAGTTTGTAAAAAAACTTCCAGATTTTCTCTTCAAAATGCAATATGTATGACATCTGTACAATGTTTAGTTCTTGTGCAGAAATAATTGAAAGTGTTCCCGGACTTTATGAACATCCTGTACTAACCATGAAGAAAATTCAGTGACTTAGGTGAGGGGTCAGAAAGATGAGTTTGTGGATTTGTTTGTTGATAGACTAAGTTATATAAAATACGATTTTTTGTATGAAACACTGTTTGGACAAACTAATGTTGAAAGTATGTTTGACAGATTCTTTGGCAAATATATTGATGTGTGATGTACTTATTCACCTCCAAGAAAGAATAATTTCAAACATAAGCAAAAAACAAAGTCACCAAACTGGTAAAATAAAGAAGCTGAAAGCATTAGGGAACTGATGTTGTTACTGTGAGTATATAAAAATAACCATAAGGTAGACATTAAGTAGGCTGATATAGATTATAGGAAGTATCTAAAACAATTTTTTTATAACTTAAGCTTCTTCATGCAAAAAATTTAGCTTGTGAAAAGTTTATAGAAATTGTTCCAAACAAGTGAAATGTTGCATGGCAGGTTATCAAACAATAACATTCTGCAACCCACACACAAAAAGTATCACCTGAACCAGACCAACTGAATGTGTTCTTTGTTTGTTCAGTGAAAGAAATTGGAAACAGAATCAGCTTGGCTGATGCGTCTGCAGGTGAAGTACTTGGCAAGCAGCTGCCAGTAAAGCAGTCTTAAGTGGAAATTTATTACATCCTCTGATGTCATAACAGCACAAAAAAAATTCTCCATTGCTAAAACATGGTTAATTTATTACTGGCTGTCCATCTACATCAATGGTTTCCAACAGGTGGTCCGCGGACCCCCAGGGGTCCATGAGCTATGCCAGAGGGGTCCGCAAGATGCTATTAGAATAAAAAATATATTTCGTATAATAACAGATTTTTTGTTTTGGCTGCTCAATATTTTTTCAATAACGAATATGTCAATGTTTTTTATAAGTACCAAAAATAGAAAATGTATAAAAAGACTCTTAATTTGGCTTTTTTTAGGTACTTGATACTGTTATATGACAAGGTACCAATCATGCTCGATGAGGGGGTCCTCGATAAAATTTTGTTGGGAACCCCTGATCTACATTAAAAAGAGAACAATTCATTTTGTTACACTGTAAAGTCAGCACCAGCACACCAGTCAGGAACAACAGGAAAGAGAAGGCTATGAGAAAAGGTCAGCCAATCGCACTCTGACTGACATTCTACAGGACAACAACATGACAGTAGTGGCCCCTACATGAAGAGGACACAAACGCTGCACCCGACTGATGGCAGCCCACTTCAGTAACAGCTTCTACATTAGCCACTTTGTTAGCATATGCATCGTAGCCTCTATCATTAGCTATTTCTACACAGCACTGACTTGTGTTTGTTTATTCTGAGGAAGACAGATTATTTTGTATGTCACCCTTTGCTTGCGATACATCTATCAAAGTTAAGTATTGTAATTGTCTTATAATAAAACTCATTAATATGAGTTGTTTGATTGTTTGTCTAGTGAAGTGAGTAGGCAGGATTCCTAGACACAACAACATTGGTGATGAGGATGTACAAATAAAATAGTGACAACCTGTTAACATTTGAACCCTGAGCTGTCAGGTACCACCAGTTGTCTCTGTTTTGTTTTGTCATGGGCTTTTGTATTTTGTTGATGCCTTAATTCTGTCTTGTCTTTTCTTGGCAAGAGTGTGTTTACATGTTTTAACAGTGTCTCTTATAGTGATTTTTCTACTCAGTGTCTTCAGGTGGGCATTGCAGAAATTTTCTTTGCTTGTGTGCTTATTTTTAGTGCTTGCATTGACTGTTTCTTACATTTATCTGTTCCAAAATGAGCAACCAACCTATCCCAGCCCCTGCTCAGGCACCTCAGCTGCAAGCGATAGATGCAACACAGCTAACACAAATGTTTCAGTTTCAGACACAGCAGATTGCAACCCTTCTAAACATGGTACAGCAGTTACTAGCCGACCAAGTGGCCAACACCATGTGCCCAACAAACCAACATGTGACAACTGTAGCTCCAAGTGCCAAACTGACTTTTCGAGAAGTTTAACAAAAAACAAGAGGAATGACTTGAGTGGTTGAAACACTATGAAGCCCACATCATTGGTCACAAAGTATCACGCTCTCTGAAACTACATTACTTTTTGTCAACAGTAGGAAGTGCAGTGTATCACCTCATTCAGAAAGTGTTCCCTAATGCCACTCTGAGTGAACTTTCTCATGAACAGGTCATAGGTCCTCTAACTATTATGTCCAACAGTTTAATGCGGAGGCAGCTAAGTACCAGTTCTTTCACTGCAAGAAATGGTCAGAACAAACTTATCACGAGTGGGTAACAGACTTACAGGGTATGATGAGGAAATGCAAATTCAAATGTGCTTGTGGAGCTTTATATTCAGATGTTACGTTGTGTGATGCGATCATGTACAAGGTAACTGATGTCAAAATTAGGGAACAGATTCTGAAACAGTCAGATCCACCATTTCAGCACATAGTGCAAATTATAGATCAGTATGATTCAGGTGCCATAGTGCCCAATAAATTTGAGCAGCCACCAATTTGTCGGGTTGAGTCATTCCTTGCTCAGACTGGCCCAGTAGGCAGCAACAGCATGCATGCACCAAGCCATGTAAACAGTTCTCTAAACAGGCAGCTACATCAGTGAATAGAATTAAGTCACACCTTTGATGTTATTCACGGCACAAACACCAAGATTGCCCATCCAGACAAGCCCAGTGTTATGCTTGTGGCAAGAAAGGTCATGTACAATCTGTATGTTGCAACAAAACAAACATAAGAATTCTGCTCACTACAAAAATCTAGTCACAAGGCCCGTGTAATCAATGCAGTGTATTCAAAGCCTGCTGCAGGCAGTAGCAAAACTAGCAAGCAAACAGTTTCTTCTGTGCTCTGTCAGTCCAACAAACTTTTCGTTCATTTGCATCTTAGTGGAAAACGTGAAATTTCAGTTGGACCAGAGTGCCTCTGTTACATTCCTGAATCATAACACATATGAACTGTTAGCCCCCACCCCACACCTGTCTGATACTAGCACGCACCTGACAGCTTATAGTGGATGAGACACTCCCGTTTTTGGAAAATGTACTTTGCCTACCATGTATCACTCATATATGTGAACTATGACTTTCCCTGTGCTACAATCACATGATTTTGAGAACATATTTGCCCTTGATTTGCTTGCTTTGTTTGGCTTTCAGATTCAGGACAACGTGTTGTCAGTGACTGCATTCAATGCCAAAGACAGTTGCTAAAAGAATTCCCTGAATTCTTTTCTGACGTTTTAGGCAAGTCTAGAAATTTTGTTGCACTTATTACTGTTAAAGACAATTCTCAGCCTAAATTTTTCCAGGCCAGAACTGTTCCCATTGCATTATGGGACAAAGTTGCTGCTGACTTAAGGAATTGCAAGATAGCAGAGCTATTGCACCCTTACGAGCTAGTCAGTGGTCAAATCCACTGGTTCTGCTCCCAAAACCTTCAGGTCGCATTTGCCTCTGAGTTGATTTTAAGTCTACAATCAACCCACAAACAGTGATTGATATCCATTGCCACACCCAGAGGATCTCATGTACAAATTAGGTGCTGGTCGCTACTTTTCCAAAATCAATTTGCACGATGCATATCTTCAAATACCACTAGATGAAGAATCTCAAACCATGTGTGTTGTGAACACTCATTTGAGCTTGTTTAAATATTTGTGTTTGCCTTTTGGCAGCTCTTCTGCACCTGCCATTTTCCAATGGTATTTGGAACAGCTGACTGCTCAAGTACCAAACCGTTCAAACTATTTGACAATATTGTTGTAGCAGGTCATGCACCTGAAGAACACATCACAAATTTGCGTTCTTTGTTTTGTGTGTTATCTGACTCAGGACTAAAGTGTAGACTGGACAAGTGTAATTTTTTTAAACCTGAGTTGCAGTATCTTGGTCTTGTCATAAACAGTCAAGGTGTACATCTCTTCAGTCACATTTGTTAGCCATACGTGACCTGCCAGTTTCTCACTATGTCACATATTTGCAGTCAGTCTTAGGGAAAATGAACTATTATATTCAATTCATACCAAATGCTGTACGAATTGCAGCTCCATTGCATCACTTGCATCACAAGGATTTCTGCTTTGTCTGGACAGATGAGTGCCAAGAAGCTTTTCAAAAACTCAAAAATGCATTGTTCAGTGCTCAATGCTTGGTTTGCTTTGATCCTGACAAACCAGTTGTGTTGCATGTTGACACTTCCTCTTATGGAATCAGTGCAGTGCTTTCACGCAGATTTGGTGATAAAGAAAGGCCTATTGCTTTCACATTTAAAGTATTGTCCAAAGCTCAGTGTAACTATTCACAAATAGAGAAAAACGCATTGGCTATTGTGTATGGTGTCACAAAATTCTGCCATTATTTGTATGGCAGGAAATTCTACTTAGTAACAGATCACAACCCATTGCAGTCCTTGTTTCATCCGATGAAGCCGGTCACTGTATGAACTGCCTAAAATTGCAAAGATGGGCTTTGTTGTTGTCTCAATACCAGTACGAGATTGTGTATCATCCAACAGCTCAGAATGGTAATGCTAACACATTTTCTCATCTTTTGATTGGTCCTGATACAGACTTTGATGCTTCTGCTGCATCTTGTCATCACACTGATCCTCAGGATTCTGAATTGCTTCAATCCTTTCCTCTGAACTATAGGAAAATTCCACATACAAAACAGTTAATGTGTCAGCACTGTAATTGGCAGGGTATAAAAAACTTTGTGGTCTTGTCTTGGGAGAAGCCTTGTCAGAGAGGTCCACCACATGAGCATCTAGGGAAGTGATTCCCATTGCCTTCAACTGGTGATGATGAAATGATAATGAGGACTACACAACACCCAGTCCCTGAGTGGAGAAAATCTCTGACCCAGCTGGGGATCAAACCCAGGCCCCTTGATGTGACAGGCCGCTGTGCTGACCACTCAGCTATCGGGGCGGACTGGCAGGGTATGGACACCCAAATAGAACAGATGACATCACAGTGTCACTCATGTGTGGAAAATCAGTCCACTCCACTCTGCTTGGTCTAAGTCGCAATCATCATGGTAACGTGTGCACATACTTTGAGGGAGCTTTTTGGAACATTTGTTGGTTTATTGTGGTAGACTCTTATAGCAAGTTTATTTTTGCTGTGTCAACAAACTCAACAACGTCACATAGCACAGTTCAGGCATTGTCCTCTATTTCTTGTCTTGAAGGTTTTCCTGAAGCATCATAGTGTGAGACAATGGCCCTCAGTTCACGTCGAATGAATTTGAAACATTCTTTGAATACAATGGCATACACCACCTAACTAGAGCACCATTCCATCCACAGTCAAACAACGAAGTGGAATGTTTTGTCAGAACCTTCACGCAGCAGATGGCCAAACTTTGTATCACCTTCTATTGTTTGCATCCACAAGATGGACCATCATTGACAGAATTGCTTCACAGCCACCACCCTCAGATTCTGCTCCACTCTCCTCAGCATCTGGTGCCAAAGGAAGGCCGCAAGTATCGCTATGCACTGCACGATATTTTGTTTCTCAGGGTTTTTAGCGACATCAGATGGTGGGCACAAGGCGAGATCCTTCATCGACTTAGCGCATGCATGTATCTTATTTCAGGTCCAGACGGATTGGAGCACAGACATCGGAATCAAATTTGCCACTATCATGTGCACCATGATCCTTCTGTACCTCCTCCTCCAGATTCACAGATCCCAAGGACAGCGTCACCACAGCAGCTGCTAAGAGGGATCTTCACAGCACCGCAGAACAACCCCATGGAAATGGAGTCTTCACCTCCTCCACCTCCTCTCGTCCTACCAATGGAGCTGGACCCTCCCATGGCACAATGACCTATGCTTTCTACATTATTTCAAGAGGTGGACACATACCCTTCTGGGTGTTTTCTGTGGGACATTTCCACCAGAAGCCCACTTCGGTAACAGCTTCAACACTAGCCACTTTGTTAGCATACGCATCATAGAATCTATCATTAGCTATTCTACACAGCACCGACTTGTGTTTGTATATGCTGAGGAAGACAGATTATTTTGTATGTCACCCTTTGCTTGCGATACATCTATCAAAGTTATGTATTGTAATTTTCTTATAATAAAACTCATTAATATGAGTTGTTTGATTGTTTGTCTAGTGAAGTGAGCATGCAGGATTCCTAGACACAACAACATTGGCGATGAGGTTGTACAAATAAAATAGCGACAACCTGTTAACATTTGAACCCTGAGCTGTCAGGTACAACCAGAAGTCTGACATCCCCTGCAGCCACAGCTTCCAGTCCATCAGAGCATCCACACTCCTGCCTTCCCCCCTGTTGTCATGCTCCATATACGATGACGGTCCGTCTTTTTGAGGGAGAGGAATGTTACGGTGTAAAGTCAGCAGCAGCACACCAGTTGGGAACAACAAGGAAGAGAAGCCTATAACAAGAGGTCATCCAATCACACGCTGACTGAGCTCCCTCCAGGATGACAACACAACAGCAGCAGCCCTTACGTGAAGAGGACATAAGCGCCACAGCTGACTGGTGGCAGCCCACAGCCCACTTTGATAGCAGCTTCAATGTTAGCCACTTTGTTAGCCTATGCATTAGGCTCTATCATTAGCTATCTCTACACAGCACTGACTTTTGTTTGTATGTTCTGAAGAAGACTGATTATTTGGTATGTTGCCCTTTGCTTGTGACACATCTATTGAAGTTAAGTATTGTAACTGTCTTGTAGTAATAAAACTCATTAATATGAGTTGTTTGATTGTTTGTCTAGTGAAGCGAGTTTGCAGGATCCCTAGACACAACACATTTGATCTGTGAACCTGTAGCAGACATTTTTAGCATATGTTTTCTGTTTCTCATTAAAAATTTCATAAGTTACACAAATTTTTAAAAAAGGAGACAAAAATCTTTCCCAAAATTACTGATCTGTATCCATAGTTCCAATAATTTGCAAAATATTTTAAACACTTAGTATATACAATCAACTAAGTGATTATGAATATAATAGAGGGAAACATTCCCCGTGGGAAAAATATATCTGAAAGCAAAGGTGATGAGACATACCAAACAAAAGCGCTGGCAGGTCGATAGGCACACAAACAAACACAAACATACACACAAAATTCAAGCTTTCGCAACAAACGGTTGCTTCATCAGGAAAGAGGGAAGGAGAGGGAAAGATGAAAGGATGTGGGTTTTAAGGGAGAGGGTAAGGAGTCATTCCAATCCCGGGAGTGAAAAGACTTGCTTGTGTCTGTGTATGTGCGGATGGATATGTGTGTGTGTGTGTGTGAGTGTATACCTGTCCTTTTTTCCCCCTAAGGTAAGTCTTTCTGCTTCCGGGATTGGAATGACTCCTTACCCTCTTCCTTAAAACCCACATCCTTTCGTCTTTCCCTCTCCTTCCCTCTTTCCTGATGAAGCAACCATTTGTTGTGAAAGCTTGAATTTTGTGTGTATGTTTGTGTGTCTATCGACCTGCCAGCGCTTTTGTTTGGTAAGTCTCATCATCTTTGTTTTTAGATATACAACTAAGTGATTATTTTGAAGAAAATAACCTTATTTCAGGCAATCAGTTTCGTTACAGGTGGGTAAAAAACACAATTTCAACAGTTCTTAGCACTATAACACATATAATTGCTGCTTTTGAAAATAAGAATAAGGCCTCACTTGTTCTACATGACCTAAGTAAAATCTTTGATTGTATTCCTTATAAAATTTTGCTTTAGAAGCTTAAATTTTTGGGGGTACATAACATATCAATAAAAGTAATAGCTTCATGCTTAAGTAACAGAAAACAATATATCTCAATGAGAAACAGACATTTTATGATGAAAATTGTTGTGACAAGTGTGCCACAGGGATTAGTTTTTGAGGCATTCTTTTTCACGATTGCAGGCAACCTTTTGCTACATTATGTTCCCCAGTCTGTGATCTGCTATGGTGATAACACAACATTAATTGCAACTGATCAAGACAGCTCAGTATTACATCAAATGTTACTGGGATCTCTAGACGCTGCAGTGAAGTGGTTCTCCTCTAACAAACTTCTGTGTAACCCTGACAAGACCCATCATCTTCTGTTAGGACTATCAAATGATAAACAAAATAAAATAGTTAAACTTCTATGATTCAATATTGACTTCAAGTTGACCTAGGCTGAACACATCAGTTATATCTGGAGAAAAAAAATCAAGAGTAACATGCGTTATGTGGAAACAGAGAGATTTAGTTACTTCAGAATATTTAAGCTTGACCTATTTTAGACTGTTCCAGTCTTACATTTCTTATGGAGTGTTGGCTTTGGAGTACTCTACACACATTAAAGATATACTGAAGATACAAGAAATATCATAACAGAAATGTGTAGGGCTGGACCAAGAGATCACTGCTGACTTCTTTTTTAGAAAACTTAATAATATACTTACTGATGTTGATCTGTACATATATGTGTCTTTGCTATACATTAAACTGAATGCAAGAGAATTTCAAGTAAGAGAAGATATACACCAGCACAACATAAGGTGGAAAATTAAAATTGATATTCCAAGACACATACTGGTAAAAGCAGCCCACTCCATTAGAATCAATTCCTTAAAAATATTTAACAAATCGTGATCCTGGGCATGGTCCATGTCTCACAAATCATTAAAAAAATTGTGTAGATGATTGGCTTGAAATCCATTTTATAGTACAAAAGAATTTACTGATGTACAGATTGTGAACATATGTTAAAATTCAAAATGTATGTTATATTTTTGTAACTGTGTATGTAATTAAGTATATTGATAGTATGTATGAGATATGAAGCCTAATCTGTTGCACATGTGGTCAATGGCAAATAAAAATGAATGAGCCATTATAACTGTTAGATTCACTGAATGGCACCTTCCAGTAATTAAATAAGAATTTAACATAATTTCAAATATATCAACTGTACTCATATGTAGGTAATTCACGGTGTAGGTGTAACCATATCGTTCTGTAATATTTTTTACTTTATTACCTAACAATTTCTTTTGCAAACCAAGTTATTGTTGAAACATACAGTTCACCCAAATTAATAAATGTTAACCCAACAATTTTACAAACAAATAAGTAATTTAGAAAATCCAAAAATATTCATACACAAGCCTTTAAATAGTCTGCCCCACCCTAAAGTCTTTCAGTCCATGATGAGAAGTCACATAAGCAACATCTCTGTATTATAAATTCTGTGGTTAACAGTTATATGGACAATATCTCTATAACAGGTCTTATCTTATGAATAATATGTTATTCTGGCCATGTCTTCCTGTCAACATTATGAAGAACTGTGTATTGGCAATATATATCTGGAAATCTGGCACATTAAATGACAGTGTAAACTGAAACCAATATCGTGCTTTTAATGTGACTGAACTCAGTTGTGAAAGTGTACTGTAGGTAATCTGCCACTGTCGTACTAACTAATGAAATGTTGAAAGTGCCTGATTGTGAATAAATCTTGTATGAGAGTTGAAACTGGCCACCATATTGCCAATAGAGATAATAAATGTGGAGCTAGCCCCATTAATTAAATGTTGTGTGGTGCACATTACTGGTGCATTTCCCACTAAACCAATTCTACAGCATTTCAATGGAATTCCCTCCATGAGGTACCAAGTCCATAACTAACAACCACAGGTAGGTAATCTTCAAGTTGTAATGAGACTGAATACTGTAACACTCAAATCCACCAAAAATAAATGCAAACACACACACACACACACACACACACACACACACACACACACACGCACACACGCATTGCCAGGAAAAAAAAAATGTGTAGCTGGATAGACGACGTCAATTTTGATCCGATGATGGCATATACCAACTGCAGGATAATAGATGTACTGATAATGGTTTCAACATTGTCTGCCAACAGATAATGTAATGATTTAGCTACCAGAGCGCCATCTGTGCCTATACATTAATAGGGAATGCTCACAGCTAGAAGGCTCAGAGCGGTGCAAACATGTGAAGCAAGCAGCCAACCAGGCCACGGATGTGCACTCGTACTTCCTCCAGCCAATTGAGAGAGTTCAGAAGGCGTCGAATTGTGGATTTCGAAGTAGCAAGATGGCCTCTCACAGAGCTGCCAAATGCTGCATCAGTTGTGCAATGGTGCTGGTGTCAGTGGTTGCATGAATAGTCTCACACCTTTAGACAAGTTTCTGGGTGTCACATTGTAAGGGCAGCAGCGGCAGATCATACAGCTACCACAGCACAGATAAGAGGGCTTTTAAGCCCAGACATGTCAACGCAAACTGTTGTGAACCGGTTATTAGCAGTGGGACTATGGGTGCATACACTCTTGCCTGTCTTCCAGTCACACCACAGCATCAATGTGTAAGGCTTGAATGGTGCCATCGGAGGATCATTTGGAAGATGGATTGGCATACAGTGGTCTTCAGTGATGAAAACAGATTGTGCCTACACTCTACTGATGGTCATTTGCATGAGTGATGTAGAGCTGGTGAGCAGTGTCTCATAGAGTGCATTCAACCAAAACACACTGGAACCACCCCGGGCCTTATGGTCTGGTGTGTGATAAGCTACTACTCTCGTTCACTTTTCGTGTTTCCGGAGGGGACGGCAACAAGCACTCAGTATGAGCAGAATGTTGTTAGTCCTGTTCTTTTGCTGTTTTTGCAACAGGAAGGTGATGTGTTGTTCCAGCGGGGTAATGCTCACCCACACACTGCCTGTGAAACTCAACATGCTCTGCAAGATGTATAGCAAATTCTCTGGCCAGCACAATCTCCAGGTTTTTCTCCAGTCAAACACATGAGGGACATGATGGGATGAGAAATCACTTGTGCTGCTTGTCAACCTACATATCTTACAGAAAGACGTGAACAGGTAAGGCATGTTTGGCATTACGTATCCCAGGACAGTATTCACCATCCATATGTTCTACTGGATAACAAAGTCAGCAGTTACATTTTTGCCACTGGAGGCTGCACCATGTACTAATATGGATATTTCAGCATAGTTGATACCTGGTACCCCAGAATTGCTTGTGTTATTGATCTGTAAATGTAATCATCTGTAAATGTAATCATTTCATGTACCTCATATGTTGTTACAATAAATCTTGAGTGAACTGGTAACCTCCAAAAGGATATACTAAGTTTTTTTGCTGTCCGTGTATATTTACAAAAGATTTGCTTGTTCCTTTTCTAGGAGACAGTCTCCATTCCTTCCATGTTAACTACATAAGAATTGACCAAATACAGCTCAAATACAAAGAAATAGTGTTGGTGGCAATTAAGAGTTTTATACCAAGTAAATTAAAAAGGGGCAGAACAGATGCTCCATGGTGCTCAGAATAGGTCACCACTAACCACTGCTGAAGAAATGAAGAAAGTATGTCGGATTTAAAATAATGCAAAATATCCTACACTGTTGATGATTTACAGATGCTCAAAATTTACTACCCACTTTAGTACAAGGTTTTTTCCCACAGTGAAATTCTGTCTTGAAATCTGGAAATAATCCCAGTGATATTCTAGTTATATGTAAAGGAGGAGGAGGATACTAGTGTTTAACGTCCCGTCGACAACGAGGTCATTGGAGACGGAGCGCAAGCTCGGGTGAGGGAAGGATGGGGAAGGAAATCGGCCGTGCCCTTTCAAAGGAACCATCCCGGCATTTGCCTGAAGCGATTTAGGGAAATCACGGAAAACCTAAATCAGGATGGCCGGAGACGGGATTGAACCGTCGTCCTCCCGAATGCGAGTCCAGTGTGCTAACCACTGCACCACCTCGCTCGGTTATATGTAAAGCAGACCAGCAGTAATGTAATGTAACAGAACAAGATTCACCAATTGGAATATAAAATATGTCTCATTAATAAACATATGGATACACTATAATTTTGCTATTTAAACATAATAACATGTCATAATTTTCTACTTACAATAATTGTTGTATAATGGCACTCGGAATAATAATCAGTCCACAAATTCAAGTAATTTCATAAAATCCTATGTAATTACATAATTAATTGTTAATATTGTAAACATTTTTCAGTTTTCTAGTCTTCAGTTCTGGAAGCATTTCTTGTACAGAGTGATAAAGTTTTGGCATTACAGTAGCACTATTATGGAAAGTTGAACTACTAATTTATTTTTAATGAAAATATACTTATTGTAATATTAATTGCTTAAGGAATTTATTTTACAAATTTTAGTGTACAAAAGCTTTACAACTAAGAAGATTGTAGCTTGAAAACATGTTTACATTTCTTCTTGAGCTTGATGTCACATGTGAAATTGATTACTGATTGTAATTGTTTGATTGCAATTAATGTAAGAAATTAATTGTAAAAAGACTGAAAATGCAGTGGATTGTCAAGACTCTATATGAGGACCAATATTAGGCCAAAGCAGTTAGTTTTTACTCAGTTGTTACTACTACTATGTCAATATTCTGTTTAAGCAGTTGTTATGCAGTTGCTGTTAAAGACAGTTTAAAATAATTGTTGTTAAAAAGTCATGTAATGGAAAAGTGAGAAGTAAGGAGACTATAATTTAATAAAGGATATAGTGAAATTTTGGTTATGAGAAGATTATTTACTATATTGCAAGATATTCCAAATAGAGCCATGTCACAACTTTTTGCTGTGAATAAGAATGATATTTTGGCTCAGTCAGTAATCATGGACACCCTCAGTTCATCAAGTTATGTATTAATATTTCAGCGAATCATTTCCTGTTCCAAAACTATTTCTTATCACTCGTACGAAATTCTTTACTATACAGTACAATGTGTAAACTAAAATATATGATTAATTTACATCACACATGGGAACATGAATGTTTCACAAGATGCAATCAGTACCTTCACTGGTGAATAGCGATGTTACTGTCATTAATTTTCTGTGATTCTATAAGAAAGTAAATAAATAAAAATAAAAAAAAAACAACTAGAATGCTCCAGAATTTGAATCAGGAAAAACTGTCAACTTGAGTAAATTGGAAATAGATTCCCTCAGTGCAGTTATACTTTTAAGAAACTTATTATTATTATTATTATTATTAATATAGAGAACAATACAGCATGTAAACTAAAAAATATTAATTTACATCAGACATGTGAGCACAAATGTTTCACAAGACACATACAGTACCTTCACTGGGGCATAGCAATGGTATTGTCATTAGTTTTCTGAAATTCTATATCAATAATAATACAAAAATAAAACTTAAATGCTCCAGGATATGAACCAGGAAAAATTGTCAACATGAGTAATTCTGAAGTAGATTCCCTCAGTGGAGTGAAGAAACTTGTCTCCTAACACAGGAAAGCTTTCAGGTCCAGACTGTATACCAGTTACATTCCTCTGGGAGTATGCTGATGAAATATCTCCATCTTTACCAATGGTGTAGAACTGCTCACATGACAAAACATCTATACCTTTATACTAGGAAGCTGCACTGGTCACACCAACACACAGAAGTAATCTACATCTACACTTACATCTACATCTAAGGTTATAGTCTGCAAACCACTGTGAGGTGCATGGCAGAGGGTACATCCCATAGTACCAGTTATTAAGGTTTCTTCCCATTCCATTCACATATGGAGTGAGGCAAGAATAGTTGTTTTAATGCCTCTGTGTGTCCACTAATTATTCTAATCCTATCCTCACAATCCCAATGTGAGCAATACATAGGAGTTGTAGTATGTCCCTAGAGTAATCATTTAAAGCCAGTTCTTTAAACTTTGTTAATAGATTTTCTCGGGATAGTTTATGTCTGTCTTCAAGGGTTTGACAGTTCAGTTCTTTTAGGATCTCTATGACACCCTCCCATGGATTAAACAAACCTGTGATCATATGTGCTGCCCTTCTCTGTGCACATACAATATCCTCTGTTAGTCCCATCTGGTATGCATTCCACACATTTGAGAAATATTCTGGAGCTGGTTGCATGAGTGATTTGTAAGCAATCTCTTTTGTAGACTGATTGCACTTCACCAGTATTCTACCAATAAACCAAAGTCTACCAAGATCTGACTGAATATTTATGCAGCTTCTCTCAGATGGTACTTTATTATAGATGGCTCCATCATCTGCAAAAAGCCTGATTTTACTATTAATATCGTCTTCAAGGTCATTAATATACAACATGAACAGCAAGGGTCTCAACACACTTCCCTGGGGCACACCTGAAGTTACTTCTACATCTGATGATGACTCTCCACCAAGGTAACAAGCTTTGTCCTCCCTACCAAAAAGTCCTCAATCCAGTCACAAATTTCATTTGATACCCTATATGATCATACTTTTGACTATAAGCATAGGTGCAGTACTGAATCAAATGGTTTTCAAAAATCAAGAAACACTG
The DNA here is from genome assembly GCF_021461395.2 of Schistocerca americana. Taxonomy (NCBI): domain Eukaryota; kingdom Metazoa; phylum Arthropoda; class Insecta; order Orthoptera; family Acrididae; genus Schistocerca; species Schistocerca americana. The sequence continues at coordinate 134,532,218 of NC_060127.1, forward strand.
CATCTACTTGGTTGCCTTGATCCAAAGTTTTCAGTATATCATGTGAGGAAAGTGCAAGCTGTGTGTCACATGATCGATGTTTCCAAAATCAATGCTGGTTGGCACTGAGGGAGTCATTCTGTTCAAGGCACTTGTGTTTGAGCTCAGAATATGCCCTAAGATTCTACAAGAAATCAATGTCAAAGGTACTGAATGGTAGTTTTGTGGATCACTTATACTACCCTTCTTGTAGATGGGTGTGACCTGTGTCTTTTTCCATGAAATGGGCATCACTTTTTGTTCAAGGGATCTACAATAGATTATAGTTAGAAGTGGGGTTAACTCAGCTGCAAATTCACTATGGAATCTGACAGGGATTCCATCGGGGCCTAGAGCTTTGTCCAATTTTAATTTATTTTAGCTGTTTCTTAACACCACTGACACTAGTACTTATTTCATTCATCTTTTCAGTGTTACAAGGATTAAATTGCGGCAAATCTCCTGGGATTTTCTTTGTAAAGCAACATTTGAAAATGGAGTTAAGCATTTCAGCTTTTGCTTTGCTATCCTCAATTTCAGTTCCAGTGTCATTCACTACAGGCTGACACTACCTTTGTTGCCACTAACAGCCTTTACATTTGAGACAAACTTCTTTGGATTTTGTGAAATGTAATTTGACAATATTGTACTAAGGTAGTCACTGAAGGCATCATGCATTGCTCTCTTGACAGCCAAATGCTTTTCATTCAGCATCTCTCTGTCTGCAACCCTACACTTTGTATTACACCTGTTATGCAGTGGTTTCCATTTCTTTAGAAGTTTCTTTGCAGTGGCTGTATACCATGGAGGTTCCCTCCCATTGTGAAGTGTTCTACTGGGCACATATATATCCACTGCGTGGCCAACGATTCTTTTAAACTTGAAGCTAGAGTTCCTCTATGTGATCCTAACCCGTGATGAAAGTTTCAAGTTCCCACTGAGATATGACAGTACAGATTTTTTATCTAATTTATGAAAATATATACATTTCTGCTTGTTTTAGTTGTCATTTATATTTTGGTAATCATTGTTACCACAGCCACATCATGGTCACTGATACCAGTTTTGATGTGGACATCATCAAAGCCATCAGGTCTATTTGTTGCCATTAGATCCAATACATTTCCTTCATTGGTGGGATTCCTAACTATCTATTCTGGGTATTTTTCAGAGGAGACATTTAGTAAAGTTTCATAGGATGTCTTATCACACCCACCACTAACGAAACTATAATTTTCCCAATTAATTGTTGGATGTTTAAAGTCTCCACTGATGATTACATTATGATTGGGGAACTTACATACAAGTGAACTGAGGCATTTCATAAAGTTTTCCATTACTTCAGGAGATGAGTCTGATGGACATTAGAAAGATGTAATCATCATTTACTTTTATCTCCGTGGATTTGAGTGTCTTGTCTACTGCAACAAATGCACCACCTCCATTTCCCATTTGCCTACCCTTTGGATATACACTGAAATTTTCCCCAAATATTTCACTGTTATCAATTTCAGGTTTCAACCAGCTTTCTGTACCTAGTATTACATGAGCTTCACTGCTTTTCAAACTCTGGCACTTTGTTGTGAATGCTTCGGCAGTTTGTCATTTGGATTTTACACTCTCACCTATGGGAGGCATTTCTTTCAGTATTACAGTGATACTTGTGGGTCTCCTACAGCTATTGTTATTAGGACTGGATGGAGAGTCACCTACTCTAAAAAACCCTTGTATGTACTCCACATACAGTCAGCTATCCGAGCAGCAACCCCTGATGCTTAGTGCACAGCTGACCTATTTAGGGAGACCTTACAGTTAATCCTATGGCCCAAGTCCAGGAAGTCACAGCCTAGCTTGTCACAGAACCTTTGAAGTCTCTGGTTCAGTCCTTCCACTCAGCTCCGAACCAAAGGGCCATGAGCAGTTCTGTGAACAATGCTGCAAATTATGAGTTTCGTTGAAACTCCATGTGCAAGGCTGGTCTTCTCTCCTGCCAGTTGCTGGAATGACCTTGAAGCCCAGATGACAGGCATCATTTGTTCCAACGTGCACCACAATCTGAACTTGGTTGTGCACTGTTCCCTCAATGGCTCACGGAATAGCCTCTTGAACATGTTGAGTGAGACCCCCAGGCATACACACTGAACACACCTGGTGTCCTTTCCCATATTGTATGATTAATAGACTCCTACCTTTTTGTGTGTCCCTCCTCCAGACAAAACAGGTTTCCCCAAAATGGGTGAAGTGTGTCCCACTGCCTCAATTTCAGTTTCAGTGGAAGACAGCACTCAAACTTGTTGGTTGGGAGATCGGTAAAACACCCTGAGTCCTCCCTGGTCCCCGTCCACCTTGTACAGGATGCCTAGATCTATCATTGACATGGCACTCACAGCCAAGTGGACAAATAATTACAGATCTATAGGATAGGATAGTACTTGAGATACCTCTGATACAGGTATCAAACGTACACGACTCTTGGGAACTCTTCCCAACACACTGACTTGCAGCAGCTGCCAATTGTTTCATGGTAGTCAGAACAATTTCCAGCTGCTTATGTACATTAATCAACTCATCCTATGTTTGAGAACGCCATTCACAGTGGGGCTGGATTTTGGCTAGTGCAATGAATTACAAAGCAGGTAACAAATAACTTTAAATTAAACCTCCTTATTTTCTCTTATTCTGTTGAGTTAAAAAGTTGGTAATTCCCTTCAAGAATTGAAGCAGATACACAATGCAAGATTTCTGTTAAGGCAATATAAAAACTTGGGGTAAAAATTACTAGTTTACTAAAACACTTTGATGTTAATAATAGTTGTTAGCAAACTCAAAAACAGAATTAATTTATGATAATTGCAGATAATACAGAGGGCTACTCCTCTTTAAGGGAAAACTAGATTTAACACAATATATCAGTTAGGAAATCTGCTACAGTAACTAAATCACAAATGCTGATTTGTTACAAATTGCTCGTAGACTTTGCAAAGGATAATGGTGCCTAGTTTCCAAAAATTCTCAAAAATGCATGTTTATTTGTATTAATATGCAATGAAATTCAGGGATGATGTATACATCACTGAACTGAGAATCACAACCACTGATTTTCTGCAGTTATGTACTAACCAAAACACTCATACCACTAACTTAAGAAAATAGAGTTTTGTAAGCATCTGAAAATTCTGAAACTAACCTATTTCTGATGTAACTGCACAATGAAGTTAGAGAAAGACTGTTTTGGATGAGGATGGGCCTGCAGACCTCAAAAATTTTAAAAGAGTACAATTTAGTTTAAGCCTACAATTCATGATGTCAGTGCTAGTTTATTGCGGCACTCACAAATGTTCGAAATTTCACAATATGTCACAAAACAAATGGCTATTGATACAACAATGAAAGGTTACACAGAAGAAGTGACACAAACAGTAAAATATGCAAATCTAGAACTTATATAGAATTACAGACCATATCAATGACTTTGATTTGTAATACAATTTTAAATATGGTCAATATTCAGAGAATATGACAGAAAAATAATTCAAAACAAAAAATTCTAGTAAACATAGGCTCTAAACTGCATACCTTAAGACCTACAAGCACTTCTTCATCTTCAATACTGTGAAACATGTCTCTTCTGCTGAACAAGTGCTCATACCTCTTAAGCTAAGCATTTTAGAGCTCATGTTTACTAGACTATTTTGCTTTGTATGATCGTTCGTATCATGTATCTAAATATTGACCATTCCTCCTGGGACACCCTGTATATGTTTTGACACAATTTTTGGTGATCAGATGGTTTTCCCTTACAACTAACATGTGTAGAGCAATTCTCTTCAACATCAATACTCTGCAGACCACTTTCAAGCATTGTAGAGGGTACTTCAGATTCTAGCAGCTATAAAGGTTTCTTCTTGTTCTATTTATGTATGGACTGTGGCAAGAACAATTGTTTAAGCAGTTCTGTGCATATTGTAATTCCCCTAAGACTGTTCTAATGATCCCTGTGGGAGGATTATGTAGGAGGTTGTAGTGCGTTCATAGATTCACTGTTTAAAGATGGTTCTTGAAACTTTGTAAATAAGACTTCTTGAAATAGTCTGTGTATATTTTCAGGCAGCTGCCCTTTAAGTTTCTCAAGCATCTCTATGACACTCTCTCATTAGCCAGACAAACCTGCGACCAATTGTATGTGTTTCTATGCAACATTTTCTATTCTCCCAGGGATAATGTGGGCTGTAACTGCATGTTGTCGGCGTGCTGATGCTACTGTGTTGCAAAGCCAAGAAGTTGCACTCATTTTGTGGAACTGTAATAATGGCGGTCATTGTAACCAAGCGTCTCTTACACCATACTCTTCTAAAGCAATTAGATGAAATATCAGTGTACTTCTTTCAAAAGACAACAAACAAGGTGACAGTAAAATTCCTGATGTTGGGAAGCAACAAGTGACAGGAAAGAGCACATGTAGCCTTTGAAAAAAGTGTCATTACATGGCCAGCCTTTCTTTGAAATAAACTACCAGGAAAAAAAATTGGTACAACTGGACAATGTTGATTTTGATTCGATGACAGCATATGCTGTATGGAAGATAGTAGAGGTATTTATAATGGTTTCAACATTGTTCACCAAAAGATTCACCAACATATAGTACAATTGCATAGCCACAAGAGTGCCATCTGCGTCTACCCTTTAATAGGGAATACCCACAGCCAGTAGCCTCAGTGTGGTGCAGATGTGGGAAGCAAACAGGCAACCACACCACTGAGATGAGCTCGTGCTTCCTATAGCCAACTGAGTGAGTTCAGAAGGGATCAAACTGTGGCCTTCTGAGTAGCAGGATGGTCCTCTCAGAGAACTGCCACTTGCTGCATCAGTTGTGCAAATGTTCTAGTATCAGTGGTGACGTGAATATTCTAACACCTGTAGATGAAGTTCTGGACGTCCACAAAGAACAGACACCCACCAGGATCATTGTATTATAAGGGCGGCAGCAGCAGCAGATCGTACAACTATCAGAGCACAGATAAGAGCGCTTGTGAGCCCAGACATGTCAACATAAACTGCTGCCAGACAAGCACTCCTGGAAGAAAGGATACTTCAGAGACATGGCTTGGTTACAGCCTTGGGGATGTTTCCAGAATGAAATTTTCACTCTGCAGTGGAGTGTGTGCTGATTTGAAACTTCCTGGAAGATTAAAACTGAACACGGATGTTTTCAATCTGTAATCATCCCCCTGGCTGTCGCTAAGTCATGTCTTCACAATATGCTTTCTTCCAGGAGTGGTGGTCTTGCAAGTTTCAGAGGAGAGCATCTGTAAAGTTTGGAAGATAGGAGCTAAGGTACTGGCTGAAGTGAAGCTTTGAGTACAGGTCATGAGTTGTGCTTAGGTACCTCAGTTTGTAGAGCATTTCCCAGTGAAAGACAAAGGTCCTGAGATTGAATCTCATTGGGTCTATGGGAACACACACCTCTAGTCCATCTTCCACTCATGCCACAGCATCAACATGCACGCTCAACTGATGCCATCATAGGATCACTTGGAATATGAAATGGTGTACCGCTGTCTTCAGCAATGAAAGTAGATTCTGCTTGCATGCAAGTGGTGGCCATTTGTACTTACGGCATAGACCTGGTGAGCACTGCCTCATAATGTGGATTCGTGAAAGACACATTGGACCCACCCTCAGCCTTAGGGTCTGGGGTGCAATGACCTACAATCCACCTTTGCTGGTTCTGAAGGGGATGGTAATAATCACTTGGTACATGCAGAATGTTGTTAGACCAGTTCTTTTGCCATTCTTGCAACAGAGAGGTGATGCACTGGTACAACAGGATAATGGTCACCCACACACTGCCCGTGAAACTTAATACACTCTGCAACACATGCACCTACTTACCTGGCCAACACAATCTCCAGACTTTTCTCCAATGAAGCACATGTGGGATATGATGGGACAAGAAGTGACTCGTATGACTTGTTCACCAACAGCTCTTACAGAACTACATGAACAGGTCAAGCAGGCATGGCATAACATACCCCAGGACAGTATTCGCCATATGTACAGTCAACTGGATGCCCCCTCCTCACACAGACAGCGGAGCATGACGGTGGGGGAAATGTGAAGCAAGGCTGGTGCTTTGGCACTCAGGCCTGGCCACAGCCTTTGAGCCAAAATCTTGGCCACCCCTGTCATAGATCTCAATGTCTGAATATGTAACTGAATCTTACTAACACAATATTACTGAAATCTTCCTAATTTTTCAGATCCAACTACCTTTCTTCATAAAATAGTTCCCCGAATTTATTTCATTTTGAGTTCAATCAAAGTAATAATGAAATTACAGAAAGCAGGAGTAAATTACAAATTTTGGTTTACACACTACAGAGTCAACTAACAGTGTAAAAATAATGTAATTCCAGCAATATAGGATGTAGAAACTAATTTGGCCTTTAAAGGGTTAAACCTCAAAACCGGTAACAGGTGTAAATGTAATTTGGGTTTGTAATTGAAATTGAAACCACCATATGACTAATCTAGGCATTACATATATAGGCCTATGACTGTAGAAGTAATGAAATAACTACAAGTATTATAAAATAAGAGTTTCATTGAATATGTACTCCGATCAATTTGTAGAGTGTTTAGATAAACTTATTCACCGTACAGAAAAATATACCAAACACAAGACAGTAATTTTAGGAGATTTAAATTTTGATGTAAGGAGAAAAACACACAAAAATACTAATTTGCTTAACATGCTAAGATCCCATAATCTCTTCTGTGCAAATTATAGTCCCACAAGACAACTTTCTTGTCTCGACAATTTTATCACAAATATCATAAAGATGATTTTGAATTGGGACTCCTTAATGTCGACCATCTGACAGATCACAAAGGTATATGGGTAAAACTAACAATTAACGAAACAATGGGGGATTGTGAACCAACCCAGTATGTCAGGTTATTAAATGATAAAAGAATAAATAGCTTCAGGGATAAGCTGAAGGTACTAAACTGGAATAATATAATATATGCTTACAACAATGTTGAGGAGGCTTGTAGCAGGTTTGTTAGTACTCTATCTGAAATTTTCAATACCTCCTGTCCAATGGTTACCAAACGAAACAAAACTATGGCAAGAAAGCATGGTAGAACTACTCCACATAGGTGGTTCACACCATATTTACAGAAGCTAAGATTAATGGTTTTGATATGCTATGATAAGGTAAAAATGGTAGTGTTGACAATGCAATGTATGTTAGCCTCAAGAGACACTACAGATCACAAATCAGATTAGCAAAATGTAGAGCAAATGATATCTTCATTAAAAACTCCAATAATAAGTGTAAGGCTGCGTGGAGGGTCATTAAAGCAGAATTAGGTACAGGTAGTCATAGTATAAAAGTTACAACTGATGTTAATGTCACCCCAGATGAATTTAACCTCTTTTTTATCAATGCAGCAAACCCTAATCCCTCACCTCCTCATAAGAAGAGTTCAAAATCAAATTCACAATCTACTTATATAAACCAGTTTTTACAAAACTTTGCTGATACTGTACCAACCTGTAATTGGGGACATGTGGAAATAAGTGATATAATTAAACCAGTGACAAAGTTAAGTGACTCCAGATCAGAAGATATTTATAGCCTCTCAAATTTTCTGATTAAAAAAATAATCGACTTGATATCATTCCCTCTCCGCACACTCATAAACTGGGTATTTGACAGTGGTATTTTTCCAGAATGTCTAAAGAAGACAGTAGTAATTCCATTACACAAAAAGGGTGATAAAAACTGCACTAATAATTATCGTCCAATTTCTCTGATGCCTATTTTTTCAAAAATAATCGAATATTGTATACAAAAGAAAATTAACATGCATTTGTCAAAAAACAATGTACTGACTAAGTCTCAAAATGGTTTTAGGGCCCAGTTATCAACAATTAAAGCTGTTGAAAATGTTGTTTCTATTGTGCAATCTTCTTTTGAATCCAAATTATCTGCTGAAGCCACACTAAGCAAAGCATTTGATTCTGTAAACCACACAATACTGCTGGAAAAACTATGGTGTTATGGCATTAGGGATCTGGAACTCTCCCTTATTAAATCATATCTCAGTAATAGAAAGCAAACTGTAAGCTACAACGGTCAAAAGTCACAGCTACGGAATGTCACTAGAGGTGTACCCCAAGGATCAGTGCTTGGGCCATTACTGTTTATAATATTTATAAATGACCTGCCCAGCAATATGCCATGCAAATCTGTGCTTTACGCAGATGATACAACTTTCATCAATTCAGGGAAGGACATAAATAAACTGAAGGAGCAAAGTAAAGATTTTCTCAGATTATCCAATATGTGGTTCGAAGCAAATGAGTTACCTATTAACTATGAAAAGACAGTAAATATATCCTTCAGCTTATCCAATGCTGATGTTGAGTACACTTCTACCAAACTTCTTGGCATATACTTAGATACGAAATTAACCTGGCAGAGTCACATAGACAACATATCTCGAAAGCTTTCGCGAGTTATCTATCTACTGAAAAAATTACGCACCTGTGTTTCTGAAAGCCTACTGATTAATTCCTATTATGCATTCTTTCATTGCCATATTAGCTATGGTATTCTTCTGTGGGGTAATTCTCCATGGTCAAGGAAAATTTTTATTTGGCAGAAGAAAGCCATCAGGAGCATCTCTGGGATTACCAAAAATAACATATCATGTAAATCACACTTCAAAGAATTGCAGATAATGACAGTCCCTTCTCTTTTTATATACAGCTGCCTTTTGTACATAAAAGAAAACTTTAACAGTTACAACCTTAGGCAGTCTGTTCATAATCATAACGCTCGTCAAACAATTAAGATAGACATACCAACAACTCGACTCAAGAAAACACAAGACAGTTATGAACACATGGGAATAAGGCTTTTCAATACATTACCTGTGCAGGCACATTGTGCCTCTCTTAATATATTTAAAAGTAAGACTAAAAAATGGCTGAAAGACAAAGCTTTTTACAGTGTTAAAGAATTTGAAAACTCTTCAAAAATAGACCTGACTTACGAAACAACTTGCAACTCTGTTTGAACCTCTTCCTAAGCTTTTTTTGTCTCTGGAGTTCCACATTTAATTGTTAAACATGTGGAGAAATCCTTATGTATGAAATGTATTTTTTTATTATGCACATTCTTTAAAATGCACACTTTAGTTGTGTGGGATATGTATCAAATGTATTCCCTTATTATGTATGTTCTTTTAAAATGTATACTTTAGCTTTGTGTGATACCTCACAATAGTTATATTTCTTAATATGTAAATTGTACATTACTCATGACGACATTGATTGCATGTAAATGCTTAAAGATGGATAAATAAATAAAATAAATAAATAAATAAATAAGTTTAGGATGCAGTACCCATATTTGCTGTTACCTCCATTCTGTGGACCAGATTGTAAACATCTTTAGAAATGACCTGCCTACACCATTTTATAAAATGATCATAGGGTAAATAATATTATTATAAAAATTATAACAAAACTATTGACAGTCTATATAAATTTGGTATTACTGAAATATGTGTTATGTCATTCAGGCACACTTACAGTATACATGGTATACATGGTTTCATATGTCATGCCCTATCACCCTCTCCTACCATAGTAATTTGTAATGTTGTGTCCAATTCACTTCTCTTGCTGATTCAACTTGTAGTGGATGTGATAGAGCATTGTACACAATGGTTCCATGTTTGAATCGAGAGCTTGCCAACACGGTGTTTACTTACAGAAAGGCAAAGGGCAATGGCCAGCAGGAGTGAGGTTGTATCAGGAGACCTATCCCCACTGACAACAACCACAGCATTCAATATTTACAACAGTGTTTCATCATTTTTCTGAGACAGGGTCATTTCAGGAAGCAGGAAATCATGAAGGATGTACCTGAAATGTTCAGACACCAGTCTTGGAGGAAAATGAAATTGATACTGTGGAAGGTGACAGCCATGTCTGTACCAGCCAGTTGGCCCGTCAGTACAGGATAAGCCAGACAACCGTGTGGAACATTCTCGTGATGATTCTTACTATTCTTATCATTTACAGAACGTGCAGGGCTTGCTAGCAATAGACTTTCTACATCAAGAGCAGTTTTGTCACTGTTTTGTTCACCAGGCAACAATGATTGCAGTATTTGTATCATCCATCCTATCCACAGATTAGGCCACCTTTATGTGGAGTGGTATCTTCAACTTTTGTATCCATCATCTGTGGGTTAGTATGCAGAACCCCTGTGGTATGGTGGCAGTGAATCATCAGCACTGGTGTAGCTGGAAGGTGGGCCGAGATAGTAGGCGACTGTATTTTGGAACCAGTCTTCCTTCCACGTTGCCTAACAGGCCAGAACAATTGGCATTTCTTGCGGGTGACTTTGCCTCCCCTGCTGAAAGACATGCCACTGATGATTCGAAGGGTTATGTGGCTACTATACGATGGTCCTCCAGCCCACTTCTTCGTTATCGTCCAGACACATATCAGTTGTGACTTCCCCGGTCGATGGATTGCACGAGGGGGTCCAGTTGCATGGCCTGCTCATTCACTGGATCTCAACTCATGGGATTTCTCGTTATACAGCCATCTCAAAACTATCATGTATGCAGAGCCCATTCCAGATGAAGAGACACTGGAGCAAAAAATTCATGCTTCCTTTGACACTGTTCAGATGCAGCCTGGCCGATGTGAACGTGTAAGACAGAACACACTACGGCGTGTACATGCATGCATTGAGACACATGGAAACTCTTTTCAACAGATACTGTAAATGTGGTCACATGATACAGTGTGTATTAGACTGCAGTCTCTGTAACAATGTTTATTTATTTTGATCCAACATGAACTGATTACAAAAAAAAGTCTTTTTTTGTTCCAGTAAGTTAGAACCTTACTTACTAGAGTTACATATTATTGCCTGGCTTTACTATCTACACAACTTTTTCTAAATTTAGTTGACAGAACGTTGCAATACATAGATTAAGGAATTTACAGTTTGTGACACAGTCTTCAGAACTGAGATTCAAATACTTACAATTTGTGACACAGTCTAAGGTATGAAACTCATATGGTTGTAAATAGATGGTCTTCTGTCAGATGAGTGTACTAAATCTAGAAACTCATCTACTGAATACACAGGATTGTTTAGGAGCTGTAATTTTAATTTCTTTTTTAGTTCTGCAATGAGCAATTTGGAGATATTAGGAAGAAGCAATTCAGTAGTTTTATACCTGCATAGCGAGAGCTATTCTCATAAAGTGTTGTTCTATGAAAGATGTTGTGGGGTCTCCCGCTACCTCTAGTGTTGTGATCGTGTATTTCTTTATTAAGTGTTCTGTTACTGTTTACTGCCGGCATGATTGTCTTAAGTACACGCATACAAATTTCTGCAGGGCTCCCTAAATGGTCTCTAGCATGGAAACCATGCATTTCTGGCCTTAAGTTCATTAGACGGTTTTTGTTCCGTACCCACTCATCGATCAATTACCCTGAATTAATCCCAATAGGATACTCTCAGTTTCTCATAATCATGTACCGCCTGATTGTGACATGATTGGGAAACGAAACAAAATCCAGTTGTGGGTAACTAGAGACAGGAAAAACCGATACCGTTATTTTAGTTTGGAATAACTGGTGTTTTTCAGTATATTTATTTGGTTTCGGTTATAACACGCGTTTCTTATCGGTCACTAATAACTGGGTAAGAAAATCGAAATATCTATTGGTCATCACAGCCGTCCTAAAATTTTTGGTCTCTAGATAAACCTGTTTTTAAAAAATTCGTAAAATTTCCATCGCTTTGAAATATTGTGTTATTACAGAAAATGAGAAAAACGATCTTCACTCTTTTAATAACACTGCCGACAGCAACGAGCAAACAAACGACATTGCATAAGGAATCTTCGTTCTATTTCTACATTACTTAAGGAAATAATAGGAATAAAAAACGAAATTCAGTTATTTCAAAACTAGTTATTTTGATCGATTTTAACACTCAAGTTAAATTGACGCTGAAGAAAAAAAAAAGCACGACATAAGCCAAAACCAGTGTATTCCTAGCTGTGAGTCAAGAGTGAGTGTCCATGTAGTCAGATGACGATGAATGAGTGCTGGCTTTTTCCGTTTAGCAACTGCTGAAGTTGCGCAACCCATCGAGGGAAGCGCGTCAATCCAATTACGGAAAGCCGTTTCCGCTAACACAATATGTGTCTGGCGACGACTGCCTTACTGCTGTCCACTTGATCACCATTCTCTCACATTCAAACTCTGACAAGGGTTAAAAAAAAAAAAAAAAGAACTAGGAGACAATTTCATGCTTAGACAGGCAGACCAGATTTCAAGGAGAAAAAACCGGGAGACTTATGTTTTTATTTTGTACACTTACACGTACCGTTCTTGTCAGCTTTCGTGATTTTCAAATCGATGACAGGCCTATGGCTATACAGCAGCTGAATAGCAGGAATGTATCTTCATTTTGTGAACTGGAAAGGAACATGTAGATACGTTACACATAAATAAAATCCTTTTCTTCAGAAATAAAGACTGATAGTCGCTTTTTTATAGTAACAGCCTGGATATATTTTCTGCTACGTTTAGACACTTACTAGCTACTTAGGTATAATTTATTAATCCTAAAAACTGTGCAATGTTACTAATCAGTAATGAGATACTGAGATACAAATTAAACATTTCATACTAAAATTTAAGATTTCGTTTGACTGGAGACTGTTACGGGCAAGCTTGCAAACATGTCAAACAATATTCAATAAGCACTGTTAACACGCGCCGCATCGCTTACATTCTTCACAAAATTAAGTTCCATATGGCTGCAGTCCCAGTAGGAAAAATGGTTAAGTCATGCTTCTTTATACCTCCTTTGGTTTTGGTTTTTTTGTCTCGAGGGCCATAACGTGGAGGTCGGCAAGTTAAGAGACGGGAGTAGGTGATACCCGCTTTTCTTTTCAACATATCTCTTACTCTTTCTTTAGGGAAAAGACGATTTAAACCAAATGTGGCAGGCCTAGTGGGATTATTGAGAAAAAATATATTTTTAAACGTTCTACTTCTAGGAAACTTGTTTTTCACAAATATTTCATTAAATGAGAAATTTTGTTGCAAGTATTTCGTTTATCGATTAAAAACCGGGACAATTATGTGTCCTGAACGATTATCTCAGGACACCAGGTCATGCGTGTGAAAACCAGGGCTGTCCTGTCAAAACCGGGACGACTGGTCAGCCTAGCTTCTATCAAAATAACGTTGCGTTTGAGACCGTATCCAGTTTAAGTGGTGTGTGTGATACGTACAAATTGTTTATCATTAACCTTCAGAGTGTAATTTAAGGTGTGGTAATTATCCTGAAATGAACTTTTTTTAAAGAAAATTGCGGACTGTTTCGCATTTAATTGTAAAGAATACTATTTCTATCAAAGGTAGTTTGCTAGTTATTACTGTGTGAGACATAATACTTGTAGTTTTTGCCATATGTTACTCCTAGAGTTTTGTTCCCAAAGAAATATTAATTTTTATTAGTTCAAATGATAGACAGTGAAACAGGGAATACTGATGATTTTGAAAATGTAATATAATTCCTGATTTGCGTAAAAACAATAGGCCTACCCACGTAACTTAAACATTACCGACCATGTCAAATTAAATCATACCTTACAATGACAGATTTGTGATACGTAATTCGTATGCTCACTCGTTAAAGGTGCTCCTTTTTTTTTTTCAACATAATGCGCTAGTCCTTGAATGGCTACGAAATCAAAAGCCATATTAGGCGTACTAAGCAATGATTGGTGCGATTTTTAGCTGCATTCTTTACGTTATTTATTTATTTATTTCATATTCCATTAATCCGTATTGTGATAAATCACATGGATGTGGAACGACTCAAGGTTACATAACACAAATATAATACATGTATATAAAATGCACCATAGAAAGATGAGTATGCTTGACAGTTAAAATCAAATCAAAGAAACAAGAAAATATAGTACATTGTCCAACTTAGACAGTTAAAGATGAGTTATAGCAAAACACACTAAAACAAAGTTTTGAGAATATAAATACCATTGACGTTACAATTTACAAAAAAACAATCATTGTATTATCTGCAGGTACTCATCATAAGAGTAGAAGGAATTTTCCATTAGGTATTCTCTTAATTTACTTTTAAAATTAGGTAAGACATTCATGTGAACTTTAATATCTGAAGGAAGAAAGTTAAAAAAATGTGGCAGAATAATGAACACCTTTTTGAAGTAGTACCATGATCATAACATTAACTGTTAGTTTTAAAAAGAGGCTGGTTATTAGTAACAAAAATCATCAAAGAAACTGTGTATTGAGAGGTGTCAGTTAATATTTGCAACTTACGGAACAGATTTCTGCAAGAATATCTTGGATGAATACCGCTCATATTTCTCAGCGCTCTCTTCTGTGCAGGAAATATTTTTTGGCTAAAGGCTGGTTACCACAAAATATTATGTCATATGACATGATAGAATGGAAATAAAAGCACTACCAGAAATTTTCACTCATACTACACCAGAGATTGACGGTACAGAAAATGTTTTTCAAAAGTCTTTCAGGTGACAGAACTGTACAGTTCAGTGTTACCGTGATAGCGTTATAGATTTGAGTTAATTGTGTAGGCTACCGATAAGCAACTCGAAAGATAAACTTTGCGTAATGATGTTCAGAAGGGTTATTAAATGTACATTCGATAACAATTTACATGCTGACTGTAATTTTGAGACAACTTACTATATTTTTGTTAAGAGATCCCCAAAACTTAAAACTCAGCTTTCGTAACTCATAGTTCGAACTTTTAAACAGCGCGCTAATCACAAATAAAACGAACGAACTTACGACGACGAAAAGCTGAAGTTTCAGTTATCTGTTACTAAATAAGCGAAGAGTTTACAGTACTTTAGCGAAATAAATGAAATTTTTGTGTCATTAGAAACCCTCCTTTTGGTTTCTAAATACATTTATTGGTCTTCCGACGATACACAAAAAAAGTTTTGTAACGCCTAGGTTTCCTGCCCTGCAGGCACAGTACACAAATGTGATAGATCAGCACGTGACGCATATATTTAAATTATGAGTCCAACAAGTGTGTAAAGTACAGCAAATTTTCTTTATCTACGAATGTGTCATTCCTCCCCAAGTGACTGAAGCCACTCACAGTCACTTGCCGATAGCATTTAGTATTCACCCAGACTCTCAGAAGAGTGGAAAACTAGTTCGAACATGAAAACTCTAACGTGTTGTTTGCTGTTCTCTTTAGCTTTTTGCTTATCATCTGTTGCAGCAAACGTCCAGTTTTGTGGTGAGTGCTCTTCAAATTAAAATCGTACAGCGTAAGGTGTATGGCTTTTTCCATGTAGAAGCTCAGAAGTTCGCTATGAAGATTCTCATCCCTACTGAATTTGAAGCACCAGTAATACTGAGTTTAAACTAATATTCTTTCTCGAATATCTTATTATTCAATGCTTGGTGCTTCAATGCATCATTGGTGACATGCCGTTCAGCCAAGGTATATTGTTTGATTCGCTTTCACGTTTTTGCAGGTGTTGACACACACCAGCAGTGTGTGACTAAATTGTTTGCTATACATTTGTCATATACAGACTAAATATACCTGTTTGAAAATCTTAAGGATGTTACATGTACAATTTTAAACTTGTTCTTCTCTTTCGCAGTAGATGCTTTGTTTGTTTTCTGATGTTTGTTATAATCGTAAGTTATGAAAAGAAATGTACTGTACAAGTTTACTGATCTTAAAAATCGAATTAGTTAACTTTTAATGTATTTCATCCATTTTTAAATATGGGACGTTGCAGGTAACCATGATGCTGTGGTCAATCGTCCCGAAAAGTTTACTTCAAATGAACCCATAGTGAGAGTGCATTTTATGGTGTAACAAATATGTGTAGCTCTGTGGGTGTATCTTGAAGCTGACTAAGATGATAAAATTACATTTACTTTAGGTCACTGTTTTCTTTTTCTACTAAGAATTTTTTCGTGTAATGAAACTTAAGACCAGTGGAAATAATGAGGAATGAGCTGGTATTTACTTTACCACATCCTTTTGTGTAGGACATAAACATGTTGAGCACAAATACAGAACACTGTGACAGCCTTGCTTTTTAGTGATGGTAATGTATAGTTGTCAGAGATTTTAAGGAAGCTGATTTCATTAACTTAATTTGCCTACATTCCATTATCCTCGTTTTGCTTTTGTTGGTGTTCATCTTATATCCTCTTTTGAAGACACTATCCATTCCGTTCAACTGCTCTTCCAAGTCCTTTGCTGTCTCTGACAGAATTACAATGTCATCGACGAACCTCAAAGTTTTTATTTCTTTTCCATGGATTTTAATACCTACTCTGAATTTTTCTTTCGTTTACTTCACTGCTTGCTCAATATACAGATTGAATAACATTGGGGAGAGGCTACAACCCTGTCTCATTCCCTTCCCAATCACTGCTTCCATTTCGTGCCCCTCGACTCTTATAACTGCCATTTGCTTTCTGTACAAATTGTAAATAGCCTTTAGCTCCCTGTATTTTACCCCTGCCACCTTCAGAATTTGAAAGAGAGTATTCCAGTCAACATTGTCAAAAGCTTTCTCTAAGCCTACAAATGCTAGAAATGTTGCTTGTATCTTAACATCTTAAAATAAGTTACATGCGTGTGTTTTTTGCTACATTTTATGTAGTAGGATTGCCATGTTTGTTGCTGTTACAGATTCGGACGTAGGAAGCTGTGTCAATGTGACAGTGTCTGGGTGTGCAGCTTCTGCCGCTGAATGTGACCTGAAACGTGGAACCAATGTTGGCATCACAATATCATTTTCTGTTTGTAAGTAGGGGCCTTGAATTCTGTGATGTCAAATTGTGGAGGGTTTTTTTTTTTTTTTTTTTTTTTTTTTTTTTTTTTTTTTTTTTTTTTTTTTTTTTTTTTTTTTATCCAGAATGTATATGAAAGGTCCAAAGGCTTAAAGGTTTCGATTTTTACAACTTCTGTGCACTTTGTTGTGTACTGAAATTAGCCACAGTATCTTACTTTGATATAGAGTGATGCCTTCCTGTTGAACCAATAGGAACGGAGCACTTACAATCTTCAAAACATTGTGAACAGGAAGTGAGCACTGATGGTGTTCTTGCTGTCCTTCAGCTGGAAACCTATATCCAGCAGCTGGTCCATGTCATAGCATCATGTTCACTACAGTTTCGTTTAACTCATAACTAGTGTCTATAATCTCTGCAATCCACCAGTCACAGTCATACACACACGTCACAAACATCCTCCTCCTGAGGCTGTGAATCTGAATATTATCCTGCTGTTTCTGAGGTGTTGACCGAATGAATGAAATTTCTTCATTGTTTCTCGTTAAGGATACAGGGTAATTTTGCGGCTCAATATTATGTAAAAATAAACACCTATTTCTTTCAGGCACTGTTTACAATGTATATGTTTTACAGATTTTTTTGTTGATATCAGGTAATGCAGCACACTTTCTAAACATCTTACATTTTAATTTTTATAATTTTTTTTCCTAATAAAAATGTTATTTTTTTCTATAATTTAGTTGATTCTGCAATGTAGCTTAGGTCTACTACATAAGTATGGACTGTTGAAAGTCACAGAATAAAATTAGAGCAATGCTTTATAAACTTTAGGAAATATTTGTACCTGAATTCTTAAAAGTACAACTTGGGGGAAATTGTGAATTAAGTTATGAGTCCAATTAAACTGTGCCTCGGAACATTCCTGAAGCGCAGTCTTCATCCTGCAGCATTTCTTCATATTCAAGCTGCCTCTTGGCATTCCTTTTAGCACATCTTGCTTCTTTGGTAACTTGAAGAGCGAATCTTTCATTTTCATGCACCCATTGTCTGTCACACGCAAGCAACTGATCTTCCAAATTACAGCCACATTTTATGCCTAAATTTCTCAGGACTTCCAACCTTCCTATCACTCCATCACTGAATCATATCACTGTGTCTAGTACACCAACTTTTAATGTATGTAGTCCTACAAAAACATTCTTGGGTAATCCTTCCTATATACAATGGTGAAAGTTTCATTTGTACTCTTGAGTGCCCCCATGAAGACGTTTACTAAGCAAAACAGGATGACTCAGGTCTCTAAAAATTGGTTTTATCTCATTCATAACAGACTCAGAAAGAGAATGATTATGATGGTACATTTGACCACTTTCTTTTGCTTTTTGGTAACCGCACCAAGAATCTGCTCCTTTAGGGCAAAGTTGTGAACGTGGTGGTCATCTGTGGACAACTTATGAAAGTATGTGGCCCATACAGATTTTCCCATCGCTGTAACATCATTCAGAGGTGCAGTCCATCTAATAGCCAGTCCATAATAAATCTGAAGAAGATGTATTTCAGTTTCTGTCAGTCTGCCTCGGCCAGACAGAGATTTTCCATCGGATAGCAACTTTCCTTTCATTTCTGTTCGTAGCGTCCTCAATCTAGCATCCATTCTCTTTTGCACATGTCCACAACACTCCAGTTTTGTTACCATGGTATCACCATAAACACTGAACTCATTAATTTTGTTGAAAGCTTTCGAGTCTCCATCGCCTAGGTACTTCGTATATCTAACGTTATAAACAGGCACCAACCTCTGAAATATTTCTAGAGCTCCATCACACTCCATACCTCCACTGTAGACATCATAATTCTTAGAACACTGATGTTCAATACATCCTTCAGTGTTACCATGGCAGATGTGGCAGTACTTAGACAGGCACTCAACATCAACAACTTTTCCATTCTCCAGAGAAGTAGCACTTGAACACCATTCAAGGAACGATATCCTCGACATTGCCATGTCCCATCAACTGCGACAGCAATGTCTCTGGTTCCACTAATATTTACAGTTTCTACTACTGCATGTTTCATAGACGCTTTAGACATAACTGTCAAGGCACCTAAAAGTATTTTTATGTACTTCCTGAACCTACTGGGAGGAAGAGAAAGGTCCATCAAACCACAAAACATTTGAGCAGCCTTTTTTCCTTTTTCTGTTGCACGCATTTCATATACTAACTCCAAATTCACATCATATGAATTATGCACAATGTTCGAAGTCATTTTTGAGGTAAATTTATTGCAGGATCTACACAGAACAACTAATTTTGGCGCTAGACCCTTCCTGCTACTTTGTTGTTCAGTTATTTCCAGGCAGCGTACACCATCACATTGTTTACATTTTGCCACTTCCTTTATCAAAGAAGATAAGATGCCCCCATCATCAACAAGAAATCCACTACAAACACCGTCATTGTTAACACAAAAATTTGAATCGCCAAGAGGTGTGCCATGCAGGAGTTTCTTCCCTGAAGAACTGATACATAGGTTTCTTTAAACAGTGTGGCATGCTTTGTTCGTGAACTGAGTACCATGGAATTTCCTTTTATTGAATTTCTTGATGCGTGTCATAGTTCGTATTTATTGCACACTAAAAGATATGTAGTTCTACAAATATGTGTAGCACTTGGGCAACAAACATTCAGTAACATGTGAACAAACTGCTTCAGTGAAAGAAAAGTAAATACTAGCAGAGATAGTCATTTACAGACACTAGAAACCTGCACTGTTACTAACATATTCAATGTATCGCAAGTGTAATCACTGGAAACACAGTTCTTTTCGAAATAATACTCGTTTCTGTAACAGAAATAAAGGGGCATGGTAGCATACATGACCATAAAGGTAATTTTTCATTTGAAACGATATAATTTATATATCAATGTAATCAGGAAGACTATAGAATTTAAAAAGGTCATAAAAAATATCGAATTTTCCGCCATTTATAAGTACCCTGTATCCTTAAAGTGCGTGCTATATTAGTTCGCCCATCACTTTGAGTCCAAAAATGTGTCTTCTGAATTCCTTTCATGGGTAGTTTGTTTGGACCATTCTGCTCATGAAATTCTTCAATTTCCTCTTTGGACCAAAGAATGAGGTGCTGTGAATGTACAAGATTTCGTGACTCTCATAAAATCCTCGGTATTCTAAATCACAGCTGTATTTGGCCTGGAAAGATTGTTTTGTAGCATGGTGCTTCAGCAGGCCTCCTACATCACAATGCCAATTCCCGTGACCGGTAGCACTGTATACCCAGTCAGTTGGCACAAGCGACTTACTCAATTCAAACAGTTAGTAACAATTTTTAAAATGATTAGGAGCACCATCAGAAGTAACGAACTTCTCTGCCCCTGTTTTCAGTTGAAGAATTTTGCGCATTGGTAGCAAAGGATGTGCTGAGTCATGTCCTGTGTCATCACTTAGGACTGCAACACTTCTGGTCTTGTTTTGAAAATATGTCGCTCGTGTAAAAATTGAAACATGGTCATTGCTCTACCCTTGTACTTCTTGTGGGAGAATTACAGACCAGTTCTCAGTGAAATCACAGTGAAGCACTAAACATAGTTCTTCAGCCTGTACACACTCTTTCACTTCTGTAATGCGTCGTTGTTGTTGTTGTTGCACTTTCTTTAGATGCTGGTGTGTTACTGCTTTCGATGACCATTTGCCAAGTTCACCAATGAAATTGTCAAAGGCAACAGTTTTCATAATTAGTTTATTTTTCTCCCACGTCGCATATGTAATTTCTGCAGAGTTATCTGCTATGTATTCCAGGCCAAGTGTCCATAAAGACAGTCCTCTCTTTCCAGGTCAATCACCACATTCTTCAAACAAACAAACAAGTCTCTTGCTTTACGTCACAGACTACTAGTGACTTCACACTCAAAACCAAGGTGTCATATGTCGCATGCTCCAGCAAGTTCTTCAAAGTTACCACACAAAGTTCAAAATTCATGCAGTACACACATAGACATATCTAGGTGAGTGTGGAACTACCCACTTAGTCCGTAGTGCGTAAAATTTTGATCTTCCAGTATGGGAAGTTGTATAGTTGCTCTTATAAATTGCAAAAGTTTCTTTAATACTGCGAGTCGTGTACCTCTTCACTTTCACAACTTTTTGACCTTCAACTGTTGCAATTACAGTGTCATTTTTGTTGGCACTCTGGCGAGAACAGTACCATTTATCTTCCAGATAAAATGACTGCACTATTTGAACTTGAGCTGCTTCTACAGGATGACCATAATAGGGATCTGGTCTTTCAAAGACTTCTTTTACAGACCTCACATTTCTTGATTTGTCTACCATGTACTTTGATACTGATGGAACGTGGTTCAAAATTGTTTTCTTTGAAAATGTCTCTGGAATAATAGTTAAAACTTGCACTGTAGGGTGCACAATATTCAACAGCTGAAATGATATTTGTGAAAAATTCCTGGCAAGATGTGCAAAAGTGCTTTGGTTCATTTACTTCTGAAGATGGACTTTCTACTTTGAAGAGTGTGGCTGGTTTTGCTGCAGTGTATTCATCCATAGCTTTAGTAACTTTTCTGCACTTTTCGATGCATAGAGCTTATGACTTCACTTCACTGACCACGGTTTCTTAACAGGACTAACACCTACCTCTTTAGTTGATTCAGGATATTTCATTCTTCCTCTGTTGATGCAAAATTTGCATCATCTGCACCATGTGAGGCTTCTCCTTGTTCAGATACTATCATTGTCGTTATTCTGTCAAAACATTTAGAACACACAAAGTCGTCACTGGAAACATCTTCCCTTCGAAACAGTCTTCAAATGAGAACATTTATTCCCAAACTGAACAAAGTCTTTTTTGTTTGTCTTATATATCACACTTCATGAAAACACAGAACTCACTGGATGGTCTCAGATTTCTTAGAAGCCTCTTCAGTAAACAAACTAGCACTGAACAGCTACAATACAGAAACCTGCAGTGAACAACCACAAGAAAGAAACTGATAAGAAATTACAACAACCTGTAAGAAATAACTGCAGCAATGAAAGTGAAAAGAAGTAACTAAGAAATAAACATTGTAACAAAGAAATTAGTTAGGAACAACTTCAATGGAGACATACATTACCCTTGACAGTAAAAAAAAAATTAAATTAAAAACCTGTCCAGCTTAAAAGTGTAAGGTTTCCTTTACAGAGAATGTAGTACTATATGGTACTAATCAACAGAAAAATTGTTCCATAAAAACACGGGAGAACTGCCTGCAGTTCTCCCGTGTTTTTATGGAACAATCAGTACGCTGGGAAAGCTTTAGACATCACAACAGAAAAATGTTTTCTGGATTGACATTTTTGGAAAAAAAAGTTTTTTCTGTAAATTACAAAAAAAAAAAGAAATAAATAAATGAAAAAAAAGCAAAAGGTGATAGTAAAAGAACTTTGGCAAATATGTCAAATGTAATCGCAAAGCAATTTATTATCTTTCAAATAAAAAAAAATAAAAAAAAAAAAACTCTAACAAAATATCTAGAACTGTTTCTGAAATTTGCATCTTTGAAATTGTGTCCACAGTGTCATCTTCAGGGGCCTGTATCTCTGGGCAGGAATTTTTTGGGAGAAAACAAAGAAATACATGTTTCTTACTTACTCCTGAATTTTAACATATGCTAAATTCAATAACATCAGCGACTATGAAGGTAACCCCCCTGCCCGAAGTGATATAGATTATGCCATTAATGTTATTCATGCTAAGTGTTACTTCCAGGCGTGGTGGGGTATATAAACTCATAAACAGAATCTGATGTTGATTGATCCCTGCGAAGCCCATAGACATTATTCATATTCATATGCAACAGCATTATCAGCATCTGATGCAATATAAAGGGGGGTCTCATTGCGAGTGTCCATTTGACCAGCTGGTAGTCATGCAATATAGAGATTTTTTGTGGCATTTGGAGGTGACAGTGGACCGACGGTGGACTGTGTGGGGAATGTGAAGACATACATACTTCTCATCAAGCTTCCAGTTGACCACTTCTGACCACTACAATGGTGGATTGCCTTATTATTGTGCACCACACACATTGTAACCCCTTCACATCCATTCCTGTCATCTGGGAACAAGTAATGGAAACCCTTCAACATTCATTGTCATCCCACACAGTTGGTCAACAGCAGATGAGGTAATTACCGTCCCACATGGAGACTGCCATTAACATCACAAGACAAATTGCTACGTTTGGAGCTGTGCTGTGATCGGATTGCCAATGTTGTGTTCAGCAACGAATCACAGCTCTACCTGGGATGACTGTCATTAGCGAGTATGGTGGCGACATGGGGAGAGGTACCATTCTTCCAGTGTTTTCGAGAGGCGCTGTGGTGTTATTCCTGCTGACATGGTGTGGGGAGCCTTCAGATACAACTTCAGATCACAGCTGGTAGTGATTGAGGGAAGACTGATGGCACAACTGTGTGTCACGGGCATCCTGTATCCTCATTTGTAAACTCTCGTGCCACAGCACCGTGGTCCCCCTAGGGGGCTCGCCGCTCTGGCATGTTCGTGCTTTGGCTACCATGAAGCCCCAGGCTTTGCAGCACCTTTCCCCTTCCGTGCTGCATGTCTATCCTCTTGCTATTCTTTTTCCTCCTCCTAGGAACATGCCTGGGATGTTTTTGGGAATTTTGTGTATTTCTGTATTTTCGGTAGTCGACATCAGAACAGTCTCTCCACTGTTTTTCATTCCTTTTTTTCTTTCTTCATTCCCCTTCTATCCTTCATCCACTTCGTTTGAGGTTCCCCTTTTTCTTCTTCCTCCCTGTGCACTCCTGAAGGCCAGCCCACCCATTTGATCCATAACAGGTGACTGGCTAACCCGTAATTCCCAGCCCTGAGTCGACAGGTAGGGTTCGAATGTATCCCCTGGTACGGGCCACGCCCAAGGAGGGGTGATTGCCTTAGCTCTACCTTCCCAAATTGCCAATTTGACACTGTGAGATGTTCGGGAGGTATGACCCTGAGGCTTGAACAGTCACCTAAGGTGGGTGCGCACCCCACTGAGGGGGTACCCCCAGTTGGAAGGAGCACGCCATTGGAGATGCGGGCAATCGTGGGAGATTTCCTCACAAGGAGCCAATTATCACCTTTACAGCCAACATCTACTAAATAATGGAATGAAGCTCATGGTTCAAAGACCCTCCCAGCTGCAACATGGTTCTTCGTGGTTTTCCGTACGGAAGACAGTCAGTTCTTTGCTACGGTAAATCCGTATATTATTCAGAAAGGTGTTGATACAAATGATGGCCCTGTCATGTCCTGTTCATGTCGAGGCCCATCAAACACTGAATTCTTTGTGTGGTGTTATTTACACTAGGCAGCTCGATGGTTTGACCAAGGCGAAAGTCCAAATGTACCTCCCTGATTAGGGTGTCACTGCCATCCATCGGGTGATGAAACTCTTTTTCTCACTTTTGAGAGAGTGATGCTTCCATCAAAGAAGGCTATAAAGCTATCACAGTCCGTTTCTACATTCTGACTCCCATGTGCTGCCAGTGTTATCGTTAAAACTACACTCGAATATCCTGTTGACACCCGACGAAACATGTAACCTGTGGTGAAGATGAGGATGCTCATGAGGGCAATCATCTGCCTCCTTCTCCCCGCAGTATCAATTGCAAAGGCGACCGTGCAGCCTCCGCCCGATATTGTCCGTGTATCTCGATGGGCAGACCGTCAGAGAGATCCGGGTGAAGGAAAAGTGCCATACACGATCGCTCGCAAGTTGAAAACGCCGTGTTCTGCAATCCGGCACTTGCATTACTGTTCTTGCTACATCTCACTCCATGAAGGAAAGGCCACACAGACATGCAACTTCAAATTCAGCGCCATGGTTGTCAAATTGCCCAACAAACATCTGAGTCTTCCTCTGCCAACCGGTAAGTCTCCAGGAAATCAATCAATTCCTGCCCTGGACTCTGCCGACTGACAGAGGGAGAATTCTGATGCCTCACGTCCACTTGGCCTCTGCCTCCAGGAAACAAAATTGTATCCTCACAACCGCTTTGAGCTCTTGCATTTCTTTCTGGCCCTCTTTAACCTTTTTACTCAGGGATGGCACTCCATCTCGTGGGGGGGGGGGGGGGGGGGTCGTGCTGCTCTTCTGAGATGATGATCATAGTCAAACCCATCTCCCTGACTACATGGCTTAAAGCTGTTGCAGTCCGCATTTTCCTTCCTCACTTCACCTTTTCCCTTTGTACCGTTTACACCCCTCTGTCGTTCGGTGTCACCAGGGCAGACTTCCTCCAGCTTATTGGGCAACTCCCTCGCCCATTTCTGCTGCTCGGTGGCTTTAGTGCACACCATCCCCTTTGGGGCTCTCGTCTTGGCTGACCTTCTCAGTGCATTTAACTTAATCTGCCTTAACATGGAAGCACCCACATTCCTTTCAGACACCACACTCACATATTTCCATTTGGACCTCTCCTTCTGCACTACCCAGCTAGCTCATCGTCTAGATTTGCCCATTCTCTCCGACACATATTCTAGCGATAATTTCCCATGTGCTATCCATTTGCTGAGTCCTACCCCACCTTCATGCACACCCAGATTGCAGCCTTCTAAGGCCAATTGGAATCTTCATTCATCTCTGGCGACCTTTGACGAACAGCATCCACTCACGGTGATCAGGTAGAATATCTTTCAAACATTATCCTTACGGCCGCAGAACGTTCCATTCCTCACACTTCCTCTTTACTGCTCTGTATTTTGACCCATGGTGGACTGAGGCATGCCGTGGTACAGTTCCTGTGCAGAGATGTTCTCTCTGCGATTTTAACCAACATTCTAGGATGGCAAGCTCCATTCGTTATAAGCATTTTCATGCACAGTGCCGTCACGTTCTATGAGATAGGAAAAAAGCTAGCTGGATTTCATTTAGTAGTCCTTTCAACAATTGCACTCCCTTTTCTGACGGCTCTCTGGGACCAAGGCCCATCCGCCCGATTTCTGGCGTGGCTGTAGCACATAATGTCATAATGGATCCTATTGCTATTTCCAATTGGGCCACTATTTTGCGGAGATTTCGAGCTCCTCCCAGTATTATTAGGGTTTCCTCAATCGGAAACGAGTGGAGGAGGCTGGGGCGATACCCTTCTCTTCTCAGAATTTACAGTGCTACAGTGGCGTCTTTACTATGTGGGACCTATAACGTGCTCTCACTTCATCCCCATACTCCGCCTCAAGGCTCGACGATGTTAACATTCAGATGTTGCAGAACCTTTCTCTTGAGGGCAAACACTTTCTCCTTCATACATACAATTGCATCTGGGCAGAGGGCACGTTTATCACATGCTGATGTGAAGCCACTGCCACACCCGTACCTAAGCCCAATAAGGACAAACACATTCCTTTTAGTTATCACCCCATTTCTCTCACCAGCTGTGTTTGCAAGGTGATGGAACGTATAATTCATGCCCGGCTGGTATGGTGGCTCGAGTCTCTCAATGTACTAACCACTGCACAGTGTGGATTTCGCAGTTGACCAACTTGTGACTTTGTCAACCCATGCATGAATGATTATCTGCAGAAATAACAGACTCTGGCTGTGTATTTTGATTTGGAGAAAGCCTACACCACCTGCTGGAGGACTGCTATCCTCCGTACTCTCTACATGTGGGGCTTCCATGAGTACATACCCCGATTTCTTCAGGAATTTTTAAAAGACCAAGTTTTCAAAAGTATGTGTGGGTTCTGCCTTGTTGGATACCTTTATCCAGGAAAACAGTGTGCCTCAGGGCTTCCTCCTGAGCATCATTCTCTTTGCTGTCGCCATCAACCGTATTATGGCCTGTCTCCTGCTGGACATCTCTGGCTCCCTTTTTGTTGACGGTTTTGCCATCTATTGCTGTTCTCCACGCACTTGTCTCCTGGAGTGGCATTTTCAGCATTCTCGATCATCTTTACTAGGAGAGTATCAACAGTAGTTTACTCTTTTCCACTAACATAATGGGTTGTATGAATTTGTGGTAGCACAGTTGTTTCCTTCCAAAACTTTCAAGTCCAGGTATGTTAGGAACTCCTGTACCTCCACGTACAATGGCTACAGTGAGCCAACCATTACCATGATCAATACTAAAATTAAGTCTACAACCGCAGAAAACACAAGGTCCATCGACCAGTGCAGTAGCAGCAACACTCTTAACTGGTATGCGGTTCTTCTTGTTTCCAGATGTTGTGGCGAACTCGATGTTCTCGATGGTTTTATAAACTGTGTGTTTAGAACGGCGGCGACATTCTCCTGTAAGGCATCGTGGCGGCGTTCAATGCAGTTGCCTGCGCAGCAGCAGCAGCGCAAATGAGCCTCTGCGCGGCTCTCGCTCCCTTATATATTATATGCAGTAGCTTGGACTTAGAATATTTTCACAGTGCCAGCGGAACGTTATCCCGGATGTGTACACTGGGTGTTCTAGATGTGCGAGTTCGCTGGCGCGCCGCCACAATTGCGTAAGCCAGACGCGGCTGCAGGAGGTCAGCGAGTTCAAGCTATAAGTCTATTAATAGAACAAAACTGTTCTAAACACACAGTTTATAAAACCATCGAGAACATCGTGTTCGCTACAACAGCTGAAGACAAGAAGAACCGCATACCAGTTAAGAGTGTTGCTGCTACTGCACTTGTCGACGGACCTTGTGTTTTCTGTGGTTTGTAGGCTTAATTTTAGTATTGACATTAATGGTACTTACGACCAGAAAATTCCATTTTTTGAAACTACGAAATTCCTAGGGCTCATGCTCAATAGGAAACTTTCTTGATCCTCCCACATGTTGTACTTGTCTTACCTGGCCAACTGCTGTACGTAGTCCCTCACTGCCCTACCTGTCCTCTGCAATACTACCTGGGGAGCGGACTGGACCACTCTCCTCTGTTTCTACCAGTCCCTTGTCTGTTCGAAACTATGTTATGGGTGTTTTGTTTATGCATCTGCATGTCCATCCCTCTTAAGCCATCTCAATACCATCCACCATCGTGGCATCCGTTTGGCCACTGGTGCCTTTTACCCTAGCCAGGTTGAGAGTCTGTATGCAGAAGCTGTCGAACTACTTCTGCCATACTGCTGCGAGTTTCTCCTCAGCATGCTGTTCGTCTGCCCTGCCTGGGCACCCATCCTACGCCTCCTCCTTCAATGACTCGTTTGACTGCCAGTATCAGGTGTGTCCCTCTTCTGTTACCTCCTGGAGTTCGATTTTGACTTTTTCTGCGGCAGCTTAACTTCATGCGACATGCCGCTTTGCCAGTGGGTGTGAACCCTTCAGCACCTTGGCATCATGTGGTGGCCTGTGTTCGCCTTTGCCTTCATTCGTTTCCTAAGGGCAGTACTGCAGCCTCGCTCTGCCACCCTAAGTCTCTTGACCTTCACACAAAACTTCGCAATAGTGCTTTTGAGTACGCTGATGGTTCTCGGGCTGACAATAGTGTTGGGTGTACCTTGGTCATTGGCACTGACGTTTGTCCATATTGCCTTCCGGAACACTGTTCAGTATTTACAGCGGAGCTCTTTGCCCTCTATCAGGCCACTCAGTACATTGGGAGATACAGGCTTTTCAGTTGTCACCTGCTCAGACTCTCTGTGCCCTTCAGTGCTTCTGTATGCCGTACGCTGTCCATCCCGTAGCGCAACAGGTCCAGGAAAGCTGTCACTTACCCACTCTTGATGGAGCCACTGTGATGTTTGTGAGTTCCTGACCACGTCAGTCTGACAGGAAACGAGGCTGCTAATGCTGCTGCCAAGGGTGCAGTTCTCATACCTCAGCCTGCTAGTTCTTACATTCCCTCCGATGATATCTGTTGCTATCTGTCAGCAGGTGGTGTCACTTTGGCATCACCACTACTCCTCACTTCATGGGAAAAATCTCGGGGTTATTAAGCTTCTGCCAGCGGCTTGGATGACCTCCTCTTGGCGCTCTCACAGCGAGGAGATCATTTTAACTACTTTGTGTATTGGGCACTGTCTTTTTAGCTATTGCCATTTGTTAAGTGGTGATCCCCCACCACTTTGTGCTCATTGCCCTCAACATTTAATGGTTGGCCATTTCCTGCCCCCTTTTTAAAAAATCTTTAGGTTAGGACCTCCATTTCTTTATGGCGCATTTTATTTATCTTGCTCTAAGTCCCTGTTTTTAGTTGTCATCCCTTCTGTCGATTGGGCTTAACGTGTAGTCATTTTTAACTCCTTTTTTCGTCGTCATGTTCTATGTTTCTGAAATGGGCGCATGTGACCCTGCTTGTTTCTGCCTGTTAAAAAAATAAAACAATGCCATGGTGCTATTTTCCAGCAGGTCAGAGCTCATCCACACATGCCATGCTTGTGTATGAACTGTCTGTTTGATGGTAAGGTACGCTCAAGCCAGCGAGGTCCCAAGACCTGTCCTAGACATAACATGTGTGTTACCAGCTCGGACATCAACTCGTCCCTGTGCCAGCAGTTGCAGGCCAACTTGCCTCTGGAGAGGAGGCATCTGCTTTGGCAGCCTTACCTACTAAATTGGTGCATGCATCTAGGGTGGTAGTGCAATGCCATATTGATAAGTGAGCTCTTACTGCTGAGTTATTTAAAAATTTGAATCGATTTCCTAATCACTGAAGTAACATCACATGTCCTGTCAACCCATGAAGTTTCATTTCATTTTATCCTTCCCTTCCGGGTGCTTCATTCTTTCTTTCATTAGGCGTAGATAGGAGGCATCTGCTTTGGCAGCCTTACCAACTAAATTGGTGCATGCATCTAGGGTGGTAGTGCAGTGCCATATTGATAAGTGAGCTCTTACTGCTGAGTTATTTAAAAATTTGAATCGATTTCCTAATCACTGAAGTAACATCACATATCCCGTCAACCCATGAAGTTTCATTTCATTTTATCCTTCCATTCCGGGTGCTTCATTCTTTCTTTCATCAGGCGTAGATAAATTTTTTGCATTTGTAAAAGTTTCCTATTAGAGGATTGGCAGGCACAATGCTTTACACAGTGAAAGTGACAACACGGTAGGAGCCGACAATGCAAGTTCAGTTGCCATTTGTGTATTTCTGATGGGAGCAGTCCAGCCCGCACACTGGCAACTGCCATCTGCTTTAAGTAGGATGGTAAATAGCATTGTTGTTACTTTGCTTGGCTTGGTCACTTACAGCATTTTAATTATTCTGTTTCTTTTTTTATTAAGACAAAAATTTCTTGACTTGCACATGAAACACATTGTTTTTTCACTATTGTTCTGGTTCTGGTAAAACCAATATGTGGACTCTGAATATTTTTGACTCTGTATCAAAGCATAGTGCATCTGGATATTTCTTTTATTGTATGAGCTGTTGATACATTTATTTCTATTTGCATCTAATACTTCATTGAAAGTGCTCTTATCATATGTATCACTGAGGCAGTCATTTTTTCCATTTACAGATTTATATTGGGATGAATGTACTTTTTAATAAAAGTCGCTTCAGTGTATTAATTAATATGAAAATAATTAATAGTAACAACATCTGATGGTATCAGGGGTAGTAAATTGGACCATAAATGTGTCGGTGGCAGAAGTAGTGGGCACATCTTGCAGCTGGGTCTTCTGTGGGGATATGATCCCTGTGGCAAGAGATTGGATTGGGAGTGGTATAGGGATTGACCAGCATGTTGTGGAGGTTAGTTGTGTGACGGAACACTACTTCAGTAGGTATGGGAAGGATCATGGGTAGCATGATTTCAGGGCATGAGTATAGCTAATGGAAGCCCTGACAAAGGATCTGGTTCAATTGTTCCACTCTGGAGTGGTACTGTGTGACGAAAGGGGTACTCCTTTGTAGCTGGTTCTTGGGGGTGTTGTGTGTGTGTGTGTGTGTGTGTGTGTGTGTGTGTGTGTGTGTGTGTGTGTGTGTGTGTGTGTGTGTGTGTGTGTGTGTGTGTGTGTGTGGGGGGGGGGGGGGGGGGGGGGGGTGGTATGGCAAGGGAACAAGGGAAATCTGTTTGTGGATTAGGTCTGGGGGATTATGCCTGACTGTGAAGGCCTTTGTAAGACTTCTAGCTTATGAGGTTAGGGAATTCTTGTCACTGCAGATACGCTTTCCTCAGATGGCCAGGCTTTATGTGGGGGGGATTTTTAATGTGGAAGGGATGGCATCTGTCGAAATGCAGGTATTGCATATCTGTGACCATTTATGCTGCTCTTCTTTGTACATTTTCAACATCCCCTCTTCCTCTTATTGGTATGGGTCCCACTACTTCAGCAGTAGTCTAGGTTGGGTTACATGAGTAAGTAAACTTCTCTGTAGACTGATGGCATGTACCTAGTTTTCTACCAATAAGCCAAAGTCTGCCACCAGCTTTACCTACAGTTGAGCCTATGTGATTGTACCATTTCACATCTGCATAAAGACAAAGGTATTTGTATGAGTTGGCAGAATCCAGTCCTAATCTGTTGATATTGTAGTCAAAGGACACTACATTTTTAGTTTTGTGAACTGCAAAATTTTATGCTTCTGAATATTCAAAGTGAATTGCCCACCTTGGCTTCAATTCAAAATCTGACTGAATATTTGTGCAACTTTTTTCTGGCAGGACATTATTACAGATAACTCCATCTACAAAAATTCCACAAGCCTGCAAAGATCATTAACATACAACATGAACAGCAAGGATACCCACACACTTCCCTGTGCACATCTGAAATTACATCTACATCTCTCAGGACTCTCCATCCAAGATAACATGCATTCTCCCTACCAAGAGACCCTCAGTTTAGTCTCAAATTTCAACAACATAGCTGTAGGATAGATTGCTACTCATCATACAGATGATTCAAGACTCTACAGCAAATGGATATTGACAATAGTTCTGTGGGTCACGTCTGCTACCCTTCTTGTAGACAGGTGCGTCCACAGTATATTATAATTAATAGAGGAACAACTGGATTGCAAATTCAGCATAGAATTTGATATGGATTTCTGTGTGTCCTAGAGTTTTGTTCAATTTCAGTGTTTGCAGCTGTTTCTCAACACTACTGACACTATCATTTGTTTCACCCATAACTTCAGTGATGCAGGAATTACCAGTAAAGTGGGTCAGTACTCTTTGTGAAAGAACGTTTGAAAACAGGAATTAGTTCCTGTCTTACGATGAGTGTCTAGACACTGACTTTGTCCAGAATTTCTTTGGGTTTTGTGAGAAATCTTTAGATAGTATTCTGCTGTGGCAGTTGTTGGAGGCTTCAAAGCCAAACGTGTTTCATTCTGCACCACTCTATCTATAACCCTACGCTTTTTGCACATACTATTCAGTAGTCTGCATCTTTAGAACACATGTAATCAACCTTTTTT
This sequence comes from Schistocerca americana, assembly GCF_021461395.2. Taxonomy (NCBI): domain Eukaryota; kingdom Metazoa; phylum Arthropoda; class Insecta; order Orthoptera; family Acrididae; genus Schistocerca; species Schistocerca americana. The sequence continues at coordinate 134,564,525 of NC_060127.1, forward strand.
ATGTACTACCCACTTTCGCTTCTCTGTTAGTAATAAAAATAGTGTTGTTAGTAATAAAAATAGTGTAATTGCCCATCGGTTCCACAGTAATGACAATTTTTAATGTAGAGAAGTAACTTTAGTGTTATAAAATTTATGTGGTGGAGCTACAGCAAGTTAAGTCGTATTATTATTATTATTATTATTATTATTATTATTATTATTATTATTATTATAATGACCTACTAACTACTTTATCAAAATTTTATGAAATACTAATGAAAATATTTTTATATCTGCTATTGCCCACTGTGAAAGATGTAAAACCCACTAATGTGCAGTGGGGACCAGGCTCACTACCACTGATTTAGAAATTTTTTACAATGGCTGTATACCTCCCATCATGAACTATTCTACTCAGTACATAGCTGTGAAGTGCATGGCCAACTATTCTTTTAACTTGAGCCATGGTTCTTCTACACCAGGAGCGGCCAGAAACTCCGCATGCAGATGGTGCCCTGGCATGCAGATCACTGTCTGTACTCTGTTTGCACACTTGTGCCACCATTCTGATATGTTGTCTGAGTGAGTGAACTGTAAATGTACCACTTAGACAGCAGAACAGCTTGCTACCATGTTTTGCTATATAAGAAAATTTGAAAAACTTAAGCTATGTCTCATGAAGAGAAGTGTTATACTGTTACTGACTGTTGGCACAAGAGCATACACCTGGAAGAAAAGAGGAAAAAAAAAAAAGTTTGCAACTGCATTGCACCAGTAATATTGTGCAAGCCACATTGTTCCTTATAAAATTCTTACAGTGTTTCAACTGAGATACAGAAAGAGGCAAAAACAAATAGTCTCTATAGCATGCTCTGAGGGATGGACTAATATTATCACAATTACATGTGAAAGAAAAAATTCTCTACTGATTGTGCCGTGGCTACAATTTTTAACAAAATGAATCAAAAACAAAACAAAATTCTCATCATTATTTAATTGCTTTTGCTTTGCTGAAGCCAGAATAAAATTGATATTGGTGCAAATGTCACACACACAAGTTGATTAAAAAAGGATATGCCTTTGGCTGCAGATGGACAAGTGCACATTCAACTAATATCACAAACTGGTTTGAAAACATCTGAAAAACAGATGCAAGGTTGACAGTGTTCTGAAAAAGATTTGGAAAACTGTTCCTGTATTTCTTCCAACACCAAAACAAATTGTACACACTTTTTTTAACACCAGAGAGATTAGGGAAATGGGTGGTCTTCTTTGTCCTGTCCTTCATGCTGCTGGCACTGCTGTCCCCCTATCTACAGGTCCCCCTCTTGGCCAAGAATATACCAGTTGATGTCCAGGACCACTGACGGACACTGCAGTGATTTAAACAACACCCTTCATAGACCTCTTCACTTAAACGTCTCCATGCTAAGGCTCCGTACCATATTTAGCAGAGTAGAAAGGAACATTGTATTTCCTCCCTGGTGACGTATGCCTCTTCATTGCAGGTTTGGTTCAAGCTCCGTAGCCTTCTGGGTTGCCAATGACAGTCAACTGTCCAGGGTCTTAACCTCCAAGGTGCTCTCTGCAGTGATCTATTGGTCCTTGCAGAACACCTCGTGACACACTTTGTGACAGCATCAGCATCCTCTTCCTGTCCTACTACCTTTCTCTGGCAGAAATGCAGAGTTAAAGCAGACCCCCCCCCCCCCCCTCTGTTTCAGCCCACACCTTCACTGAATGGGAATTCTTGCAGGCTCTTACCTCTTCATGAGACATAGACCCAGGCCTGGATTCCATCCACAACCAATGATGGAACACTTGGACGTTCCCCAGAGGCGACATCTCCTCAGGGTCTTCAGCTGCATTTGGCTCACGGATGCTTTTCCGCCACAATGGCAAGACAGTATAGTTATCCTCGTCCTTAAGCCTGGGAAGAACCAAATGTCTCTTGACAGCTACTGCTCGATTAACTTGACAAATGTACATAATAAACTGCTAGAGTGGATGGTTTAGATTATGTTGGATACACGAATCTCGGGACTTTTTGTCCCTGTATCAGAGTGGCTTCTGGGGAGGACGATCTCCAACTAACCATCTACTCAGATTGGAAACGGCCACCCAACAGCCTTTCACTAACTGCCAGCATCTTGTTGCAGTCTGTTTTGACCAACATAAGGCATACGACATTGTTGGCACCATCACATTTTAGTTACCCTCCATGACTGGGGCTTCTGTGGCCCCATTCAGATTTTTATATGAGAATTTTTATCTCACTGGCTCTTCAGGGTTCAAGTTGGCATTTCACTCAGTGCCCCTAGGATTCAGAGGAATGGTATCCCACAGGATTCTGTCCTGTCACACACTTCCTCATAGTCATCAGTGGGCTTCAAACCTCTGTTGGGTCTCTGGTTACCCCGGTGTTGTACACTGACGATTTTTGCATATGGTGCAGCTCCCTCTCGGTAGCATCTGCTGAGCACTGGCTCCGAGGTGCCTCTGCATGGGCCACCTCTCGTTGCTCCCAGTTTTCTCCCTCCAAAACACAGGATATGCATTTTTGTCATCGACCCACAGTACACCCAGATCCAGAACTTTATTTAGGCGACCAGCTCCTCGATGTTGTAGCACAGTCCCATTTCTTGGGCCTTATTTTGAATAAAAAGCTGACGTGACTGCCACACATTAGTTACCTAAAGACTGCATGCATGCGGAAGCTTAATGCTCTCCATCTCCTGGCCCACACATCATGGGTTGCAGATCGTGCCACTCTTCTCCATCTTTACCGTCCTCTGCTATTGTCCAGACCAGATTATGGTAGTCAGGTTTATGGCTCAGTGGCTCCTTCTACTTTGTAACTACTTGACCTTGTTCACCATTGTGGGGTGCTGCATATGGCTATTGGTGCCTTTCGCACTAGTCCCGTTGAAAATCCCTCACAGCCCTATGGCTTTCTGGCACCTTGTGTGTGCTTTCCTTGCAAAGTTCAAGGGTGCCACCATCATCTACACTGATGCTTCTAAGACAATCGATAAGGTGGGATACGCTCCTACTGGGTTAGAACACCATTTATTGCTGGGTTCATGTAATGTGTTCACAGCAGAGCTTCTAGCCATTCACAAGGCCCTCCATTTTGCTTCTCAGGCCTCCGTCCGCAGTGTTTCAATTTGTTCAGACTCAATGAGCAGCCTGCAGGCTATCGACTGATGCTCATCACCCTTTGATCTTCGCTATGCATGACCTTCTGTCTGACCTTGGCCATGCCACCTGTTCTGTTGTCCTTCTCTGGGTCCCAAGTCATGTGGGCATCTGAGGGAATGAACTGGCTGGCTGTTTGGCTAGAGAAGCAGATACGTAACCCCTCCATTTCCTTTCATGATTCTAGCTGCAGATGTGTGGATATACATCAACTGTCTCTTTGCCCGAAAGCGGAATGACATCTTGTGTGCCACTGCTCATGTTAATAAATTCTGCACTACCATGGAGTCTACTGCAGTTTGGTGCTCTTCCTTCCATTCCTCTCGGAAGGAGACCACTGCTTTATGCCATCTAAGCATTGGTCATATCGGGCTCATCCATTGTTTCCTCCTGCACAACGATCGACCCCAACAATGTGGTTGTGGAGCCAGACTGACGGTATCCCACACATTGGTGGAATGTCCCCTTCTTTCGGCCCTTTGTGCTAAGTATAGTCTTTCTGATTTATTAATTTTAATATTAGCAGATGATTCAAAGATGTTTTCTCCGTGAAAGTGGTTTTTAATTCCAGATGTAATGGTTTACTTTTCTCTTGGAGCAGGGGCAGGTTGGTTGTAGTTGGGACCTCTCTGCATGTCTAGGACCCCATGACAACCATGGAAAGACCACCCTTTTTCCCAGTTTTTAGGTTTGATCTCACGTTTTGTGCCTTTTAGTGTGTGTGTGTGTGTTTTAATTTCATTATTGTATAATTTGACTCCCCTGACTGGATCTGTCCACTTTTAGCGGACACTCTTTCTTCTGTGAGTAACTTCGAAATTGCAGGACTGATGCCCTCATCGTTTGGTCCCTTAAACCTTCTTAATCAGTCAGTCCGTAGACATCCATTCCACAATGTGATTTTCATTTTAAATGCATCCACCTTTCCCATTAAATCATATGGTAATTGCTTGTCACCATTCAGCGTCTTACTGATTGAGTTCAAGTGTGTAATCAAGTCAATTAAAAATGCAAGATCTGCATTTCATCTCAGATCTTCTAGCATTGGTTCCTGCTTTCCTTTTTCCTTCATAAGTCTTAACTCGAAAAATCATTCCATGTGTGTCACTCGACTTAGTAAATCACGTCTCCATACTGTTTCTGCAGTTCCATCAAAAACTGTTGAAACTGACTATGTAATAACCGATAAAACTTTGAACAACTTTCTGTTCAGACCACTAGTTTCATGACATCTTCTATACGTGCAAATTTAGCACAAAGTGCTTTTTGATGAATAAAACAATGAACTCCATACAACCCATCTGTTGATCGTCGTAGTCTTTTGTGCTACAATGCTACCGGCCCATTTTGTGTCCCTCGTATTGCTGCTCCATCATTAGTAACTGAGACCGACACATTCAAATTCAGATCAATGGCATGAATTGTCTCTTTAACAGCTTTCAGCAAGTCAATCCCTCTAATTGTGTCTTTCATTGGCACCAAATCTAGCAGTTCTTCCTTCACGTACAAACTACTGTTGACTCCGCAATCATAAATCACAAGTTGTGCCATGTCCAGTATGCTGATCAACATGTCCAAAGCAATCAAGAATGCAGCGAGCTTGCTGGCACTGTCAATCAACTGTTTGTAGTCATCTGCTGCCATAAAGCTGTGCAGTGAGTTATTGTATGTCACAAAATACTAATTTTGGAAAACTTTGCTACTTCCAGTAGCATTAAAAGTTCTGATGCCTCAACAATGCACCATTTAATGAACTCATGATCGCTGAAAAGTTTATTAACTCAAGCAATTTTGACTGCTGTTTCATAGCTTGCTTTTGTAGACTGGCTGGCTGGCTACAAGTAAGATAAAATTGACCGGACTGTAAACACATTGTATCTCTACAAAAAGATATGTGCAAATACAAACTGCACAAATACATTCATTTTCATGATTATCCACAGTGAGATTATATGAGATGATTATAAAATCTGTACTACTACTACTACTACTACTAGTAGTAGTAGTCTTGTTTGTGGTTCTTTTTCCATTCTACTATTTCATTGTTGCTAGTTTTAATGTTATGTTGTGTTTGCATAAGTTATGTGTGTGTTTTCCTGTCTTGTGTAACACTGTTTAGTTGAATAAAATTAAGAAAATAAAAAGTTAAGTTTGCCCTAGTATGTAAATAATTGAATTGCTTCTGTCAGCTTCTGCAGAAGTGATAGAGCTATTAACAGTGTCCTGTTTGTTCCTCGTTATGGACTAGTCTTAAAAATGAAGCTGTAAAAATAAAAGATATTAGAATTTCTGTATGTATGTGAATTCACAGCAATTTTTAAAAGTTAACTGTCAAGCTTCTGAACTATAGTTGTCATCAAAGTTCAGAGCATCATTACATGTACTTTAGTAAACTGTTTCTTGATATGTAACTGATTTTTTTCCACAGCTGAAGACACAAGTGATGTAAAGGCTATTGTGCATGGAATACTGGGTGGAATCCCTATTCCATTCCACATACCAAATCCTGATGCTTGCCAGAACTGTGGTTTAACATGTCCTCTACATAAGGGAGGTACTTACACGTATTTCGAGAAACTGCCTATTAAGCGGACGTACCCGCAGGTCAGTGACAGTATAGTATGTATGTTAGTGGTAATTTGTCTGTAAGTAGCGTCATATGTTACTTAAGGGAATACATTCAAGCACGTTAACACAAATGTTTTCGTGTTGAACGCTTACAATCCTTCCACGTTTTTACTAGTATGACCTTTTTATATGACTATCTTTATCTCTTAGTGCTAATTTAATTTGTAAATATAGCTGCAAAAATGTTTTGACAATATTTGTAACTCTCCCACAAAAAAAAAAAAAAAAAAAAAAAAACGAATCACACTAGTTTTGTATAACACCATCTCTAACCTTGATAATGGGCTTATATCGACAACAAAGAGTGTCCACAAGTTTCTTTAGGCGAGCCATATTCAGCTGAAACCGCTCGTTGATGATCAGATTCTGTAGAACTACTGAACTGCAGGAACGTTGAGTACTAGATTTCACCTGCTCTTCCAAATATCTCGGGCATTTTCTAAGGGACTAATATCAGGTGGTTTAGTGGGTCAGTCGAGGTGTAAAAGGGTGCTAGGGTGTTTGTCAGGAACGTGTGCATACAGCCCTGTGAACATGGCTGCCTTGTACAGAAAATGGGAATGTCCACTGCATGCCCAACATGAATTTATATAAGGAATGGCAACTTGTGGTCACAGAGGATGTTCAAATAAACATCCTGGTAGCTGTTCATAGTAACCTGAATGAGTGGTCCCAGCCGATAGTACGAAAAACACCCTCAAAGCTACACAGAACCATCTCTGCCCTGAAAAACTCTTACCACACATATTACAGATTGAAAACCTCACTGGGCCACCGTGCATGCGATGCATTGAATAATTTGAAAAGAGGGAAATTTGTAAATTGAGAGACACACTACTTGTGCCCTCCCCCCACCACCAGTAACAGTCTAGTTTCTGTATTGTGTGCCCACTGAAGACGTCCAGCTTTTCGGGTTGCTCTTAACAATGGATTTTCACAAGGTACCAGACTCCAGATGTCTATTGCATGCAGTTCCCTCCACAATATTGGCTCGGAAACTGGTTGAGATGGACTTGCATTCACTGTCAGCAGCCGTTCTTGTTGAATTTGAAACTAATTGTCATAGAGACTGTGTGAACTCGTTTCCAGCCCCTGTTAGTTAGGATCTTTTCTTGGCCACTGTTCTTACACGGGTGAGAATGGTGTACCATTCCTTGAACAGTCGGCAGGTATACACAAACTATTTGGGCAACTTCCTTCATGGTGTGGTGCGTGCGTTCATTCTGTCGCGTCTTCACGTTGACCTGTCTTACAGCACTCGTGCCATACAGCTTGCTGGTACATACATGCATACATACTGCTTCACTGCTATGATTTATGTCAGCAGTGCAGAGTCACATTATTACATTGTACCAGGTCTGCAATCTCTACAGTGCTTCAAATTGATCAATGTACTCTTTTAAGGAGATGGCTGATACTTTGCCCCATGTGCTTGTATTGTTTAGTGAAATTTACTGAATTGTCATTTTCAAAGGTTGTGTTAATTCCCACAAATTTTGGATATATTGACTGGATTTTAATTTCTTGTAACTCTTGGCATTTCAGAATGTGTTACTTCCAGGACTTGGCAATTAGTTCTGTGCTCCAGTTTTGCCAAACATTTGTACATTCCTAACTGAAATAATGACATGTATGAGTCAGCCAGATGACGATGTTCAAAAATGTTTAATGTTGTCTGCCATAATGGAATTAGGCTGGTCACAGGGCATTTATGACCAGCCACTCTGCCAGGCACTTCAGGGTGAACTGTAGAGTAGTCGTGTAGATGCAGAAACCTGAGTGCAGATACATCAACAAAAGGGGAGTGCAGAAGTTGCTATGTAACAATCCCCCTACGGCTAGTTACCTTGCTGTCAGGTCAATGTTGTGCAACTCTGGGAGTGGCTGGTGGTGGGGGACCATATGAAGTGGTCAGTAAAAGAAACTGTTCGGCTGTGTCAAACTTGTACCAGCAACACCATCATCATTCAGAATAGAGCATTGCCATTTAACAGAGGTTTATGTACTCCAGCAGTAGGACCCTTCACTTTGCTTATTTACCCTGTATACTACAATGTAATGGAGTGTTTTAAAAGTGAATTAAAATCAGTCTTGGCTCCAGTAAAATGTTTATAGGCAATGGTAACTGGTTTTGATCAAAATGTGTTCATGTTCAGGCATATTACACCATGATGGCAGGCGGTGGCAAGGAATGGAGCAGATATTGTGGATCCACGAACATCAACTTACTTTTGTTGATCCATGGTATCTGCTCCATTCACTGCCTGCCTTCATGGTGTAATGTGATTTGAATGTGGTCACATGTTTCATCAATACTACCAATATTCACCATGAGAAATGTTCTCAAAAATAATTAATAGACAGTATTTTATAATCTATAAGATGGGGAAAAAGCCTGCCCTCTATTTTAACTGATGAGACTAGTGTGGAAAAGCTTAAAAATATTTTGCTGATTTTTAACCTATGCTGTTTGTAGTGTGTTTGAGAGGGACTGGCACATCTTTATGACATCACCCACCCATGTTTGTCTACTGTACATTAAGTCCCTTGTACTGAGTATGATGAAGTTTTGGGCCTGACAGTTTACGTTATCTAAAATTGGAGGGAGGGATGGATGGATGGATGGATGGATTGATTGATTGATTGATTTTAAGAAATGTTTTATTCTAAGAGATATTTTATTCTTTGTTGTTTTTAAGCACACATGTAAGATTTGAGAAAGGGTATTACAAATCTTGATATAGTATGTCCATGTTAACACTATTTAACACTATCACCATTTACATAATTTTTGAAACCCAGAGTTTTTTTATTTTATTTGTACTTACTTTTTTTGGAGGGGGGGGGGGAGGGGGGGGCGGCAATACAGATAAATGTGTTGCGTTTTGCTGCCCCACTTCATCAACACCATGTTCTTATTACTGGTTTGTTCACTTCGTGAAATCATTTTTGCAGGTGTCTGTTGAGGTGAAATGGCAGCTTGAGGACAGTAATGGCAAAGTAATTTGCTGTGCCCTGATCCCCAGTAGGATTAAGTGAGGCTACGTGTGGTTACAGTGGCTAAAATTTGGCTGTGATGTTCGCCCAAGCTCACATGGAAGATAAATTCTTTAGGACACCTGTCATCATTATTCCAGTTACCCTCCTTCATCAAGCAGACGTATGTGTTGAGACGACGATGATGGTAACCTGTTTTTCCCCCTTAAAATCTTTCATAGGAACATGCTGTAGTTAATGCCACAATTGCCCAGTGACAGGAGGAGTGAACTGGAATTTTATCGGGCATACAATGATTTTATTCAGAATAATATATTTTTTGTATAATTCCTCTTAATATAGTTTGGAAATAAAATGTTTTAGCCTGAAAGTCTGTGATTTATCAAATTTCTTACTGTGTCAGTGATGATACTTCTTGTTGTCTGTACATGTATAAACAAACTTTATAATATTGATATTCCACATGTTAAAGTGTACATTTTAGAAAACTATTTTTCTTGTAAATGAGAATAAATGTAATGTTTCTCAAAATTGTATAACATTTGAAATGTAGAAAATTTCCTCTACACTAACCTTTGGCACAAGATGCAACTGACCAGAGCAAGCAACATAACTGCTCTGTGATATGGGCTACATTCTGTACTTGGATGCAACTATCTAGGTTTACCAGCTCTCATTGTAGTGGGCTCTAAATGCAGAAGTTGCCCCATAAGCACAATACAGCACACATGTTGTATAGGAGATTTAATGTGTGGAGGTTTATCATTTATTCTACACATTAGTGAAGCAGCCCTCAAGAGTGTTGTACAAATAAAAAAAAAAGTTTTTACTTAGCTGATAACAGTAGCCATACGCTTGTAAGGGTAAGTAGTGTGCCCTTTGCTTCCTCTGGCCCTTGAACCGAGTTATCCTTCAGCTTTTAGGGGGAGATACAATTTTATGTGGACTCAAAACCACTGTGTGTCTCGGCATTTTCATATTAACAAATCATTGGTGGAAGTGGAAAAAGTAGTTCAGGGACAGAAAAATCTTAGGATTGAGTGGTGACTGAACTGCAGTCCTCAAAATCAGTCGCTTGACATTTAGCCATCTGGCTCCTCATTGTTGATCTGCATGGTAACTAGTTCTGTTAGGAAACTCCACAGTGGAATGAAAGCTTTTGATCACTATTAGGACCCACAAACTACTATTAAACAGTTTTATCATTGCTAGAAAACTTTGTAAAAGTTTGAAGATGAACATTTCTGCTTATGATTGCTAACAAATGTCAAATAACCCGTGTTCAAAAGTTACATAAAGAATTTTTACCCACACCTCATCAAATGTTTTACAGTTACAAGCAAGTTCTTGAAATTGTGTGTTTCTGAAGAGTGAACACTCTTTTGGGCCAGTGTGAGATCCTTTAAAGTGTTCTTATTCTTAATATTGAATTTGTGAACTGAGCTTCTGTTGAATATCTTTCTTCTTTGGTATATCTGTCTTAATAGGAAGTATGCTTTCCTTTGTACTGTGCCGGTTCTGGTAATCTGTTCCAGCTCCCCCCCCCCCCCCCCCCCCCCCCTCTCTCTCTCTCTCTCTCTCTCTCTCTCTCTCTCTCTTTTCCTTGCAATCATTCCTTTGATGTGTCTTCATTGTGGATAATTTCTGTGCAGTATATATCCCAGCCGAGACATTTTCTTCATTCTTACTGTTTCTGGCAGTTTCCATTCCTCTTCTATTACAAGGTGAGTGCTTGACCTCAAATTTCCAGAGCCACACAAAAATGTGCTTATAATATAAATTTCTTATTCTAGAAACAGCCGTGAACAAAATTGCACATTTTGCCATGAGAAAAATTAGAATGAATGTGAAGAAACAAAATATCAGTGTAATAGGACAGCTTGTGGTTTTTATGTGTAATACTTGTAGAGACTGAGCATTAGGTGAAGCGGTTTCCTTCTTTGGGTTGACAATCTTCAACTGCCAAACAAAGATCAGTCAAATCCTTGCTATCATGTTTACTAAGTTCGTTAAATAGCTCCTGGTCATACGTACGAAATCATTTTGGCACTCTGAACAATTGCAGACATAACTTTGTAAAGAAACCACTGCACACAACACACTGAGTAACACGGACAGCAAAATGGCTTATTACAAATCCACGTGCTTCCTACAGAACAATCAACCAGGACAAATGTGGAGTAGGATGTGCAGGCTGTCAGACTATCACTTTCGTTTATGAACAGGTATCGGCGGCTGTTGTATGACTGAACTCGTAGTGAGGGCACAGGTTCATTGGTCCATCAAATGGTATGTGTCATGCTTAAAGGGTTAAGGTTTCTACTGCCTCTGCTTGTGCATTTTAATCACATTTGGCTTATATTTTCCACAGAATGTAAATATTCTTTCACTTGTCAAAGAGAAAGTTAAAGTGTAGGAATTCTACATATGTCTAGTAACCCTAAGTGTGAACGGAATTCACTCAGTGTATTAAAGATCATTGGAAAGTAAGGGATTGTGCCAAAATGTAGGAAATGGGATTCTGGAGGGACATCTGTAAATTTGCCTTGTACTAGTTGTTTTATGTGACACATAAATTGCAAATTATCTGTGTGTTTACATTATCTGTATTATTTTTTTAAAAAAAAGCTTTGCCACTCTTTACATGAGAAGATTGTAGCTTCCACCCCTTTAGAAATATAAAACTTAACTGCGGTTCAGGCTAGTCAACGATCAAGAAGACATAGTATGGCTCTACATTCTTAGGAGGGGGTTGTACACAGCTATGCATATGTCCTAATAACAGCACCAGCTCGCTAAAATAGGTTGTAGCAGGTAAGAACCAACAACACATACAAGGCTAAACATACATTACAAAAATAAATATTATGAAGTAAATGGTAAATTGGTGGAAACAAATAAGTAAATAAATGAGGCCTACACACTGGCAAAGTTACATTAAAATGCTAAAGATACAATGGCCATGCATCAAGTAACTAAAAAGTTACACTGTGAAGTGAAGGCAATAGAATTGTGGCTGGGTGCAGTTACGATAGTGTGAATAGTGAATAAGACTTGACAGTCTCCAACTAAATATGCCACTATGAAAGCATAACCAATAACAACAAAGTCTTGGCTATACAATAAAGTTCATTAGTAATGCTGCTTCACTGCATGCAGTACTTCATCAAGAAATACAACTGCCACTTAAACAAATTTACAGCCCTTGAAAGTAGTGTGAAAATTTACGTCTACATATGCTGCTCTTACGAGGTGCATTCAAGTTCTAAGGCCTCAGATTTATTATTTTTTTTCTCCGGACAGGGAAGAGAGAGAAACATACGCATTGTTTTAAAATTAGGCCGTGTTCATTGTCAATACGTCCCAGAGATGGCAGCACCGTACGGCAGATGGAATTTTACCGCCAGCGGCGAGAATGAGAACGGTTTTAAATACTTAAAATGGTGACGTTTTCCTTACTTGAACAGCGTGCAATCATTTGTTTTCTGAATTTGTGTGGTGTGAAACCAATTGAAATTCATCGACAGTTGAAGGAGACACGTGGTGATGGAGTTACGGATGTGTCGAAAGTGCGTTCGTGGGTGCGACAGCATGAATGGGACTTTCTTTTCGTTGGTTGTGACAATGGATGAGACGTGGATGCCATTTTTCAATCCAGAAACAAAGCGCCAGTCAGCTCAATGGAAGCACACAGATTCACCACCACCAAAAAAATTTCGGGTAACCGCCAGTGCTGAAAAAATGGTATCCATGTTCTGCGACAGCGAGGGCGTAATCCTTACCCATTGCATTCCAAAGGGCACTACGGTAACAGGTGCATCCTACGAAAATGTTTTGGAGAACAAATTCCTTCCTGCATAGCAACAAAAATGTCCGGGAAGGGCTACGCGTGTGCTGTTTCACCAAGACAACGCTCCCGCACATCGAGCTAACGTTACGCAACAGTTTCTTCGTGATAACAACTTTGAAGTGATTCCTCATGCTCCCTACTCACCTGACCTGGCTCCTAATGACTTGGCTTTTTCCAACAATGAAAGACACTCTCCGTGGCCACACATTCACCAGCCGTGCTGCTATTGCCTCAGCGATTTTCCAGTGGTCAAAACGGACTCCTAAAGAAGCCTTCGCCGCTGCCATGTAATCATGGCATCAACGTTGTGAAAAATGTGTACATCTGCAGGGCGATTACGTCGAGAAGTAACGCCAGTTTCATCGATTTCGGGTGAGTAGTTAATAAGAAAAAAAATCGGAGGCCTTAGAACTTGAATGCACCTCGTAAATTCTAACACCTGTGTGGCTGACTTGGTATCCAGTTCAACTTCTGCTGGAGGCTCCCAACCACTCCAAATTCTCACCCAACACCACTGAGTGCTTGCCAAAACACACAAAGGTTGTTCAAATGACGTTTACTACAATAAGTTTTACACAATGTGTCAATTTCTCTCAGATGGAGGGTGGTAGACAGAAATTAGTGTGTGACTGATTTCTTCTCTCTTGGGAAAAAAAAAAAAAAATCCAGATTTTTAGGTGAATTGTGTTCCACTGTCAGACAGGATTGTCTTAGGTACACCAACATTTGGAAAATAGTCTCCCACAATTTTTGAAATGGTGATCTTACTTGACGCCTTCTTGATTGAGAACAGCTTTACAAACTTTGAAAATAAATGTACAACATACATAAATGTAACAGAAGCTGCCTCTAGTTTTTGCTCATAGTCCTTGGATATCCACTGCTACAAGATCCATTTGTTTCTTTGGTATGATGTTCTGCACGAGCACTCTGCATGTTGCATTACGAATTTTAACACTCTGGCACCAGCTGCAAATTTTTCCTTGCCCTTCTCGCAAATTATGAAAATACGCATATTCCTGACTCCTTTGAATACATTTTAAAGCCCTACAATCACTGGGTCTTTGAATACATTTTAAAGCCCTACATTCACTGGGTCTTTCATGTACATAGTAAAAACTTCTAGATATTGATGAGACCAACATAATTTCAGATTGTCACTATCGACTCTAGTTCTTCCAAAAAGAATTCATTTGTACACTTTGTTGTACTGATCGACCTTTTCCTCTCCCTTTGTTCCTGTGTTGTTTTTACTAATTTCCAATAATGGCAATAGCTCTGATTTCTCCTTATGTCATTTCTGTAAAGCCTTTCAAGTACACAATTTTGAATTCCTTTTCACAGTCCATACTACTATTTTCTTATTCACCACCACAGGTTTCTTGTATTTAATAGTATAGTCAAATTGTTCAAGAGATAATGCCCACTACTCTGATACAGTTTATACCCTTGTGGGTGAATCAGTGCTTTGTGACCTGAATGAACTATGACTTTGTTCCATATAAATAGTTCTTAAAGCTGTTGAAAGTCCACTACATAGCTAAGAATTCTTTTCTGGAATAATATAACTTTTTTCTTATTACTGTGAAGTTCTGCCGACAAAAGCTATGTATCTTTGTTCGAGGTAACCATCAACTATTTTTTCCTGAAGTAAATTAGCTCCCACCTGGGTGTCATTGCCATCCATCATAATGCAAAAAGAAACTGACAAATCTGGTTTGCATAAAATTCAGCTTTCAAACCCAAATAGAATTTTTGTTTAATAAATTACACTACTGGCCATTAAAATTGCTACACCATGAAGATGAGGTGCTACAGATGCGAAATTTAACTGACAGGAAGATGATGATGTGATATGCAAATGATTAGCTTTTCAGAGCATTCACACAAATTTGGCGCCAGTGGCGACACCTGCAACATGCTGACATGAGGAAAGTTTCAAACAGATTTCTCATACACAAACAGCAGTTGACCAGCGATCCCTGGTGAAATGTTGTTGTGATGCCTCGTGTAAGGAGGAGAAATGCGTACCATCACGTTTCCGACTTTGATAAAGGTCGGATTGTAGCCTATTGCGGTTTCGGTTTATTGAATCGCGACATTGCTCCTTGCGTTGGTCGAGATCCAATGATCGTTAGCAGAATATGGAATCGGTGGGTTCAGGAGGGCAATACGGAATGTCGTACTGGATCCCAACGGCCTCGTATCACTAGCAGTCGGGATGACAGGCATCTTATCAGCTTGGATGTGATGGATAGTGCAGCCACGTCTCGATCACTGAGTCAACAGATGGGGACGTTTGCAAGACAACAACCATCCGCAAGAACAGTTCGAAGACATTTGCAGCAGCATGGACTATCAGCTCGGAGACCATGGCTACAGTTACCCTTGACGCTGCATCACAGACAGGAGTGCCTGCGATGGTGTTCAAATGGTTAACCTGGGTGCACGAATGGCAAAATGTCATTTTTTTCGGATGAATCCAGGTTCTGTTTACAGCATCATGATGGTCGCACATCGTGGTGAACGCACATTGGAAGCGTGTATTCGTCATCGCCATACTGGCGTATCACCCGCTGTGATGGTATGGGGTACCATTGGTTACATGTCTCTGTCATCTCTTGTTTGCATTGATGTCACTTTGAACAGTGGACGTTACAATTCAGACGTGTTACGACCTGTGGCTCTACCCCTCGTTCAATCCCTGCATTTCAGCAGGATAATGCACGACCGCATGTTGCAGGTCCTGTTCGGGCCTTTCTGGATACAGAAAATGTTCGACTGCTGCCCTGGCCAGCACATTCTCCAGATCTCTCACGAATTGAAAACGTCTGGTCAATGGTGGGCGAGCAACTGGCTCATCACAATACGCCAGTCACTACTCTTGATGAACTGTGGTATCAACTCTATCTTTCATACATTTTATTGATGTTCTTGAACTAAAAGCTTTCATGGGCTTGCTTGTATTCACAGCAATCTTCAAATTTGACAATGAATCCATAGATAATTTTTTCTCAATGCAGGGAAGCAGACACACTGAGGTGCCAAGGAAACTGGTATAGGCATGCATATTCAAATACAGAGAGCCAGCCGAAGTGGCCGTGCGGTTAAAGGCGCTGCAGTCTGGAACCGCAAGACCGCTACGGTCGCAGGTTCGAATCCTGCCTCGGGCATGGATGTTTGTGATGTCCTTAGGTTAGTTAGGTTTAACTAGTTCTAGGTTCTAGGGGACTAATGACCTCAGCAGTTGAGTCCCATAGTGCTCAGAGCCATTTGAAATACAGAGATATGTAAACAGGCAGAATACCACGCTGTGATCAGCAATGCCTATGTAAGACGACAAGTGTCTGGTGCAGTTGTTAGATCGGTTAGTACTGCCACAATAGTAGGTTATGATTTAAGTGAGTTTTAACATGGTACTATAGATGATGCACGAGGAATGGGACACAGGATCTCCGAGGCAGCGATGAAGCGGGAATTTTCCTGTACGACCATTTGATGAGTGTACCATGAACATCAGGAATCTGGTAAAACAGCAAATCTCCGATATTGCTGCAACCGGAAAAAAATCGTGCAAGAACGGGACCAACGACAACTGAAGAGAATCGATCAGCATGACAGAAGCTCAACTCTTCCGTAAATTGCTGCAGATTTAAATGCTAGGCCATCAACAAGTGTCAACGTGCAAACTATTCGATGAAACATCATCGATATGGGCTTTCAAAGCCGAAGGACCACTCGTGTACCCTTGATGACTGCATGGCACAAAGCTCTTCACCTCGCCTGGGCCCGTCAACACCAACAGTGGACTGTTAATGACTGGAAACATGTTGCCTGGTCAGACAAGTCTCATTTCACATTGTAAAGCGGATGGATGTGTATGGGCATGGAGACAACATCATGAATTCATGGACCCTGCATGTCAGCTAGGGACTGTTCAAGCTGGTGGAGGCTTGGGGCGTGTGCAGTTGGAGTGATATGGGACTCCTGATATGGTTAGATATGAATCTGACAGGTTACATGTACTTAATAATCCTGTATGATCACCTGCATCCATTGTGCATTCCAACGGACTTGGGCAATTCCAGCAGGACAATGCGACAACTGACACATCCAGAATTGCTACAGAGTGCCTCCAGGAACACTCTTCTGAGTTTAAAACATCTGCTGGCCACCAAACTCCCCAGACATGAACATTATTGAGCATATCTGGCATACCTTGCAATGTGCTGTTCAGAAGAGATCTCTACTCCCTCGTACTCTTACGGATTTATGGACAGCCCTGTAGGATTCATGGTGTAAATTCCCTCCAGCACTACTTCAGACAGTAGTTAAGTGCATGTCACGTTGTGTTGCGGCACTTCTGCATGCTTGCGGGGCCCTACACAATATTAGGCAAGTGGATCAGTTTCTTTGGCCCTTCGGTGTAATATCTTTTAGCATTACTATGACTTCGGGAAGATTTTTGTTTCTGTTGACAGCTCTTTGATTTGATAATCCAGGTGACTGTGAAGAAAATAAAATGGGAGACACAAATGATGCAGGGTCAAATATTTTAGCATATTTATTGGTAACTGTCAGCAGTGTTACTCTCAAGGCTGCATTGTATATGTTGATAAAGTGCTTTGCTTTCCGCATCAAGATTTTGGATTAACTTGCCAATGAAACCAGTGAAGTATTTGTGTATTAGACTTCAGGACCCATCACTTGTGTAACATCTTCATCTATTTATGGAAAGGCCATGATGGACAACATCTCTATGGAGGAGAAGAATGCAGAATGTGTGTATCCCCACACAATGTGCACTGAAGCTTACCAGAATAGTCCAAAAGACATGCCAAAATATCAAAGAAAACAACTGGTTTACCACTGTTGAACTTGCCAAGAAGCTTTTGAAAACAGAACTCGTGTTTGTTGTAACTATGAAAGAAAATAAAAGAAGAGCTCTGATCACAGTTGCATGTAAGTAAGAAACACACACAGAGATCTTAGATGTATGGGTCCACAGAGAACAAAGATTTAGTTTCTCACATACTGAAGAAGTCAAAATAAGTGTTTTTATATGAATTCGTGGTGTCTGTTCTTTTGGACATGTCTGAAACAACAGATGCCATACGAAATCCATATCTGTGATACATATTATGTAAACTGATGTTGAGTGGGGGGGAGGGGAACTATTGATGTCATCTGCATCAGTCCTTTATGCAGAATTGGCAGCCACAAGTGAAAATGTGTGCTGCATTGTGATTCAAACCCAGGATCTCCTGCTTACCTGGCAGTTGTGTTAATGACTGCACCACCTGGACACAGTGTTTATTGCAATTGCACAGACTATTCAGTATGCCATATGGCTGACCCACATACCAATTTGTCTGCAGTTCCTCTCCATGTCCTATATGCTTGCTACTTTGAGATTCCCTTAGGAGGTTACATGTAATTGTGCATCCACAATGATGGTAGATTCATTGCCCATCGAGGCAAATCAGTTATATGAATGTGAGGTGTCTGTTATTTGTCCGAAAGAACAGCCACCATACATTCATATAATTGATTTGTCTCAATAGGCAATTAATGTACCAACACCATTGTGGATGCACCATTACGTGTGACATCCTGTGGGAATCTCAAAGTAGCAAGCATATAGGACATGGAGAGGGACTGCAGATAAATGGGAATATGGGTCAGCCAGATGGCGTACCGAATAGTCTGTGCAATTGCAGTAAGCACTGTGTCCAGGTGGCGAAGTCGTTAACACAACTGCCAGGTAAGCAGGAGATCCTGGGTTTGAATCACAATCCAGCACACATTTTCACTTGTGGTCGCTGATACCGCATAAAGGGCTGATGCAGCTGACATCAATAGTTCCTTCCCTTTGCTTTCCTTTCATCCCCCCTCCATCTTCAGTTTATATAATAAGTGATTTTGGCAACTTCTATGTACCACTCCATGACAGATGATCCAGACACATGTAAGTCAGAAATAATTTCATTTTATAATGTAATTAAGGGTGGTGTAAAGGAGCTAAATTAGAAAAATGTGAATTGCACCTTTAGCAGAACTCATATATGGCCTACGGAAATAAATTTTACCAATGTTGGTGTGGGGTGTGGTGGCAATGCTTTCATTCTTCATTAAAACTACTCTCACATCCAGAAAATGACAAGTCTTGGCTTTATGAGAACTCTTGCAAAGCTGCTGGTGTACCCTGAAATACATCACCGAGGTGAAGGATCTTTCATACAAACTATTGTTCTGATTGAGGAGAAGTCCAAAAATTGGCGATTAACCAGAGAGACCTAAACAGTAAGTGTATGTGTTTTTTTTTCGTTTTTTTTTAATTTCTAAAACATGCTACTGTTAAAATCTTAAACTGAAGAGTAGGACAAAGTACCCATGGCACAACTGCAGCAAACCAATATGCTAGGACAATACCAAAAAAATTTGTGGAAGGTAAGTGACAAAGATAGTACTTGCGTATTTCGTAAATTTTTGATGTGTGTCTTAGATTTATATATTCTGAAAATGTTAAGTGCTGTTGTCACATGTTGTGTGCTGTCCAAAGACCGGTTGATGCAGCTCTACATGGTACTCTATCCTGTATAAGCCTCTTCCTCTCCAAATAATTACTGCATCCTACATGCATTTGCAACTGTTGTCTCTTGGTTTCCCTCTACTATTTTTACACCCCACACTTACTCCAACGCTATACTGATGATCCTTGATGTCTCAGTACATGTCCGATACCTTCTTGTAGTTAGTTTATAACACAAATTTCTTGTCTCCCAAATCCTCTTCAGTACCAGCTCATTTTTTATGCAATCTACCCATCTAATATTCAGCATTCTTCTGAAGCACCACATATCAAAATCTTGTATTCTCTTCTTTTCTGAATTGTTTATTGTCCATGTTCCACTTACATACAAGGCTACCCTCCAGACAAATACCTTCAGAAAAGACCTTCTGACAATTAAATCTATATTCAGGGTTAACAAATTTCTCTTCTTTAGAAAAGCCTTTCTTGCCATTGCCACCCTACATTTCATATCCACTTTTCTTGAGCCATCATCAGTTGCCCTAATAGCAAAATTTATCTACTACTCTTAGTGTCTTGTTTGCTGCGTCAGCATTACTTGATTAAACTCAATTACATTCTATTACCTTTCTTTTGCTTTTGTTTATGTTAATCTTTTATCCTTCTTTCAAGACACTGTCCATTCCGCTTAACTGTTCTTCCAAGTCCTCTGCTGTCTCTGTCAGAATTACAGTGTCATCGTCAAACCTCACAATTTTTATTTTTTCTCCTTGAACTTTAATTCTTTGTCCAGTGTTTTGTTTGGTTTCCTTTACTACTTATTGAAAGTACAGATTGAATAACATTGGGGATAGGCCACAACATTGTCTCACTCCCTTCTTGACCACTATTTTTCTTTCATGCACTTTGACTTTTAAAAGTGCTATATGGTTTCTGCACAAGTTGTAAACAATCTTTTGAACCCTGTATTTTACCCCTGCTACCATCAAATTTCAAAGTGTATTTTCCAGTCAACAATATCAACTCTTTCTCTATGTCTAAAAATGTTATAAATGTAGGGTTACCTTCCACTAACCTATGTTCTGATAGAAGTTATAGAGTTGATATTGCCTCTTACATTTCTCTGGAACCCAAACTGACTTTTCTAGAGGTCTGCTTCCACCAGTTTTCCCATTCTTCTGTAAATAATTCCCATTAATATTTTGAAGCCATGAACTACTGAACTAATAGTTTGGTAAAATTCATACATGCCAGCACTTGCTGGCTGAGGGTACTCCTGTCTGTCTCATACATCTTTCACATCAGGTAGAATAGTTTTGTGATGGTTTGGTCACCTAAGCATATCAGTAGTTCTAGGGGATGTTGTCTACTCCAGTACTTTGTTTCAATTTAGGTTTTTCAGTGCTCTGTAAAATTTTTCTACCCATCTGATCATCTATTTCTTCTCCCCTTTCTGTAATACTGTCTTCAGTTTTGTTTTTCTTGTGTAACCACTCAGTATACCCCTTCCATCTTCCCCTTCTTTACTTAGTAATGGATGTCTGTCTGAGCTCTTGATATTCTCCAAAGGTCTCTTTAATTGGACAGTATCTGCCTTTTCCCTAATTGTGCATTTGCTCTTTAGCAGTCTGTGCTTAGCTGTTTTGCATTTGATGTCAATTTTATTTTTTATACATCTGTATTGCCTTTTGCCTGATTCATCTGCTGCATAGTTATATTTTCTCCTTCCCTCAATTAAAGTCAATATCTTCAGTGTTGTCGAAGGATTTCTACTACACGTTGTTTTTCACCTTTTTGATCCTCTGCTTCATCTCTAAAAGCAATGCCTTCAGTTTTAATCTGCAGCTCATAACCCACAGATGATGATCAGGGGCCATATCTGCCCCAGGATACGTCTTACAGTTTAAAATATGGTTAAGAAATCTCTGTCTTACTATGTAATCAAATCAAAAAACAAGTTTAATAAATTAAAATTCCTACAATTTGTGTCCCTTAAAAAAATATGATAAGTGTTTTGCAGATATTTGTGGGGATACAGAGATCAATTTCCATTGCTGCTAAACATGGAGTTCATTTTCCATAGTTGAACTTTTCAACATATTGGTGTTCGTAATACCAGTTGAAATTGCTGGACAAATCACTCGTGTGTGGAAGGGGCAAGGTCAATGACCAACTGCAGTGATATCTCTTGTGCCAAATCACTCTGATCTGTTGCTCACGAGTGTGATGTTTAAACTGCTGTGAATCCACTTAACATGGACCAGACTTCAGTAACGAGCACATGCCCAAAGGAGGTACTGTGTTGTTATTGTTGCAAGATACCAACTAAACTCTAAAATTCAATAAAACGTGTCTGCTATCTTTTGACCTGCATGAAACAGAAAGCTCCCCAGAACCCAACTACCTATTAAAATTTGTTACACGATAAAAATACTAATTATTTTAATGAAACTTATTTAAATGATATCAAAATGGGTCCCAGTATTTGGGTTAGGTGTCAGTACCTCTACATTTGGAATACCTAATGTGAAATTAGATAGAATTTATGAATACCAAAATGAAATTCAAGATACCATGAAATTTCACCATTTATTTTCTTAACTGGTATTCACATAAGATCAACAAGCTGCAATAAATTTTAAATCGTGAAATCTAATGGACTAAAGAGATTATACCACATATAAATGCTGATACAAGTTAATTAGTAGAACAGAAGGGTGACATACCAAGTTTGCTAACAGGAGAGCAAATGGATAATACTATTCTGGAATTAAAAGACAAACATATAATTTATCATTTTTTGATAGTTAATTGAGTGGTTACATGAATCTGACCTCAGTGTAAACGCAGTCTCAGACACCATACTTTGCCCAATAAATCACTGGTGAGCTACATGAGCATTTACATGTACGGAGTGACAATTTCAGATTTAATACAATTGCTGGTCCAGTAGTTCTTAAACTTCATCAGAGTCTCGGTCCCAAAACCAAATGCTACAGATACATCTTACTGATTGCATGCAACTGAAAGACGTGTGTCTCTGCTGCTGGATGAACCCCAGACGTCAGTTGTGGGACAGCCAGATGGCCCTCGTCCCCGAAATCCTTCTGTCTCCACGACTGTTCAATGTAAAATTTTTCAAAGTCCAGGGTGAGTGGGAAGAGTGCTTAATGATCACTGAGATGTGAGACATCATTCCTATAGTGCCTACCACATAATCACCTGAGACTCTCCTTCTCTGCTTCAGAGTTCAGTATTTTAATTTTGCGCATCTCCCTCTGCCAGTCGGAGGCCTATCTCTGAAGCTTCTGGCCAGTGGAAAGCTTAATAACATAGTTACATCTCCTACCTAGAGGATTTTCTGACTGCATCAATGGGCAGAAAAAATAAAAGTCCAAGGCTCAGTGCCAGACTGGTGCCTTCAAGCCTTACGAAGCTGAAAACAAACACAATCCAAAGTGGCAACTGCTTCTCTTGCAACGTAGAAAACATCCTCTGAGAAACATTGTATGACCTTGTTGCAACATCAACATTGTCCATTGCTATGTTTCCTGAGAGAACCTCATATCCACAGGCACTATTCCCTAGTACCAGCGAGGTGCCCCATTACCAGTGCCACCCTGACACCGCTCAACTAATGTAGCTGACATCATGCCAGTGAACCCTCACTGCAATAGGAATCTTCCCTTCAGGGCAGCCACCAGGTAAATTGTGACCAACTTCCTTCTTCCACTAGTCCCTGCAACTTACACGGAAACCATGAAACTAGCATGCAGTTGGCATATAATGCATGCTAAAAGTATGCATTATATGCACTTGAATCTGAAATAAATTGAAAGAAGGAGATGACATGAAACTGTTGATGGATTACATAACCATTCATTGATCTCTGTGAAGCAGTTTAATATCGCAAGCATGATTTAATTATTTCCCAAATCAGCATATCAACAGGAAGAAATGAATTAAAAATGAGAGGAGGCAGCCTAGCCTTAGGCTGATGATGCCTCTCATTGTTATTTGTGACATCTGCGGCCTGCAGTTAACTTAAGCTTTTCTTGTTGGAGCTTTTGCACATTTCTTGGCGAAATTTTTGGGAAAACATCACCCACATAATTCCAAAGGTAGCAAGAGCTGAAAAGTGTGAAAATTGTTGCATAATCAGCTTAACATCTCATGCCTCCAAGTTGCTGACAAAAATATTATACAGAATAATGGAAAAGAAAATAGGGGATCTGTTAGATGATGATTAGTTTGACTTAAGGAAAGTTCAAGGCACCAGAGAGGCAGTTCTAATGTTGCAGTTAACAGTGGAAACAACACTGAAGAAAAACCAAAACATGTTCATAGGATTTGTCAATCAGGAAAAAGTGTTTGACAATGTAGAATGGTGCAAAAAGTTTAAAGTTCTGAAAAAATAGAGGAGTAAGCTGTAGGAAAATACTGGTAATATATAACAGTACAAGAACCAAGAGGGAACAATAACAGTGAGAGACCAAGAACGAAGAAAGGGATGTTGCCTTTAGCCCCTACTGTTGAATCTATACATCGAAGAAGCAATGACGGAAATAAAAGAATGATTCAAGTGCAGGATTAAAATTCAGGTTGAATGGATATCACTGATAAGACTCTCTGATGACATTGCCATTCTGAGTGACAGAGAAGAAGAGTAACAGGATCTGTTCATGAAATGGGCAGTCTACTGGGCACAGAATATGGTCTGAGAGTGAATCGAAGAAAGACAGAAGTAATGAAAAGTAGCAGAAATCAGAACAGCGAGAATTGTGGATCACAAAGTAGACAAAGTCGAGCAGTTCTACTATTTAGGCAGCAAAATAAACCATGATGGACGGAACAAGGATGATGCAAAAAGCAGAGTGGCACTAGCTAAAAGATCACTCCTGGCCAAGAGAAGTCTACTAGTATCAAACATAGGCCTTAATTTGAAGAAGAAATTTCTGGGAATGAAAATGTATGTCTGGAGCAAATGACTGAATGGTAGTATAACATGGATTGTGGGAAAACTGGAACAGAAGAGAACTGAAGCATTTTAGATGTCTTGCTACAGAAGAATGTTGAAAATTAGGTGGACTGATACGGTAAGGAATGAGCAGTTTCTCCACAGAATCAGTGAAGAAAGGAATACATGGAAAATACTGACAAAAAGAAGGGACAGGATGTTACGAGACCTGTTAAGATATCAGGGAATAACTTCCGTGATATTAGAGGGAGTTGCGGAGAGTAAAACCTGTAGGAGAAGACAGAGATTGGAATATATTCAGCAAATAATTGACAACATAGGTTGCAAGGGCTACTCTGAGATGAAAAGGTTGGCACAGGAGAGGAATTTATTGCAGGCTGTGACAAATGAGTCAGAAGACTGATGACCCATAAAATTGTGGTCATTAAATGAAAGCAATAATTTTGCCCACAGACTTTCTTTCATACAGGGTGTTTTTGAAAGGCAGCCTTTGTACCGACTGTTTAGTATTCTAGAAATGGAATGGACCAAATAAGCATTAAGTGTCCTAACCCAGGAATATAAAAATCACAACGTGCTATAACATAAGAAGGTACATTGGCAATTGTTTTTATTGAGTAAACATGCTTATAACTTTACAGTCTCATTTTGATTTGTATATGTGGTGCCTTTACTGACAAAAGTTCATATTTCATTTCATTGCCTCGTTTGCTTTATCTCAGTGTGCTAGCAAGGAGAAATTGTCAGTAGTCAGTGAGAGAGTCTGATAATGAAATGAATTCTTACTTCTGCCTAGCTGAAATTGCCTCCTACATTACTGCATCACTTGAGCAAACTCCTTCCTGTATCAACAGCAGCTTGTCAAAACAAGCCATGTCCATTCGCAAGAAGTTCCAAAATTCTTGCAGATCCTTGGCCCTCCAATTCTACATTAATAGGGAATGTATGTCCCTGCCTTTCTCCCTTCTTCCCAGCCAGGTCTGGACTGAACATCTGGCTTTTCGCAGTCATCATTGTTTCATTCTAATCCTGAGGGTTGCAGACACTGTGAGGTTAATAGCTCCTGAAAAAACAGTCTCCTACACATGCAAAATGCTGTATAAATGCAAATTTAGATAAAGAAATGATTGTGAAAACAGGTGTCAAAATATAAAACAAATGGTTGAGCCCATAACTCAGAATGCAAATATGTGGTAGCTACATAAAAGGACAACAATTACTTAATAAGTAGGGATCTTGAGAACATGGAAATTTTTTTATTGAAATGAATGACTTAACAAGAAATCATACCTTCCTCTTTGAGTTTCATGTGTTGTTGCTGTCTAGTGTGCATGCATGGAGTCATGCCATGAATATCCTACATGTATGATATAATGGGCAATGTGAACCAGTATGCAGTTCTAAACACACAAGGTTGGAGTGCTGCTGTAGAAGTATACACTTTAAGGGCCCTTCAGATATAGCCGCTTGGCAGTGTTTCTTAGCAGTGTGCCAATGGCAAATGCTGCATGTATGTGAGTGGTTTCACATGCAACCGTCTCCATTAAAAGGTGGCAATGTTACCCAATTGAGTGTTGAAATCAAAAAGTGGTTCCACTTGTGACTATGCAGGGGAAGTAATAGAAGGGTCTAGACCGTGCCACAGCCACATGCCAGTGTTGCTAATGGACGAGACAAGGGCAGCTTTGTTCCTAGAGCAATACTGCTGCACAGCGGAAGAGATTGGGTTTTCACTGCCATGTCCTCATGCTTATGTTAGGGTGGCAACTACTCTGCAAAGCAGCCAAGCTAGTAGGTTGCCTTATCATCAGGCATTCACTGATGGCATCAGTACACTGACTGGCATAAGCCCCTTGTAAACAAAATACATCAGCTGGTGTATATAGCATTTCA
Source organism: Schistocerca americana (assembly GCF_021461395.2). Taxonomy (NCBI): domain Eukaryota; kingdom Metazoa; phylum Arthropoda; class Insecta; order Orthoptera; family Acrididae; genus Schistocerca; species Schistocerca americana. The sequence continues at coordinate 134,590,583 of NC_060127.1, forward strand.
ATATGACAACTGTTATAAACTAGCCTGTGAATGGCTCTGTAGAATCACACAGGACCTGCATCACTGCCCACCACGCCTAAATCACCACCAGCAGTGCTACTGTAGTGGAACTATTTTGCTTGCTGTCAGAGGACAGATGAATAACCTACTGCCAGGTGTTTATTTAATATGCCGACCAACAGTGTAATGGCACTTGCCAGTGCAACTCCTTTCACTACGTGTTGTAGAATATTATACAAAAATTTACAAGATCAAACTGTATACAAATTGTAATTTTGACAATGTAATTAAAATAGTCTTATTTATTTATAAACAGAAAATATTAATTTAATGTAAAAATCTTTATCCTTCAAATAACATAATTACTTCCTAATTTCTGATGTACAGTGGAACCTGGCTCTAACAACATTCAAAGGACATTAAAAATTATGTTGCCATAAACAAATGTCGTTGTAACTGAGATTCTTATTTTCAATCTATTGTGGTGGCAAATTGTTTTATTTTACTCTCTTAAGCTTACACAAATACAGTATATACAGCAGTATGTTGAGTACTCACCAAACTTCTTTACTTAGGAATGTAGTAATCAGTCATGTTACTCTGCTGTCTATTTGCCCAATACACACTTTATAAATTATGGTCCACGTTCATTATTTAATTAACAATTTCACTGCACCTTTCCCTAGCTTCATAGAACATGTTCACAATTCTAATGACTTCTGAAGTGTCACTCGCAGTAGGGATAGGCACTTTATTTCTCTCATCTTCCTCTTCTTCTTTATCTCCCTCACTCTCTTCGTGGTAACTGTGGCCCTGATTCTTAATTTCATTTGCAATTTTGTCTTCAGTCTGTACTTTGGTTGTAACAAGGTTATCCTTTATTATTGCATACATTTCTTAGTCACAATGATTGAAAATATCACAGTTGATTTCTGGCAGCAATGCAGCAGCGGCAAGTCACCAGAGTCATCAGAAATGTCTTCATTTTTGGTGGCATTTATTCCTTCAGTTGTGATGCCTGCATCACAGAAACAGTTCTTGATGGTTTGGGCTGGGACCCAGATCCAAGCTTTGGAGCATCTGATTGCATCCATCATAGAATAATCCTCCTTTTTCTCAATGCATTGTATCATTTTCAGTAATATGACTTTACAATAGTGGCATTACAGATTTCTACTTACTCCTTGGTCCAAGGGCAGCAATAAGCTTCTTGTATTTGCAGGAAGAAAAACAAGCTTAATATACTCAATAGCATAGAATGCAGGATGTGCTGGACAGTTGTTCCTTTTCTGACTGCTGAACTCCCAATCCTAATGCCTTTTTTCAACTTCAAAGAGTTCGGAGGTCATGCAGAACTTTTTATTAACATTGTAGTGCACTGGCAGATTTTTTTACATGCTTGAAACACTTAGAAATTTTTGATTTTCCTGTAATGAGCAATTTTTTCTTCTCATTTCCATCTACATTAACATTAAGCAGAACTATTGTGTGTTCTTTAGATAATTTGACACCAACATGTTTTTCATCCTTGAATTTCAAAGTTTTGTAAGGTGCCAGTTTAAAGAAAATGCCAGTCATGTCTGCCTTAAAGACAGCCTGCATACACTTTACGAATTGTAGGCCATGTGGTAGTGAGCCATTTTTGGATTGTTTCAGTATTCACACTGTTGGCTTCACTGCTCACTTTGCCAAAAGTATTGGGGGGTGACATTGCTTGAATCTGTCAATCCAGCCACTGTTGTGCACAAATTCCTCAATTGTTAATTTCATGGCAAATTCTTCTGCTGTCACCATAAGGATAGGCCCACTAATGGTCTATGTTGCATAAATACCTTAAGCAGTGCTTCATCCATATTGCTCTTTTCAGCTTTCCATAACCATTTAATTTCAGATTCATTTTGTTCAAATACAGTAACAATTTTATCCTTATTCTTCCAAATTAATTGGACTGTGGAATTTATGAGGCCAAACTGACAACACACGTCAACCTTTTTAGCTTCATTCTCGATTTTGTTGATCACTTTCACTTTTTCTTCCACTGTTAAAAGTTTTCTGTCACTGGCCATTTGTTCTGAAATACCCGCACTTCATAGCAAATTATTATGGAAACTGAAATCACAAATTCTGTGATTGTGACCACTGCGCTCGGGTAATAATGAGACGAGGAGTCTATACTATATCTATTGTTTATGAAAGAGCAATTATCTATAGTTGACAAAAAGGCAGAGAGAAGAATATGCCAGGTTGCTACATTATAACAACATATTTCCTTCTACAATACATTGAATCTTGGAAACTCTAATTGCTGACTGGGGCTGAAAATGACATTATATACAAGGTATACATGCATAGACATTTGTCGTATTAAGTAAGGATGAGAAGTACATTCCTTATGAGGAATGTAACTATACCACAGAAATCAATATGTTATAGATGAGTTGTTGTAATTGACATCATAAGAAAGTTCAACTGTATTTCAAAGTTGTAATTGCATTTGAAACCACTGACATTTATAATTATTATGTTTGCAATTAATTTTTCCATAACTGTTTTGAAAACTAACTTAAAAGAAATTTTTACATTAATAATTAATCATATGTAAGTTTCTCTGGATGTAAAAATTCCATATGTAATTGCAATATTTTTGAGCAATAATGTGAGTTGTCATGTGGTATGAAGAATTAAGTTGTGAAGTTGTCTGCTTTGAACTTGTTGTAACATGTCTAATGTTTATTGAAACTGATGTGGAGACAAAGTTGCTGTAATATCTCTATAATTTTGTTGTATATAAAATTAAAAGCTGACTTTCTCTCGCAAATAGATGAACAATTGTAGTAGAGCTGTGAGCCAAACATCAATGCATTGATCTACAAATATGTACTGTAATTTAAGTATAAACCATGAACTTTGTATTTATACCTGCACCTGCTCATTCTAAAGTGCACTTACGCATATGCAAAGTGAAGCTTTGAAAAGTTTGTAAAATTTTAACACTACAATTACTGTAGTAAACAAAGCAAGGAAGCATGTTAGAACTGTGAGCATCATCCAGAACATAAATAACAACAAATATCTGCTGAAACTATACATGTGTTGCATGAATAAAATTAACAATATTTTGGAAACTTGAAAAACGTGTTTGCAAACACAGGACATGAATTGGACAACAAGAGGGACTGGCAATGTCAGTGGCAGTTATTGGACACATGAAAGTTGAATACACTAAAAAGTGATTATTTTACTTTATTTTTTTATTTTTCTATTTGTCTGTGAAGAACAGTTATTGGAAAGATGTATCAGTGCTAATGGGGGTAGTGAGGAAGTGTCAAACATAGGATATTTGGACATAGCAATCAAGAAGGAGGATGAATCATTTGATCAAGCAGAACAGAGAGATTAAGACAGAAAAAGAATGATGTTATTACTGGGTGAATCAGTGAACCAGTTTCTGAAAGATATTCATGTCAAAAACAAAGAAACAAAAAATTGTTTAAAAGTAATGGAACAAATAAATGATGAACATTCAGAAGTAATGAAACAATTAGTTATGTTTATCGAACAATCTGTTGAACAGTCTAAATGACATCTGAACACAAATGTCTCAAATTTGAGTCAATATGTAAAGACAGCACACAGCAAGGTTAGTAAACCTGGAAAAAGAACAGGGAGTGTCGAAACAAAAATGGAAGATGTAAAATCAAAACTGAATAGTGAAATCAGGCAAATAAAAAACAAAGTAAATTCCAATAGAGAAAGAATAAAAATTCCTGTGAAAATGTTTGTTTTGAGATTAAAAATGTTGATACAAATTTTAAGTCTTGTATATCAAATGTGGAAACCAATGTTGACACAAAATTGGCATGTGTTGAAAGTAGAGTAGATGAAAAGGCTAAAACAACCAGTGAAACTATAAAATCAAATGAACTAATAAAAAACCACAGAATAACATATTTAGAAAATACCACAGTTGTAGTCACAGAAAAGTTGAAGTTTTAGACAGTGATGTAGTAAAAAATATTTTTAAAATTTCATGCAGTGTGTTGTCTAACATTCGAGTGAAAAACTTGTCAGATGAGGATAGTTTGCACCCAGTTTATTTTCCATGACATTGTAAAGACAATTTTGTACTTAATGTGAATGACAGTATGGAAATTAAACAAATTAAACAGTTTGGAGTATCAACAATATTGCTGCTCACAGTAAAGATGTCAGGTTGAGTTGCAGACAGGCCAAACGAAAATAGCTTTTCACCAAAGTGTTCTTCAGAAAGGAAAATACACATATACTCATGCAAGCAAGCACACCTCAAGCACACCAGGATGCCATCTCCAGCAACTTGGACTGGAATGCAACTGTCACTTTGAGCAAAAGTGGCAATCTGTAGTGGGGAGGAGGGGCAGGGGACCAGAGGGGGGGGGGGGGGCAGCGAAGGGATAGTAGGGTACAGTTGGGGGGAGAGAAGAGTGGTAGGTAGGGGTGGTAGGGGATGGGGTGGGGGTGCAGTTTGGAAGGCAGTGAAAAAAACACAGGATCAAAGAGAGAGCATGGACACTGAGAGGAGTAGTAATTTAGAGAACAGTAACAAAGAAAACTATCATAGAGTTGTGGGGTGGAAGAAAGGTGTAAGACAAAATCAAACAATTGAAACTCCAAATTGGCATATCAGAAATAATAAGAAAAGGATAGTTTATTACTCACGACTATAAAGATGGCATGTTGAGTTGCAGACAGGCACAATGAAAATATTGTCACACTTTTACCTGTCCCTCCCCTCACCCCCTCCCCACTATCAACTCACTGCCCCATAGCCTCTCACTGCAGTGGCTGGCACTCTTGGCGTGCCTCCATCTAATCCCTGCACACTTCACCAAACGGCGCTCTTCTCTCCCCACACACGTAACTCTATTATACCTCCCCCTTCCATACCCCACTCCATACCATTACTTTCATTCAACAAAATTATGCATTCCAGTCCGAGCTCACAGAGATGGCGGTCATGTGTGAATGAGGTGTGTTTGCTTGCATGAAAGTGTGTGTGTTTTTTTTTCCTTTTCTGAAGAAGGCTTTGGCTGAAAGATAAATGTGTAACAGTCTTTTTGTTGTGCCTGTCTTCAACTCATACTGTCAGCTTTATGATGAGTAGCAGTCTATCCTTTTCCTAATATTGTTAGTATGAAAAACAAGTTCGTTAAAATAGATTTAGAAGGTAACCATTGTCATAGGCTAATAAAATTTTTGTGTGGATATGTCTTATTCAGAATTTGAAAAGGGGTCTCTCAAATAAGTTCAAATAGAAACTGAACAGGCCAGGGTAAAAAAATGAATTTTTGAATGGACCAAATTACAGGAAGAATGTGGTAGTATGAAACAGTTTTGCAAAAATGAGATAAAGAAGTTGTGCATTTAAACAAACCATATGAATTTATGCAGGCAAATGTGCTGAAAAGGTGGTTTCCAGCTGAAATACGGAAATAACTTAGTGTGTGAGCCAGATGATGCAACAGATCAGTTCTTAAAATATGTGGTCAAATTTGACTGAAATATGGAAAAAAAAGTATGGGCAGACAACATCACAACAACCATAGTCATTTACAGAAGAGGGGAAATCATAATGGTTAGGTACTAACCAAGACAGTAGGCATCACAATGATTATAATGGTAACAAATTTCATTCAAGGGGATACCAAGAAAATAAATGGGACAGAAATGGGGATAGAGGCTTTGACCACAGAAACAGAAATTGGTATGGACACAATGGTATGAGGAGACAAGGGAGAAAAAGCTAATGGACGCCCCATTGTTTGTCTGGAAGTTTGGGGAGAATGAACTAAATAATAAATGTACCAACAATAGTAACATAGAACATAAAGAGACAAGTGAAGTAATCAGTAATTACACTAAAAATGTATAGTAGCCCATTAACATAATGCCAGTTGAAAATGAAACTACTCAATCAATACCACCACAAAATACAGGTAAGGAAAATGAACACACATACATTAGGGAGGAACGTGGAGAAATAATTAGCTTAGCAGAATTTTATGACTGAATAGAAACTTATCAGAAAATGAACAGATAACTGATTTATGTGATGATTCAGGAACTGAAGAGCTGATGGAGCAACCATGTAAGCAATTTTTATTTGAAAATGATTTAAATGTAATTTGGTGTAAAAGCTCTGTTGAAAGAGTAGGGAGAGGGAATGCTGATGATGTTTCCAATATTAGAAAGAATGATGGCTATAGTAATTCAGTGGTAGATGAGGAAGAGGAGAAATATTTTACTTGTTGTAAGGAGGAATTGGAAACATTGGGAGTTTATGACAATATAGGCAATGGTAAGAGTGTGGTGATAGACCTTATTTTGGTTGAACCACAAAGTATATGTCATTTAGTAAATATCAGAAGACTGCACATGGCATTTATGCAGTATAAACATGCCCGCACCAAAATGAGATATGTACAAAAAGAACAATGAACATATGTCTGTATTTTAATGTTTCTTTACGCTGACATCAGATATTTCAATCTTCAATTATATGTCTCTTTCTGTCTGTGATTCTGGTTGGGCATATTGCAAGTATGTCAGACATCAATATACAGGGTGACAATTATGTGAACTATATGAAAAAAACGTAAATTAGCCATAAACTATGATGTGCACACACTTTATTCAACATATAAACATGAATATAGACACTCATATTTAGGTTATGACATGTTCAATGTGCCTGCGATCATTGGCAATGATGTGGTGAAGACGAATAGCAATATTATGCATGACCTGCAGAAGTGTTAGAACATCAATGCAGTCAGTCACCATCTGAATGGCTGCTTTCAGTTCAGCAATGGTTTTAGAGTTATTGTCTTTAATATTACCCCCAAAAACGAGTCTTGTGTGTTCATATCTGGAGAATATGGTGGCCAATCAAGGCCCATGCCAGTGGCATTTGGGTACCCCAGAGCCAGAATGTGGTCCCCAAAGTACTCCTCCTGGACATCAAACACTCCTGCTTCGATGGGGTCGAGCTCTGTCTTGCATGAACAACACCTTTTTAAAATCAGGGTCATTTTGGATAATGGGGATGAAATCATCTTCCAAAAACTTCATGTACTGTTCAGTCGTCACCGTACCATCAAGGAATATCACACTGATTATTCCATGACAGGTCATTGCACACCACACAGTCACCTGTTGAGGGTGAAGAGACTTGTCGATTGCAAAATGCGGTTTCTCAGTATCCCAAATGTGGTGTCACTGCCAGACACCACACTTGCTAGGTGGTAGCTTTAAATCGGCCGCGGTCCATTAGTACATGTCGGACCCGCGTGTTGCCACTTTCAGTGATAGCAGACCGAGCACCACCACACGGCAGGTCTAGAGAGATGCACTAGCACTCACCCCAGTTGTATGGACGACGTAGCTAGCGATGCACACTGACGAAGCCTCGCTCATTTGCAGAGCAGATAGTTAGAATAGCCTTCAGCTAAGTCAATGGCTACAGCCTAGCAAGGCGCCAGTAGCCTTACATAGCTTGTATCTAAAGAGTTACACTTGTCTCATCAAGAGCGATGTACCACAAGGATGGATTATAGTTAAGTATTCCAGAAGCTACGTACTTTTCTTTATAGCATTCATTACGTATCCTGTTTCAGACCTCACGCCCATCTGCGTGAGCTTAGCGCGTGCCTTTCGGCTTCCTCGCATTGTGTCTAGGCTGTCTTGCCTAGACACAACACCAAATGCGTCAATTTTGCTAATGGATGAACTCATCCAAATGAAAGTGGGCTTCATCGCTAAACCAAACCAAACCTGTTTGTCAATTCTGTGGACAACAGTGCTGGCGAAATACAACCGCTGTTCCATGGCCTTGGGGCTTAATGGCTGATAGGTCTGAATTTTGTATGTGAAGAGATGCAGGTCTTCAACAACGATTTGTCACAGTGTCTCCCAGTTGATTCCCAGATTCCCACCTGTTGTGCAGCTCGTCTGATCCATTTCCTGGGGCTGATTTGAAACACAGCGCTTCTCTTCTCAATGTTTTCAGGCGTTTTCTCCCTTTTTGGATGACCGACATTGCCAACACTGTCATCACAAACACTATCCATTCTCTCAAACTCGTGAATCAAATTCTTGATTGTTAACACACTGGTTGTTTGCAGCTTTAACTCAGTCGCAAACTTTCTTGGAGCCGCAGTTAGGCTGTTATTGCTCGCACAGTAGGCCTTCAGAAGCTCTATACGCTCCGGGACGCTGTACTGTGACATTTGCTACGCATATGGCCAAAGATGACAAGGCGCGCGTGCATGCGCGCACTAATTCCTATCATGCTCTGTGGCCAACCGTGCAGTTTGAACGTCCAATGCAAACTGTCCTGGAGTTATGACGATTTTATTTCATATATTTCAATAATTGTCACCCTGTATTTATTTGTGTAAAGGTTTTTACAATATATCTCCTGGAAAGGAAGGCAGTTTCTTTCATTTCTAAATTGATCATCTTGAAAAGAACTGTAGCCGCAATCTTTGGATAAAAAGGTGATTGCAATATGCTGCATTCTTTATCATGGAGATGGATGGTGCGTCTTTTTCCTCGAGAAAGAAGAAATAAATGTCACTTTGTTCAAAGGATAGTTAATATATCAACCGATTTAGATTGTTACGGTGGTGATTGCAGCGAGAGACTGTGGAGGTACGTACTTAGATGCGTGAACTGCTGCTGGTGAAAGTATTCACCAGCCACATACCTCGAAATAATCCACATTCTTCGCATCTCTTTAGAGCGCTTAAATACCACTGTTACATAAAAGTGTGACTCGTCAGAAAAGGAAACCTGGACATTGTGAGACAACTCTTCACATGTACCCAGCCGAGGGTTGAGATGGTTTTTCTTTGGTTGGAAGAAACCAAACAGCAAGGTCATCGGTCTCATTGGATTAGGGAAGGATGGGGAAGGAAGTCGGCCGTGCCCTTTCAAAGGAACCATCTCAGCATTTGCTGGAGCGATTTAGGGAAATCACGGAAAACCTAAATCAGGATGGCTGGACGCGTGATTGAACCGTCGTCCTCCCGAATGCGAGTCCAGTGTGCTAACCACTGCGCCACCTCGCTCGGTGTACCCAGCCAAGTCACATTAATGTGATCACCGCCTAAGTTCGACATCAACACCCAATAACCACGTACAGACGGCACGTGGCAGCACTAGTAGTGGAGGGTATATAAAGTGTGTTAGGGGGACTCAGACAACAGTGCAGTAATTGTCTTGAGTTTATGGAAACAGAGCGATTGATCTGACTTCAAAAAGGGCATTATCATTGGCTTTTGGTTCAAGGGTGGAAACGTTTCTGAAATGATTAAGTTTGTTAACTGTTTGCATGCCGCTGTGGTTAATGTATACAGTGGATAAAAACCGGTGCCGAGGTAACTGTGAGCACCACAGGTTGTAGACGGCAGTAGGGCTAACAACAATGTCTCCTTAATAATGCACCCAAGCTGAATGCTGTTCATCGGCGATGGAAGCTGGAATTTGCACGCCAGTACAACTGGACGACCACTAAATGTCGACAGGTCACGTTTTCAGATGAATCACGATTCATGCACCATTAAACAGATGGCCGTTGGCGTATATGGAGCGAAATGTCTGGAAGCAAACACACTGCAACCAGGAGGGAGCGTTGTGGTTTGGGGAATCTTTTTGTGGCATCCCCCTGCGTGACCCCTCATTCTGGAAGGCACCATGGGGTAAGTAGGATAGGTCAGTCATAGATGGTGAGGTAGAAATCATGGACCCGGAAGGAGAGGATTTTGTGTCCTGTAATGGTTGCCTGGGTTTTGGAAGGATTGGTTCAAAGGAGCCACTGGTTGCACCAATCGGTAAACTGGTTTAGGTGGGTTTGGAGGAAGCGCTCGGAGGGTAGGATAGAGGGCAAGGAAGGCAGTGTCATCAGCATGCTGAGGAAGATGGAGGGGTGGGGGTGGTTTGGGCATATGAGTACAGGAGATGTAGGTGAGGATAAAGGAAGGAGCCCTGGGGCACACCTCCAGTAAGGTGGAAGGTATTCTGGGTGGCGGCTTAGGAAGGACGGTGGAAGAGGATTGGAGCAATGAGACAGGTCAAGTTGATAGGAAGGGTGTAGGTCTGGAGCTTGAAGATGAGCCTGGAGGACCTTAGTTGTCATAGGCGTTCTGGAGGTCGAGGGAAATAAAAATAGCAGACCCACAGGAGATAAGCTGCGTGAGAGGAGATGGGTAACGTTAAGTAGCTGGTCATTGGCAGAGAAGGAGGGCCAGAAACCACACAGGGTAAGAGGGAGGAAGTGGTGTTAAGTGGTGAAAGGTATGGCAGGAGAGGATGGACTTGAAGAGCTTACTGAACACGGAGTTGAGGCATAAGAAGAGGTGGAAGGAGGTGTGGGAAGCACATTTGCTGGGTTTAAGGAACAACAGGATGTGGGACATCTTCCACAAGTCGGGGTAAACGCCAGTGGAGAGGATGGTGTTGTACAGGGTGACAAGGGCGGCGAGGAAGGAGGGAGGGCATTCCTTGAGGGGGCAGTAGGTGATGCAATCGTGACCAGGGGCAGCGTTGTGTTTGGAGCAGAGGATGAGTTTAATGTTTTGTGTTGTGATAAGAATGTTCAGTTCTGAGGGTGGTAACTGGTCCACGTACTAGAGGCTGGGAGCAAGCAGCATGACAGTGGTGTCAGTGCAGTCAGGGACATTGGGTAAGAGTGACTAATCAAAGTGAGGGTTATCGGATGTGGAGAAGACTTTGGAGAGGTTGGAAGCACAACGGTTATCTTTACAGAGGTCGTCAGGGAAGGTGGGAAGGCAGGGGAAGGCAGACCAAGTTGACAAGGAGTGTGGTGTTGAGTCATGTGCATGAATAGCAACAGTCCTGGCGATTCTTTGCTGTCAGAAGGTTTCAAATATGTCTTTGTAATTGCTGGTGGTGGAGGAGTGTGTCTCCATCATGAGTGCAGAGGAAGGCGTGGTAGAGCTGTGGGATCCATGGAGAAAGAGTACAGGCTGTGGAGGAAGGGTAGTATGATGGGGGTGGATAGGTTTTGTGGGAACGTGGGCTGCCACAGCATCAGAGACGGTCTTCTGGAGGAAGAATGAGGCGTGAGTGATGTCATTAGGATGGTGGAAGGGGAGGCAGTCGCTTCTTGTCTGGGTGTTGACGGATTTATGATAGGAATTCCAGTTGGCATAGTAGTAGTCGTGAATGACCTTCAGAGGGGCGACAGGATGGGGAGCTGGGGGAGGACAAGGAGCAAAGCAGATGGTAAGAAGGACTGGGTCTGTAGCAATCACATAGGTGGAGAAGGTGCAGCCAGTATGGGGAGGAAGTCATACGGGACAAGAACAGCAGGAGGGACATGTGGTGACATGGATGATGTTGAGAGTGGGGAAAAAGATGCTGAGGATGAGGTGTTTAGTAGGATCATTGAGCAGGGGTTGTGGCCAGATGGAGATATGCATAAGTGGCGAATAGTGACACCACCTCATGTTAAGGGGCAGGTATTATCGATATGTTGAAGGACATAGGGAGAGGTGTGGACAGTGTGGTGAGGTTAGAGAAAAGTTTCATTGAGGATGAAGGTATCAACCTGGTGCTAGGATATGGTGTGCATGAATAGGAGCTTGTTGGCAGGAAAGCAGCGGATGTTTTGGTAAAGGAGGTGGTACTGTTGTTGTACCAAGATGGAGAGAGAGGAAGGAAGGTGCAAGAGAAGTTTAGACATGACAAGGCAGGTAAAGACGAAGTGGCCAAGTTGTGGGAGTAGGTGGCGTAGTTGTTCAGGTGGAAAATGGAACAGGCGGGGAGTGAGATCTGCTGGAGGGTGTGAGAGCATTGGAAGGGGTGAATGTTTTGAGGGATAATGCTAAGGAACTGGATGATGCCTTTGACTGTGAAAGGTGGGTGGAAGGAATTGTTGGGGTGGAGGGGTTGATCAATTGGAAGAACAAGGATGGTGAGCTCTGGTTTGGAGGGAGGGGTTTTTGCCTTACATTTCATGTAATAAGTAGGGTGGGCTTCATTATATATGTTGCAAAAAGGAGGGGAGCCGAGGTTGGGGCACTGTTTGGGAAAATGAGAGGCTTTGCAGTGGGGGCAGATAGGACTTTTACAGGCAGAGGTAAGGTGATCATTATAGACCAAGCAGTTTTGGCACCAGTTGGACAGGGGAGGGGAGTGGGAATGGTCAACAGGGCAGTGATGGTTATGAATAAGGGGCTTCTTTGTGAGTAGGTGCTTGATGGAGGATGGGGATTCAGTGAAGACACCCATAAGAAAGGTGGGTCTGGAGTCATTATAGATGCGGCAGGCGGAACAGATTTAGATGAGAAGATTGGCCATTCAGTTCTGCGAACACCTCCGACTCCGTGACCGTGGACTGAGATTTGTGATCACGAGCATGACTGGAGGATGGCGAGAGGATTAGGGCTGGCAGGGAGAGGAGGGGGTAAGGAAGGGTGTAAGGGTGGGACAGGGGCATAGGTGACATTGGAAACATTTTTGAGGAGGTCAGTGCTGAGGGAAGGATTGGAGGACTTGATAAGAAGGGAGCCCTTGTGGGGAGTGTTGGGAAATGGGGGCATTGGGGAAGTATTTGCTGATTTCTAAGGTTAGGGTATGGGCATGAAGGAACTTGAGATTGGGACAGGAGAGGATGAAGATGAGCATGGTGTGGCTTTGGGATGTGGGAATAGGATTGTATCCATGGTGGGGTCAGATGGGGTGTGGATGGGCGGTGTTATTTTGGTGGAGGTGGAGTGGGGTCGACACTAGGTTGTTTAGGGAGGTTCTTTGGTGAGGGTAGCCTGGGAAGAAGGGTGAGGGTTAGAGTAGGAGGTGATGGGAGGCAGGCTCTGCTTGGGGTGCAGAAGTACAAACATTGGGGGTGTCAGTGAATCGTCTGGGGCAGCTACTAAGTCCCGGCAGGGTATGACTGGGCTGGGTGAAGGAAGTGCTGGGGTTGTAGGACGACTGAGGAGGGGTAAAAATTAATGAGAATGGGTGACAGGGACGGGATTGGGAGCAGGATTGGATTGATAAAGATAGGGATATAATGTGGGGGAGGAGATGGAAGGGGAAGAATCAGTAACGCGGGGAGGGTGAGCATGAGGAGGGGGGCCGGAGGAGGTACTCCATACAGTGATGGTGGGGACAGGAGAAGGGGAATTGTAGACAAAGCTTGTGTTGGTGTGTCCATGTTTCTTTGGGGATGAGCTCGACGACGGCAGCGGCGGCGGGGGCGGCGGTGGCGGCGGTGGCGGTGGCGACGGCAGAGGGGCAGCGAGACAGCACGGGGTAGGGCCACTGAGCTTCCAGCCAGAGAATGTGTGCCGAGAGTAGCCCAGTCGACAAATTCATTCCGTGTGGAATGAGGGATTCTAACCTTCTGCATGTGGAAAGGCTAGTTCACGGTGTCGGCTTCATCACTAAAATTGTGCAGAGACGCATGCGCATTCACGGCCGTCACAGGAGCGTCCTCTATCGAAGCCCGTGTCCTCTGCAAATACTGCTCCATCTGTGGCGCACAGAGCAAGCGTAAAGGTGGAACTACACGTCCGCCCTCTGTGGAAACGCGCGCTCCCGGCGAAAAAAGAAAAAAAGAAAGCTAGATGTCGCCAGACATATCATTATGAATAAAATGTTTTCTCTTAGAAGAAATTAAAGAGATCAACAGGTCCCAAGCCTTGTCCAGCTGAAAGCCGCCGTCACGATTTATAAGAGCTTGTGCTAGATATATTTCCATACCGGAACTAAACCCTCCCCCTACTATCCTCTTCTCCACGATGATCACCCCTTCCCTGACGCCCTTAGTAAGGCCAATCACTTTGCCTCCTACCTGTCCGATGTGTTTTCCATCCCTGATGATCCCCAGTTCGATTACTCCCTCTTCCCAGATATCCGCGATCGAACTGACACCTCTGTCCCTCCCCTCGCTCCTGGTTTCCAGTACTTGGACAACATTCCACACACGGACCTTAATGCCCCCATCACCACACAGGATCTCATCAATACACTCCGCACCAAACGCAACACCGCTCCTGGTCACGATCGTGTTACCTACCGTCACCTTCGTGAAGCTCCTGTCTCTTTTCTCTCCACCCTGGCCAGGCTCTACAATGTAGTCCTGTCCACCGGTTACTACCCCGACCTGTGGAAAACCTCCCGTATCCTCATGTTCCTCAAACCTGGCAAACCGCCGTCCGCCGTCTCCTCCTACCGTCCCATCAGCCTTACCTCGGTCTTCAGCAAGGTCCTGGAATCTATCCTCACCCGCCGCATCCACCAGCATCTCCGCCAGCACCGCCTCCTCCCCGTTACCCAGTGTGGCTTTCGGCCGTCCTTCTCTTCCGACGATCTTCTCCTTCACCTCACTCATCTCCTTTCCGAACAGCTCAATTCCCGTCGCTCCGCAATCTTCCTCTCTCTTGACCTCGAACGCGCGTATGACCGCGTATGGCATTCCGGTCTCCTCTTCAAGCTCCAAACCTTCGCCCTTCCCATTAACTACGTTCGTCTGATCGGTTCCTTTCTCTCCCGCCGTCCTTCCCATGTCACCATCCATAATACCGATTCCTACACCTTTTTCCCCTCCGCCGGTGTGCCCCAAGGCTCCGTCCTCTCCCCCCTTCTGTACTTGTTGTACACGGCGGATATGCCGCCGCCGTCACCCCCCGTCCACCTTCTCCAGTTTGCCGATGACACCGCCTTCCTTGCCCTTGCCCCCACCCTGCAACGCTCTCAACGCCTTCTCCAATCCCATCTTGACCGGTTCACCGCTTGGTGCAACCAGTGGTTGCTCAAGGTCAATCCTTCCAAAACCCAGGCGATCATTGTAGGCAAAACCACTCCCTCCTTCCGCCTCCTTGATTTCTATCTCACCGTTTATGGCCGTCCCATCGCTCTCACCCCCACCCTTAAGTACCTTGGCGTCACCCTCGACCGTCGCCTCTCCTGGACTCCCCATCTCCAGACAATCCAAGCCAAGGCACGTTCCCGACTCCGTCTCCTCAAACTCCTTTCCGGCCGAACGTGGGGTCTGGACCCCTCCACCATCCTCCACACCTATAAGTCCCTCATCCGCCCTATCCTCTGTTACGCCCATCCAGCCTGGATCTCCGCCCCCCCTTCCTTTTATAAATCCCTCCAAATCCTTGAACGCCATGCTCTCCGCCTTGCCTATCGCATCCGTCTCCCTTCCCCCACGCGGATCCTGTATGACCTTATCCCCTTCCCCCACCTCCTCCTCTTCCTCGAAAGGATACGAATCCTATACACCTCCCGTAAACTCGATCCACCTCACCCGCTCGTCTCCCCGATCCTCTCCCACCCCTGCCCGCTGCCGCGCCTGTACTCCCATGTCCCACCCGGTCTCCATCTCTCCACCCTCCTTACCCTCTCCCACGGTGGTTTCCGCCAGCTCCCTCTCCCTGATGATGTCCTCGTCCCCTCCATCTACCCCTCCTATCAACTTTGACCCTGCCCCCCCTCCCTCCTGGTGTCCTTTCCCTTCGGCACCCTCCCTCCTTTCTCTTCCCTTCCCTTCTCTCTCCTTTTCCCCCATCCCCTCCCTCCACCCCTCTTCTTCCGGGCTTCCCCTCCCCCTTCCTCTCTTCCCCCTCTTTCCCCTGCCCGTGGCGTCCCTGCTCTCCCCTCTCGCTTTCCCTCTCCCCCTCCTCCTCCTCCTCCTCCTCCTCCTCTCTTGGCAGGTCCCCGGACTCGCACACGCATCGTGAACTTTCGCGCGCCGGAGATCATCGCCCTCGGTTTAGTGTCTGTGCCGTCGTGTCTGTGCCTCAGTGTTTTTCGCCGTCCACGCTCCTTCGTTCACGTGTGTCATCTACCTCGTCAGTGTTTGTGCCCAGTGCCGACGGTTTTTCTTGTTTGTTTCGTCAAGTGTGAACGGCTTCATGTTTTTTAACTATTGCATCTCCTGTTTTTTAAACCGCCATTCTGTTACTTGTCTGTCTCCCTTTCTTTTTTATTGTACTGCTTATGGCTGAAGAGCGGAGTACACTGTTCCGCTGCCAGCCCACCTTGTATGGGGTGTCCAAATTACAATAAAGAAAAAAAATATATATATATTTCCACAGATTCTTTAGTTGCTGAATCTCGAATCGATGTCATAGGGGCTAAGATTTTTGTGGTAGAATGATCCACTGAGTGTCCTGTGGTAACACAGTGCTCAGGTACAGCTAACGTATTGGTCTGCGATCGGCGAGTGTGGCGCTCATGCTCGACGCACCTTTCATGTACTGTGTGTATCGCTTGACCAATGTAAGCTTTGCCACACTGACAAGGAATTTTGTAAATTCCGACCTTCCACACTCCCAGATCGTCCTTTACCGAACCGAGAAGAGCACCAATCTTCGCCGGTGGCCGGGACATTACTGCAACTTGATGCTTCCTTAGAAACCTGCCTGTGTTAGAGCAAAGGTTGCCAACTTATAGAAGGAACGCTCTCGATTTGAACAGTTCCTTACCTTCCTGATGTCGTGGGTGGTCACGATCCTTCCTGCTTAGCGCTGTGCTAATCTGGCGTGGAGAGTAACATAATCTTCGATCACCGGCTGTAGACCTAGTTCCTCTGTAAGGCTGTCTCTATCCCTTTTACGAACCTTCGGAAGGCCGTATAATCTGGAAGCCACCGAACTATGAGAAAAACGTCAGTGCTGCTGAATTCTTCTTCTATTGCACGAGAAGTGGCCAAAAGATTACACATAATAGTTCTGTATCACGCAGGTTATTTGTTCTTCCGAACATTCGTGGAAGATTCCGTTATTGTGGATAGTAAGTAATATTGACGCCCCCACATATGATTTGGCTATACATCTTGCCTCTCTACTGAGACGTGTTGTGGGGAAGTGCGGTCATGTTCGCAACTCTGCTGGCTTTATCAATAGACTGAAGCTACATCAACTCAATGAAACTGACTTACTAGTGAGCTTCGATGTCATCTCACTTTTCACTAAGGTTCCTCTTACGGACTCTTTGCCACTCATCAGCAAGACGTTCACGGCCGATATAACAGCATTTTTTTAATCGTGTGCTTTCCTCAACCTACTTTTTATTTAACAACGAATGGTTTGAGCAAACTGACGGTGTTGCCATGGGCAGTGCGCTCTCTTCTCTGGTAGCAAACTTTTTTTATGGAAGACTTTGAAGAAATGACTCTTGATTCGGCAGAACGTAAACCGAGAGTCTTCTGGCGATGTAGATAACACATTCGTAGTGTGGTCCCATGGTGATGAAGAACCGTCACATTTCTTGCAACATCTGAATTCAGTCCACAAGAACTTCCAATTCACGACAGAAATTGATAGTCTTGGTTCGTAGGAAATTGGATGGGTTGTCAGGGCATTCCGTCCACCGTAAGCGCACACACACACAGATCTCTGCCTGCAGGCTTCGAGCTGCCGTCACCCAACTACCGGCGTCCTTAGAACGTTGCTGCAACGGGCACATTTTGTGTCTGATGATGGAGACGGCCTTACAAAGGAGGTACAACATATACAGTCGGTGAACAAAGATAACACAGGTCTGCGACATAAAAATTGTTTCAAATTTATTAAGTGATTTTTGTAGTGTTTTCAACGCTGATTTCGGGAAAAATAGTGAAAAAAATCCATCACGTACAGTTATTTCACAAACTGCGTGTCCAGTTTTAGCTATTTTCGATATTTCAGCACTCTAGTGAATTTGAATTTTGGTTTTAGGATCTCCATAAACTGTTATTTAGCCGTTTTTATACTAGATACACGTAAAATAAAGAGTAATTAGGAGAAACCAGTAGTATCATCATGTCAGTGCCTGTCTGTCGCGCTGCCCCTTCCCCCGCCATCACCAAGCAGTGAGCTTCTGTTATTGTCCTTCAGTCCACAGTACCTCTTCACTCTGTGTTGTTCACGTGTTGTTGTTGCTAGTGCTTTAAAGTAGTGACAGTTTTCTTGTATTGTGAAGTTGTTTAATGAACAATGGCTACCAGAGGATGTATAAACTCGCCAAACTGCTTCTGCTACATTTGTGGAAACTATACCGTTAAAAAGCCACAAAGAAACGTTTCCGATTTTGTTGAAAAAGTATATTTTGGTATAAAGTTAGGTGATCAAGATAAGCCTTGGGCCCCACACAAAGTTTGTTCAGTGTGCGTTGAAGAATTAAGGCAATGGTTTCAACGTAAAAAGCAGTCCTTACGTTTTGGAATACCAATGGTTTCGAGGGAGCCCAAAAATCATAGTGATGACTGCTATTTCTGTTCTTGCAACGTACGAGGTTTCAATTTGAAAAACAAATAGGATATTTCTTACCCTAACATTCAATCAGCCATTCGCCGTCTTCTTCATGAACCTGAAGTACCAATACCCTCTCCTCCAGATTCTTTGGATGATCTAGATGATCACGAGCCATTGGCCTAGCAAGGTGATAGTGAACACCTGGCACAACCGATCCCGTTTTATTCTCACAACTGAACGATTTAGTTAGAGACCTAGGCCTTTCTAGAGAATCGGCAGTGGTTTTAGGATCTAGATTGAAAGATAAACATATGTTGGCTCCAGGTACATCCTTTTCTTGGTATCGATCGAGGGAAAAGGAGTTTGTATCTTTCCTCTCTGAAGAAGGTGACCCTGTGTTTGCAGTGATGTTCCTGGACTTATGACACATTTCAAAATAGAATATCCTCCTGATGAGTGAGACTTTTTATTGATTCTTCAAAAAGAACCCTTAAAGCAGTACTTCTACACAATGGTAATAAGTATGCTTCTATACCAGTTGGACACTTGGTTCACTTAAAAGAATGTTACGAAAACCTTGAACTGGTTTTAAGCAAACTCTGCTATTCAGACCACAAATGGACACTATGTGGTGATTTAAAAGTGATTTCAATGCTGCTTGCTCAACAAAGTGGCTATACAAAGTTCCCTTGCTTTCTCTGTGAATGGGACAGTAGAGACACAAAGCAACACTTTCCCAGGAATCAAAAGAGATCCAAACTACAAGGTAATTGTCGAAGACATGCTCGACAACTTTAAGAGGCTGGGCTGTATGTAACATGGGCATTATAGCTCATTTTCTCCACTCACATCTTGACTACTTCCCTGCAAACCTTGTTGATGTAAGTGAAGAGCAGGGTGAAAGATTCCACCAAGACATCAAAGAAACGGAAAGAAGATATCAAGGGAGATGGAACGTCAACATGATAGCGGACTACTGCTGTTTGATAAAAAGAGATGATCCTCAACGAGCCCACAGCCGGAAAAGCTTCGACAGAGAGCGAATGCGTTATTATAAGGACTTATGAGCTTAAAGAGAAATGGAAGTGTACTGGAAATGTAGTTTAGAACATGATTTATAAACAAAATAAAGTTAAAAAAGGATTGCATTTTTTAGATCAGCGCTGAAATGTACATAAAAGTCAATTATCAAATTATCAAATTTCAAACAACTTTCAAAAAATATTTTTTTGCAGACCTGTCTAATGGTTACTCTCCACACCGGGTTAGCACAGCGCTGGGCAGGAAGAAACGTGACCACCCACAACATCAAGAAGATAAGGAACTGCTCAAGTCGAGAGCGATCCTTCTATAAGTTGGCAATCTTTCGTGTAAAATAGGCAGGATACTAAGGAAGCATCAAGTTGAAGTAATCTTCCAGCCACTGTTCGGCAGATAACGATCTGGGAGTGTGCAAGGCGAGAATTTACAAAATTCCATGCCAGTGTGGCAAAGCGTACATAGGTCAGACGATACGGACGTTACATGAAAGATGCGTTGAACACGAGCGCCACACGCGCATTTTGTAGCCCAGTACGCCAGCCACAGCTGTGCATTGTGTTACCGCAGGACACGCTATGGATTATTCTGCCACAAAAATGTTTGCCCCTGCGAAATCGATTCGAGATTCATTAACTAAAGAATCTCTGGAAATATATCTAGCACAAGAGGTTATATATCGTGGTGACGGCTTTCAATTGGACAAGGCTTGGGATCCGTTGATCTCTTTAATTTCTTCTGAGATAAAACATTTTGTTAATAGTGTTTCGACGCGCGGAGTAGCCGCGCGGCCTAGGGCGTCTTGTCACGGTCTGCACGACTCCACACGTCGAAGTTTTTTTTCTTCTTTTTTCTATTTTTTTATTTTTACGCCCGAGGGACGCGCATTTTTTTTAAATTTATTTATGATCACAACATCGTTACAACAATACATGGACAGAAAAATGTAATTGTGAATAGCTGGTCAACATTGCACATAATCGAAATCTTTTAGCCGGCCGGAGTGGCCGAGCGGTTCTAAGCGCTTCTGTCTGGAACCGCGCGACAGCTACGGTCGCAGGTTCGAATCCTGCCTCGGGCATGGATGTGTGTGTCGTCCTTAGGTTAGTTAGGTTTAAGTAGTTCTAAGTTCTAGGGGACTGATGACCTCAGATGTTAAGTCCCATAGTGCTCAGAGCCATTTGAACCATGTTTTTGAAATCCTTTAACGGGTCCTTCCTCGGGCATGGGTGTGTGTGTTGCCCTTAGCGTACGTTAGTTTAAGTTGTATTAAGTAGTGCGTAAGCTTAGGGACCGATGACCTCAGCAGTTTCGTCCCATAAGAATTTACCTCAAATTTCCAAATTTTTCATAATGTTTCGTCTGGCGACATCCGACATATTTATTTATTTATTTATTTTAAAGCGCCTGGAGCGCGCGTCCCAACAGAGGGCGGACATGTACGAGGGTTGCCCAGAAAGTAATGCATCGCAGTTTTTTCCTGAGCCGAAAACAATGCTACGAATGCGAAACGTTACGTATGTTTTATTTCAAGTCTCTTGAGTAAGCGGTCCAAGTTTCCGACATATAGCGTAGCTGCAGGAGAGTTTCAAAATGGTGTCTGTGGGTGATGTACGTTACAAGCAAAGTCCGTCATTGAATTTCTCACTGCAGAGAAAGAAACTGTGGGGAATATTCACAAACGCGTGTGCAAAGTCTATGGAGCATCTGCTGTCGACAGGAGTTTAGTTAGTCGCTACTAACTGTACTTCTGTCGACAGCAGATGCTCCATAGACTTTGCACACGCGTTTGTGAATATTCCCCACAGTTTCTTTCTGTGTAGTGAGAAATTCAATGACGGCACGGAGTGTGAGGTCATCAGAAGGCGGTTCGGCGGAGCTCCACGATTCGCAGCATTCGGGGAGACCATCCACGGCTGTCAAACCTGACATGTTACAGCGAGCTGATGTTGACATTTGCGAGGACAGACGCATTCGTGGAAGACATTTTTCTGACGATGAGGAGGTGATTCACACAGTGAAGCACTGGCTCCGCCACCAGGGCAAGGGGCGTTACGGTCAGCACATACACCCGCTTGTTTGGCGCTGGAGAAAGGCCTTAGAACAGGATGGAGATTACGTGGAAAAATAGGTTTTGTAGATAAAACACCACTCTTTCGCGTGTGTAATTCTCAATCCGTTCAATAAGGAATTATGGAAGAAAAAAATGCGGTGCATTACTTCCTGGGCAACCCTCATAGTTCCACCTTTACGCCTGCGCTGCGCGCTACAGATGGAACGGATTTTGCGGATGGCACGGACTTCGATAGAGGACGTTCCTGTGACTGTCGCCATGCGCATGCGTCTCCGCGCCAGTTTTTGCTATGAAGCCGGCACCGTGAACTAGCAGTCTCCCGTGGCGGACACCTGAAGATGGCTGAATGGTTGCCAGCCGAAGTATTATCGCAAGAAGTCAACACGATCCGGCTGTAATCCTGAAACCTCATAAAACATTCAATACGCCGGGAAAACTGGAAGAACCGCACAAGTATGCCTCTATTTTTGGGAACTATGTTCACCCCTAAACGCAGCTTGTTTTCCACCGGAGCGATGGCTTCTGCTAGCAGGACAGTGCAACATCTCATACAGCTTGCAGTGTACTGACCGACCAACTGCGTACCATGCCTGGGGTCTTGTCGATTTAGTTTTCGAGGACCAGTGGTCTTTGCGTTAATGCCTTCTGTCTGATCGGGAGGACGACGCTTCAATCCCGCGTCCGGCCATCCTGATTTAGGTTTTACGTGATTTCCCTAAATTACTCCAGGCAAATGCCGGGATGGTTCCTTTGAAAGGGCACGGCAGACTTCCTTCCCTATTCTTCCCCAATCCGATGAGACCGATGACCTCGCAGTTTGGTCTCTTCCCCCAAACAACCCAACCCAACCCAACCTTCTGTCTGAAGTTCAAATGGCTCTGAGCACTATGGGACTTAACTTCTGAGGTCATCAGTGCTCTAGAACTACTTAAACCTAACTAACCTAAGGACATCACACACATTCATGCCCGAGGCACGATTCGAACCTGCGACCGTAGCGGTCGCGCGCCTAGAACCGCTCGGCCTCTCCAGCTGGCCTTCTGTCCCGAGTTCAGATTTAGAAACATGTGGAGTTGATGATCACATGTGTTTTTGTTTTGTTTGTTGTTTATTTGTCTTTGTGTGTGTGTGTGTGTGTGTGTGTGTGTGTGTGTGTGTTTGTGTGTGTGACTGAGTGATTTAAGCCCTGAAATAACGGGTGATAATCTTTTTTGGATGGTTGTAGTTGATCTACAAAGGATCAGTGCCCAAAGTCGAAATGATTTGCTAAGGTAAATTTTATGACTTTGTGTAGAATCGTTGGGTTTTCTTTTGAATGACTGATGAGATGGTGGCCATGTTTGTGTCTTTGTATAAAAGTGTGTTGGGGACGAACCAGGATGCATCAGTTATTATCCTGTGAGCCTTGTTTTGAACTATTTGTTGTTTTCTTATGTGAGCATCTGCAGCCGCACTCCAGACTTCACAATCATAAAGTAAAGTTGGAACAATGGTTGCAGCGAATGTGTGTGGTTTGAAGTGCACCAGGATGAGTTTACCGTACATCCCTGGCCACCAAACTTCCTGTAAAGTGCAATCGACCACGGTACTTGAGTCGGCATGCCTCCACATACCTGTCGGTACTGCCCAGAACGTCTCTGAGTTTTCCTGCGCGTGTCGCGCTGCAAAATGTGGTTATTCAGGCTTTTGACAGGTGATCATATTAATGTGGCTGAATACGAACAAAATCGCGCTCTGTGAGTTTTTGCACCACAGCAAACTTGTACGGGCAGAAATGGAACTGGCCGGGAACAGTTCATTCCCAGAACCATTAGAAAGCCGAAGATATCGCAGAAATGACTGCCTTACCGCTTCGGTGTTCTGTGGCGATTTCACAGGCCGTGGCAACCCCATTCTTCCCATTTGGAAATTCCCAGTTCATGACAACGCCCCATGTCTCACGGCCACCTCTGTCACGGAATTTTTGACCTCAAAAGGCATTCCTGTTGTTCCACAGTCCCGCTATTCATCTCAGTCGTGACCTTTTTCGTCTCCTGAAATTGAAAAAGTCTTAAAAGGACGCCATTTAGGGACTCCAGAGAACATTCAAAAGAATATCACCTACCAGTCGAAGCCTCTCAGCACTTTCACCAAGACTGGTAACAACGACACCGCCGGTGTGTAGCTGCCGAAGGGAACTGCTTCGAAGGGGACAATATTGTCCGAAAAAAAATAAAAAAATAAAAACTGTGCTAGATGAAAATCAGTCTTATTGCCTTTCTCATACTATGAGACCAAAAGTATCCGGACGCCCCGAGAAACATACGTTTTTCATATTAGGGGCATTGTGCTGCCCTACCTACTGGCAGGTACTCCATATCAGCGACCTCAGTAGTCATTAGACATCGTGAGACAGCACAATGGGCCGGCCGGAGTGGCCGAGCGGTTCTAGGCGCTACAGTCTGGAACCGCGCAACCGCTACGGTCGCAGGTTCGAATCCTGCCTCGGGCATGGATGTGTGTGATGTCCTTAGGTTAGTTAGGTTTAAGTAGTTCTAAGTTCTAGGGGACTGATGACCTCAGCAGTTAAGTCCTATAGTGCTCAGAGCCATTTTGAACCATTTGAACCAGCACAATGGGGAGCTCCGCGGAACTCGAACGTGGTCAGGTGATTGGCTGTCACTTGCGTCATACGTCTGTACGCGAGATTTCCACACTCCTAAACATATTTCCGATATGATAGTGAAATGGAAACGTGAAGGAACACGTACAGCACCAAAGCGTGCAGGCCAACCTCGTCTGTTGACTGACAGAGACCTCCGACAGTTGAAGAGGGTCATAACGTGTAACAGGCAGACCAGATCATCACACAGGAATTCCAAACTGCATCAGGATCCACTGCAAATATTATGACAGTTAGGCAGAGGGTGAGAATACTTGGATTTCATGGTCGAGTGGCTGCTCATGAGCCACACATCATGCCATAAATGCCAAAAGACCCCTCACTTGGTGTAAGGAGCGTAAACATTGGATGACTGACCAGTGGAAAAACGTTGTGTGGAGTGTGAATCATGGTACACAATGTGGCGATCCGATGACAGGGTGTGGGTATGGCGAATGCCCGTTGAAAGTCATCTGCCAGCGTGTGTTGTGGCGGTGGAGTTATGGTGTGGTCGTGTTCTTCATGGAGGGGGCTTGAACCACTTGTTGTTTTGCGTGGCACTGTCACAGCACAGGTCTACATTGAGAAGCACCTTCTTGTTTCCCATTGTTGAAGAGCAATTCGGGGATGGCGATTGCATCTTTCAACACAAACGAGCACCTGTTCATAGCCGGCCAGAGTGGCCATGCGGTTCTAGGCACTACAGTCTGGAACCGCGTGACCGCTACGGTCGCAGGTTCGAATCCTGCCTCGGGCATGGGTGTGTGTGATGTCCTTAGGTTAGTTAGGTTTAAGTAGTTCTAAGTTCTAGGCGACTGATGACCTCAGCAGTTAAGTTGCATAGTGCTCAGAGCCATTTGAACCATTTTGAACCTGTTCATAATGACGGCCTGCCCTGAGTGGTTACACGACAATAAAATCCCTGTAACGTACTGGCCTACACAGAGTGCTGACCTGAATCCTACGGAACACCTTTGGGTCGTTTTGAATCGCCGACTTCGTGCCAGGCCTCATTGACTGGCATCGATACCTCTCCCTTCTTTCCACAAGATACAGATTAACAATCCTCTTTTTTTTAATAAATAAATTGTCTTCTTATTTTAGAGTCCACATTCAAAGATTCACACCTACTATCGTTGCGGGGATTGTGCGCTAAAGAATTTCTTGCTGTCCAGCTGCACTTCACTTCAAGTACTTTTTGAATCACATTTACATTTACGGTATTTACATACATTACTGAGCTTCTCAGAATAAAATCAGGCACAAATTAGTCTAAAAAAAAAAAACAGTGAAGCACACATAACAAGTGCATCACTCCGTGAAGAATGGGCTGCCATTTCCTAAGAAACCTTCCAGCACCTTGATTGAACGTATGCCTGCGAGAGTGGAAGCTGTCATTAAGGCTAAGGGGTGGGTCAACACCATACTAAATTCCAGCATTACCGATGGAGGGCGCCACGAACTTCTAAATCATTTTAGCCAGGTGTCAGGATACTTTTGATCACATACTGTACTTCGTAAACTTGCTGGAAATTAGTCTCGTCTAAATTATTCAGTTCACATGAGTGGCTTCAACTGGTACGGACTTTAACACATCAGACACTAAAAATTTCATATTCGATGTTCTCGTGATGTCAACAAGAACAGGATCGGTAGAATTACCATCAGCGTGCAATGCGATCTGAAATAACAGGTACACTGAGCCGTGTTGCGGCTCACGTTGGTGCCGTTGGTAGGTTGGCATCATGTAATAGGGATAGTGGCGTCTCGATCTCTTCTTGTGTTTACTGGCGCCTCTACGTTTGCTAGTCTTTTATGTCTGTGAGTGGCAGCAGCAGCGGTTATCGATATCTAGTACAGTGGTACTTGTCTTTGGAGGGACGTCAACTGTTTTCCGGGTCAGAGTGTGTTGGGGAGTTCGGTTGGGACGGAGCAGCAGTGAGGTCCGGCAGTGCGAGGACAGACCAGGACTGCTGGTGGCACGCCGGCTGTAGTTGCAAGGGCTGCAACTTCGTTGTCCACCAGACCCAGGACGTTTTAGTTGAGTGGACATTAACCCAGCAGTGAAACCTCCACTATTTCGAGATCGCGCCGTTTGTTCACGCGTTGCTGCTCGCGGGGTCGCTGAGGCGAAGAGCAATATGTGGAGTGTTTGGAGTTGGAGAAATCAATTAGCTGTCCTCCACTTCTTCTTATTAATCACTGAATTCCTTGTGTTATTATTGGTGAAGTTCAACCAGCGGTATTTTTCCGCCTAGTGGCCGCTAACGCCCCAGTTACCTGCCCTGGAGATTAGCGTATTTTCTTGGCAGCGTACCTTTCCTCGCCTTGCCACTGCCTTCCGGTAAGGCGTGTAGTGCGACAGCCTCCTTTATTGTGGTTTGGGTATTCTGCTTCTTTTGGACAAGTTTGGTCGGAGTGGTTCCTTCTGTTTCTGGATGTTCTAAACACTGGATTCTGAAGACGCAGTGCTGTCCGCCGGTTCCGCCTTGCCTGGGTTATTCCATCGGTGTATTGGTTATTAGACATTAGGTAGACTTTGCAAGAATGTTGGTCTGCGTTTAAACTGTCACTAGTTTGAGTTGCCATCCGGTTAAGTGAATAACAACTCTTGGCTACTTGTCTCATCGTTTATGAAGTTGAGCGACTTTCCCAGGTCGATCCTTGGAGCACTGTCAGAGGCTCACTTCTGTCTTGATTTGGTCAGATTGTGATGATTTAAAAAAAAAAAAAAACAATATTTTTATTTTGAATTATTACTGTTTGTTAATAAGGCCTTCAGCTGTGAGTGTAACTTGTGTTAAGAAATTTTAATTAGACAAAATATGTTAACACTGAAATGTTGATGATTGTTCTTTAAATATCTCTCGAGGAAGTTTAATTGCTTCTCAAAAATTTGCTATACAGGCCTTCAGCCATCCAACTGCTTTTTTGAGTTATTTCTATTGGGGTCTTCAGCTGTCAAATAATTTGAGTTTCTTGTCAATAAGGCCTTCAGCCGTGAAAGCAATTGACCTTAAGAATTTTTAATTAGATATTGTCTCTTAATAGTGAAAATTTGATGATTGTCTTTTTTAAAAATATTTAATATCTCTTTAAGAAGTTTAATTGTTTCTTAAGAATTTGCTATTCAGGCCTTCAGCCGTCAAATTGGTTTTTGAGTTATTACTATTGAGGGCTTCAGCCGACAAATAATTTGAATTTCTGGTCAATAAGGCCTTTAGCCGTGAGTGCAACTTGCTTAAGAATTTTTTTAATTAGACACTGTGTCTTAACAGTCAAATTTGATAATTGTTCCTTATTGTCAACTTTATTTGCAATTGTTTCCAAATAAAGTGTATGTGATTTAACAAAAAAAAACAGCAAACAACGGTAACTGATTACGGCCCTGTCCGCACCGAATCCTGCTTTTCCGTATGTACCATGTCTCATACACCGTTATATGCTTTCTTGCCACTTTATTACGCAGAGTGACACAAGTGGTCCTTCGCGAATAACAGGTCAATAGTGAATCTCAAACTCCCCATCTCACCCTCTTATATATACTTTCATACAATTAAGTCATTGTTGAGTTTACAGTTTTCAGTAATTACAGTTGAAAAGTATTTCGTCAAGTCAGATTGACTTACCTACAGGAACGGTATAAACATCACTATTTGTTCCACACATACATCTCAGCCAGGAAACAGTAATAAGATTTGATTTACATCCAATATGGAGAAAGCACTGTTTTCATACCATGTTTTTGACATACACTTTAACATAACTGTCAGTTAACATTTACAGTAACTTTGTTTTTTACAGCCTGTATCTTTATAATATCGAATGAAAACACTTTCAGCCGTCTAAATTTCCAGTTGTTATTTCGTTTGACCAACCAGTTTCGGTGCTCCATTACGCCATCTTCAGGCCCCCTGACTGCCACGTAGAATGAATCCCACCTCTGGTCCAGTCAAAATGGGGGCCAATATCTTTTTTTTTTTATTTTTAGTACATCCAGTGATATCTTCGACATGTGACGATCGAAGGCATCTATGATGTCACTGAATGCTGGCCCCTATTTTGAATGGACAAGAGGTGAGATTCTTCCTACATGTCGGCCAGGGAGCCTGAAGATGGCGTAATGTAGCCTCGAAACATGTTGGTCATATAAAATAACAAC
This sequence comes from Schistocerca americana, assembly GCF_021461395.2. Lineage (NCBI taxonomy): Eukaryota > Metazoa > Arthropoda > Insecta > Orthoptera > Acrididae > Schistocerca > Schistocerca americana. The sequence goes on from NC_060127.1 coordinate 134,618,749, forward strand.
TAGAAGTTTAGTCGGATGGGCTTATAGAGAATGATGATTTTGTTTCTGTGTGTTCGGGTTGTTCATTTCGTAAAACACACATAATTACTTCGAATATTAGCAAACTCTGAGACATATGTGGCCTATAAAGATGAATAATAGCATTTCTTATATTATTCTGAACATTGTTTTCTGTATTTTTGCCTAGCAACAAAAATGAGCGACTTGGTATAACACGTTTTCACTATATGTTCATTAAAACAGAATACGTAATTTTTAGATGTTCCTAGCAATTGACTGAGTTTCACGGTTTTGATGTGTTAGTACTTCTCAATGATGTACATATTACATTATCCACTTGGTGGTGATTATTACTTCTTTGCGTTTCTGGCACTATGATTATCTTGTTTTTTGTCTAATTTGGAATGGTCGCATGTGATATAATTAGCGTACTAAGCTAATACTGTAAGACGTCGTGGTCTCCTGACCTTCATTGCTCACAATCATATTCCGCACATCAAGACGCTTCTTTCGAACCCAAACTCGATAAGATAAAGTCAACGTTGTATGAATTCATGTAAACGATATGCAAATAACAAGTAAATTGCAAGTGCGCACTGAGGTTGAAATACTCGAGGCTGGCGTACACACACACATTCAAGACACGACGGTCACAAAAGCTTTTAGTTCGGGAGAGGCAAACCACACGCCAGGAGGCCACTCCCTTCAGAGGACGAGTAAATCTATCTACATTGGTCAGCGACCGCCCGTAGAGCGGACAGCGTTTGCCCGAGTGAAAGGGAGAACGACCTCGTGTTCAGCTTAAAAGCAAATTCCACTACATTGTGTGGGAGCGCCCAGCCTACGCATTCTTTACAAACATAGCACACAGTTTCAGAAGTTTTCATAGGGAGACAGCAAACGCCAAACGTCGATGCTACAGATTTCCGGACTGGTCGCCTTAAACGAAACGTCATCCTCCCGTTTTAGAAGAGCAATGCTGATTGGCACACGATATTCCTGACGCCTTGAGCTGAAGGAGTAATGTAAGAGACCAAAAGATACACCCCTTCATGCCTGGCGTGGAGAGAGGTCGTTCTGTTGTTGCTCTTGGAGCGAGAACACATAATGAGAGGGTGTGCGCTCGTACGTGTACTCAAAGAGCGAGGAACAAGTCTCTCCTCTGTACTTCACTGGGAGAGCACCTCTGTCGAGAGCCAATTGGAGTGCGACTCTGTATTAAGTCCTTGCGATTAATCGTTGTTCACTGTGTTGGCTGCCACACTTATTGTGCGGTGGACTGGTTATCTGACTGGTGTACCACGCCAATAGTTAGACTTGGGGGCGAATAGGAGTCCTTGACTTCATCAAGGCGTAGGGAGAGTTTGATTGGCGAAGGTCAATCCAGATAGATCGAGAGTTATCTTATTTGTCAGCAGCGAGCTGTGCAGACAGCAGTCATCACAGCTTACGGTATTGTGCGCTACAGCTCTTGCGAGCCCCATATTTCCTCCACAACAGTACACTTCACTGCATTTCACACGCAACAGCCTTGACTGTACCTAGCAACAATGCAACGGATAATTATTCAAGTTGAGTAGGCGCGGCTCTCAGCCATTCTGCCAAGTCAATAACAATCTTAAAATTTGTACAGAAATTTCATTAGCGAATTGTTGTGTCTAGACAAGACAGCCTAGACGCAATGAGAGGAAGCCGAAAGGCACACGCTTAAACTCACGCAGGTTGGTGTGAGGTCTGAAACAGGATACGTAATGAATGCTATAAAGAAAACTACGTAGCATCTGGAATACTTAACTTTAATCCACATTTGTAGAACATCGCTCTTGATGATACATTAATAGAATCTCAATATCAATTGAATACGGCGCCTTGCTAGGTCGTAGCAAATGTAGCTGAAGGCTATGCTAACTATCGTCTCGGCAAATGAGAGCGTATTTGTCAGTGAACCGTTCCTTGCAAAGTCGGCTGTACAACTGGGGCGAGTGCTAGTACGTCTCTCTAGACCTGCCGTGTGGTGGCGCTCGGTCTGCGATCACTGACAGTGGCGACACGCGGGTCCGACGTATACTAAAGGACCGCGGCCGATTTAAAGGCTACCACCTAGCAAGTGTGGTGTCTGGCGGTGACACCACACGATTCCTGTCCTTAAGAGGTAACTTCACATTCCGAAAAGAACCCGGAAATAACTTGTTCAGTTCATAACTAAAAGTGCCATTGTGATTTGTCAGAATTTTTGCAAAAAAAAATAATAATTTTCGTTAGTTTCATGTTTTTCTTACACTAAGTAGCACTACTCCAGTACCCAAATGTCACACTAGTTACGTAAGAAATTTTGTGAATTTTTGTGTCATTTCCCTACAGCGGACGACTATAGAAGATATTTATTGCTGAATGTTTTTCAGGCATTTCTCTTTAGAACGTTAGGAGCGTCTGTCTGACTTCTGTAGTAGTGTGGGGGTGGAAATTGCAACTTGCAGGAGCCACAGGGTAAAGGGTACATCTAAGATTAATCCGCTGCGCAGAATGACAGAATAGCACCCACTCGTCGCTCACAGCACACAAAATAGATCCATTACATTGTTATAACAGAATTGGAGTGTGGGCTGTGGCCAACCCTCAGAGAATTAAGGGTTTTGGTAACGATCTATTCAATTTTCTTCCGTTCTGGTCTGCTACGACACTATAAGAACATGCCAGTGAATACACAGCAAGCGATTAGCCCTGAAGCAAAGTTCGAGCAGTAACAATACCAGTCTATGTTCATGTCTACTTCCGACATACACGGTGTTAACTTATCAGAAGGGCACCTTGAAGAGTAGAACACCAGGTGTAATAATCAGTCGTAGTTGTATTCGGCGAACTGTCATCTAAATCACAGGAGCGAATGGAGAGGCAAGATACCGCCAGCCTGCAGCTGTTAGCCACGTAGCCTTGGCTGCCGGCAGTGATAAGATCTGCCAGATAACAGAGTATTACTGGCCGGCACTGCGCGTAGCACCCATAAACAGCCCTCATTCTCAACACCAGTTTGTGTGGAGAGGCTGACGTAACGGGGCAAGAAAAGAACGGCAGAAGCCGGCTTCTGTACAGTTTCTAACAGGTCTCAATATTTAACTGTTGTCCGCGGAAAAATCAAAAAATTAATTCTTTTTACAGTTCATTGCCAACTCGAGAGAGTAGGACTTCATCTTTCCAGCCAAGTACACCAACAGGCTGGAAGTGTAGCAAAAGGTAATCCAAATTGGGAATGTTTGGGAAGGAATCTTTAGTTCCAGAATTATCCATGTGACCAAAGGAAATATCCCAAGAACCTTGGTCGGACTATTGCATTGGGTTGTCTATTGTCCCAGACAGAACTTAAAATTACGTATATGTGTGGATGTACATGTTGTGTGTAGTCTAAGGACTGGTTACATCTTGAGTTTAGTCTCTACGAGGAATTGTCTCCAAATTATGACATTCTCTGAAGAAGTATCGAGAAACACGTTTATTGAGAGAATGGGTGAATCGTAAGGCAGTAAGAAATTGCCTCTGAGCACTATAGGACTTAACATCTGAGGTCATCAGCCCCCTAGAACCTAGAACTACTTAAACCTAACTAACCTAAGGACATCACACACATACATGCCCGAGGGAGGATTCGAACCTGCGACCGTAGAGGTCGCGCGGTTCCAGACTGAAGCGCCTAGAACCGCTCGGCCACCCAGGTCGGCCAAGGCAGTAAGACAGGAAGTAAGTCGAGGCATTAAGCATCTAAGTCAATGCTGTGTGGCTGTGTGGCTTTTCCAAGTAAACTATACAGGAAGTTTGGATGATTACATCTCAACCTATATTCATGTTGTTTAAAAGAAGTACCATATATTTCAACAGGATGAAGTACTGGTAAAAGTAGAACAAAAGGTTTCATAATGATATGTCCAGAAACCAATACAATCGGTCCTTTAATTTCCAGCTGTCTGCTACGTGGAAGCAGAAACTGTAAAGAGTTCTGCATGTGACGAGCACGCATTCTGACACACCTTCAGTCTTTTCTCGCAGTGAATCATGCACTCTTTCTGCTTCCATCCGGATTGTGTCACATGCATTGCTCACATTCTCCTGTACTGTCTGCACATTGACGATGGGTTAGGCCTCATAGCCAGAAACCAATGGAACAAGGTTCGCTGAAAGGGGACGCCACGCTATTGAGCCTTCTTGACCAAGCCATCACCCATGAAAAGCTATGCTGATGTGGTGTTTTGCGACCAGAGGAAACTGCTTTTGCCCAACCATGACTGTAGGTTCTTTGATTGGTCTGGCAGAAGGCTTACCAAACTACAACACTTTATTATACACTACTGGCATTAAAATTGCTACACCAAGAAGAAATTCAAATGATAAACGGGTATTCATTGGACAAATATATTATACTAGAACTGACATGTGATTACATTTTCACGCAATTTGGGTGCAGAGATCCTGCGAAATCAGTACCCAGAACAACCACCTCTGGCCGTAATAACGGCCTTGATACGCCTGGGCATTGAGTCAAACAGAGCTTGGATGGCGTGTACAGGTACAGCTGTCCATGCAGCTTCAACACGATACCACAGTTAATCAAGACTAGTGACTGGCGTATTGTGACGAGCCAGCTGCTCGGCGACCATTGACCAGACGTTTTCAATTGGTGAGACATCTGGAGAATGTGCTGGCCAGGGCAGAAGTCGAACATTTTCTGTATCCAGAAAGGCCCGTACAGGACCTGCAACATGCGGTCGTGCATTATCCTGCTGAAATGTAGGGTTTCGCAGGGATCGAATGAAGGGTAGAGCCACGGGTCGTAAAACATCTGAAATGTAACGTCCACTGTTCAACCGAGCGAGGTGGCGCAGTGGTTAGACACTGGACTCGCATTCGGGAGGACGACGGTTCAATCCCGCGTCCGGCCATCCTGATTTAGGTTTTCCGTGATTTCCCTAAATCGCTCCAGGCAAATGCCGGGATGGTTCCTCTGAAAGGGCACGGCCGACTTCCTTCCCCATCCTCCCCTAATTCGATGAGACCGATGACCATGCTGTCTGGTCTCTTTCCCCAACCAACCAACCCAACCAACCAAACACTGTTCAAAGTGCCGCCAATGCGAACAAGAGGTGACCCAGACGTGTAACCAATGGCACCCCATACCATCACGCCGGGTGATACGCCAGTATGGCGATGACGAATACACGCTTCCAATGTGCGTTCACCGCGATGTCGCCAAGCACGGATGCGACCATCGTGCTGCCGTAAACAGAACCTGGATTCGTCGTCAAGTACACCATCGCAGGCGCTCCTGTCTGTGATGCAGCGTCAAGTGTAACCGTAGCCACGGTCTCCGAGCTGATAGTCCATGCTGCTACAAATGTCGTCGAACTGTTCGTGCAGATGGTTGTTGTCGTGCAAACGTCCCCAACTGTTGACTCAGGGATCGAGACACGGCTGCACGATCCGTTACAGCCATGCGGATAAGATGCCTGTCATCTCGACTGCTAGTGATACGAGGCCGTTGGGATCCAGCACGGCGTTCCGTATTACCCTCCTGAATCCACCGATTCCATATTCTGCTAACAGTCATTGGATCTCGACCAACGCGAGCAGCAGTGTCGCGATACGATAAACCGCAATCGCGATAGGCTACAATCCGACCGTTATCAAAGTCGGAAACGTGATGGTACGCATTTCTCCTCCTTACACGAGGCATCACAACAACGTTTGACCAGACAACGCCGGTCAACTGCTGTTTGTGTATGAGAAATCGGTTGGAAACTTTCCTCATGTCAGCACGTTGTAGGTGTTGTCTCCAGCGCCAACCTTGTGTGAATGCTGTGAAACGCTAATCATTTGCATTTCACAGCATCTTCTTCCTGTCGGTTAAATTTCGCGTCTGTAGCACGTCATCTTCGTGGTGTAGTAATTTTAATGGCTAGTAGTGTATAAATGAATAAAAAATTTACTTTAACGGACTTCTTTGCCACGGGAGTACTGGATAATTTACGACTGCGACTGACTATGAAAGCATCACTTTATGCACTAAGTAACAAACTGTTCTCTTGAGGTGTAATGTTCGTCAGTTACGACAGTACATCTGAAACTATAACAAATCGTCGGTCCTACTCTATGATGATGCCTCCTTCAGATGAGACCACGAACTCGACCTGGCTCTCGCAAGCTCGACACTGTATTGATCTCACCGTGAGGGTGCTGGTACGCTGGCAGCGGAGGCGTGGTCTGCAGGAGCGCCACCCATGCATCATTGCGAATTGCAGCGAGCTGTCGTTGAGGTCTGTGATATCGATATGCATTGACTTTGGTGTGGGAACGCAATATCTAGACGATACCACATACTGTCGCATAATCTGCAGAAAATGGGTTGGTGCCCCGTCGTGTACAAGCCGCGCTCATTGTCCTTCTGTGAGGGTTGCGTTCTCCAGTAGTGCCAATAGAACATCGCACAGCTTATTGCAACAATAAGACCGCCTACAGCGCCAGACGTCACACATTTCTCGCCGAAAGTAAAATGCCCCATATCTCAACAGGTACTGGCATTCAGACGTTATAGTAACTTATCTCCTAGTTTTGACCAATATGTTGCATGACAACCTTGTATAGGACAGGAAAATGGGTAGCATTTTTCAAATTCCCAGAGCGAAGCTACCTCGCTACACTACGGCGATGCTGACACGAGGCACCCGCAATGCAAACATTTTGCCACCGAGATTGGGTCAGGGCAAAACACAACATGCGCGTTTCTGGCGAGCCAGGCGGCAGACTTCAGCAGAATGTAGTGGATCAAATCTCCCAGATACGGTCGCGTCACCTTCGTTATGTGACGAAGGAAAGGGTAAGGCAAATGCAACTGCTTTTACGAACCAGGTCTATGTTATAACGAACTCATTAAGTAAGCAGAGCAGAAGCAAAACCGCTCGAAATTGCACTATGGAAGCATAGTTTACACCTCTGCTCGGCCGTCTATTCTTCGGCGTCTCGACTCTATCCACCACAGTGGATTAAGTTTAGTGTCTGGAGCTTTTTACACCAGCCCTGTGGAAAGCCTTTATGCTGAGACTGCTGAACCTCCGCTGTCCAATCGGCGAGCTATCCTTCTGAGTCGTTATGCTAGCCATCTGTCTTCCATGCCTGCTAATCCGGCCCATATTTTTTTCGACGCCTCCTTGGATTTAGGTTATGCAGGCCGCCCTTCGTCCCTACTACTACCGGGAGTCCGCTTCCGTCAACTGTTACATTCTCTTTCCTTCCACTTTCCTAAGACTTTCTTGACAACTTGGGGTACAGCACCGCCTTGGCTCCGGCCCCGGACCTGCCTGCTCCGCGACCTTTGTCAGTTTCCCAAAGATGGTACCCCTTTTCTTGTTTATCGTCGGGCATTTGCAGCTCTATGCGCACAAATGAAGGATGCCACATTTATTTACACTGATGGCTCAAAAACTTCGTTTGGTGTTGGGAGTCCCTATATTGTTGGCGACAACCCAAATCGATTTCGGCTTCCCGACCAGTGTTCGGTTTTTACTGCGGAGCTTTACGCTGTTCTCCAGGCTGTCCAATACATCCGTCGCCATCAACGGCTACAGTATGTTATCTGCTCAGACTCTCTCAGCTCTCTTCTCAAAGCTCTCTACCCTGTACACGCTCTGGTCCACCGGATTCAGGACTGCCTCCACTTGCTCCACTTGGGGGGCGTCTCTGTGGCGTTCCTCTGGATCCCAGGACATGTTGGTATCTGTGGAAATCAGGCGGCCGATATAGCGGTCAAGGCTGCAGTCTCTCTTCTTCGGCCAGCTATTCGCATGATTCCCTTCGCCGATCTACGGAGTGTTTTATGTCGTCGTGTTGCTCTTTTATGGCATGCACATTGGTCGACACTTCCCAATAATAAATTGCGGGACGTGTAAGCTCTTCCCTGTGCTTGGGCCTCTTCCTCCCGAACTCGTCGACGGGAGGAGGTAATATTAACTAGACTCCGGATAGGGCACTGTCATTTTAGCCATCGACGTCTTTTAAGCGGCGATCCTCCCCCACTCTGTCCCCACTACTCTCAACTGTGGACGGTGAGACACCTTTTACTCCGTTACGCGCCCGTCTACAGCTGTCGCCTGATATATCTTCCATTTTAGCAGATGACACGCGCTCAGCCGATCGCGTTCTCGAGTTCATTAGTGCCAGTGAGATGACGTCAGTCATTTGAAGCTCTTTTTGAGTACAAACAACCCCCCTTCTATAGTGTTTTTTTAAGATTTCCTTCTGTTTTTGGTTTCCCCACTTTTTTTAGTTTTGCTCCCATTGCTGCTAGTATCCAGTTTCGTTTTTTTAGCTTTTTCCTAAGGCACGGACTGGGCGCTATTGACCGTAGCAGTTTTGCGCCCTAAAAAACCATAACAAAAAAAAAGCCTTCGTAACAGCGAGCCCTATGCGTTATGACGAATGATATCGGGTAAACATTAGCCATTACTTCGGTTCATAAATACCCCAGCAGTTTAGCTCGTAAGGCAGCTGGCCAGACTGATCGATGGCGTACATGACGGTCGCACTCGATTTACTGATCGTAGCGTAGTGACACAAGTCTGTTGTAGATTTCCTGCACGCTACGGACAACAACAGCCGCCAGTGGGAGAGATGACTACCTCACCATAATCATCAGTCACAGAGTTCAACGCCACAGTCTGCCTCTGTCGCAGATGGGAGGACTTACAGGTGTTTCCGTCCCACGAAGACCGGGACAGCAGCGTTCCTGACATGCTGGCGGGCTGAATATTGCCTATCTGGACGGCAGGCCAATATCGTCGAACTTCACGGCTACACGGCAACCATCATTGCCGTACAACGGATGACGAAGAAGGGTGGTGAGCCGCAGGGGACAGAGCACCTCCCTTGTCGGCGTGTGAAAGTCCACTACAAGCGAAATCCACACTCACTGCTACGGCGTCGCGGTACAGTAGGAGCCGGGGCAGCGCAGCAGCCGGCTGGAACGAAGCGTGCGGTGTCAGCTAGCTGTCTTGAGCGGGCTGAAAACCGCTTACGACACGATTCCTTAGCAGGCGTTGACAGACGATGCCAACCACGCGTCAGGACGCTACCCGTATTTTTTTTGGAAATAAATAACTAATTCTGAATCTTCTTTCACTGCGCCTACCGGCGACCACAGGTCCCTACCATTCTTCCGAGAAAAAAAGGTAAGGAGCGAAGTGGGAGAGTGCCTCCTGACACAGAAACAACTCCACTTACGCCCTCCCAATAGTCGCCTCTTGAAAATACTGTATCCTGTAGGTATGAGTGATGCTTTTTTTGAAACATCCTGTATTGCTGTCCGTCATATGAAGCTTAGCAGTATCTGGAGATCTAATGATATTGTTCCCGAAATATACTCATGATGTTGTTGTGGTCTTCAGTCCTGAGACTGGTTTGATGCAGCTCTCCATGCTACTCTATCCTGTGCAAGCTTCTTCATCTCCAAGTAACTACCGCAACCTACGTCCTTCTGAATCTGCTTAGTGTATTCATCTTTTGGTCTCCCTCTACGATTTTTACGCTCCACGCTGCCCTCCAGTACTAAATTGGTGAACCCTTGATGCCTCAGAATATGCACTACCAACCGATCCCTTCTTCTAGTCAAATTGTGCCACAAACTCTTCTCCCCAATTCTATTCAATACCTCCTCATTAGTTATGTGATCTACCCATCTAATCTTCAGCATTCTTCTGTAGCACCACATTTCGAATGTTTCTATTCTCTTCTTGTCCAAACTATTTGTCGTCCACGTTTCACTTCCATACATGGCTACACTCCATACAAATACTTTCAGACTTCCTGACACTTAAATCTATACTCGACGTTAACAAATTTCTCTTCTTTAGAAACGCTTTCCTTGCCATTGCCAGTCTACATTTTATATCCTCTCTACTTCGACCATCATCAGTTATTTTGCTCCCCAAATAGCAAAACTTCTTTACTACTTTAAGTGTCTTATTTCCTAATCTAATTTCCCTAGATCACCCGACTTAATTCGGCCACATTTCATTATCCTCGTTTTGCTTTTGTCGATGTTCATCTTATATCTTCCTTTCAAGACATTGTCCATTCCGTTCAACTGCTCTTCCAAGTTCAAATTGGTTCAAATGGCTCTGAGTACTATGGGACTTAACATCTATGGTCATCAGTCCCCTAGAACTTAGAACTACTTAAACCTAACTAACCTAAGGAAATCACACAACACCCAGTCATCACGAGGCAGAGAAAATCCCTTACCCCGCCGGGAATCGAACCCGGGAACCCGGGCGCGGGAAGCGAGAACGCTACCGCACGACCACGAACTGCGGACTTTTCTTTTGTTTCGTTTCCTTTACTGCTTGCTCAATAAACAGATTGAATAACATCGGGGAGAGGCTACAACCCTGTCTCACTCCCTTCCCAACCACTGCTTCCCTTTCATGTCCCTAGACTCTTATAACTGCCATCTGGTTTCTGTACAAATTATAAATAGCCTTTCGCTCCCTGTATTTTACCCCTGCCACCTTCAGAAATTGGTAGAGAGCATTCCATAAAGACTAAAAACAGCTGGAATCAATGAGAGCTAGCGGATGTACGACGCAAGATAAGACGCGACAAAATACAGTACAAATTTCCGCCCTCCTTCTTCATTTGCGCCTTGGACCGATGCTTGTGAAGTGAGGAAGCCATATTTGTGTTGTTTTAATTTATCATTAATATCCTTTCTTTTATAACGACTGCGCCTGGCTACAAATCGTGGATGATGTCGGAAGGAATGGCTTCTGGCTCCTGGGTTCAGAGCTCTTCTCCAGTTCCTCAAGTAGCACCATTACTTGCTGCAGATAATTGTCTTTCGCCGATGCTAAGATTGTCGTCAGTTTCAAGCAGAAGTTTCTCCGACAGCTAGGTGTCCTCGTCCCTCTAGGCATGTCCCAGTCACGATTAATAGGCCTAAACGTCCGATAGTCCATAATATGTAGAAAACAACGATCAGCTGCTTCAAACTCCTCCTGTCGGGGTCCTGTCGTTCTGGAAATTCCCACCAATACAAACATTGACCATTACCGTCTGCTAATCCGTACAGCAAATAGGCATCTGCCAACTCCATTGGACTGTACCGGGAACTAAGTCCGTGATGAACACTAAACTGCTGATGCTACACGCTTGCACTGTCAGTAATGAACACTAAACACTTAATCGTACGTGCTTCCATAGCCCGTGACGAACACTAAACAGTTGAGGCCACGTGCTTGATGCTAGTAGAGGAATGAGGTTAGTCGCATCTCAACACAAGCAAATGAAGTAAATCACATGTTACCTTCGTTCAACTGGAACAACAAACATTGGTAGTAAACCTAAGAATTAGAACTTACTGTACATTATAATTCAGTGGCTCCCAACGTTCCTGACACCATTACCCCTGAGCGCAATTAGATGTTAGCTACTGGCTAACAACATTATCGACTTTAGCACCTAATAAAACTATTTCTTCTTTGAACACTTACAGTTTTTAAACAATGAAAGATAAATGATATTTAGTTTTTGTAGGTGTTTTATAAAAACATGGACTATGGAATCAACGAGGCAACTGCTACTGATTATTTCCAATACTCTTTTTTTATAGTATGATGAAGCAATTTTCATTGCATCTTTGTGCAACGTGCAACTCAAAAAAGGAAGCTAACGTTTCACCACTCACTGGTAACAATACAAGCTTCCTTTGAACCATACCTCTTTGTAGTGGCACTTGCTTCATCACACTGCACACCCCATTTACAGTCAACCAAGTTGAAATATGCCAGTGGCCTTGAGCAGTGGTAACACCGGTTCCCGTCAGATCACCGAAGTGCTGTCGGGCTGGGCTAGCACTTGGATGGTTGACCATCCCATCTGCCCAGCGCTGTTGGCAAGCGGGCTGCACTCAGTCCTTGTGAGACAAACTCAGGAGCTACTTGATCGAGAAGTAGCGGCTCCGGTCTCGTAAACGGGCATACGGCCGAAAAAGCGGTGTGCTGACCACATGCCCCTCCATATCCGCATTCAGTGACGCCTGTGGGCTGAGGATGAAACAGCGGTCGGTCGGTACCGTTCGGCATTTCAAGGCCTATTCGGACGGATTTATTATTAAGTTGAAATATGTGCACTATGCAATTTATGTTTGTAAATCGCTTGATTTGTGGTCTCCTTACTTCTAAACTGACAGAAAATGGAAAACTTCAGGCCATCAGTGCCTTCTCTGTGACCAAAGCGTCTAATAATAATAATACAGGGTTGGGCAAAGAAAAGTGACCTGGTGAGCAGAATTTCAGGGTACAAAGGAACACGGCAGAGAAAAGGAAATACAGTACTAACCTCACTATAGAACATGTTGAGAGTGACCACCATTCATCTCCCTGGGCCTTGGTCAGCAAGTTACAGAAGGCGGATCGAAGTTGGACTGTTGGGATTGCTGCAGTCCCATCCGAAATGTTTTGCTGCAATTCTTAAAGACGATGAGGGTTGTCGCGATACACGTTACACTTGGCGGCTCCCCGCACAAAGTAATCGTACAGTGACAGATCAGGTGACCTAGATGGCCAGCTAGGGCCGCGACCAGTCTGACCTCTGCTGACAACTCCCTCAGGCATGAAGACTGTGTCAATGTGCTCCAGGGTTCGGCCGGCTGCATGAGCAGATGTTTCAGTCTGTTGGAAGTAACTGCAGGTCACCCCTCCTCCGTTAATGCTCCCACAAATGGTTTCAAAATGTTGGCAGAGTAATAAAGTAAAGATAATAAACTCTCTCAAGAATAAAAGCTCACATGGAATTGATGGCATTTCCAGCAGGATAATAAAAGCTCGTTCCCAAGAGATAAGTGGGATTCTTAGCCACATATGTAATAGCTCCCTGAAGCAGGGTATTTTCACAGATAGACTGAAGTATGCCATTGTTAAACCACTGCATATAAAAGGGGATACGTCTGATGTCAACAACTACCGCTCAATCTCTCTTCTGACTGCCTTACCCAAAATTCTCGAAAAAGTAATGTATTGTACAGTAGCTTCACACCTTTGTAAAAATAAAGTTTTAACAAAATGTCAGTTTGGTTTCGAGAAAGGTTTTTCGATGGAAAACGCTATATATACTTTCACTAATGAAATATTAAATGCTCTAAGTGATCTCTCAAAGTCTTTTGATTGTGTAAATCATGGAATACTTCTAGATAAGCTCAAGTACTGTGGTATGAATGGGGCAGCGCTCAAATGGTTTAAATCATACCTAACTGGAAGAGTGCAGAAAGTTGAAATAAGCAGTTCACATAATATGCAAAACTGGTGATTCCTCAAACTGGGGAACAATCAAGAATGGGGTGCCGCAAGGTTCGGTCTTGGGTCCTCTGCTGTTCTTAATATATATTAATGACTTGCCATTCTATATTCACGAAGATGCAAAGCTAGTACTTTTTGCCGATGATACAAGTATAGCTGTCACACCCAACAGACAAGAATTAACTGATGAAATTGTAAACGATGTTTATCAGAAAATCAATAAGTGGTTCTCTGCAAATGGGCTCTCATTAACCTTTAACAAAACACAGTACATACAGTTCCACACAGTAAATGGAATGACACCATTAATAAATATAGGCTTCGATCAGAAATCGGTAGCTAAGGTAGAATAATCAAAATTTCTGGGTTTGTGCATTGATGAGGGGTTGAACTGGAAAAAGCACACTTAAGATCTGCTGAAACGTTTGAGTTCAGCTACTTATGCTATTAGGGTCATTGCAAATTTTGGCGATATACATCTCAGTAAATTAGCTTACCACGCCTATTTTCATTCTCTGCTTTCGTATGGCATCATATTCTGGGGTAACTCATCACTGAGTAAAAGAGTGTTCTTTGCTCAAAAGCGTGTAATCAGAATAATTGCTGGAGCTCACCCAAGATCATCCTGTAGACAGTTATTTATAGAGCTAGGGATCTTCACTGTAGCCTCACAATAGACTATATATAGTTGTTATTAACAATCCGAACGAATTCAGAAGTAACAGCAGTATACCTGGCTACAACACTACGAGAAAGGATGATCTTCACTACTTAAGGTTAAATCTAACTTTGGCTCAGAAGGGGGTAAATTATGCTGTCACAAAAGTCTTTGGTCACTTACCTAATACACGAAAAGTCTGACAGATAGCCATATAGCATTTAAAAGGAAATTTAAAAGAATTTCTGAATGGCAACTCCTTCTACTCATTAGATGAATTTTTGGGTATAGTAAGTGGGTAATTTCCCCATTCTCCACCCAACAAAAATTAAAAATATTAAGTGTCATGTAATATTTTGTATAATGTAATATCTTGTACAGACACCTTTTATTAGCCTGACACGTTCCACATCATTACGAAGTGTCGTATTCATTATCTATGGAACAAGTACTAATAAAAAAAATAACGTCCGGAAGTCAGTGGTTGATGAAAGAGGATAGGACCAATAACGCGGCACACCAGACCCCAACCTTCTGGTTACGTAATGGCGTTTCGTGGAAGTTGTGCGGACTCTCCGCTTCCCGAAAGTTGTGAGTCTCTGAGTTGACATAACTACTTAGGTGAAGCCAGGCTTCATCAGACATAAAGAACAGATCCCTGTCCATGTCATTCACTGTTGTCTCAGTGAACGGCCACTCACAAAACTGGAGGCGCTGAGGAGCATCTGATGGTTTTACTGCATGAACAACACACACTCGGTAGGGATGCACGTGCAGGTCCTGGTGGATTATTCGTCTGCATGATCGACGTGATATGCCGGTCTCTTGCGGTAGGTGTCGGGTTGATTTGGTGGGTCTGAATAAATAAGACCGCTGCGACTTTTAGAATTCTTTATTGGACAACAAGACTGTGGTATCGATAGCTACGATACCAAGGCGTAAATACAAGTTCTGAAGTTGGCACCACGACAGACACCGACGACAGCGCACTCTAGCCGGAGCGGGAGAGCTCTACGAGCTCCGCTCCAGATTCTCCCCATTTGATCAAGAGCAGACGGCCTGAGAACATAGCTTCAACCTCAGCTTGCTATTGAGACTATGTACTACTTACGACGGGAATACGGTTTTGCACCTACGGGCCCTTCAGTTGTAAAGCTACGTATGTCATTGACTAATAATTAGATGTACTTTCACGTAAAAAGCTGTACCGAGAATTTCACCTCACCTCCTCCTGCTCACTTCCTACATTCGGCCTACCCATTCCGTTTATAGGAGTGGACCCACGCGCCGCCTTCCAGGCGGGATGCAAAAAGGACCGCTTTCGCAAATTAAATTAGCATCTTCAGGTGCTTCAAGTCAAAAGATTAAGGTTCTATTTAAGCCGGATAAAGCCATTCCTGACATGTATATCCGGATATTTAAAGCTTCCGACACACGAATTTGCGTGTGTCAATGATAAAATGTATTGGGGACTAAAGCCATCCCGAACATCCGTTGTAGACAGACTGGTGAGGAAGCGATGCTGTTCCCTGTGCCATCCACTCGTCCGGACCACTTCTATTTGCCCCACCCTGTGACAAAACAGCGTAAGCCATACAGTAGTGTAGTGGCCATTACGTAGTTACTACTGCGTTGTCGTGTCGCTTAGTTTGTTCACTGCTGCGAAGTGCATGGTGAAGAATTTCTAGCATGTTGTGGGAACTATCTACAGCTCGGAGAAGTCATTCCTATGAAGTATTTAAGCATGTCTCCGTTTTACTGTCGTAGATGCATAGTACAAAGTGCGAAGTATGTGTCTAATGGTGGACTATGTGAGGAAGATGTTGTTCGTACTTTCACTTAATGAGCTGTGACCACCGCCACATAGCGTCACACATTACGTTAGTATCTGAAATAAATAAAATGAATGGTAACTTATGCAGTCACTATTACAGAGTTACGAAATAGTGATAATAGCAATGATCTTTTAAAAGTAACTGAACCCTTCTCTTTTGTCCACCAGAAAAATATATTTCGTCCCTCTCCTTCTCCTTCGTCTTCTTCTTTGACACTACTGCTCTTGATCGGCCTTGACTTCCTCAAAAGTCTTCTTCCACACATCTCTGTTCTCTCCTTTTCTCTTCCATCCTCGAATCTCCATCTTGGTATAGTCAGCCAACACATTGTCCAGCCATCTAGCTCTTTATCGGCTCTACCTTCTCGTGGACCACAATCTGCCTTTCATTGTTCGTTTTGGCATCATGTTATCAGTCATCCTCTTCGTATGTTCTAACCAGCATATTCGTTGGGATTTAAAAAACTTCACAATCCTCTGCCTCTCACATGGGTCACAAATTTTACTCAGGACATTCATTTCAAATGCCCTTAGATTGTTCATATGCGTTTCTGTCATCGTCCACATTTCTGAATACTATGGTCGCACAAGTATGCTCTTAAGTTGGTTGCTCTTGTAATTACGGTATTCTTGAATACATATAAGTTTGCATAATAGGCTCTGTCTCCTGCTTCTATCCTTTCTCTAATACATTATATTATGGTCGCTGATTAAGAGGATATCTAAATAATAGAAGTAGCTGAAACCTTTAAAACATTTATTAGACGAAACCAATTCATGTGGCGTACTACTACATGGACATCTAGATGGATACTCTGCAAATCACATTTTCCTCCAGGTTGTACATCTCTTGTGCAACCGTTAGATGTGTTTGGTTTTCGGCGAGTGAAATACGTTGTGAAAAGATTCTATGATTTTGCGAAGCTGCGCAGAGCAGTATTGTTTACGTGATGGTGTGTCAATTATCAAAGTTCAGGCACTCACACACAATCAACTTCGCTCTCCAAAATTCCAGGGCATGTTCAGATTTGCTTGGACATATGCAGGATTTGACGGTCTACACACGGAAAAATTTGAAAACGTTAAAAACATATGTTTTGACAGAGCACATGGAAAACTGTGCCCGGCGGCGGGTTCACTGAACCACCTTCACAATAATTCTCTTATTATTCCAATCTCGTACAGTGTGCGGAAAAAACGAACATCTATATCATTCTGTGCCAGCTCTTGTTTCCCTTGTTTTATGATGATGATCGTTTCTCCATATGTAGATCGGCATCAACAAAATATTTTATCATTCAGAGGAGAAAGTTGGTGAGTAGATTCTGCCGCAACGAAAAACGCCTTTGTTGTAATGATGTCCATCCCCAATCCTGTACCATTTGAGTGACACTCTCTCTTCTATTTCACGATAATACAAAACGTGTTGCCCTTCTCTGAACTTTCTCGGTGTACTCCGTCAGCCCTATCTGGTAAGGATCCCACACCGCACAGCAGTATTCTAAAAGAGGGCGGACAAGCGTAGTGTAGGGAGCCTCTTCTTGCCTTAGATCTGAAAATTACCTTGTATTTTGTCTTTTTTTGGTTTATCGTAAATCAAGATCTTTCTCCTTGTGCTTCCATTATTTCACACAATTCTTTAAGGATGTTTATATCTCTTACCACAATTGCAATACCGTCTGCATACGCACATGTATGGCTGCAGCGTGTATCTACACTCAAGTTGAAAACCACTGTACAAACCAAACGTAACCAAGAGAGTATCTTGAACACTTCATGTAAGCAAACGTTTCCTATAATGTTGGCATGTTCCGTTTCTCTATGGCTGTGCATGTTAACATTGTGAGTGGTGAAAATGTGTGATGAGACGAAATATATTTTCAACACATTGTTTTCTCATGAGAAGGCCGAGAATGCTTCAAAACGCTTTGAACGACAGAGTGTGATAGTATGTATCGGAGATGAGTGAACGAGACAGAAGATGTGCGAAAGAGACAGAGGGTCTGCGAATAACAAGATAGAATATTCAAGAAAATTGAAGAATTTTCTACTTATGTTCTGGGACCGGAAACTGTAGATTCTATGTTCTACAAAGCCAAATGTTTGTGTGCATGTGCCAGTGTTAATCCAATAACAAATAAAAACAATTCGATAATAGTTAATATTCCAAAACGTTCACACAATCTCATTAAACTTACAAAGAGAAAATACGGCGAGGGTAAAGAAAACGAAAGTGCAAAGAGAAAAGTGATTTACTTTAATTCGAGAAGCAGTGTAACAATTAAGAATAGGTCTAAGTGAAGAAAAACATGGAAACACAGACTCATATGAACTACAGGAATCGCGCAATGAAAACTGGAATTTCACGTGCAATATGTAATCTGAAACAAGAAGACGTGCATTATTCACAAAAATTATGATTACGGTTACGAGATGTAGTTATTTGAAATTGAACGACAAAAAAAGGATAAACAAGGTGAGCCTTGAACTAGCGATTCATGAACTGCAAGAGGTTATCAATCTACTACGCTACCGAGTCCGCTATACAACCAATCTGCATTTATACATCAACTGTACGAAATCCATTAAAAAACTAAAAACCCGCCTCGATTGCGAAAAAAGCACCCAGTGTTAAGTGTTAACCCAGGATTCGGCGTAGATAACTACACCTTCTTCAGAACAACAATAAAACCCACAAGTGCCTAAGAAGACCTTTGTCAATGATTAAAAGAACACCATAGCTATACATTTATAAATGAAAAAGAAAAGGAAAACACAAACAGTACATATGTACGAAGTCAAAACCACTACTTAACTCAATGGTGTACGCTCCACCTCACACCGGCCTATATTCGATGGGCCATGACCCGCCATAAACTGCAGCTACAAATGGTCGCTCACATACAAGCCTGACCCGCTACCTATGTACATGCGCAAGACAAAGGAAGTCACTTGAATGCGCATGCGCATACGAATACGAGAAAGTTTATATATACATGGGTCGGGGCTAAATAGCCCATATATTCCCAACTGTGGATCAACGTATAACAAAAAATGGAATGGATAGAACAAGAGACGAGCTAAATAGAAGATGAAACCTAAAAATAACCGCATACGGTTGCTTATGCTAGTAAAGGAACTTATATATGAAGCTACCGATGACAACAGGAGGATCTCTTAAAAACTATACCTAAAGCCTGGGGGGGGGGGGGGGGGGGCGCTGAGGGGACGTAATCTAAAGACGTCGTGGTAGTAAAGATATAGGGATAAAACGTGAGGTGTTCAACGGGCTAAAATCACCTTCATCGTAAAAGGAAAATGAGGATAAAAAGAAAGAAGATGAACAGCTCGCCAATCAGCGCACGCATGTGAAAATCCCCAGATCGTCAGATTTACAAGTATGAAGAACAAAGTAAAGGCACGTAACCTTCCAAAAATTTTCTATTTCTTAGTAGGAGTTCGTCATTAAGGATATTGTCTTGGGCATGTTGCAGATGCTTAAAGATCTGCATTTCCTCGAAAACATCCAGTTTTAAGCCCCTAACCTTGGCATGAAGAAACTCGATGTTAACTGGAGGGTTCGGCGCATGAGACGCTTGCGCAACGCTATGCTGCGTATGTAGAAACTTTCTCGTATTCGTATGCGCATGCGCATTCAACTAACTTCCCTTGTCTTGCTCATGTGCATAGGTAGTGGGTCAGGCCTGTAAGTGAGCGACCATTTGTAGCTGCAGTTTATGGCGGGTCATGGCCCATCGAACATGGGCCGGTGTGAGGTGGAGCGTACACCATTAAGTTAAGTAGTGGTTTTGACTTTGTACATATGTACTGTTTGTGTTTTCCTTTTTTTTCGTTTATAAATGTATACCTATGGTGTTCTTTTAATCATTGACAAAGGTCTTCTTAGGCACTTGTGGGTTTTATTGTTGTTCTGAAGAAGGTGTAGTTATCTACGCCGAATCCTGGGTTAACACTTAACACTAGGTGCTTTTTCCGCAATCGAGGAGGGTTTTTAGTTTTTTAATATATTAACCAACGATTGCTGACGCGCTGAGATGTTTAATGTACGAAATGCAGTCCCTCAGAAAGCTTCAAAGTCGATTTTTTTCTGTAAATGAATGAAAAACATTAAGAGTAACCCACCTATTTCTGGGCACTTTTTAACTGTGTTTCAATACGGAGCAGGAAGCAGTCTCTGCCATTTTCATGGTGCGTATTAACAGCGCGACAATCAGAGAACATCAGTCCAGAGACTGTGACTATACACAATTTTGAAATAAAAATTACATAGCTTAAGTGTGATTAAGGGAAACTTTGATGACTTTTAATACATTCGAATATCTTAAAGTTTCATTTGATGTAAATTCTTCATAAGATATCTAATACATAAGTAAGACCTAGTGCGTCTGTGCTACGGCTCCTGACCAATCATCGCGTTTGGCTTTGTTTATGCGGAAGTTCGTGCAGATCGGCGGGACGCTGAGTCAGGTCTGTTCCGCAGTAACCACAAGCGCCGGCATGAAGATGACGAACACGAGAGCTAGGAGGGCTGTGAGACGACGTCGGCCAATAACCCGCTGACAAGGACCGCACCATGACAGGATAGCCCTCTAGCCGAAGAGAATATAGCGCCGCTTCTGCCAGTACCAGATCGAGACTGCAGACAAGCACAGTACAAGACCGTCACAGATGCAGACCGACACTACGATAACAGTTATTAGCCATCCATATCCATTGCTTACATAGACCTTGCATGTAACAAAAGACATTGACTGTTCGCATGTCGCCCACCGCTTGCGACACCGTTGTAAATTCAAAATTAAGTATTGTCAATCTTCTTCTTCTTGTTGTTGTTGTGGTCTTCAAAAACATCGTTCAAATGGCTCTGAGCACTATGGGACTTAACATCTGTGGTCATCAGTCCCCTAGAACTTAGAACTACTTAAACCTAACAAACCTAAGGACATCACACACATCCATGCCCGAGGCAGGATTGGAACCTGCGACCGTAGCAGTCGCGCGGTTCCGGACTGAACGCCTAGTACCGCTAGACCACCGCGGCCGACATGTGGTCTTCAGTCCTGAGACTGGTTTGATATAGCTCTCCATGCTACTCTATCCTGTGCAAGCTTCTTCATCTCCCAGTACTTACTGCAGCCTACATCCTTCTGAATCTGCTTAGCGTATTCATCTCTTGGTCTCCCTCTACGATTTTTACCCTCCACACTGCCCTCCAGTACTAAATTGGTGATCCATCGATGCCTCAGAACATGTCCTACCAACCGATCCCTTCTTCTAGTCAAGTTGTGCCACAAACTCCCCTTCTCCCCAATTCTATTCAATACCTCCTCATTAGTTATGTGATCTACCCATCTAATCTTCAGCATTCTTCTGTAGCACAACATTTCGAAAGCTTCTATTCTCTTCTTGTCTAAACTATTTATCGTCCACGTTTCACTTCCATACATGGCTACACTCCATACAAATACTTTCAGAAACGACTTCCTGACATTTAAATCTATACTCGATATTAACAAAGTTTTCTTCTTCAGAAACGCTTTCCTTTCGATTGCCACTCTACATTTTATATTCTCTCTACTTCGACCATCATCAGTTATTTTGCTCCCCAAATAGCAAAACTCCTTTGCTACTTTAAGTGTCTCATTTCCTAATCTAATACCCTCAGCATCACCCGACTTAATTCGACTACATTCCATTATCCTCGTTTTGCTTTTGTTGACGTTCATCTTATACCCTCCATTCCGTTCAACTGCTCTTCCAAGTCCTTTGCTGTCTCTGACAGAATTACAATGTCATCGGCGAACCTCAAAGTTTTTATTTCTTCTTCATGGATTTTAATACCTACTCCGAACTTTTCTTTTGTTTCCTTTATTGCTTGCTCAAGATACAGATTGAATAAAATCGGCGATAGGCTACAACCCTGTCTCACTCCCTTCCCAATCACTGCTTCCCATTCATACCCCTCGACTCTTATAACTGCCAATGCTGTTTGTGCAATTTTCGCTCCCTGTATTTTACCCCTGCCACCTTCAGAATTTGAAAGAGAGTATTCCAGTCAACATTGTCAAAAGCTTTCTCTGAGTCTACAAATGCTAGAAACGTAGGTTTGCCTTTCCTTAACCTTTCTTCTAACAAGGGAACCTCCCCATCGCACCCCCATCAGATTTAGTTATAAGTTGGCACAGTGGATAGGCCTTGAAAAACTGAACACAGATCAATCGAGAAAACAGGAAGAAGTTGTGTGGAACTATGAAAAAATAAGCAAAATATACGAACTGAGTAGTCCATGCGCAAGATATGCAACATCAAGGAGAGTATGAGCTCAGGAGCTCCATGGTCCCGTGGCTAGCGTGAGCAGCTGCAGATCGAGAGGTCCTTGGCTCAAGTCTTCCCTCGAGTGAAAAGTTTACTTTTTTTATTTTCGCAAAGTTATGATCTGTCCGTTCGTTCATTGACGTCTCTGTTCACTGTAACAAGTTTAGTGTCTGTGTTTTTCGACCGCACCGCAAAACCGTGCGATTAGTAGACGAAAGGACGGGCCTCTCCAATGGGAACCGAAAACATTTGATCGCAAGGTCATAGGTCAACCGAGTCCTCCACAGGAAACCACGTCTGATGTATTCTGTACGGCATGTGCGTCACATGACAGGAATATGTTGTCGACCCACTTAACTTGCCCACTTGGCGAATGGGTAAAAAGATTCTTGTACCTTGCCCGATTTAGGTTTTCTTGTGGATGTGATAATTGAGGTGTTGGCATAAGTGCCAACACCGTGTTGCTTGAGGAGGCCGAAATGCACGCTGTTAAGCTCACGCAAACTGTCGTGAGGTCTGGAACAGTTAAAGGAGTTGAGTCTAGTAATTAAAGTACGTAGTTGCTTGAATACTTAACTTTAATCCACAATTGTAGAACATCTCTCGTTACGGTACATGCTTCATTAGATACATAGCAAAGGATAAATGGCGCCTTGCTAGGTCGTAGCAAATGACGTAGCTGAAGGTTATGCTAACTATCGTCTCGGCAAATGAGAGCGTAATTGTCAGTGAACCATTGCTATTAACGTCGGCTGTACAACTGGGCCGAGTGCCAGTACGTCTCTCTAGACCTGCCGTGTGGTGGCGCTCGGTCTGCTATCACTGACAGTGGCGACACGCGGGTCCGACGTATACTAATGGACGGCGGCCGATTTAAAAGCTACCACATAGCAAGTGTGGTGTCTGGCTGTGACACCACAATAATCACTCCCAAAAAAGTGATGAAAACATAAGAGTTTGTCACATAAACTGCAACAAATGAATGCAACAGTTTCACAGTCGCACAATTTTCCATGTGCTCTGTCAAAAAATATGTTTTTAACGTTTTCAAATTTTTCCGTGTGTAGACCGTCAAATCCTGCATATGTCCAAGCAAATCTGAACATGTCCTGGAATTTTGGAGAGCGAAGTTGATTGTGTGTGAGTGCCTGAACTTTGATAATTGACACACCATCACGTAAACAATACTGCTCTGTGCAGCTTCGCAAAATCATAGAACCTTTTCACAATGTATTTCATTTGCCGAAAACCAAACACATTTAACGGTTGCACAAGAGGTGTACAACCTAGAGTAACGGTAATCACGTCTACTCCCACACTAAAATTGTACAATGCCTGATCCTTCTGTCCTGTATAGGCTGTATAAAAAATTAAACTTTGGCCTGGAAGGAAGACTTGAACCAAGGATCTCTGGTTCCGTAGCTGCTCACGCTAACCACGGAACCACGGCGCTCCTGAGCTCACACTGTTCTTGATGTTGCATATCTTGCGCATAGACTACTCAGTTTGTATATTTTGCTTATTTTTTTCATAGTTCCACACAACTTCTTCCTGTTTTCTCGATTGATCTGTGTTCAGTTTTTCAAGGCCTATCCACTGTGCCAACTTATAACTAAATCTGAGGGGGGTGCGATGGGGAGGTTCCCTTGTAAGATAAGTCGTAGGGTCAGTACTGCCTCAAGTGTTGCAACATTTCTTCGGAATCCAAACTGATCTTCCCCGTGGTTGGCTTCTACCAGTTTTTCCATTCGTCTGTAAAGAATTCGCGTTAGTATTTAGCAGCTGTGACTTATTAAACTGATAGTTCGGTCTTCTTAATTATAATAAAAACTATTAATGTGATTTGCTTCAGTTGTTGTATAGCATTCCGAGAACGCAGTATCCCTGAGACACCCTATATGAGACGAGTGCGCAGGACCCCACACGGTCTCCCCTGGTTAGAGCACCAGAAGCTGTGAGCGCACGCCGCGTCGGTACACAGGAAGTACCGCAGTGGTTGCGGCTGCCCGGACCTTGCACTTCTGACGCGCGGCAGCTGATCCAACGCGATGTGGGGGCTCTCTAGCTGTCGGCAGTCCGGAGTCGGCAGTGGGCGAGCGCGCAGAGCTGACACACACCTGTCCCTCCCACAGGACAGCGCCGGGCAGCACCACTTCACCTAGCAGTCGCCAACAGCTCTCGGACGAGTTCCTCTCAACGAAAGGTCAGTCTCACCCTAAAGTTACGGCTGACTACTGTGAGTCCAATCGCTCGTAAATGATGACTGCTCGATGAGCGAAATGCTGTTGTCGGTCAGGACGGCTGACACTGCTGGAGAGTAAACACTGGCAGCTCAGCTACCTGGAAGCAGGTTTTAGGGCAGTATGTGTCCGACAGTCGGTAAGTAAATTGAACAATGACAAATTGTGGTGTGCATACTGTAAGACCTTCGGTACACACACCATCAGATTATTTGACTTGTCGCTCTAACGAAGTAGGCGAGCGTCAGAAATATGTCTCGTGGTCTCATCGTGGCGTGTTTAACCTCCGCAGTTAGGTCAGACGATAGAAATGCCACTTGCACGCTTAGAGTAGCAGATTGACGGTGGCCAACTCTAAACAGAACTTGATTAATTTTCACGCACGTTTATTAAAACAATAAAAAGCATAGACATTATGTAACTTGATTCTGGATGCTGTTTACAATTGAAAATCTGAGGTTCCTTTGGTCTTGGTACGTTAATCTTATTCTCACATATCTCTGATACTTGACAAAGTGTCTATTCATTTATCTTCATGGCTACGTACAGGAATATGGTAATCTTATTAGGCGCAGACTGAAACTTGACTATAGACTGGTACAAACTAATGCAGACTGGTACAGACTGATGCAGACAAATGCAGACTAATGCAGACTGACTAATCGAAGGTCTGTACACTCGTTATAATACCTCGCGCGTTCATGTATCACTGCACGAGTGTGATCCACGAGGAGAAAAGGTTCTATGTTAGCAGCGATCTCATAGGCTGCGTTACATATTAATATGCGGATCGGCGGAAGCAGAATTTGGTCCGTCTCTAAGGCAGCGCCATCTCGTAGTGCGGAGATGGACGAGCACTGCGCCTGCACTGTTGTGCTTAGCAGGGCACGCTCTAGTGGGAAAGTTGTGTACGCGCTGACTACGAGGAACTATGTTCACAACACAAATAAACAAACTACAGTAATTTGCTAAAAAATTTTCATGGATAATAACTACCAGTAATCGCCACTATCCTGATTATTTACACAATCGAACTCCCACGTAGAAAGCATCATATCTCCGGAATTAAACTGAGGTGATAAAGGTAGTGAGATAGCGTTATTTACATATACAGACGGCTGTAGTATCGCGTAGACATGGTGTAAAAGGGCAGTGCATTGTCACAGCTGTCAACTGTACTCAGGTGATTCAAGCGAAAAGGTTTCCGACGTGATTATGACCGCACCACACGACTGGAATTAACAGATTTTGAAACCTGAGTGCTAGTTGGAGCTAGGCGCATGGGACATTCCATTTCGGGATTCGTAGTGGAATTCAATATTCCGAGACCCACGGTGTCAAGAGTGTGGCGAGAATACCACATTTAACGCATTGTCTCTCCCCATGGACAATCCAGTGGCCGACAGCCTTCACTTAACGACCGAGAGCAGCAGAGTTTGCATAGAGTTGTCGTGCTAACAGTGTAAAGTTCTGTAAAAAATGACAATAACTTTACGATCACGTTGATTGAATGTGTGATCTGTGGAATAAGTACTGAACTCGAATTGTCGTGTTGCGTGTTGTAAGTGCAAGTGGTGTGTTTACTCTGTGTTGTTGTTAGCAAAACTTCGGGCAATGCAACTCCCAATACCAATAAAGAAATACAGTCAATGCAAAACACATTGCCCTGTTAAAAACTGATAACTTTGGTACCTGTGCATCTAACAAATAAATTAAACTGTCTTACCTCTAGAGCAAAGCAGCAACGGTGGAATGCGACGTTTTCTGGTCTCTCTTATATATAGAAATGCTAGCCACAGGCTGAGCAGTGTGCAATGCTGACCGTAGCACTTTGAAATGCACATGAAATTCTTTTGGCTGATAAACGACAACATTTAAGAAAATCCAACTTCTTTAAAAAATATATGACCTAAACAGGAAGGCGGTACTGATTGTGGTGAATGACTAAAACTGAGTTTTTTTTAGCAAACTTTTATTGCAAGTTAAGTTTGGCTTTTCAAAAACCTCTGACAGTTTAAATTACATTACTCACAATTGATTCACAAACAATGATATTTAAACAGCAAGTATTATCTAGTTTCACTAATCCAACATAACGCAAATCATCAAATTACATACAGCTCTGTTAAAAAATATTAAAAACATTACAAAAGTGAAATATCTAACTAGCCCTTTTATCAAAACGTTTACATACATTCTGGAGTTACTCGACAATTAAAATTATTAGCCAACTCATCTATACTAATGTGCTGGCAAAAACAGAAATCATAATTATTTAATATCTTTATCTTGCTTGCATGAAGACTTCTGCTTCCGAGTTAAACAATAATGACATACCTAAATTAATCTAGCACGTGGTGGCTTCACACAGCACACCACAAAAACTGCCTACTCCATCGTCTTTCCCTCACAGGCAGCTACCTACTCTTACTCCAATATTATCTCAGGCCAGAAGCAGTAGCTTTGGCTCTTTGGTCAGGCACAGTCAGCGATACGCATTATTGAGCCTATCAGAGACATTCATTGTTTGTAGTATACTAGTTCCATTTTAATTTATTAATATTCTTATCTTATTCTGGTGCCACACACAAGTGTGCCCCAGTAGATTCCTTTCACAACTCTCCAGCGGGGTTTAACAAATTTGAATGAATCATAATCTGGTTATAATATGAGTAAATTGTCTTGTGAACAAGGTTGCTGAAAAATGAATCATGTAAAGCAGAATGAATATACAATCCTGTGCATCAAGGTAATGGCATAGGATTAGGCAAGGGAAAGGAAGAGTCATGGCTGAAGCCTATGAGCATGTTGAGTGACTGCATCATAAAGTCCATTTCTTTTTGTTTTGTGCAGGTTCAACAATCAATATGGATTGCATTCAGTGTACCAAGACATCTGAACATATTATTTTCCTCAGTCATGTGCCGAGGTACAAGAGGTATTCGGCAACAAATGTCCAACAACCATATTTGGCGATTAACATAATGTCAGTAATGTGATGACCAGCATCATCACTGCTCTTCATAGTAGAGATTCTTCTGAGAACCAAACGACATATATAGTCACTTAAGTATGAAAACCAGTAGTAAATTTCTCCAATACCATGAAAAGGGGTAGAAGACCGGGTAATTGAGTGCATGAGAAGGTAGCAAAGGTTAGGTAGTGGAACATGACCATTTCTACCTACGTCAACATTAAATATTCTATCTGATCAGAGGAAGTGCATCCACTGCGGCAAGGCTGTTGCAGTTTCGTAGAATAAATGCCGTAAAATTTCCTTTTCAAATTCTTCTACTGAAATAAGCGTGCGTATAATTTCGTTCATAATCGCTTTCGTATCCTTGGCGCCAAAACTTACCTTATTGGTATTTCAGTAGTTTCTCATTATTGCTATATGATGGAAATGGAAATTCAGTACGTATCATTCAGGCGTTACAGAGCTACAAAACACGTAAAAAAATAGACAAATTTAGTGTATCAGTGTCAAAATCGTGTGTAACGTCGTAGTCCAGGAAATCAAAAAGGTGAAAAATTAACTTCAGTGATAACAGAATCTGATATGTTGTATTTACGTAGTGCAATATAATTGATCCAGCTCTGTGTTTGGCTTGGCATAATATTTTTGAGATGAATGTAGATTTGCTTAATATTGGAAATCAAATTTTTCAAATACATCTGCTTGACAGTTTGGTGCTGACGGTATTCAGCTCTGGTGATTTTATTGTGGACTGATTTGCTGTTGATGATTTGGCGATTAATCTCGTAGGTTCTAGGCACTGCTGTTAAATCAGAGTGGCATTGCGAGAAAAAGGAAGTAACTTTGATATCGGTGGGCTTGATATATGCTGAGAAGAGTTTTGTTTTGGTCGGCGTAGCTCTACATTGCTTTGAAGTAAGCTGTGGCGTGCCGATGTGCGGCCGCTGCTGGTTTCAAGGACTGCATGGCGCTTACCTGCTGCAGATATCATAGTTTGTCTGCTTGTGGCCTCTATGTTTTCAATAGGCTGTACTACCGATTGACCTTGACCTTGAATAATTTGTAACATTGGAGGAGTCTCAGGGTTATCAGAGATGTTTTCAGTTTGTGTAGGATGACTGTGTGCGGTCGACATAACGGAATCTGTGTGTTTGCTTGTATTAAATAAACGGTGAATTGAATATAAAATATGTTCTTCCTCTTGCGTAGACTGCAGAGAAAATAATTTGTTACCGATTTTGGCATTATCCATACGGGCTGTCTCGTTAGATAGAACTGATTGATCTTAAATAATAAAATTCTTTCACACCAAATGATCTCTGCATATATACTGGTCTTCCGAATATGTCTCCCAAAACGCCACTTCCGTGGCATAGGCTTTTCTGTACTGGTGCTGAAAGTATTATTCTAAGCGGTTTCACAAATCTTATCTGAAATATCACAAATGTTACTTGACAGTTTAAGGTCATCTGTGCCAGAAGATAATTTTTTTTATGAAAGCTGCTGCCAGTTGTAGTTCTCTAACGTAAACAGAGCGAATGTGCTGTTCGTTAGTATTAGAAGTGGGTTGTGAAATAAATTCGAACTGTTGTGGCCATCATTCCTACGGGCTGTGACATCAGATTGAGCTGGCTTATCGTCGATAATAAAATTGTTTGCTCAAAATAAAATCTGTATCCTTGCTGAAATTCTGAATGTGACTTCCACGAAGTCGCTGTGTTTTATTTTATGTAGTAATGGACTTTATATCGTTCTGACTGTAGGTTGTCATGATTATACGTAGCTGCTTTGAAAGAGATAAACGGAATGGTGATATACTGCGTGATTTCATAGAAATCCGCAGCAATAGTAGACCGAACAGAAGTGTTGTTAGAAAAATTTTGATTCTGAGAATGGACTGCTAAGTATTTCAGTGGGCTGTGACTGGTATACGTAGTTTGATTTTGCGTTGTATTAGTTGCACAATTCAAAGATTGAGTGTAAGGGAAATCGTCTTGTTCTTCAAAAAATTTAGCGTTGTGACGCAATGACAATCTAATATTTCTGGTACGCGTCACGGAAGGAAACAACTCTGTTCTGTGTTGAGACTGAATGTACCGTCTGATGTTTGATTGTTCGCATCATTAATCTGGGGGAAATAAAAGTTATTCGTTGAAAATTGATTTTGCTGTATGGATCTGGTTTGCAAATCGATCGGTGGGAAATAGCATTCGTCAGCACAAAGGTTGACTGAAGCAGAAGTGTTTGCACACAATGAGGCGGAAAGCAGTGGTGTGAACGGGAAGGTTTTCATGACAACAGGCGCCGTTGTGTGTGCCATTTATCGGCTGACGGAAAACTTCTTTACTGTCAGTGTTATCATGCTTAATATGTGGCTTGGTAACTTCACAATTAACTGTTACAGACTGCGTGAGTGGCTCAACAGAGCGGTCATGTGAGTCACTCCAGACGGTATTGTCGTTGGTATCAATGAAATGTAATGAAATTTCTGACGTGAGAAAGCTTCATCAGATTTGGTAGGCACAATTGGTTCATTAATGTTTCCGGTGATTATCAAATTGCTGTTGCTGACGGTAGCGTTGGAGGAAAAACTGACAATTTCATGGTGCTTAATAGAGGTCATGGTTAATTCCTCAGTAAAATATTGCTCGGTGTTGTCGATAAAATTTTCAATAGAATGTGGGGTTGCGACGTGGCAACTTCTGTAACGGAAGCTATACAAGCGCCAACATGCACTTTAAGACGTGCATCTGACCGAGTGTCTTGTTGATCTATTCTTTCATTAACTGACTGTATTTCATCTGTAAGCTTTTTATATGTTTCACTACATTCATGTCTTAAAGCATTCCGCTATGCCGGAATCGACAGTCTGAGCAGATGGTAAATCAGGGGATATCATACCGTCAGGAAACTGTACATTACTCTGGGAAGCGGAACTCACGTCTTCTGTGGTGCTTTGCAACTGTTGCGAAGCAGTGTGGTTACTGGGATGAGAAGTTCCGCCTTATGCAAGACACCTTTTTTCTTTTGGTGTCTTGCATAAGGCGGAACTTCTCATCCCATTTTCTTAGCAAGCACGGAGACAACAAGAAGAACTGCACCACAAGATGATTATAGTGTGGTTACTGTCATTCTCAACACTGTTGTCAATAATAGGAAAATCGTCTATTTCGGTATCTCTAATTGTCAGATTACGCGCCGGAAACTTGACACTTTTGCGCGGCGTCATATTAAATACAGAGTACAAACCCAAAGACAAAATTTCAACACTCAATTCAATGAAAGAAAACAAGGTGGACCATAAGAATGCCGATGAACTGTGGAAGGAATTTTGTACAAGTTAGTAAATTGCGTTGTGCCAAAAAATATCTAACTACTATTATTTCCGCAGAGAGGTGGAGAGAAATATATATATATATATATATATATATATATATATATATATATATAAAAGAAAATAACTTTACGATTACGTTGGTTGTCTGGTAAGTGGAATAAGTACTGAACTCGAATTGTGTTGCGTGTTGTAAGCACAAGTGGTGTGCTTAACTCTGTGTTATTGTTGGCAAAACTTTACACGAATTGATTGGACACTGCAACTCCCAATCCCAATAAAGAAATACAGTCACTGCAAAATACATACAACCCCTTAGACACTGAATCATCTGGCGCTGTTCAGAACTGATAACTTTGGTCCCTGTGGACCTAACAAATAAATTAAATTGTCTTACCTGTAGAGCAGCAACGGTGGAACGCGATATATTCTGGTCCCTCATAAAAAAAAAAAAAAAAAAATGTAAATGCTAGCTACAGGCTCATCAGTGTGCAATGCTGGCCCTAATACTTTGAGATGCACATGAAAGTCTTTTGACTGATAAACGAAAACATTTACGAAAACCCAACTTCTTTAAAAAAATATGTGACCTGGACAGGGAGGCGATCCTGATGGTGGTGAGTTACTAACACTGAGTTTTTTTTTAGCAAAATTATACTGCAGGTAAATTTTGGCTTTTCAAAAACATCTGACAATTGAAATTACGTTACTAATAATGGATTCACAAACAATTAGATTTAAACAGCAAGTATTATCTAACTTCACTAATCCAACATAAATGCAAATCATCAAATTACATACAGCTCTGTTAAAATTATTAAAAACAATACGAAAGTGAAATTGAAATACCTAACTAGCCTTTTTAAAAAACGGTTTACGTACTTTCTGGGGTCACTCAACAATCACAAATTATCAGCCAACTCATCTATACTAACGCGCTGGCAAAAACAGAAATAATAATTATTTAACATCTCTACCTTGCTTGTATGAAGACGTCTGCTTCCAAGTTCAACCATATTGACATACCTAAATTAATCTAACACTTGGTGGCTTCACACAGCACACCGCCAAAACTCCTATTCCATCCTCTTTCTCTCACAGACAGCTACCTACAACTGTGCGCCAAGCGCTCTCTTACTGCAATGCTACTGTCTTAGACCAGAGGCAGTAACTTTGGCTCTGCAGTCGTGCACAGTCAGCGTTCCGCATTATCGAGCCTATCAGAGAAGTTCATCGTTTATAGTATGCTAGTACTATTTTAATTTATTAATATCCTTATCTTATTCTGGTGGCGTCCGCCCCCGGTAGCTGAGTGGTCGCCGGTACGGTAGCTCAGCCTATTCGGTCGGAGGTTTAGCTACCCTCTGTTAAAAAAAAAAAAAAAAAAAAAAAAAAGAGTGAACGGCTGAAGGAACAACTTGAACGGATGTCATGCGACGTCCGCCTCGAACATATACAACGAACAATATAGACCAAAATGAGATTAAAAAAAAATGACCACTTTTTTCTTTCTTTCATTTCGAAAGCTTCTATTCTCTTCTTGTCCAAACTATTTATCGTCCATGTTTCACTTCCATACATGGCTACACTCCATACAAATACTTTCAGAAACTACCTCCTGACACTTAAATCTATACTCGATGTTAACAAATTTCTCTTCTTCAGAAACGCTTTCCTTGCCATTGCCAGTCTACATTTTATATCCTCTCTACTTCGACCATCATCAGTTATTTTGCTCCCCAAATAGGAAAACTCCTTTACTATTTTAAGTGTCTCATTTCCTAATCTAATACCCTCAACATCACCAGACTTAATTAGATTCCATTCCATTATCCTCGTTTTGCTTTTGTTGATGCTCATCTTATATCCTCCTTTCAAGACACTGTCCATTCCGTTCAACTGCTCTTCCAAGTTCTTTGCTGTCTCTGACAGAATTACAATGGCATCGGCGAACCTCAACGTTTTTATTTCTTCTCCATGGATTTTAATACCTACTCCGAATCTTTCTTTTGTTTCCTTTGCTCAATATACAGGTTGAATAACATCGAGGAGAGGCTACAACCCTGTCTCACTCCCTTCCCAATCAATGCTTCCCTTTCGTGCCCCTCGACTCTTAGAACTGCTATCTGGTTTCTGTACAAACTGTAAATAGCCTTACGCTCCCTGTATTTTACCCCTACCACATTTAGAATTTGAAAGAGAGTATTCCAGTCAACATTGTCAAAAGCTTTTTCCAAGTCTACAAATGCTAGAAACGTAGGTTTGCCTTTCCTCAATCTTTCTACTAAGATAAGTCGTAGGGTCAGTATTGCTTCACGTGTTCCAACATTTCTACGGAATCCAAACTGATCTTCCCCGAGGTCGGTTCCTACCAGTTATTCCATTCGTCTGTAAAGAATTCGCGTTAGTATTTTGCAGCTGTGACTTATTAAACTGATAGTTCGGTAATTTTCACATCTGTGAACACCTGCTTTCTTTGGGATTGGAATTATTATACTCTTCTTGAAGTCTGAGGGTATTTCACCTGTCTCATACATCTTGCTCACCAGATGGTAGAGTTTTGTCATGACTGGCTCTCCCAAGGCCGTCAGTAGTTCTAATGGAAAGTAGTCTACTCCCGGGGCCTTGTTTCGACTCGGGTCTTTCAGTGCTCTGTCAAACTCTTCACACAGTATCGCATCTCCCATTTCATCTTCATCTACATCATCTTCCATTTCCATAATATTGTCCTCAAGTACATTGCCCTTGTATAGACCCTCTATATCGTAGTAGGGCCTATACCAAACTCTCGCTGTTCTACCAGATGCATAACGTTATCTTTTGTGGATGCGAGCAGATCTTTATACGGAGAGTCGCTGCCTTGAATGGCCTCAACCACTCCTTTGTTTTCGTTATGTTAGCATAAAGACACCATTTCTCGTCACCAATAACGATACAGGGCAGGAATGGTCTGTATTGTTCACGAGCCAATTAGGGACGAGCACGCAGAGAAGCAGACATGGCCTCCCGCTGGCTTCTGTGATACTGGCTTAGAGCATGTGGTACCTATTCACCCGACTTTTGAACCCTCCCCACTGCATGTAAATGTCGCAGGAAAGCGGAATGATGACAACTCATCACATTTGCCAGTCGCCGAGTAACTGACGTGCATCATTGTGCAACAGTCCGTTTAAACGATATTCGTCAAACCCCGAAGGTCTTGCTGAACGTGGAGAGTCACTAATATCAAAACGATCATCCTCAAAACGAGAAAACCATTTTCCTGCGATGCTCTGTCCAATGACATTATCCCCATACAGGGCGTAAATGTTTCTGGCTGCCTTCGCTGCTGTCGCACCTCTGGGGAACATGTCGGAAATGATCCGATTTCTCCACTTGTAGCTTTCTCAGATCCACCCATTATCTGCAAATGAGTAGACTCAAATAGCAACAGTGAACTACAAATAAAAATATCGATAAATAAACCCATAGCGCCAGAATTCCGACATGTGAAAAGAAAAAACGCTGTGAACTTTTGCAGCAACCTGATATTTAAGTGTTAGGAAGTCGTTTCTAACGGTATTTGTCGAATGTATATGTGGTGTCACCGCCAGACACCACACTTGCTAGGTGGTAGCCTTTAAATCGGCCGCGGTCCGTTAGTATACGTCGGACCCGCGTGTCGCCACTATCAGTGATTGCAGACCGAGCGCCGCCACACGGCAGGTCTAGAGAGACTTCCTAGCACTCGCCCCAGTTGTACAGCTGACTTTGCTAGCGATGGTTCACTGACAAATTACGCTCTCATTTGCCGAGACGATAGTTAGCTTAGCCTTCAGCTACGTCATTTGCTACGACCTAGTAAGGCGCCATTACCAGTTACTATTGATGCTGTAAAGGACTTATGACCTAAGATGTTGAGTCCCATAGTGCTCAGAGCCATTTGATGCTGTAAAACATGTACCGTCAAGAGCGATGTTCACCAGTTATGGATTAAAGTTAAGTATTCCAGAAGCTACCTACGTTTTTTACTAGTCTCATTTCCGTGTCCTGTTCCAGACCTCACGCCAGCCTGCGTGAGCTTAAACGCGTGCCTTTCGGCTTCCTCATCGTGGGTTGGCTGTCTTGCCAATCCACAACAGTATAGCCTTTCACAGAAGTGAAACGTGGACAATAAAGAGTCCAGAGAAAAGGGCAAGAGAAGTTTCTGAAATATACTGCGACAGAAGAATGCTGAAGATTAGATGCGTAGAACCAGTAATTAATGACGACGTACAGAACCGGACTGGGGAGAAAAGAAATTTATGGCACAACCTTACTAAAAGAAGGAATCTGTATATAGGATTCATCATGAGGAATCAAGGAGTCACCAGTTTGGCAAGCGACGGAATTGTATGGCAAAAACTGTAGTGGGAGACCTGGACTGGAGAACAGTAAGCACGCTGGCTTGGTTGTAAGTTGCATAGGAATGGAGAGAGTTACACAGGACAGACTGACATGGATTGAAAGCGACACAACGACAGAAATCTGCTGGGGCATGTCAAGCATGTGGGTAAACAGAGACTCATCTGACACACCGTGCTTTCTCGAAGAAACTAACTGATGTAACAGTAGTTTGTACTGGAACTTGTTGAAGTCGCTTTAAAGATAATTTTCGGTAGTATTACGGTATATTGATAATTTTTACTTATGGACCGTGTGACAGCAACTGAATAAAACACAATTTTAGTGCCGTACGCGTTTCGCCTTTATTTTGTGCAAGGCATCATCAGAGGCAGGTTGCGTGGACAGTTTCTTACATATTGCTCTCCCGTTGTATTTTTGGTGTTGTTCTTATGTATGCCAATTTGAGGTCTTTTTCCCCACATTCCACGGCACTATGAACTGAACGCTTGTTTCAATGCAATAGAAACCAAAAAATTGCATTAAAATAAGCGTTCAGTTCATAGTGCTGTGGAATGTGGGAAAAAACCGCAAATTGGCGTTCATAAGAAGAAGAACAACACCAAAAATGCAACGGGAGCGTAACATGTAAGAAATTGTCCACGGAACCTGCCACTGATGATGCCTTGCAGAAGGCTAAACGCGTATGGCACTAAAATTGTGTTTTATTCAGTTGCTGTCAGACGGTCCATAAGTAAAAATTATCAATATACCATAATATTACACGCAACTGAGGAAGACAGGACTACAAAGGTTGAATAATTTTCGGTAGTATTAAACTGGAGAAGCAGCTCGTAAGAGATATGGAGAAAGGTGTGTAGTTTTGCTCTAGATTTACACCTTTCTTGTGCTGATATCATTGAGTGATACTCAGATAGGTAATAGTTGATTAGAATCTTTTTCTACCTTGACGATCCGGATATAAAATTAGTTTGACGTAGCATTACTTCATTTATCAATTGGATTAAAAAATGGACGGATTATATATTGGGAACAATTTTATGATGATTACTAGCTGACAAACCCGTCATTGCCCGGCTGTTCATTTTGTAAATTTTCTGTTAGAAACGAAAACAAAAAATTGTTTGCGGTGTAATGAAGCAATTTCATTTTCATGTATTCGTAACAACATCTATGCAATTCTGAAACCAATGTACAAAGAAATATGCATAATGTACAAATGTACAAGTATACAATCCAAATTAAGAAACGTAGCACACAACATGCAAATTTTCTATGATGTTTATTTAACTCAGTGTTTATGGCGCCACCTCTCTTGAATTATGTTTCGTAAATGATATATCTGTGGAGGTATATTCAGCGGCATATGTGGATACTATTTGCGAAATACGTTGCGAACAGCTTTAGTAGTAAAGAAGTAATAAATTTAAACGTCATGCGTTACTTTTTCACGCACCTCACTATTTATGACGTCATATCTCCTCAGCTATGTGTCACAGAATGATAGAATTTCGTAGGTACATTCAGCGGCGTACATGAATACTGTCTGAGAAATATGTTGCGAATAGAACTAGGAGCAAAGAACTAATAAAGTTAAACTCATCCACAATGCGGCAGTTTTCTATGCATCTCGGTGTTTATGTCGTCATATCTACGTGTAGTACCGAGATATAATTTTCTAGGTGTATTTGTTGGTGCATATATGTGGTTATTGCCTGCGAAACGTATTGCACAAGTAATAAATTAAAACGTCGTACGTGATACGGCAGTTTTCCACCTATGTCATTGTTTACGACCATTAGGTGGTTCTTCCCCCTACTGCCATTGTTGTCTCGCAGTAAGGTACCTAGTTTGATTGAAATCCGTGCTGTGATTTAGGAGGAGATGTCTAACATACACACATACGTACTTCCATTTCTATATTATGGATCAGAGTGTTACAAATTAGTTACATGGTATCATTAGATAATAAAGATTAGGATTTCTTGCGCTTCAGGGAATTAGTGATGGACGATGCAGCTAACACGAGCACTTAGCTGTAACTACTCTGGACATACGGATCTGAGTCTACTGGTAAGCAGTGCAGTTATAAATGGCATGCAGATCCATGTTAATTTCATACAAATAATTTGTAATGCACATCTTGAAGAAGATCCGTAATATGTTAAGCGGCAATTCATGTAACAAGAGAGACTGTAGTATTAAATTATTTTATACCTTCTTCACGTAGTAGTTAGCTCCGTTTGCGACAGACGCTACATGGCAATCCTCATACAAGATGGCAAATACATGAATAGCAATAAATGTCTGAACTGTTCATCGTGCATGTAACGCTTTAATACTAAGTTACACTCAGGGCGAACACCTTCAGAAAACCTAACACTTAAATCAATATTCGATGCTAACAAACTTATGTCCTTCAGTAAAACGCTACTTGCTATTACCAGTCTACAATTTACGGACTCTCTTGGTCTGTCATTAGAAGTAATTTTGTTCCAGAATTACAACAATCTTCTCCTAAGTTTAGTGTCTAATTTCCTATATTTCCCACAGCATTGTCTGATTCATTTCGACTCTATTCCATTACCCTTGTTTTATTGTTGACAGTGCTCATCTTATAACCTCTTTCTAAGACACTACCCACTCCGTGGACTGATTTAAGTCATTAGCTATCTCTGACTTAATTACTATGTCAAAACTATAATTAAGAACTGAAAAGTTATATTTTAGTAGTACCATACCATGAAACGGGACACACTTAAAATGTCCTAGTTATGGACTAGATAATACAACTTTTCTCGAAAAAGGAAAATCGAAATAACAAGAAGAATCCAACTGGGGGATACTCTAATATCACAACAAAGAGAGTTTTGATAAGTGGAACGTTGTGTGAAGAAATGACAACACTACTTAATGGCAGGAAAGGTGCTGCACAACTACATTATGGTCGTACAAATAAATCTTGAGTGTGTCACAGATAAAATACAGTGAGTAGAACGTTGTCTATAATTTCCACACAAATCGTACTGCAGTTCTTCAAATGGTTCAAATGGCTCTGAGCACTATGGGACTTAACAGCTGTGGTCATCAGTCCCCTAGAACTTAGAACTACTTAAACCTAACTAACCTAAGAACATCACACACATCCATGCCCGAGGCAGAATTCGAACCTGCGACCGTAGCGGTCACGCGGTTCCAGACTGAAGCGCCTAGAGCCGCACGGCCACACCGGCCGGCGTACTGCAGTTCTAACAGTTTATCCTCCATTTTATTAAATCAGTACTTTGAACGTTCCATTTAAAGAACAGGGAGGCAAATCGTGAATTAAATGTGACATGGAGAGGTGAACGTCTCGAGAATTGTAAATCGCCCAAATATCTTAGTGTCACGTTGGATCGCACACTGACCTATAAACATCATTGTAATGCCACAAGGGAAAAAGTCTCAACTAGAAACGTCATCAGGAAACTAACCAGCGGATCCTGGGGTGCAAACCCAAAAGTCGTGAGAACTTCGGCCCTTGCGCTCAGTGTGTCAGCCGCGGAATACGCCGCTCCAGTATGGTCTGCATCAACACACGCGAGAAAAGTTGATGTCGCGGTGAATGAAATGGCACGGATTGTTACCGGATGCATGAGGCAAACCCCACTGCACAAGATGTACTTAACCATGGGGATCGCACAGCCCAAAATACGACGTGACATCGCTGCCGAAGCCGAAAAAACCAAGCAAGAAAAGGACATGCGTCACCCTTTATATGGACACCAGCCTGCTGACCGACGGCTTTGTTCGAGGAAGAGTTTCCTGCCACGTACTCGAGCCCTGGAAGGGTCGACTGCAGAGAATCGTCTGAAAAGGGGGGAAATCGACCTGAGAAATCCCCATAAAGATGTAAAAGAAGAACTGGCGCCTGGTGGAGACCTACCACACAGTCTGGAAACCCCAAACCGCATGAGGGAAGAAGTGCCAAAATGCAAGACAAACCTGCAGCAGTGGGGTTTTCTAAAAGAGAATGAGAACAATCTCTGTCTGTGTGGTTCTGTCCACGATCCTCAACACCTGCATATTTAGACCAGCCCTGCACAATGAATGACTTATGGGAGGCAAATGACAAGGCCATATTGGCTGCTGATTTTTGGAAGTCTGAAGTCTATTTCCGGACACGGAAAGTAAGTACTTTGAGCAAGCAGCAAAGGAAACTAAGCAGATACGTGGAAAATGAACTGAAGCTCAGTAACATTTGACGAAAATATTGTAGTTATTTCGAAGTCAGTAAAGGACTTAGAAGATTAGTTTGACGACATGAGTAATGTCTTCAAAAAGCATTATCAGATAAATGTCAACTAAAGCAAAAGAGGTGTTATGAGTTGTAGAGGTCACTAAAATCAGTCTATGTATTATAATGGACGGGGCAGACAGGATATAAATCAAATTGGCAATAACAAGAAAAGTACTTCTATGGAAGAGTAATACGTAAGCACTGAATATAAATTTAAGTTCGAGAAGTCTTCCTTGCAGTTGTTTTTCTGGAGTGCAGCCACATATGGAAGTGACATTTGACGATAAACAGTATAGGCAAATAGGGAATAAAAGTTTTTGATGTATGGTGCTACAGACCAGTGTCGAAACGTACATGGGTAGGTCGAATAACAGCAGAGAAAACAGTTTTAAAATACAACTTGGCAAAAGGAAGGGAGTTGCCGCAGGACATATACTGAGGTGTAAAGAAATAGTGCATCCGATGGTGGAGGGGTGTGTAGGGTGTAGTAGTTTTAAAATACAACTTGGCAAAAGGAAGGGAGTTGCCGCAGGACATATACTGAGGTGTAAAGAAATAGTGCATCCGATGGTGGAGGGGTGTGTAGGGTGTAGTAGTTTTAAAATACAACTTGGCAAAAGGAAGGGATTTGCCGACAGGACATATACTGAGGTATCAAGAAATAGTGCATCCGATGGTGGAGGGGTGTGTAGGGTGTAGTAGTTTTAAAATACAACTTGGCAAAAGGAAGGGATTTGCCGACAGGACATATACTGAGGTATCAAGAAATAGTGCATCCGATGGTGGAGGGGTGTGTAGGGTGTAGTAGTTTTAGATGGAGACCAAATGTTGAATACAGTAAGCAGGTTCAAGTGGTTTTAGATATGCAGCAGTTACGCAAAGGATTTGCACTGTTTAGACCAGTGCGTATTAAAGCAGTGGTATTGAACTGGTGGCCAGACTGAATGCCACAACAGCAACAGCAACAAAATTATCTCAGGCATAGGTTCAAAAAAATAGTTCAAACGGCTCTGAGCACTATGCGACTTAATTTCTGAGGTCATCAGTGGCCTAGAACTTAGAACTAATTAAACCTAACTAACCTAAGGACATCACACACATCCATGTCCAAGGCAGGATTCGAACCTGCGACCGTAGCGGTCGCTCGATTCCAGACTGTAGCGCCTAGAACCGCACGGCCACTCCGGCCGGCTATCTCAGGAAGAGGAAAAACGGCTCAGTTCACTTTGAAATAGCTAATGTGCGTACGTAAAGATCAAATAAATAAAAAATATCCCCGCGATACAGACAGACACGTGACACTTGATAACCAGTCTCGTCATGATAATAGGAAAACAGCTCCACTAAGACTTTGCTAGCACAGCGTCGTAGAAACACGTGGCACGACTAAAAGAAGGAAGCTGTTGGCAGGACTCATCCGGAATCGCAAAGGCATAGTCAGTTTGGTAATGCAGGAAAACGCTGACACACAACTGTGCTAGAAACCCAGTGAGGGTTACTAGTGCGTCCCCTGTAGGGAATTACGGCGAAACCCGCGAATAATAAGTCGTATTACCGCACTACTACCCCCCGCCACCCCCCCCCCCCCCCCCTCACCACCACCTGCTCATCCCTCGACAAATGCACCACCCGTCTCAAGACGCACCGTTTAGAATGCGGATATTTTTCTTTAGGTGGTGTGGCGTTTATGCCACATCTCCGCCTACGTTTCACTACGTTTTTATTCTTACGTTATCTTCAGTATAGGAAGACTCGTCAGGAGCTCGTGGTCTTACGGTAGCGTTCTCGCTTCCCAGTTTCGATTCCCGGCGGGGTCAGAGATTTTCTCTGCCTTGAGATGACTGGGTGTTGTTGCGTCGTCTTCATCATCATCATCGTTCATCCACATTACGGTTGGAGGAAGGCAATGGCAAACCACCTCCGCTAGGAGCTTGCCTCGTCGGCGGTGCGGGTTTCCCGCAACGTCCGGTACGGCCGATATTACACTATCAAATTTCTTTGTCAAAGATTTGATCAAAGATGTGATCAAATATTCCGTCAAATATATTTGACAAAGATCTTTGACGTAGCGCTAGAAGGGGTATTACACTGTCATCATATTCTTCGTCAAAGTTCAAGATGGCGGACAAGAACAACTTGTCATTAACCGCAGCAGATGCATGTACCTTAATTGCACTGTGTGCGCATGCAAAAGAGAAGCGGGGGGGAAAAAGGAAACATACCTGGGTGATGCCGTGGGTTTTACAACGACACGATAAAAGCATTCAACAAAACTTGTTACGTTAGCTTATAGTGGAGGACGTTAAGTCGTATATCAATTACTTAGGAATGGATGTGAATACATTCCTGTATGTGCTCAGTGAAGTGTATCCTCATATCACAAAGCACAATATTCACTTAAGAACTGCTACATTTGCAGAAGACAGGCTCATTGTAACACTCCGATTCCTTGCTATAGGAGAGGGTTAGGTTAGGTTAGGTTAGGTTAGGTCAGGTCAGGTCAGGTCAGGTCTCCAATCTTCTTAATCTACGTATTTTTGTATTCAGGGTGCCTCACGTTGTAAAGCGCCTCATCAGCTTCAGACATCTCTATTAATTTTGTAGTTGTCGGCACACACCAATTGTATTTACTGGCAATGTTTAAAAAAACACTACAGACGACAGAATGCAGCGATGCTAGCACTCCATGTGGTAACATGTCACATTGAGTGAACAGAAGACAAGCGACTTCTTTGATCAAATCCACGGCGAGGCGCTAGATTTGATCAAATATTGGACGACATTTGACAAAGTTCCCTATTACACCATCAAGTATCTTTGACAAAGATATTGGACAAAGATATTTGGCAAAGAAATTTGATAGTGTAATACCAGCCTACACTCCTCGGAGTATGGGACCTCATTATCGTCATAGGAAGATTCACGTCTCTGTGAGGTAGCGAGAAGCACACACGTCACGTCACACGACAGGTG
This sequence comes from Schistocerca americana, assembly GCF_021461395.2. NCBI lineage: Eukaryota > Metazoa > Arthropoda > Insecta > Orthoptera > Acrididae > Schistocerca > Schistocerca americana. The sequence goes on from NC_060127.1 coordinate 134,661,091, forward strand.
GTCTCAGAGCGTGAGAACGGTGAGATGGTTAAGAGCCTTATCGTGCTGGAAACCGCAGAGACAGCAGGGACTCACCTGCGAGGCATGGCGCGAAGGAGCGCAACTTTCATCATTTATACAGTATTTACTGTTTAGATGTTAATTACACATCCAACCGTGATTCTGACATTATTTACAATGATATGTTGTTACTGATAACTTGAGTAACTTTCAGTCCACACTTAAAAACTAAATAGAGATTTCAGTTAATATTGATAGTCATCGCTCTGGGAAGTAAGGGGCCAAACTGGTAAGACGGCTGACAATTAGTATGTGATCAGTATCGAAGAAGGCAGTGCGTGAATCCGTGTGTAAAATATGTCGTAGTGTAGAGACGGAAAAGTCTATTAAAACTGCCACGGATGACGTACTTGTGCGAACGTATGTTAATTCTGCGTGAATTCTAAAATCGTGTGGACCATTTTGTTGCAATTTTTTGCGGTGATGTAGAAATAATTAGAATCTAGAATTTTTGCCGTGAAAACTGGTAGTATGTCTCCCAGAACAATTTTCTTGATTTTATGGTTGTGCAAACAGAAATAAAAATGAAGTGCCATCCCAATATCTCGCAATTTCCTTTTGTAAATGCACTGAATTCTTTCTCATTTCCCACTTCGTTATTCACTATTTGTTGCGTGCATATCAGAGACTGGCGACAGCAGAAAAGAAACCAGTTGGGGACGACGGCTACGAGACAAGTTTACAAGACAAGAGATAAGCAGTTTGCCTCTAGTTGTGATAGGGAAAGTGAGCGTGGGCATTAAACGTTTGTTGATCGTGGCACATCATTTCGGTGGGAAGTGTACCACAAGAGGATAACGTTAAACAGCAGTTAGTTGTAATGAGACGAAGTACCCTTATACGCTGAAGAGCCAAAGAAACTGGTACACCTGCCTAACATCGTGTAGGGTCCCCGTGAGCACGCACTGGTGCCGCGACACGAAATGGTATGGACTCAAAAAATGTCTGAAGTAGTGCTGGAGGGAATTGACACCGTGAATCCTGCAGGGCTGTCTACAAACCCGTAAGAGTACGAGGGGGTGGAGAGCTCTTCTGAACAGCACGTTGCAAGGCATCCCAGATATGCTCAATAATTTTCACGTCTGGAGAGCTTGGTGGTCAGGGAAAGTGTTTAAACTAAGAAGAGTGTAGCAATTCCGGGCATGTGCGGTGTCGCATTGTCCTGCTGGAACTGTGCAAGTCCGTCGGAATTCACAATGGACATGAATGGATGCAGGTGATCAGACAGGATGCTTACGTGCGTGTCACCTGTCAGAATCGTATCCAGATGTATCACGAGTCACATATCGCTTCAACTGCACACGGCCCACACCATTACAGAGCCTCCTCCAGCTTGAGCAGTCCCCCAGTGACATGCAGGGTCTATGGATTCATGAGGTTGTCTCGATACCCGTACACGTCTATGCGCTCGATACAATTTGAAACGAGACTCGTACGACACGGCAGCATGTTTCCAGTCATCAACAGTCCTATGTCGGTGTTGACGGGCCCAGGCTAGGAGTAAGGCCTTGTGTCGCGCAGTCATCAAGGGTACTCGAGTGGGCCTTCGGCTCCGAAAGCCCATATCAATAATGTGCCGTTGAATGGTTCGCATGGTGACACTTGCTGATGGCCCAGCAGTGAAATCTGCAGCAATTTGTGGAAGGGCTACATTTCTGCCACGTTGAACGATTCTCTTCAGTCGTCATTGGTCCCGTTCTTGCAGGATCTTTCTCCGGCCGCAGCGATGTCGGAGATTTGGTGTTTCGCCATATTCCTGATATTCATACACTTGTGAAATGGTCGTACGGGAAAATCCCCACGTCATCGTTACCTGGGAGGTGCTGTGTCCCATCGCTCGTGCGCCGACTATAACACCGCATTCGAAGCCACTTAAACCTTGATAACATTCCACTGTAGCAGCAGTAACCGCTCTAAGAACTGCGGCAGACACTTATTGTCATATAGGTGTTGTCGATCGCAGCGCCGTATTCTGATTACATACAGGGTGTTACAAAAAGGTACGGCCAAACTTTCAGGAAACATTCCTCTCACACAAAGAAGGAAAATATGTTATGTGGACATGTGTCCGGAAACGCTTACTTTCCATGTTAGAGCTCATTTTATTACTTATCTTCAAATCACATTAATCATAGAATGGAAACACACAGCAACAGAATGTACCAGCATCACTTCAAACACTTTGTTACAGGAAATGTTCAAAATGTCCTCCGTTAGCGAGGATACATGCATGCACCCTCCGTCGCATGGAATCCCTGATGCGCTGATGCAGCCCTGGAGAATGGCGTATTGTATCACAGCCGTCCAAAACATGAGCACGAAGAGTCTACATTTGGTACCGGGGTTGCGTAGACGAGAGCTTTCAAATGCCCCCATAAATGAAAGTCAAGAGGGTTGAGGTCGGGAGAGCGTGGAGGCCATGGGATTGGTCCGCCTCTACCAATCCATCGATCACCGAATCTGTTGTTGAGAAGCGTACGAACACTTCGACTGAAATGTGCAGGAGCTCCATCGTGCATGAACCACATGTTATGTCATACTTGTAAAGGCACATGTTCTAGCAGCACAGGTAGAGTATCCCGTATGAAATCATGATAACGTGCTCCATTGAGCGTAGGTGGAAGAACATGGGGCCCAATCAAGACATCACCAACAATGCCTGCCCAAACGTTCACAGAAAATCTGTGTTGATGACGTGATTGCACAATTGCATGCGGATTCTCGTCAGCCCACACATGTTGATTGTGAATCGAGGAAGTGCAGTACGTAATGACGAAACTAAAATGAGCTCTAACATGGAAATTAAGCGTTTCCGGACACATGTCCACATAACATCTTTTCTTTATTTGTGTGTGAGGAATGTTTCCTGAAAGTTTGGCCGTACCTTTTTGTAACACCCTGTATAGGCCTTGTCGATCGGGGTGCCGTATTCTGCCTATTTGCATATATCTATATTTCAATACGCATTACTATACCAGTTTCTTCGTAATTGCTACAGCGGCTATGTATAGAAGCTTCAGTACTAGTCCTGGTCTCCGTGGCTGCATGCCTTAGCGGAATTCCTATCTGAAACAGCGCAGCACATCTCGTTATCACTTGGCCGAGGCACAACGCCAAGGTCGGGAATGAGACGTTGAACGTACTCCATGTACCGACCCGGGTCTGTTTACCCACTGATATGGCGACGACTGGAAGGTGTCGGCCACACGCCTCACCTGTGAGGCTGGTCGCGGGTGATTCTGTTGTATACAGAGAAGTCGCAGCGCCAGAAAACTGTAGCGAAACACCCAGGAAGACGTACTGTGGACATTCGCTACAATGATTGGTGGCCGAACCTCTAATCGTTCATCCCCATTTAACTAACAAAGAATGGAGCCAGAATAAAAGTCCGCAGACCGCATATTCGGATACAAGGCCAACGAGCGAGGAGCCGCAATGGTTAGCACTCTGGACTCGCATTTAGGAGGACGATGGTTCAAACCCGCGTCCAGCCATCCAGATTTAGGTTTTCCGTGATTTCTCTAAATCGCTGCAGGCAGATATCGGGATGCTTTGTTTGAAAGCGTCCTTGACACAATCTGAGCTAATGTTCTGTCTCTAATGACCTCCATGTCGATGGGACCTGAAATCCAATCTTCCTTCCTTCCTTCGCATGGAACGACGAGGTGAAGCAAGTCCCCCGACAACAGATCGGTCGACAAAGTGACTACCCAACAGTGCTTGACAATAGTCGAAATGAGCACAACCATAATGCGCATCATTTATTGAGAGCCTAGATGTCTGTGTGTGTCGCAGAAACGAAAAAATTATTCTATGTGCAGGGCTGATGATAGGTTTTTTGCCACCCTAGGCGAGAACTGAAAAATGACGCCCCCTCATTTTTACTACCATCGGTCCCCCCGACATCCACCCCTCCCTGCCACCACCAAAAACCAACTGCACATCAATGGAAATCTCCTATAATAGTTATTAACTTAGGTAGCCAGACGTCCTCATTTTCTGTGGAAGGCCCTCAGGTTTCGTGCCGTGTCTTCTATTCCTTTACGCCGGCCGTGGTAGTCTAGCGGTTCTAGGCGCTCATTCCGGAACCGCGCGACTGCTACGGTCGCAGGTTCGAATCCTGCCTCGGGCATGGATGTGTGTGATGTCCTTAGGTTAGTTAGGTTTAAGTAGCTCTAAGTTCTAGGGGACTGATGACCACAGATGTTCAGTCCCATAGTGCTCAGAGCCATTTGAACCATTTTTTTTTCTATTCCTTTAAAACTGGTTGAGAACAACGAATGTCTTATAAAAGACGCTTTGTTTGGATTTTCTATCGAAAGTTCTACAACTTTTATTAGCGGCCCCGGTGGCACATTGGTATAAGCGACTGGTTTCTGATCGTTAGTCCGAGAGGGGTCCGGGTTCGAATCCCTGTGAGGCTTGTATGTTTTTTTTCCCTAAAGAAACTGGCTCTTTGCCTTTCCTGGTGTCACTGGCCCTAAATTAGGGACGCGCGACTGCCTATAGCCCACTGACTTAAGTCACGGCGGTCGTTAAACCCCAATTAAAAAAAAAGTGTTCGTTTCCGTTTGGTACTCGCTAGCGGCTGCTTTAGTTTTGAGGTAGGTTGAGCCAATGTTCTTACTTTCGTCAAAGTAAGTGGAGACTTATTACGTAACGAGTCCCAGCCTGGCACAGATTTTCACTGTCGTCATTCCATTCTACAGCCGATGATTGTCCACATTCGTAACTGCGAATACATTTCATGCATTTCGCAACTGTTGCCGTAGTGCCTTTTCCTTCGGACATGCATCCGTGTCGGAAGGAATATTACATCATTACATCATAGTTCGGAATAATATCGTATTTATCCGCCGACACCATGCAACAGAATTTCAAGTAAAACGTCCCTCCCCTGTACGGGAATATACATAGTGAATGCACGAGTGCAAGTTGTAGACACGTGGTTGACGATATATGGAAGTTTGGGTGTGGCCGTGAGTCGGGCTCGGAAAGCAGGGCGACCGCTCGCGATAAGCGGGGAATCCGGGTTCAAGCCCCGGTCCTTAAAAAATACCCATTGTTGTCATTCCATTATACAACGATCGTTTTCTATGTTTGCAACTGCGAATACATTTTATATGTATTAAGTAACTGTTCCGCATGCTACTGAAAACGACTGGGTGTCTTAATTTTTCCTCTTTTTTGTCCTCATTTGCTCAATTTTTTTGCTGTTTGATTTGAAATTAGTTTTTTACGCCTTTTGCCGCCCCTAAAACTTACCGACCTTAGGCGGCTGTAGTCTTGGCTAGCCCTGTCTATGACTGATAAATAAAAAATTATCGGTCAGTTGAATAACGGTAATACAGAAGCAAGTTTAACAAGTTCAGTGGTGTACCTTAATGAATAAATGGATGAAAGAAGAGAATAAATTTAGAAGTGTTTTAAACACAATTGAAGTTGATGTGCGAAAAGGCTCAAAAAGGATGAACGTAAGAAAAGGTACTGAGAATGACGAAAGTCTTCATAGGTGGTTTTCGTACGGTCCGGACTCACTGGCTATGTTCGACGTCAAGATTCAAGAACCACTCATAGTTGGGAGCACTAGCAGTGTAGCCTATGTAAAGCGAGTCTGGGGGGCGGGGGGCAAACGGAGCTGTCGTTGTTGTCGTAATGCGGCAAACGGACCGATTTGTCAGACGTCCAAAGAGGCATCTTCATTGGCTTTCGAGGCAACAGGGAACGTTTCCGAAACGGCTACGTTCGTAAAATGTTCGCGTGCCTCCGTGGCTAAAGTGTGCTGTTCATGGTAAAATGGCGCTTGAATCGTGGTACTACACAGTTCTTTAGAAAATCAAAATTACAATCTCACCACAGTTGTTTAAAGAAAATAGGAAGCCCGGGATCACTGGTGATGGACAAGCTTGTGATTGTTTTACAATTTTAATTTGACTCAAAGCAGACTTTATAATAAACTTCAGTTCGGACATTTGCCCTCTTACTGATGCAATATACAAATCTTCAGTTTGATTGAATTACATAAACACGATTAAGAATTGAACCGTGAATTTACTTTCAAAACTTTTTATGAAGAATTTACTTTATTTACTAGCGATTCATCAAGAACATTAACACATTTAATCACACTATGTGAGCGTCGAAGTAGTTGCCAGGGAGTAACTGATGAAATCAAAATGAAATTGCTTTTAACAAATGGGAATTTTATTCCTAAAAGCTTTTTTTTTAAGAAACAGATTTAAAATTATAAGCAGAAAACACCCTCTGAATATCAAGTTACAATTTATTCAGAGGCAGCAAGACACAAATTTTTAAATGTATGAGCTTTCGGGCTGAGAACCTTGCCGCTCCCTTTTGACACGGCCGTAGTCACGACCGCTCACCTCTGAAAGACTACACAGGTTTTAACAATTCACACAAGCACACATACTATTCACCCCGTAGGAGGGATGGAAATGGTACAAAACACTAAAATTAAAAGGTTAACTTGCCACCGAAGGTGCAATTTGATTTTAACTTCTAAGAAAAGTCTTACGATGGAAGGGTGGCAACTTTACATACTAAAATAACCATTTAAATAAAAGCCCACTAAATGCAATCTTACATAAAATTATACAAAGTTGACCAAACATGCTCTACAGTACACATACACCGCCTCTCAAGATGATAGGCAAGATAAAAACATATTTCAGGAATTAGGCCGCTACACTTTAATCAATAAATTCGTTAACACACCGAATCCGACAAACATGACAGAGGCAGCTATTAACGTACGGCAGATTGATATGGAGATTACTGAACCGCAGGTTGCTCTAACCCGCCCCTACTCCACAAGGGAAAAAACGGACCACCCAGTTCATAAATAACCACCTTCCCGCGGGTGGGCAAACGGATAAGAATGGTGGGACGACCCGAAAACAAATCGGCTGGTGGCCTCACCAAGAAAACAAGTATAATTTAACAATTAAATGAAACAACGTATCACCAATCACTTAACTTCTAATTAGCTGCGATTTCTGGCGAAGACCTGGCGCAGTATCCCCAAAACGCTCTCCCGAACCGTCCGCTGCCAGCCGCTTCAACGGACGAAGGAAGGCGCGCCCATCTCCCGTCTCACGGCGTCACAGCTCGCACCGGCTAGACCGATGTCGTGGTTTGACTCCTGTTGCTCTCGAGTCGGCCGCGAAGCCACTCCCCTTGCTATATGGCGCGGCCCAATGGACTCACGTGGCGACCTCCCATGCGCAGGCGCTCAAGACGGACAAGTTATCTTGTGTCTCAGTGCGCGACCGACCAACCGACCGATCCAACCGCCAATGACCGTTGCCTGAGCAACTCGAGCAGACTGGCAGCCTAACGCACAGACTCAGATGCAGGAACTCAGCCCCCGACCGGACGACCACTCGTTGAGTTCTCTCACTGCGCCACAAATTCGGACGAGAGACAGACTAGCAAACTGGGGACGAGAGACTGACCCCAGACTGACTCCAGACTTTCCCAGACTGACTGACTGACCGACTGGCGAGCTCATAGCGGCCCTTAAATGCACGTGAGCAGGCAACCTTTCCCCTTTCCCACCAGAGGGAGACACCAAAGCTGTGATTGCCACAGCGGCGCCACCGCCAGAAACGGAGGGCGCCGGGCGCTGTGGCCGAGCGGTTCTAGGCGCTTCAGTCTGGAACCGCGCGGCCGCTACGCTCGGTTCGAGTCCTGCCTCGGGCATGGATGTGTGTGATGTCCTTAGGTTAGTTAGGTTTAAGTAGTTCTAAGTTCTAGGGGACTGATGACCTCAGAAGTTAAGTCCCATAGTGCTCAGAGCCAATTGAACCATTTTTTGTTGACAACTTGGGTCCATGGCTAAGTGGGGTCTGCGTCACATTCGAATCCCACCATCAGGTCTTATCAACTGAAATGGGGACTCATCTGCGCTGGCCACGATTTTCCAGTCGTCTAGGGTCCAACTGGTATGGCTGCATGCCAGGAGCGGCGCCAAGGCGATGTCGTGCTGTTAGCAAAGGCATTCGCGTCGGTCGTCTGCTGCCATGGCCCATTAACGTCAAATTTCACCGCACTATTCTAACGGATACATTCATCGTATGTCTCACATTGATTTCTGCGGTTATTTCAGGTTGTGTTGCTTCTCTATTAGCAGTGACAACTCTACGCAAACGCCGCTAGTCTGTGGTAAGAGATAATGCCTGAAATTTTGTATTGTCGGCGCAGTCTTGACACTATGGATCTCAGAATACTGAATTCCCTAAGGATTTTAGAAATGGAATGGCAGATGCATCAACGTCCAGCTACCGTTCCGCGTTCAAAGTATGTTAATTTCCGTCTTGCGGCCGTAATCACGTCGGAAACCTTTTCACAAGCATCACCCGAGTACAAACGACAGCTCCCCCAGAGCACTGTCTTCAATACCTTGTGCACATGATACTGTCGCCATTTGTATAGGTGCATATCACTACCCCATGCCTTTTTTTTCGATAGAATTGGAAGGAAAATCAGCATTGGCCGTATTTTGTTGTTTTATTGTCAGCAGAATCGATTTTCGGTCACTTAGTGACCATCCCCAGTGCTAGAAGTTAAAAATTTTCACATAACGATCAGAGAGTATAAAACCGAAAATCACAAGTACACCTGCGTGTGAACGTAACAGTTGGTAGGAACATACCTGCAATATACAATTAAAATTGGTAGGCACTGGTATCAAGCTATAACCACAAGCTTAGAGCGATCACATAAACTGAGGCCCCTGTTTACATGCACCTGTACAGCAGACCTCGGTGTGACAGGGCTTGGAACGCCCTCTATGTGACATGTGTCACGTGAAGACTTAATATTACTGGTTTTGCAAGATATTAACACAAAATACTTCTTGTGCATTTGTGACTCATGAAGTAATTCAAATTTAAAATGTACATAAAAAACGTAGCAGACGAAGGGGGAAGGAAACATCTAACATACACTGGCGTATTGTTTTTTTAAAAAAACCAACTTACAAAACATAAAACAGATCGATAATAAGTCGTCAGAGTGCAGGGCAAGTAGAAGAGGAAAAGAAAAGGAAATGAATAATATATGAATAACATAAAATGAGGTATAACACAGTTTTTTGTAAATACATAGTACCCACCATCTGGCGTGGGAAGTTAGAAGTACAACGTTCGTGATTTAAAAAACAATACGCCAGAGTATTTTTGATGGTTTCTTCCCCCTTCGTCTGCTATGTGTTTTACGTACATTTTAAATTTGAATTACGTCATGAGTCACAAATGCACAAGAAGTATTTTGTGTTAATATTTTGCAAAACCAGTAATATTAAGCCTTCATGTGACACATGTCACATAGAGGGCGTTCCAAGCCCTGTCACACCGAGGTCTGCTGTACAGGTGGATGTAAACAGCGGCTTCAGTTTATGTGATCGCTCTAAGTTTGTGGTTATAGCTTGATACCAGTGCCTACCAATTTTAATTGAATATTACAGGTATGTTCCTACCAACTGTTATGTTCATACGCAAGTGTAGTTGTGATTTTCGGTTTTATACTCTCTGATCGTTATGTGAAAATTTTTAACTTCTAGCACTGAGGATGGTCACTAATTGACCGAAAATCGATTTTACTGACAATAAAACAACAAAATACGGCCAATGCTGATTTTCCTTCCAATTCTATCCACTATTTCGTCGTGGTGCACACAACGCGCCATGGAGTCGCCAATCAATAAACATTTTTTTTCACTTAATTGTAAGTGCCTATGAGAAAGCACATCATTCTGTGTGACCGTGCGCGATATGCCACTGTACCCGATCTGGAAGAGAATGTTTTAACACGCTATTGGTGACAGTTGTGCCACTATTGTCGGCACACTGCACAGGATCCGAACACAAACTAAACGACTGTTTTGAGAATCTGAGGAGTGTTTCAATACTCTGCGTTGTACGTTTTGGTGATTGCGTAATACAGACTCCTTCACTGTTGTGGAAGTATTTTCACAGAAACAATTTTGTCCATACAGGCACCTCAACATTGGAAATGTTATGTTATGGTATGTTTTGTCAGTTCAGGGTATACATTAATGTAAGTCGTGCCCTGGTATGAAGTTACATAGTCTTAAGAAAGGATAGATTCCGACATAAAACAAAGTTTACACCCGTAAATACTGAAACGAGTAAACAAGACGAAAATGTAACACAGGATACACAGAGGTTGTATGCTGTAAAAATCGCTGTTGATACACGTTTAGAATTTTACTAATTCAGCCCATATTAATGACTATGTATAAAAATTAGTGCAATATGTTCTTTTGTATTTCCTCTAATAATTGTTTCAAAAGCTGCGGATAAGGAATTTAATGTTTGTGCGGGCCTGTAAGTATTAACTAGACCGAACATGGGAACACCATACAAGAGCTATTTTTGGGTACTACAGCCAAATGTATAGATATACCAGTATTCAGACACATACATGTAAGTAGTACGTTGTGGCATACATTTAGAGCCTGCTAGTTCCGTATTCCACTGAAGAGCACCTGGGAATGTAGTCAGGTAATTGAGCTTCGGTTTTCCTCCGGCGTTCTAATTACGAAGAGCATTAGATTAGTACTTCACTGGCACTGTTGACGAACTTGTACAGTAGTTTGTAAGTGGCTCTATCGTTCGATGCTAACAAGATTTGGAGGCTACTTGGGAACTGGCGAACAAGAGTTCGAAGATTACTTACAAGTACGTTTAAGTGATACGTGTTCCGAGGACACTGTAGGTTTGAATCATCTTCCTCCCCGCAAACACAAAGACGGTTGGCGCTTAAGTTGAGCCGACAAAGGTTTGTTGAACTTCCAATGATTAAATTTCAGCCGTGCCATAATTGTTGTGAAGCTCCTAGATGTTTGTCCTTATTTGGGAATCATGGGATGAACTTGTGCGAGTTACTGCCCTTAATTTCAGGTGTCTGCCACCATTCCTCTTGCCAGTCGAAGGACAACCGCTTTCCGAGCACGGGTATCATATCTGAGAGAGGCTGCTTATCAAATTTTACAGCTCCATGTAGAGATGCCTGCTTTGCTGGGGCATCTACTTGTTCATTTTCGGGTAACCCAGAGTGGCCTTTCATTCATACGATCACGATTTGCGACTGTTCCTCTGCACTCGAAACACAACGCTGCAACTATGGGGTTGGTACAACTGTAATGACGGTGTCTGATCAGCTGTAAGGCTGACATATCTTCAGAGATTATGACTATTGTATCTGCTGTGGTCGTCTGTGCGAACAGTAGGGTTCCAAAATGCAATCAGCTCGGCTGTCTTAATAGTGAAGTGTGGGTCCCGGTTGTATAGTTCTTGTCGTGTGAGCAAGTGAGAGAGGAATTCCAGCGCCGCTGCGTTAGTTGGGTCCTGGTGTCCTGGCATAAATCTTCAGAGTCTATGTTTCGTATGGCCTGTTGTAGTGCGGTAGAAGAGGACTTCTCCAAACCTTGTTCCTCAGTGCCTGCATCTCTATATTCAGCCGCGACGGGTGGATGCTACCAATTAAACATCCTGCTATGTGTGTGGGAGATATTGGCTAATTAAATGATTTTTTCGTCAGTGGCCGATCTGCAGGAAGGATTTCATGCAGAGGAATATTCGCCGCAGTTTTAACAGTGATTGATCCGCTTCAATCAGTAATGTATAGACTGGGGCTAACATGAACTCCCCAGTAATTATCCATGTAGAGATGCCTGCTTTGCCGGGGCATCTACTTGTTCATTTTCAGGTAACCCAGAGTGGCCTTTCATTCATACGATCACGATTTGCGACTGTTCCTCTGCACTCGAAACACAACGCTGCATAGTCTCGAACCTTTGGAGCGTACTGCCTAACTCTGATACGTAGTAACTGTGTCCGTAATGAAAGTGTGTCCTCAGTAAGAACTGATATAAAACCATCGCTGTCTGCAGAAACAAAGTCGATTGGTGTAACAAACAGAATAAATCACAATTATATTATTATTAACGTTGTAACGAGGCACCGAAAACAATGGGTCCCTTGTACCAACAATCAGAACCGCACCGAGGTGTTCCCTCGCCACTGACAGTCTTTGGAGGGAAGAAGACGGTAGCGACAACGTGTGATGGACGCCTGGAAGTTGACCCGAAGGTTTTTTTGCGCCAACTGTACTGTACCATATAATCTGTGCGGATGTCTTGATACGTGTTACACAATGCGTAATCTCAGATGTGGTTGTGGAGTGGGGTGTGTCGCTAGAAGGTCAGATAAGATATCTACTGAGAACAATGTCTGAAAACAAAGTCGTTTGTGTGACATAAAACACTTTAATGCGAGATGTTCTCAATAATAGTTGACTGGCTGCAGGGGACGGGGACAATGTTCCTCTTCTTTGTGTTATCAATCTTTAGAGTGGTTTTATAATGCCCTTTTCCATCTACTGTTGTTGTGCGCCAATTTTTTAAACTCTGCTGACTACATCGCCCAACGTTGTCCATAATTTGTTTTGCATATTCTAATCTTTGTCTCCACCTACAGTTTTTCCTCCTCTTATAGCTCCCTCCAGCGCCAAGTAACGTAGAGTCTTATGGTCAGGTTTGATTCCATGAAGAAGCAGTTGTGCTCAGCGACCGTTTATTTACTTCAAGTAATAAAGGATACAGCACTCATTCATATCCAGATTTTTGTAGCCATCTTCAGTACTAAAAGACGTATAAGGAACCATTTACGAGGCAACGTGGACGCCTTATTAAGTACATAGGCCTGTGAGGTTTAAATGCGAGTCACCCATAAAATACATACCAGCAAAAGTAATCTGAAACATTAAAACCACTTACATATGTACATAATCCCAAGTGGACTATTCATGTCAAATGAGTTGGCACTGAGGCTGCGGTTTACAGTTACAACACCGCTGGCTTCAACGTATGTCATACCAATCTACAGCGCCCTCTTTACGAGCGCGATGCGTCGACATCCTGCATTAACTTTATTTTACGATTCGAGTGTGTTATCATTTTATTTATTATTTTATGCACTTTTAAAAAAGCTTAAGTCAATGAAGCACGTAATATGGTTATAACTAAAAACAGTGACTTACGTTTTACACCATGAAATGTACACACATCAAAAAAAGTTTTGTATCAAATGGTTCAAATGGCTCTGAGCGCTATGGGACTTAACATCTGAGGTCATCAGTCCCCTAGAACTTAGAACTACTTAAACCTAAGTAACCTAAGGACATCACACACATCCATGCCCGAGGAAACCGTAGCGGTCGCGCTTTTCCAGACTGAAGCGCCTAGAACCGCTCGGCCATTAGTTTTGCATCACCCCGGTTCCCAGAGCTCCTGAACGTAGACGTTGAATGTGGATATTGTATCACAGACACAGCGCCTAGTAGACGGAGGGGGTCCGACAGCCGATCAGCTCCAGTCATTCCACCAGGAAGGAGGTACACGGCTCGTGTTGTCTGTAGTTCAACCATGCCTAGACGGTCAATACCGCGGTTCGATCGCGTCCGCATTGTTATTTTGTGCCAGGAAGGACTCTCAACAAGGGAAGTGTCCAGGCGTCTGGGAGTGAACCAAAGCGATGTTGTTCGGACATGGAGGAGATACACTGAGACAGGAACTGTCGAAGACATGACTCGCTCAGGCCGCTCAGGAGCTACTACTGCAGTGGATGACCGCTACCTACGGATTATGGCTCGGAGGAACCCTGACAGCAACACGACCATGTTGAATAATGCTTTTCGTGCAGCCATAGGACGTCGTGTTACGACTCAAACTGTGCGCAATAGGCTGCCTGATGCGCAACTTCACTCCCGACGTCCATTGCGAGGTCGATCTTTGCAATCACGACACCATGCAGTGCGGTACAGATGGGCCCAACAACATGCCCAATGGAACGCTCAGTTCTCTCTTTACCGATGAGTGCCGCATATGCCTTCAACCAGACAATCGTCGGAGACGTGTTTGGAGGCAACCCGGTCAGGCTGAACGCCTTAGACACACTGACCAGCGAGTGCAGGAAGACGGGGGCGACGCACACCGCTGGTGGTAATGGAAGACGCCGTAACGGCTGCACGATACGTGAATGCCATCCTCGGACCGATAGTGCAACCATATCGGCAGCGTATTGGCGAGGCATTCGTCCTCATGGACAACAGTTCGCGCATCCATCGTGCACATCTTGTAAATGACTTCCTTCAGGATAATGACATCGCTCGATTAGAGTGGCCAGCATCTTCTCCAGACAAGAGCCCTATCGAACATGCCTGAGATAGATTGAAAAGGACTGTTTATGGACGACGTGACCAACCGACCACTCTGAGGTATCTACGCCGAATCGCCGTTGAGGAGTGGGACAATTTGGACAAGCAGTGCCTTGATGAACTTGTCGATAGTATGCCACGACGAATACAGGCATGTATCACTGCAAGACGACGTGCTACTGGGTATTAGAGGTACCGGTGTGTACAGAAATCTGGACCACCACCTCTGAGGGTCTCGCTGTATGGAGGTGCAACATGCAATGTGTGGTTTTCATGAGCAATAAAAAGGGTGGAAATTATGTTTATGTTGATCTCTATTCCAATTTTCTGTACACGTTCCGGAAAGCGCAATTGAAGAACTTGAAACAGACGGGAGTGGTGTTAGAAGTGATCGTACCAGCAGCGGTCTTCCAAAAGGATCAGGAATGTTTCGGCTTGTCTTGTCATCAAATAAAAATACATTCTAATTTACACAGTTTATGCGAACCTTACGTGAGGAGACATTTTAAAGTAGAAAGATTTCTGGTTGTTTTGAAGTACTTCTGCAGGTACAATATCGTACAACACTACTCTTGTCTGTTCCAATTCTGTCAACTGTGCCTAGTATAAAACACGCTTTTCATTAGAAGAAATTATTAACTTAGGTATTTTAAACAAGACGCTTTGTATTTTTTAAACGATATTCAGTTGTAAATTCGAGGTTTTCGAGTTCCGAGTCGTGATGCAGTTCACAAATTAGTGAATAAATGTCGTAAAACGGGAGGCCCGCCACGAATTCGTTTCCTGTGCTAACCTCTTCGTCTCAAAGTAGCACTTGCAACCTACGTCCTCAATTATTTGCTTGACGTGTTCCAATCTCTGTCTTCCTCTACAGTTTTTGCCCTCTACAGCTCCCTCTAGTACCATGGAAGTCATTCCCTCATGTCTTAGCAGATGTCCTATCATCCTGTCCCTTCTCCTTATCAGTGTTTTCCACATATTCCTTTCCGATTCTGCGTAGAACCTCCTCATTCCTTACCTTATCAGTCCACCTAATTTTCAACATTCGTCTATAGCACCACATCTCAAATGCTTCGATTCTCTTCTGTTCCGGTTTTCCCACCGTCCATGTTTCACTACCGTACAATGCTGTACTCCAGACGTACATCCTCAGAAATTTCTTCCTCAAATTAAGGCCGGTATTTGATATTAGTAGACTTCTCTTGGCCAGAAATGCCTTTTTTACCATAGCGAGTCTGCTTTTGATGTCCTCCTTGCTCCGTCCGTCATTGGTTATTTTACTGCCCAGGTAGCAGAATTCCTTAACTTCATTCACTTCGTGACCATCAATCCTGATGTTAAGTTTCTCGCTGTTCTCATTTCTACTACTTCTCATTACCACCTGTAAATTTCCCCTAAAAGTCTCTTAGACGTCTTTCGCAGCAAACATGAACATCGTTCACTCCACAAAGACGTGCTAAGCTCCTTGGGCTACGGCCCTATAGGAGGAGCAGGAGCAGAAGATTAGTGTTTAACGTCCCGTCGACAACGAGGCCATTAGAGTCAGAGCACAAGCTCTGATTAGGGAAGGGTGGGGAAGGAAATCGGCCGTGCCCTTTCAAAGGAACGATCCTGGCATTTGCCTGAAGTGATCTAGGGAAATCACGGAAAACCTAAATCACGATGGCCGGACGCGAGATTGAACCGTCGTCCTCCCGAATGCGAGTCGAATGTGCTAAAGGCCCTATAAAGTATCGGCAGTACACGAACTGCGACCTGGTGATCCTGCGCGCCGGATTAAGTTCTGCGAATGGCTTGTAAAACAAGTGCATGACTGTGAAATGGATCCTTTGCTGTCTTTCTTCACCTTCAGGGTACCCATCGATCAGTCTTCGATGGCAGGTGCCCAGTCCCAATATGGTGCAATGAATTAAACAGTGATTGACTGCAAGAATTAAATTTGTTTGAACATTCAGTACGAAGGGAAAATTTTAAAATTATTCCGTAATGTCTTAACAGATGCCCTGCCATCCTGTCCCTCGCCTATTCTGCGGACCTTACTTTCAACACTCTTCTGTAGCACCACGTCTCAAATGCTACCTACTCGTCTCGAAAAGCACTAAGGCAGTCGCCGAAATTAACCTCCCAGTCCGATGGACGGATCACAATCTACAGTATAATACGCTCTCACTTCTTGAGACACTATGGAGAAGTTTGGAATTAAATCAAGGATATTAGCGCTAAGTTTCGTGATTAGTAACTCTTCTCCCTCGAGTCTCATCTTGCTGGACAAACACTGGTGGCGAGAATTCCATCCACGACCAGTGTTCGAAACGTCAGCTTCGATCGAGCTACTGTGCCGGCAACATCGGCTACGGAGGCCTTCAGCGCTAATTACTTTTGGCTATTTCTGGACACCATAGCAGATGCCATCCATTATGCCGGTGTGGATGCTCACCTATTCTTTTTGTTACTTCCCTCTCCGGACTTCAGTTGGAACTCTCTTTATTTTCTCAGTTCCACATCAGTACCTGATAGCACTTCCCTAAAGTGGAGTTAAGTGTCCACGACTCATCCGTTGCATACTGCTGTTGGCAATTCGTTGTTGCTGCTCGTAGCCAATCGAATGATAGTATACGGTAGCCAATGAGAATCGCTCAGTCAGATCATGTTCTTTTTTCCGAATACGTCACGACTTCCGACTTTGTGCTGAGTCTGGTGTATAAGAGCATAGCTTACATCTACAGGTGAAATGAGCAGCAAATAAATTAATAATTTTGATTGTCACAAATACTATATTCTGTTATTTTTCCGTAATATGTCGCGATTTCTGAGTTGTGATTACGTCGAGACCTTATAGCTCTCATCAAATTGCTACAGATAACACAAAATACCAGCTAACAACATTTACGAAACATAGGAAAACGCTAACGAAGAGTGTGAATGGTTGCTCACATGCTGTTAATGATTCGTCGAGTACACTTCTCGTCATTCATCGCGGCAAACGTTACCAGTAGCAGCACATAACGGAAAGACCGCGGACACCGTAAGTGCAGTTTTAACGAGCTGTTTTATCAAAGGCCACTTTCTTCTCCAGCGGCAGTCTGCTGTAGTACGAGATCCCACGATCAAAACCATATCTCGTCGATTTACGGCCAAAACCTTATAAATCGCTAGACTGGATGATCTTCTACACAACTAGGCAGACAAATAACTGTCAAAAGCGTCACACTTTCGCCAGGATCCCACATCAAAAATACAGTATACTACTATTACAATATGTCTGATACTAAAAATGTACGTACATTTTGTCATGTTGTTACGAAAATGTTTTTCAGCCACCTTCGATGTCATCTACACTTCCAGAAACGCAAAGAACTTTCCGGCTTTTATTATGCTCCCATGTTGAGGTCTGCTATTCACTTTTTACGCTCTTGTCCCTCGATTTTCTTCAACAGGTCTTGGTATTGATCTGGAGAGTGATATTGATGACGATAATGATGATGAATCCAACAGAGATTAAAAAAAATGGCTCTGAGCACTATGGGACTTAACATCTTTGGTCATCAGTCCCCTAGAACTTAGAACTACTTAAACCTAACCAACCTAAGGACATCACACACATCCATACCCGAGGCAGGATTCGAACCTGCGACCGTAGCGGTCACACGGTTCCACACTGACGCGCCTAGAACCGCACGGCCACACCAGCCGGCTAGAGATTAAAAAAGTTTACAGTTTTTTGCATTAAATAAACTGTGTTTTTCAAACTTTATTCCAGTTTCTTGTTGAGTAGCTTATTAAAAAAAATCCCTGAACATCAGTACGAACGTTTAGAACAAGCTCTTTATTAATAATCTCAGATGTTAAGGGTTGCAACTTATTCACTGGCTTATAAGATAAGCTTTAATTTTCTTCGATACGCTTTAAATCACTTTTTAATATCGAAAACTTGTGTAGTTAGTAAGGTGCTGCACTCAATTTATGTGATATCAATTTCCTCTACATCTGGGAAACTTATTTTATTATATACAACAGTTATCAGACGTAACGCTTTGTCACCGATTGGTAACTTTTTTTAATATTTTCAAAACGCTCTCAAAAACGAGGGATTCTGAAAAATGATTTTTTCGCGTAAACTGATTCAAAACTAGAAGAAAAACAGATTTTTAGATGGGTTGATATGATTTTTTCTTTTGGTCTCATTTCTTATTTTTTCAAATAGTTCCCTGGATTTGCGCTACGGTGCAGGCGTCTGAAAAATGTGTTTTCGGTATCTTAGATCTATCATTCAACTACGTTCGAAAAATGACTTTTTTGTAGTTTTAGGGCGCACAACTACAATGGTCATTAGCGCCCAGACTAAGTTATGAATGCACTGCGAGGCACAAGGTTAAAACAGCAACTAAAAAGGACAACACTATAAAAGGCACATTAACAGGCAAGGGATTAAAAGAAAACAGCTTAATCAAATGTCCTTAGACAGGTCTGTCGTGGATAAAACGAAGAACGCGAGCAGCTGCTCCTGGGTCATCCGCTAAAATTTCATGCAGAGTACATGGCAGGCCAAGATCAATGCACAGTGTTTTAAAATTCGGGCAGGGCGTTAATTGCGTAGCGTCAGCAATTGCCCACATGGGCAGAATGGCGCCGGCGCAGCCGTCAGCAGATGGCGGTGGCTGAACCGGCAGTGTCCAATCCGTAACCGGGCCAAAACGACCTCCTCCCGCCGAGAAGGGCGTGAAGAGGTCGTCCAAGCCGTGGGAAGAGGTTTCAAGGCCCGAAGCTTGTTTTCAGTATGTGTAGACCAATCGGCATGATGAGGCGTATCGCTAGGATACAGTTCGTTACAATTTTTTGACATTTTTTAAAATGAAATCAGATCAGAGGCGATGTGAAAAATTCCTGAATTACTATTCTTTTGCTTTGGAGTGATCGAATCTATCGATTTTCAACGGTTTTGGATTTTATGCGATTTTTGGTCGTATTGCTATAAGTCAAAAATTTGGGTCAGGGCTCTCGTACCAGTACTACTCACTGGATTCGCATTCGGGAGGACGACGGTTCAATCCCGTCTCCGGCCATCCTGATTTAGGTTTTCCGTGATTTCCCTAAATCGTTTCAGGCAAATGCCGGGATGGTTCCATTGAAAGGGCACGGCCGATTTCCTTCCCCATCCTTCCCTAACCCGAGCTTGCGCTCCGTCTCTAATGACCTCGTTGTCGACGGGACGTTAAACACTAACCACCACCACCAGCACTACTAACGTCTCTCATCTGTTGGCCATTACATACGCAAGAGGTATACATAAAATTTTAATTATGACTGCAAAAAATAAGTTACTTTATTAATTTTTTGTCTGTATGGAGATACAATTTGCATTTCTGGTACATACTGAAACCTCTGCATCGTAGTGCCATAGCACACCGCTAGAGTAGCCAAAACGAATTAGTGCAGCCCAGCTCCGCTTTATGAATTCAAGGAATTAAGGGCCGCATATATGAGTGAAGGATCGTAGCAGTCTGTTGCAAACGATATAGCAGCAATTGGTCGCTTGCGTCGACCTTACGATTTCGAAAGCAATTTCAACCAGTAAAATGAATGCTACTGTATCGAGTTCTCCTATGGAAAATAAACCTTTACAGAAAATATTACATATTTCACTGGCGCTAAGTGGGTCCTGTAGGTCTTTCCAGTGTGCTAATGTAATCCTTTTTTTATCCATTAGTCTTTTGGTTTAACAGCAATGTATTTATACAGATGTTGTCAGTAACAGCACAGCTGATTAATCTCTTGTCATGAATTGTATGTTGGAGAGTTATATTATATGAATTTACAAGGGAATTGAGCACAGCTGTACGATATATTTGCCCTAAATATTCAAATTAAGATGTCCACTTAATATTACAATATCCCATCCTTTTTCGAAGTTAAGAACTTTAATATTGCAAGTAATTGTTTCATAAGTAAATGAAAATCGTCAGGTGGAGCCCAGCGTATCGTCACTATTACTGTGAACCTCCAATCAATCCTACTTCTACAACAAAAACTTCAAGATACAACTCACTGCAAATGCAAGAGGGCGCATTTTGTGTTACTTCTTAATATAAATTGCAACTCTTACCTCAATTTCACTTTGCTCAGAGTGAATAATTATAAATTCTAATGTAACGATCTTAGTGAATGTGGGCAAGGCAAAAAGAAATAAAAGTATACAATCCAGCTTAATAACCAGACAAATGAGGCCCAGCCATATGGCCACACATTGTTGCTAACCAACCAGGGAGCCATACTACATACACAAATCGCATGCAATTCATCAGATTGCCTGGGATTCCATGCAGTTAACTATCAACACCTGATCGCTGCAGTTTTCCCACACACTTGCAACCTATGAAGTGATAACGTGACAATGCGACATATCACTATGATGTGTCACTCATGTGTCTGGCGTTTCAGAGTGCTTGGCAGTGGCATTGGGATAAGGGTAAAACATCTGTTGTACATGTAGGGCAGTGTGTGTGTGTGTGTGTGTGTGTGTGTGTGTGTGTGTGTCTGTCTGGGATCTTCTCCCGTACACTGGAATCGATTTCAGCATGATCTGGCACAGAAACAGCAGACCTTATGAGTTCCAGTACTATGGGGTTTATTGCCTCCTAAATCTAATAAAAGTGGAAATTCAGGCGATAACGTGTTTTTGCCAGCTTCTGACATATAGGCCACCCTTTATGACAAGCACATTGTGTGGGGACAGTATTGGCCTGCATAATCAACCTGCTTTGCAGAACAGCCTGCATGTCAGGGATAAGAAAATTTTCCCAGACCCTGATGTGTTGGCTGCCCTGCGTGACAGGCATATTGTGTTGTAGTATGATCCTACTTCATCGACCTGCTTTGCATAGCAGCCTGTATATCAGGGAATATAAATGATTTCTGAGGGTCTGATGTGTGGCCTGCCCTGCATGACAGGTGTGTTGTGGGAGTTGTATTGGGCTGCTTTATTGAGCTGTATTGCAAGGACTACAGACTATGACGAGAATGGGTAGGGACAGGTTGAGGTGGATAGAGGAGGGGTTGGACAGAGAGAGAGGGCGGAGGAAATGGACAGATAAAGGGGAGGAGTGGGAAACGCATGAAGCAAGTGGAAGGTTTAGAGGGGTAGTGGGCAGATGGAAAAGGAAGAGGGGGAGATGGGGCTGGAAAGAAAGAGGAGGAGGAGGATATGGTTCGAGAGAGAGGGGTTGAAGATATGGTCAGAGTGGGAGGGTGGAGGAAATGGACAAAGAGAGAGTGAAGAGAAGTTGAAGAGAGGGGGGAGGAGAAGATAAAGGTGGGAGGATGAGGTGGACAGACAGATGGAGGAAGAGGTGGATACAGAGAAGAGGAGGAGGAAGAGGTGTGTTCAGTGTAAGCGCCGAACGTACATACAGGTGAAAATACGGAGAAAAGCCTAGGCAACACTAAAGTTTATTATAGACAAATGCCCATATATTTTCTTTAACAGCTATACTGGTTGTGGGGTCCTGTCCACTCGATTCTTACAGGATGCCTGAAGGATGCTGCTTTCTCAGATAGCTATACAACAATTCAAGAAAATCACATTAACGGTTCTTATTACAAAAAAGTAGATTGACAATACTTAACTTTGTATTACAAGAACGTGTCGCAAGCGATGGGCGATGTGCAGACAGTCAGTGTCCGTCGCTATATACAATGTCCATACAAGCAATGGATATGGCTCACTAATAACTGCTGTTGTAGTGCTCTCCTAGTGTCCGTCTTCTGACTGTCCTGGCCTGCTGCTGCCGGTCTGGCACTGAGCGGCCGAAGCTGGCAGGAGTGGCGCTTATATTCTCTTCATATAGAGGCCGCTCCTTCGTGGTGACTCCTAGTCAGTGTACTATTGACTGACGTCCTCTCACATCCTTCTCTGCTCTTGCATTCTTAAAAAAAAAAAAAGTATGTGAAATCTTATGGGACTTAACTGCTAAGGTCATCAGTCCCTAAGCTTACATACTACTTAACCTAAATTAAGGACAAACACACACAACCATGCTCTACGGAGGACTCGAACCTCCGCCGGGATCAGCCGCTGCGTTCTTCATCTTCGTGTTACAAGCATCTATGCTACAAGCATCTATCAAGAAATGTCTATTGGTCATGGAAAGTGACTTATCAGTTACTAACTGTTAAGCGACTAAAGAATTTAGATGAGCATTTGAGTGAAATAAACATTGTTGTTTAAAGTTGCACCATAGTAATGTTTCGACTCACACTGTCCCTATGTGCCAAAGCAATTAATTAAGTGTATGACCAATTTCTTAAGTTCGCTGGATTCGTACGTGTCTAACGGATAACCACACACACCTGTCGTATTACCCTATTACTGTTTGTGGTAACTTCCTTAATTTCAGTCACAATTATGGTTGCTGAGACGAGTATATACCTTTACCAGAAGCTGGGTATCACTTAGAAACGAAAATGGTTATTCACCTCATGCTTAATACCATTAAAGAGCAATGACACATTGAATAATTAGCTCAATCAAGAATGCACTAAATCTGCACACCACGTTCCTGTTCAAAATTAACTTTAACTTCTCTTAAGTCAATGAAGCTATGCGAAACATTCACAAGTCCTTAACTGCTCTGCTGTTTGGAATTAAAGTACACGAGCTCTACTGCCAAAAACGTCTCGAGTTACTGAATTCTTGTCACTCAGAAATCTTTAAACGTTTCGGTTACGACTGACTTGCCGCTCACCAGGACACGTTCGTATTCGCCTGCCTCTCTATGTAAACTGCCCCTAGGCCATCACGGCGGCTATTCGTATATCTTTTGCAAAACTCAGAAAATAGTACATACTGTGTATATTATTATACAAGCTACGTATATAAATACATGACTAGTGCTTGACCGCTTTAAGCTATTAAAAATATCTGTTTCATTGTCTGATTATCACAAAATCAGGCGTAATGACTTTTGCTTGTTGCACAAGAAATTTATAGACAAATAAAAGTTACGTTTAACTAATCGCTACTACAAGTATTACCCAGGAATGGGGAGTAGAATTTCATCATATTTTCATTGGTGGCATAGTTTTTTGCTGGGGGACCTTGGATTTTGAGTTATTTACATCTTTTTCAGCCAATAGTCAATAGTATTCACATAATCTATAATAAAAATACTGGGAACTAAAGGTTTAAAGATAGTTACTGAAGTCTATTATCTAAAATACTGCCCATGTGCTTATTGTTATGCAGTTCATTTTGCACCGAAATACCTTTTTTAAGTCTCATTCAATGTTCCAGTTTGTAATTCAAATTGTATTGCTTTAATAGGAATTCTGAAGCTTTTTACTGATGGTGCATTATCCGGTGAAATTTTTTTCTTTAAAGTCACTTAAAGAGTTTACAAGTTATTAACTTTTAAATTAATTGGCTCTGAGCACTATGGGACTTAACATCTGAGGTCATCAGTCCCCTAGAACTCAAAACTACTTAAACCTAACCAACCTAAGGACATCACACACATCCATATCCGAGGCAGGATTCGAACCTGTGACCATAGCGGTCGCGCGGTTCCAGACTGAAGCGCCTAGAACCGCTCGGCCACACCGGCTGGCTTAAATCAATTTATTACATTCTTGTCTTCCATGGTCAGTATCTAAAAGCACCATTATATGTACACTATGGGTGTTCAGATGTGCTTTCCTGCCTCGTTGCACTCTTCCCTGCAGTGCCATTGCCTCTTCGGTATGTATGTCAGTATTTTACTTATGCTGCGGTTGCGAAATAATAATAGAAGACATTATACTAAACTGTGCTATAAAAATGAAAGTAAAATTCTGAGAGTAAAATTAGCATATAAAACTCCCAACTGTGGATTCCCCAAGGGAAATATTCTCATGTCGTTTGTTGAATGCGTTAATGACGTGACACAGCCAAAAAACGCAAAGCTAGTGAATTATAGTTATGATACATCACTTATTAGCTGGGGATGTAGTGATCAATAAAAGAACTCTGAACTGATCATAGAATACTCGTATCTAACACTGAATAAACCTACAAGGAATAATCACAAGACTGTGGTAATGAAGTTCTTGTCAAATTGTAACCAGTCTCATACTGAATCACTGTCCACAGTTGAAACATTCGATAAACATAAGATTTTAGGCATTGTGATTGACAAACATCTTACATCTGTAAAACATTAGCTGCAATATTTATTTACTGAAACGTCTTTTAAATATAATAAATCCTCCTGTCCTTAAAGAAGAGTATTATGGATTAAGTAACTCGAGTTTTCAACATGGGGTTGAAATATGGGTTGGGGCACCCACAGTATACATGGACAGAATACTCATGTTTCAAAAGAGAGCAGTTGGGATAATTGCCAATATAAGCAAACGCCAGTCCTGTAGTGACTACTTTAAAAATTATAATTTACTGAATGTCTGTTCATTGTATGGCCTTGAGACGATTATAATAGTAAAAGAGAATGATGTATTGAGTGTAAGGAAACGAGAGATTGGTAGTTACAGTACACTAAGCGGATATGATTATCAAAGGGCACCGACTAATAAAAGAGTTACAGATCACAGTCCAGTTGAAGCTGAAACACAATTCTATAAAATATTGCCAAGTAATATAAAACAGCTTGATGGAAAGCTTTTTGAAGGAAAATTGAAACAGTTGTTAACTGAGAAATGTTTATACTCACTCAAGGTTCAAATGGTTCAAATGGCTCTGAGCACTATGGGACTCAACTGCTGAGGTCATTAGTCCCCTAGAACTTAGAACTAGTTAAAGCTAACTAACCTAAGGACATCACAAACATCCATGCCCGAGGCAGGATTCGAACCTGCGACCGTAGCGGTCTTGCGGTTCCAGACTGCAGCGCCTTTAACCGCACGGCCACTTCGGCCGGCGCTCACTCAAGGTTTTCTGAGCGTCATCATCGATAATTCTAGTTTTGAATACCTCAGTAATGGCCGTAAATGTTTATGTAACCGTGTGTAAAGTGCTACTAGTTGTATATATTCATTACATGTATGACATGATATCTTTGTAAATGTACAAAAACTGGCGATGTACAAGATTACAAAGTTTTACAGGCAAATGAATATTGTTATTATTATTATTTGCGGCCTCTGAGTTTGGCGGCAATATCACACCACACGCGGGTCAAAACGGCCACTCGCCCAGGAAGAACCACTCGTAGTAGCCCTTCATGTTACCCGCTGTCCTTAAGACAGCTGGCCAACTTCGTGGCAATCATATTCCGCCAGTTAGTTCGGTCAATGAAGACCTAAAAAAGTCGAATAGGGGAAAATATTGTGTAGTCGAAATTTTTTGTAGAGTGATAGGAAGCAGTGTTATGAACAACATACTAAAAATCCCCATCAGTGGGGTGTGAGCTTAGGGGTGGTGGGTGGGGAAGGGGTATTTGTGGGAGACCTTTGTGTTTTTCTAGAATAGCTCGAATCTGTGGCTTCTAGCGAAAATGTTTCCCAGGACAGAATTAAACTACATTACATTTCGTACAAAAATATCCCATTCACATTTCATTTATCTAGGATTGGTAGTTTGCAAGTTGCAAGGGGAGGAAGAATCACAGATTATTAATAGTGGTGTTTTAATGGTATAAAAATACAGTTTAGTGTTAAATGAAGTGATTTTAATTTTAAAAACCAACAGCCTTAGTTGCAAAGTTTACCTAGATTTGCCATTCCACTATGGACAAACGGTAGTTACTTTTATTCTGAAGAAGGTTGGGTTATCCCGACTGAAACCTAGGTAAATCTAGGTAAACTTTGCAACTGATGCTGTTGGTTTTCAAAATTAAAATTAATATTTATACAATTGCTGACATGGCCGCGAATTGTTGAAAATATTTAAATGAAGTGGTTTATGAACAAATCTGTGGCTTCTAGCGAAAATGTTTCCCACTACAGTATTGAACTACATTACATTTCCTGCAAAAAGATTCCATTCACATTTATCTGGGATTGGTAGTTTTCAAGTTGCAAGTTTAGTGCTAAATGAAGCGGCTTATGAACAAATATTCAACGTGTGTGCCACGTGTGAGTGCCGTAGACCCGTATTAAGGGATAAATTGTTCTGGGGTTATAGCAAGTTGGACGGGGCTTAGGTGGAGGTTAGAAACGTGAGGGAAAGATTGGTCGCCAGACTGCGGTTGTGCACTCAACTCTTCCATGGGTCTGCAAGCTGAAGAGCAAGAATGCGATTCACTAATCTACTGATCCCAGTATGTCGCAAGGAGCAACTATAGGATATTCGACAGGGATATAGGTATCGACCCTCTGCAGTGCGCCTTACTAATTACTGGTGATGCAGTGCGCAAAAGTGTCCAGAGGAGGGGGGGGGGGTGGATGTTCATATAAAGTGCATTAACAGTGCGCAGAGTACAGATACGGACTACTTATAACACTACCTCAAGAAACGCACATGGGCGGTACCTCCGTAAACCTCTGTGCACTGCTCTGCACTGCTAGAGGGAAAACTGATTCTTAGTCACTTGTACAGCAGCTGTTGTATCCTTTCAGGCAGGAAACACTACTCCCCCTCCCCCCCCCTCCTCCCCCCCCCCCCCCCCCCCCCCCCCACACACACACACCACGAGCGCTGCTCGCTTTTCATTTTCGCTTTCTGACCAACGTTTCCTGTCCAGCTCTTTTATGTGAGCAGACAAAATAACTTCACTGAGCTCGTGTTTATGTAGTGTAGCTATTTTCCGTTTATTAAACGAGTTCTCATTTTTCGGTTGTTAACAAAGCTTTTATGAAAAATGCATTCCCTAAACAATGGCTGGGTAGTGTATCATTTGTAAGTGCGGTGTTGTCAGTGACCTTTGTAGTGTTGGTGGAAAAAGTACTGTACTGGTAAATGTGGCACCCTGTTACTGCCTATTGTTGACAGCGTACTGCAAAGCCTATAACTGTGTTGTGCTCACTTGGTGGTGAATTAGTGAATGGCCAGAAAGTTAGCGCACTTCTCTCACCATTAACTGCATTACTGGTAGACAGCGTAAACCTCTACCATTCAGAAATTACTGGCACACACAGAGTGGGCTGGACTGAGTTGAGCCACTTACCACACATCCACTGCATATTTTGCAAGATTTGTGTGAATATGTCTGATGGAATGGGACATCACATTGGATGATTTGTGTTAAAACATCTGAAGTTTCATAACACATAGGTGATCTATTTCTATGAAGAGGTAGACAGTTTATTTGCCCCTGGGACTCTTCAGATGATGGAAAAGCTCAGACAAAGGTGATGCATGTGATAACTCTCACACAGAGAAAAATATTCCAGCCAGTACAGTGAAAACAATGAAATGGACATTTTCGAATTAATATTGACAGCATGTTACACTTGGAACAGGCCCTTCAGTGTATTAGATAGTTGACAGCTTTAGTTGTTGAACGTTTGAACTTCTTTACATAATAGCTCATTTAACAAGTGCTAATAAGTACTCATTAAGGTGAATGTAAAAATAACTTGCAATACAGTGGCCAAACTCCCCCGAATGGGGCCTCCCGGCCAACAATGTCAAACGATTATTTCAAAGTTAATGTAACTCCACTATACAGGGTGTAATGGGTAGAAGTGTAGATTTATTTACATGTGTACCTTATTATGTATACACATCGGTGTGTTAGCTCTTTTTTCTCTGCGGCACGTCAAAAACTTTACGAACTGATGTTTTCTGTACAGTCATAACTACATCGATAAGTTGACAATGTCTGCTAGTACAGATTGACCGTTTTGTTCCTACGCGTCCGTACTTCAACACCTGTACTGCTGTCCAACAGAAAATAAATATTAATGGCTTGGTTTTAAAACATTCATTTGGAGTTACTATCCAACTGAAAAACATACAACTTACAATAGCTACAATACCTAAAAAAACTGATGTAATGTTAAGCTTATCCATTATGAATATTTTACAACCCATCACTGTTAATTGCGTCTCCAGCCATCCTGATTTAGGTTTTCCGTGATTTCCCTAAATCGTTTCAGGCAAATGCAGGGATGGTTCCTTTGATAGGGCACGGCTGATTTCCTTCCCCATCCTTCCCTAACCCGAGCTTGTGCTCCATCTCTAATGACCTCGTTGTCGACGGGACGTTAGAAAAACACTAACCTAACCTAACTGTTAATTGAATGTACACTCCTGGAAATGGAAAAAAGAACACATTGACACCGGTGTGTCAGACCCACCATACTTGCTCCGGACACTGCGAGAGGGCTGTACAAGCAATGATCACACGCACGGCACACCGGACACACCAGGAACCGCGGTGTTGGCCGTCGAATGGCGCTAGCTGCGCAGCATTTGTGCACCGCCGCCGTCAGTGTCAGCCAGTTTGCCGTGGCATACGGAGCTCCATCGCAGTCTTTAACACTGGTAGCATGCCGCGACAGCGTGGACGTGAACCGTATGTGCAGTTGACGGACTTTGAGCGAGGGCGTATAGTGGGCATGCGGGAGGCCGGGTGGACGTACCGCTGAATTGCTCAACACGTGGGGCGTGAGGTCTCCACAGTACATCGATGTTGTCGCCAGTGGTCGGCGGAAGGTGCACGTGCCCGTCGACCTGGGACCGGACCGCAGCGACGCACGGATGCACGCCAAGACCGTAGGATCCTACGCAGTGCCGTAGGGGACCGCACCGCCACTTCCCAGCAAATTAGGGACACTGTTGCTCCCGGGGTATCGGCGAGGACCATTCGCAACCGTCTCCATGAATCTGGGCTACGGTCCCGCACACCGTTAGGCCGTCTTCCGCTCACGCCCCAACATCGTGCAGCCCGCCTCCAGTGGTGTCGCGACAGGCGTGAATGGAGGGACGAATGGAGACGTGTCGTCTTCAGCGATGAGAGTCACTTCTGCCTTGGTGGCAATGATGGTCGTATGCGTGTTTGGAGCCGTGCAGGTGAACGCCACAATCAGGACTGCATACGACCGAGGCACACAGGGCCAACACCCGGCATCATGGTGTGGGGAGCGATCTCCTACACTGGCCGTACACCACTGGTGATCGTCGAGGGGATACTGAATAGTGCACGGTACATCCAAACCGTCATCGAACCCATCGTTCTACCATTCCTAGACCGGCAAGGGAACTTGCTGTTCCAACAGGACAATGCACGTCCGCATGAATCCCGTGCCACCCAACGTGCTCTAGAAGGTGTAAGTCAACTACCCTGGCCAGCAAGATCTCCGGATCTGTCCCCCATTGAGCATGTTTGGGACTGGATGAAGCGTCGTCTCACGTGGTCTGCACGTCCAGCACGAACGCTGGTCCAACTGAGGCGCCAGGTGGAAATGGCATGGCAAGCCGTTCCACAGGACTACATCCAGCATCTCTACGATCGTCTCCATGGGAGAATAGCAGCCTGCATTGCTGCGAAAGGTGGATATACACTGTACTAGTGCTGACATTGTGCATGCTCTGTTGCCTGTGTCTATGTGCCTGTGGTTCTGTCAGTGTGATCATGTGATGTATCTGACCCCAGGAATGTGTCAATAAAGTTTCCCCTTCCTGGGACAATGAATTCACGGTGTTCTTATTTCAATTTCCAGGAGTGTAGATACATAAAACTGCACTCAGTAATTTTTTTTTGAATAGTTATTTATTATTTCATGAACTGGTTTTAGGACCTTTTCAGGGTTTTAGGACCTTTTCAGGTTCATCTTCAGATGGTTTTCTGGAAGTTACATCACTATTTCTAGTATAATGTTGGGTGCTGCCTTACAACAGGATGGGGAGCTTCTTTGTGTTAGTGTGCATCTGTCTGCTTTCATTTTGATGCCCAGTTGTTACATCACTTACACACTTTTACACACTCTGTATGTATTTACAGCGATGTAATGTTGTTTAGTACATCATTCTCAGCCACCATGGAAATATCGCTACTTAAGCGCTTTACACCCTGTATAAACACGTGCTCAGTGAAGCTATTTCGTCTACTCGTATAACAGAACTGGACATGAAATGCGAGGGAGGTGTTGTCTGTATGTCAACTGAGAAGCGTGCAGCGCTCATTGTGGGGAAAACTGTCTTTCCTGGAAAAACGCTACAGTGATGACTAAGACCAGTCTGCAGAGATTTACACAAATATACATTTCTTGGGTTAGTATTATTAGTAACTGAGATCCGTGTCCCATATAGTGTTCACGCACTTTGTGGAAAATGAACATACATGGGCATGTCTGTGCACTGCATCGTTAGGGTTGATGAGGCGCAGTGTAGAGTGTAGGTATAACTTTGTGAAACACCCTGTAGTTACTTCTTGTGATGTACAGGTCTAGGTCGAGCGAGCAATCAAGTGTCTGTTCTTCAGTCTGCAGATCTATGGAAGGTGGAAGAGCACGCCTATAGCCCGGTGGCCTACCTTCCTTCGCCCTTCTGCCCTCTACCAACACTACCAACTTCCACTCCCAGAACACAAAGAATCGCTTAATAGGCTACACTGCACATACATGTGCAAACACATTTAATATTTGTCCATAACCCACTTCATTTAAGAGTAAACAGTATTTTATACCATTAAAACACCACTGCTAATAATCTGAGATTGTTCCACAGCACAGAAACCATTAGGTCCTAGAGAAAAATGAATAGGAGCTCTTTTTGTGGGATATGTAATGTAGTTTAATCTTATACCGGGGCACACTTTCGCTAGAAGCCGCAGGTTGAGTTATACATGTAAAACAGAAAAAAGTAACACACTATATGATCAAAAGTATCCGGACGCTTGGCGCCCTCCATCGGTAACCCTGGAATTCAATATAGCGTTGGCCCACACTTATCCTTGGTGACAGCTTCCACTCTCGCAGGCATACGTTCCATCAGGTGCTGGAAGGTTTCTTGGGGAATGGCAGCCCATTCTTTACGGAGTGCTGCACTGAGAAGAGGTATCGATGTTGGTCGGTGAGGCCTGGCACGAAGTCGCCGTTCCAAAACATCCCAAACGTCTTCTATAGGATTCAGATCAGGACTCTGTGCAGGCCAGTCCGTTACAGGGATGTTATTGTCGTGGAACCACTCCGCCCCAGGCCGCGCATTAACGAGTGCTCGATCGTGTTCAAAGATGCAGCCACCATGCCCGAATTGCTCTTCAACAGTGGAAAGCAAGAAGGTGCTTAAAACATCAATGTAGGCCTGTGCTCTGATAGTGCCACGCAAAACAACAAGGGGTGCAAGCCCCCTCCGTGAAAAACACGACCACACCGTAACACCACCACCTCCGAATTTTTACTGTTGGCGCTACACACGCTGCCAGATGTTCACTGGGCCTTCGCCATACCCACACCCTGCCATCGGATCGCCACATTGTGTACCGTGATTCGTCAGTCCGCACAACGTTTTTCCACTGTTCAATATTTACGCTCCTTACACCAAGCGAGGCGTCGTTTGGAATTTACCGGCGTGATGTGTGGCTTATGAGCAGCCGCTCCACCACGAAATGCAAGTTTTCTCACCTCGCACCTAACTGTCCTAGTACTTGCAGTGGATCCTGATGCAGTGTGGAATTCCTGTGTGATGGTCTGGATAAATGTCTGACTATTACACATTACGACCCTCTTCAACTGTCGGGCGGTCTCTGTCAGTCAACAGTTTCCACTTCACTATCACATTGAAAACAGTGGACCTAGGGATGTTTAGGAGCGTGGAAATCTCGCGTACAGACGTATGACGCAGGTGACACCCTATCACCTGACCGCGTTCAAAGTCCGTGAGTTCTGCGGAGCGCCCCATTCGGCTCTTTCATGATGTCTAATGACTACTGAGGTAGCTGATAGGGAGTACCTGGCAGTAGGTGGCAGCACAATGACGTAATATGAAAAAGTATGTTTTTGGGGGTGTCCGGATACTTTTGATCACATAGTGTATATGCCCGCCAACCTTTCCCCGACGTCCACAGCCCACTTGTGGGGATTTTTAGTATGTTGTTCATGACACGTAATCCTGCCGCTGTATAAAAAATTTGCGACTCGACGATTTTCCCCCCTAATTTTCCTTCGTTGACAGGAGTGAACAGCAGGGGTTTCTGTGTCCCCTGATGGTCAGACAACGTCCCCACACGCTACCACCTCGCGAGCTGCACGTCGTTTAGCTGCACCCGACTGTCGCCTCTCATATTAGTGCCAGCTACTGCTCTCTGCCAGTAACAAGGCAAATAGGAGCAAGAAGTTAATTATACGGTGAGCACGGATACAGAATCGATGAGATTTTTTTTTTAATTTTTGATTGCTGTTGTTGTGGTATTCAGCCCAAAGATGGGTTTGATAGAATTGTCCTTCCTAATCTGTCCTCTGCAAGCGTCTTCATCTGTGTGCAACTACCGCAACCTACGTTCCTACGAACCTGCTTACTGCATTCGAGCTGCGTACTACTCCTACAATTTTTATCCCTGACGCTAGCTTCCATTACCAAACAGACAATTCCTTGATGTCCTATCAACCGATCCTGACTGTTTGACAAGTTGTGTCATATTTTCTTCCCCTCTATCCCATTCATTTGTTATTCGAACTACCCATCTACTCTCTAGCATTCTTCTGTAGCACAACATTTCAAAACCTTCTGTTCTCTTCTTCCTGAACTGTTTATCGCTTACATTTCACTTCCGTATCAGGCTACACTCTGGACAATTAAAAAAAAAAAACAGTTCCTGGGACGTTCAATAAGTAATGCAACACTTTTTTTCTGAAAGCAGGTTGGTTTTATTCGGGATTCCAGTGCAGCATATTATTCCCCTCTCTTTTGGCTACAAAACCCCATTTTTCAACATAATCTCCATTCGTGCGACAGCCTTACGCCACCTTACTAGGAGGGCTTGTATGCCTGCAAGCTACCACTTTATTGGTCGACATCGAAGCTAATGTCTTGCTGCATCAATAACCTCTCATCGTCCACGTACTGGAATGAGATTTTCACTCTGCAGCGGAGTGTGCGCTGATACGAAACTTCCTGACAGATTAAAACTGTGTGCCGGACTGAGACTCGAACTCGGGACCTTTGCCTTTCGCGGGCAAGTGCTCTACCAACAGTCTCGGTCCGGCACATAGTTTTAATCTGCCAGGAAGTTTCATCCACGTACTGCTTGCCGTGGAGTGCATTTCCACTGAGGCAAACTGATAGAAGACGGAAGGTGCGAAATCCGGGCTGTAGGATGGATGATGAAGAACAGGCCAGTGAAGTCTCTGAGCTCCTCTCGGATGCACAGGCTTGTGTGAGGCCTTGCATTGTTATGGAGAAGGAGAAGTTCGTTTCTATTTTTGTGGCGACAGACACGCTTGAAGACGTTCCTCAGGACAGCGCAGTACACACCAGAGTTGATCGTTGCCCCATGAGGGAGGACACCAGACAGAATAATCCCTTCAGAGTCCCAGAAGACGGTCGCCATAACTTTACCGGCCGAAGGAGCGGCTTTAAATTTTTTCTTCGGAGCAGAGGTGTGTGGCGCCACCCCATGGACTGCCGTTTTGTTTCCGGTCCGATGAACTCGTGTTTCATCGCGTGTGACTATGTTCGACAAAGAACGGCTCGCAACGCGCAAGCAATTCCGCACACATAGCACTTCGCTGGTCTTTATGGTTTCCGGTTAGATGGCGAAACACCAAGCGGGAACAGAACATTGAGTGCCCCAACTGGTGGACGACTGTGTCAGCACTGCCATCAAAGAGGTACAGTTGAATACCAAGGTTTCTGATTGTGATGCGTCGATCACCTCGAATGAGACTGTCCACAAGTCCCAACATTGCAAGTGTCACAGCTGCTTTGGGCTGGCCGGCGGGTGTGATATCTGAGAGGTTTGAGCGACCTTGTTACGATGATGGCAGACGCCTCGCCCAACGACTCAGCGTGCTTTCGTTCATAGCCATGTCTGCGCAGACATTCTGCAAGCTCCTGTGTATATCTGCGATGCTATGATTTTCAACCAAAAGAAAATCAATGACAGCTCACTGCTTAGAACGCATCTCCGTTACAGATGCCATGTGTAGCGGGACTTCATGAAACTATTGGCGCTGAAGTAGGAATATTCCACTATGTCCCAAATTAAATGCCAGTCTGCGTCTTTCGTATCTTCTCTCCTTCATTCATCAAGAGTTCTTTTCCTGGTGAAATAACAAAAGTCATTCACTGCTCGTGTCTCATTTCCTAATGTAACTCCTTCAGCATCACCTAATTAATTCGATTACATTCAATGATCCTCGTTTTACTTTGATTGATATTCGTTACATAACCTGACTTCAAGACATTATCAGTTCCGTTGAGCTGCTCTTCCGTCTCCTTAACCGCCTCTGACAGAATGACGTCGGCAAACTGCAAAGTTTTTCTTTCTTCTCCCTGAACTTTAATCCCCTTTCCAAATTTCTTCTTGGTTTGCTTCGCAGCTCGCTCATTGTACAGATGAGATAGCACTGTGACAGGCTACAACCCTGTCTCATCCACTCTCAACCACGCCTTCCTTCTCATGTCCTCCATCTGTTACAGGTGGCCGGCCGATGTGGCCAGGCGGTTATAGGCGCTTCAGTCTGGAACCGCGCGGCTGCTACGGTCGCAGGTTCGAATCCTGCCTCGGGCATGGATGTGGGTGATGTCCTTAAGTTAGTTAGGTTTAAGTAGTTCTAAGTTCTAGGGGACTGATGGCCTCAGATGTTAAGTCCCATAGTGCTCAGAGCCATTTGAACCATTTTGTTACAGATGCAATCTGGTTTCTGCACAAGTTATAAATAATATTTCGGTTCTTGCATTTTTATCCCCCCTACCTTCAGAATTTCAAAGCGAGTAAACCAATCATCTTTTTGAAAAGCTTTCTGTAAGTCTACAAATGTTCGGAACGTAGGTTTTCCTTTCTTTAAGCTGTCTTCTGAAATAATTTGCAGTGTCGGTGTTGCCTCATGTGTTCCTACATTTCTCCAAAACACAAACTGATCTTCCTGAAGGCCGGCCTCTGCCGGTTGTTCCATTCCTTTCTAAATAATTCGTGTCAGTATTTTCCAACTGTGATGTATGAAACTGATGGTTTCTGTTCGTCTTGTCTGGAACTGGAATTGTTACGTTCTTCCTTAACGGCGTGAGTGAGGTCGGGTATGTCATACCCAAGGTATTTTGAGGCGCTGATTGTTGAACGTCATTGCCACACAAATCTTGCTGTCACAGTAGCTGGAGGTAAGGGAGAGGGGGGCAGGATGCAGTGTTGAGTTTATTGTTGCACCATCGTCAGAGGGAGATACACCTATGCAAAGGTGGTTAGGGTACGTCACACCTGACCTCGTAGTCGGTGTTACATTTCCGAGCTGTCAACAAGTTTCTGAGATATACAGGGTTATTACAAATGATTGAAGCGATTTCACAGCTCGACAATAACTTTATATTTGAGATATTTTCACAATGCTTTGCACACACATACAAAAACTCAAAAAGTTTTTTTAGGCATTCACAAATGTTCGATATGTGCCCCTTTAGTGATTCGGCAGACATCAAGCCGATAATCAAGTTCCTCCCACACTCGGCGCAGCATGTCCCCATCAATGAGTTCGAAAGCATCGTTGATGCGAGCTCGCAGTTCTGGCACGTTTCTTGGTAGAGGAGGTTTAAACACTGAATCTTTCACATAACCCCACAGAAAGAAATCGCATGGGGGCCATGACATGACATGAATTGCTGATCATGATCTCCACCACGACCGATCCATCGGTTTTCCAATCTCCTGTTTAAGAAATGCCGAACATCATGATGGAAGTGCGGTGGAGCACCATCCTGTTGAAAGATGAAGTCGGTGCTGTCGGTCTCCAGTTGTGGCATGAGCCAATTTTCCAGCATGTCCAGATACACGTGTTCTGTAACGTTTTTTTCGCAGAAGAAAAAGGGGCCGTAAACTTTAAACCGTGAGATTGCACAAAACACGTTAACTTTTGGTGAATTGCGAATTTGCTGCACGAATGCGCGAGGATTCTCTACCGCCCAGATCCGCACATTGTGTCTATTCACTTCACCATTAAGAAAAAATGTTGCTTCATCACTGAAAACAAGTTTCGCACTGAACGCATCCACTTCCATGAGCTGTTGCAACCGCGCCGAAAATTCAAAGCGTTTGACTTTGTCATCGGGTGTCAGGGCTTGTAGCAATTGTAAACGGTAAGGCTTCTGCTTTAGCCTTTTCCGTAAGATTTTCCAAACCGTCGGCTGTGGTACGTTTAGCTCCCTGCTTGCTTTATTCGTCGACTTCCACGGGCTACGTGTGAAACTTGCCCGCACGCGTTCAACTGTTTCTTCGCTCACTGCAGGCCGACCCGTTGATTTCCCCTTACAGAGGCATCCAGAAGCTTTAAACTGCGCATACCATCGCCGAATGGAGTTAGCAGTTGATGGATCTTTGTTGAACTTCGTCCTGAAGTGTCGTTGCACTGTTATGACTGACTGATGTGAGTGCATTTCAAGCACGACATACGCTTTCTCGGCTCCTGTCGCCATTTTGTCTCACTGCGCTCTCGAGCGCTCTGGCGGCAGAAATCTGAAGTGCGGCTTCAGCCGAACAAAACTTTATGAGTTTTTCTACGTATCTGTAGTGTGTCGTGACCATATGTCAATGAATGGAGCTACAGTGAATTTATGAAATCGCTTCAATCATTTGTAATAGCCCTGTATAGTTATTTATAGCATTCTCTGATTTATTTTTAGATTTTATATTTCTCAAGATGTCTTATGAAGAAAATGAACGTCGGCTACAAGAACTACTAGAAGACGTTTTAGAATACTGTTCAAATGCTAGTTCCTGTGGCTCGGAGAGCGAAGAAGAGATTGACAAAGTTTCTCAAAGAAGTGAAGAAAATGATTCGGAGCAAGAGAGTATTTTGTACGATTCTGAAGAGCCAAAATCTACGTTAGCGGCTCCTAGTCAGTCACCTGAGGTACGTCGAATATTTTATACGTCCAAATATGAAGAATTGTCCTAGCCAAAGTGTTCGCATTCGTTCAGAGAATATTATTACCAATTCTACAGGCGTAAAAGGTGCTGCAAAACATGCCAAAACAGAGACTGAGTGCTGGAGTCTTTTTATAACAAACGGTACGTTGAATACTATGCTTACACATACAAATAATCAAATAAGAAATATCAGGGGAAGATATCCATAAAATAAAGAGCAGCTTTGGAGGATTTGAAGGCATTTATGGGATTTTTGTATATAGCGGGCGTAAAGCGCTCAAATAGAAAAACTTGAACGATTTGTGGCGTACATATTGCACTGGAGTTGCAATCTTTCGGACTACAATGCCACTGGAGAGGTTTTACTTTCTCCAAAATTGTTTGAGATTCGATGATAAGGACATCTGGAACGAAAGAAAAAAGACTGACAGCCTGGCTGCTGTAAGAGATATTTTTGATAATTTCGTTGAAAATATTCAACAACACTATATGCCGTCTGAGGACCTTACTATTGATTCGATGCTGTTATCTTTCCGAGGGAGATGTCCTTTCCGTGTACAAATGCCAAACAAACCAGCCAAATACAGCGTAAAAATATATGCTCTTGTAGATGCTAAGACATTCTATATGCTCAAACTGGAAGTATATTCGGGAAAACAACCACCAGGACCTTACCAGCTTAGTAATGAAGCATATGATATAAACCGTTTACTGGAGCCAGTAACGAAAACAAACAGGAATTTGACGTTCGATAATTAGTTAACTAGTTACCCCCTTATAATCCATCTCTTGAAAGAACATTCATTCACTTCTGCCGGCACAGTTCGTAAAAACAAGACACGTTTACCTGAGATTTTCAGAAAAGGAAGAGAAGTATGTAATTCTCAAGCTGGGTTCCAGAATGACGTTACACTAGTGTCCTACGTACCTAAAAAAAAAAAATGAAGTTGTGCTGGCTATGTCAAGTTTACATCATGATGGGAACATAGACCAATCCACAGGTGATAAAAGACAACCGGAAATGATTACTTATTACAATGCAAATAAAGTCGGTGTCGTTGTCGCAGATGAATTGGGTGCCACTTATGATGTTGCCCGCAACAGCAAACGTTGGCCTATGACAATTTTTTATGGTATACTCAATATGTCTGCCATAAATGCCTTCACAGTCTACGGAGAAAATAACAAAGGTGACAAAACACGTATGAAGCGCCGAGATTTCTCTCGTAATTTAGGTTTGAATCTGATGAATGACAGTCTCCTCATTAGACAAGAAAAACTACGTCTCCCAGAAAGAGGATTGCTGATCAACTGGGAAAAACTTCAAAAGCAGGTAAAAAAAACTGGTAGATATGTCAGATGTGGTGACTGTGCTGAAAAAAAAGGACAGGAAAACGAAACATTTTTGTTCGAAGTGTGACAAGTCAATATGTATGGAGCACACGATTTTTATGTGCGGAGAATGCGCTGATTTGTAGGTGTAATGTCAGTGCTGCGCTAATTGAGCTCATGAGACCGATTTTTTTCCTGTTTTATAATTAGAAGATGATATCATTATGTTAATTAATCAAAGAGACTGTAATTTTGTTCGAATTTTGTACGAAAAAATGTTTGACTTCTGAAACTTGTTCATTTTCAGAGAAACTATAGACATTTCATTATTTCACCCAAAGAAAAAGGTACTATGTCTTAAACATAGTATTTTACTTACTCATCTCGTTTAATGGACACCATTATTAATATCGCAAGTAAAAAATTACTTGCTACACGATTACAGAAGCAAAAATTCGTCATCAGAGTTTCAGGTATCTCGTACCCACCTCATAGCTGGTGTAACAGTTTCTCACCTCATTCACGCCGGGTTAAATCTAAGGATATTTTGCATGTCACAAGTATCTTGCATACCAGATTGAATAATTTTGTCATGGCAGCCTCTCCCAAGTATCTCAATAGCGTGCTGTAGGGCCCTTGTTCCCATTTAGGCCTTTCAGTGCTATACAGGGTGTCCGAGAAATGTTACAACGAACTTCAAGGGGTTGTAGTGGATGACTTGACGAACAAATTGAGGATAGGAACCCGTGTCCAGAAACTTCATCTAACGGCGCTACAGAGCGTCGAAGTTCACCGGCGCCTGCCACTATGGAGCACCCCCTGAAGAAGGTGTGCTGCGCCATTCCGCCCCTTCGCTGACGGACCGTAGGCGACTCATAACGATCGCCAACGGAGAAGATGGAGCTACCTGCTGCATAGAAAGGCCCACCCAGTCTTCTATGAATGCGATGCTCTGTTGGTGGATGACGCTTTCGGACACGGGTTTCCATCTGCAGTTTATTTTTCTCATGGAACTCTCTAAAATCTCCAGTGTTTTTCAGTGTCTATGACTTCGAGACTCTGTAGCGTCGTTGGATGACGTTTCCAGACTCGGGTTCGTATTCTCGATTTGTTCCTTAAGACACAGTCTACAACCCCTCGAAGTTTGTCGCAACATTTATGGTATGCCCTGTATAGTGTGTAATAAGCCAAGTATCGAGTTCATGTGTGGAATGTCCGCCCCGGTAGCTGAGACGCTGGCACGGTAGCTCAGCGTGTTCGGTCAGAGAGCCGGTTGGCCTCTGTAATAAAAAACTGAGTGGAAGGATCAATCACCGAACTTGAACAGGATGTCTTGCGACGTCCGCAACGATCAAACACAACGATCAACAACGAACAAAATTTAAAAAAAAGAAAAAAAAGTGGTCAGTGCGACAGACTGTCAATCCTAAGGGCCCGGGTTCGATTCCCGGCTGGGTCGGAGATTTTCTCCGCTCAGGGACTGGGTGTTGTGTTGTCCTAATCATCATTATTTCATCCCCATCGACGCGCAAGTCGCCGAAGTGGCGTCAAATCGAAAGACTTGCACCCGGCGAACAGTCTACCCGACGGGAGGACCTATTCACACAACGTTATTACGTGTGGAATAGTTTAAATTACACGGATTTTTAAAGTGTGCTGTTGTATGTCGCATCCACGGATATTACAGTTTTGTAAAACCAATTTAACCCTTTTGCTATCTCGATACTATTGCCCGTGGCCCATGTTTTCGTCGTTTTCGCCTGCTGAGGTCGGACCTCGTAATTCACATTGCGTAGACTAAGAACGTAGCGGCCCACCATGACCAAATTGTAATACAAAATAGTCTGTCAAACTCGTGATAGGTTTCATAAGCTAAAATTTCTGTCATAATTAATTAACCAAATTTTATGAGATTTCCTGAGGATCATTTCTGCAACACTGGGTTATCAAAAGAAGTCGCGTTACATACTACATACTGAATATTGTTTAAAGTTCATCATACACTTCAGTAACTAAATTTTCGTTTGTTTACCTAATGTTAATCACGTTATAAACGTTGCATTCCAAGAGGTAACCAGGAGGCAGTCAAGGCGGAGGGTCGGAGGAATTTGTCCCAAGGAGTGATTTTGCTCCACGACAATGCCGCAGGTCACACCGCTGCTTCTTTGGGCTATCAATTTTTTGCCCCCCCTCCACTCCACCTATCCCCTACTGATATTTCACCCACTGACTTGTCCTTCTTTCCTCGAATGAAGAAATCATTGGGTGGCAAGTGTTTGTCACGTGAAGACATGGTGATTTTCGACCCAGAGGTGTTCCCGAACAGCCAAAATGCAGACTTCTATGACCAAGGTCTCCCGCCATGTCCTCCGTCGATGAGAAAAAGTGTGTCGCATTGTCGGTGAACACTTACATAATTCCTTTTTGGAGTTGATAATGAAAACTTCATGTCTTCCTGATGTTGACAATCGCGCCCTCTAGAGTACGAGCAAGTATGGGTGATGGCGATATTCTACATGTGGCGTACCATGCTTATGCATTGTCTTTGTTGCCAGAGAATTACCTCTACCAATGAGACGTGTTTCATGCTGCTCTAGCTGTCGATGCCTCATTAACTATTTCGATAGCCTGCCGTGCTCTGTCCGTAAGACCCCTGGCCTCAGGCACTGCCCCGTCCTTTGTGGACAGCAGCTGAGTAGCGGATACGTAACGACTGCCTCCGGCAATTCGTGTTTTCCTAGGCTGCGGCTGACCTCCGTGCGTTCAAAGCAAATTCCTGCGGAAGCGATTACTGTAATTGCCGGTCATGACACGCGATGTCCCACACACAGTTCGTCTTGGCCCTCGTGCGCAGTTGGTGTGTTCGACGTCCAGGTTGCGGATCGCTCTGTTCCTCGTGCGCCGTGAAGCGAAACGCCTTTGGCCGTGACATCCGTATACCGCCCGTACTTCTTACTGGCAACCCTCCTGCGCTGTCTAGGCGATAGTGTTTGTAAGTATTCAGTCTTCAATGTTTGTCTTCTTTTTCTTTCTTGTCTGCTCAGAGCAGATCAAACCGAAAAAACCAAATTCTTAAAAAACAGAAAGTGTGTAAAATGTGACGTTGAGCAACTCAGAGGCCGGCCGGAGTGGTCGAGCGGTTCTAGGCGCTACAGTCTGGAACCGAGCGACTGCTACGGTCGCAGGTTCGAATCGTGCCTCGGGCATGGATGTATGCGATGTCCTTAGGTTAGTTAGGTTTAAGTAGTTCTAAGTCCTAGGCGACTGATGACCTCAGAAGTTAAGTCGCATAGTGCTCAGAGCCATTTGAACAACTCTGAAATGAGAGAAGAGTTTGGTGACCAGGGAGGGGAAAAAATCACAAATAGAGTCCCTCAAATTCCAGTTTTTGGATCGCTATTATGTATTACTTTAGTTATGTGGACGATCTTCCACTTGATATATATCAGAGTTGGTACTCCTTGCAGACAACACTAGTGCCATAATTGATGAGCTTAGATAGACAGCAACATAAGGAACTGTCAATACTTTTTTGAAACAATTTAAAGCACATTTGGTCTACTCGGAGTCAGTCAAATCGACAAAAGCATCCTCTTAACAGAAGAATGCAAGAACTGGTCCTAAATTATTCAAAAAGTAAAGAAAATTTAGCTGACTGTGGAGAAAAGAAATTCGCAGGTTGGTTTGCACAGGACTCAATTTTGGGCCCGCTACTATTCCCTACATCTACGTCTGGTCTATACTATGCAGACCATTTATGGTATGTGGCTTGGGGTACTATCTTCTTCCTTTCCTGTTCTAGTTGAGAAAGATATGTCGCAAAACCGAGCTTGGCATATATTCCTGCACTCTGCAATCTCTCTGATGTAAACTTCGTGGTTTTTCCGCGGCATATACGTGGCAGAAAGTAATATATCAGTTGACTCTTCTAGAAATTTACGTTCTGGGAATTGTAACTCTAAACCAAAAGTGCTGCACGAGCCTCTTCGTGTAGCACCTTTGAGTGGACGTGGCTAAGCAACTCCGTGACGCTTTCGCGCCTACTAAACGAATCTGTGACGAAACGTGCTGTCATTTACTTATTTATTTGCTTGCACGTCAAGTTCCGTAGGACCATACTGAGGAGAAAATCTCCAAGGTCATGGAACTCGTCAGTACATGAAATTACAACACGAAAGCTCAAAAAATGGTTCAAATGGCTCTGAGCACTATGAGATTTAACATCTGAGGTCATCAGTCCCCTAGAACTTAGAACTACCTAAACCTAACTAAACCTAAGGACATCACACACATCCATGTCCGAGGCAGGATTCGAACCTGCGACCGTAGCGGTCGCGCAGTTCCAGACTGAAGCGCCTAGAACCGCCCGGCCACTCCGGGCGGCAACGTAAAACTAATAACAGATAAAAATAAAATCTTTATGAATCCGAAAAAAGTCAATCCGTAAGTTTAAGTAAAAGCAATAAACACCACAACAAGAATCAGCTTAATTTTTCAAGGAAGTCCTCGACAAAAGTGACCTATGAGGAAACTCTTCAGTGTATTACTGCAAAGATTTTTGAATTCGAGCGGTAGATTATTCAAAATATATGCAGCAGTATCCTGCACACCTTTCTGCACAAGTGTTAAGGAAGACCGATCCAAATGCAGGTTTGATTTCTGCCGAGTATTAACTGACTCAAAGCTGCTTATTCTTGAGAATAAGCTAATATATATATATATATATATATATATATATATATATATATATATATATATATATATATATATTGAGAGGCCAATGTCAAAATACCCAGACTCGTGAATAGAGTCGACAAGAGGTTCGTGAACTTACACCACTTAATGTCCGAACAGCCCGTTTCTGAGCCAAATACATACTTTTAGAATGGGAAGAGTTATCCCAAAATATAATACCATACGACATAGGCGAATGAAAATAAGCAAAGTAGACAAATTTTCGTGTCGAACGATCGCTCACTTCGCCGGTCGTTGTGGCCGAGCGGTCCCAGGCGCTTCAGTCCGGAACCACGCTACTGCTAAGGTCACAGGTTCGAATCCTGCTTTGGGCATGGATGTGTGTGATGTCCTTAGCTTAGTTAGAACTACTTAAACCTAAGCCTAGGGGACTGATGACCTCAGATGTTAAGTCCCATAGTGCTCAGAGCCATTTGAACCATTTTTTGATCACTCACTTCAGATGCCATTCGAGTAGTAAAAATGGCAGCATTAAGTCTTTGATCAAGATCCTGAACGTGGGCTTTCCACGACAGTTTACTATCTATCTGAACAAGTAGAAATTTGAACGGTTCAATGTCCGTTATGTGAAATTAAAAGGTCAGGTTTTATTGAATTGTATGTTAGAAACTGTAAAAACTGACTCTTACTGCGATT
This sequence comes from Schistocerca americana, assembly GCF_021461395.2. NCBI lineage: Eukaryota > Metazoa > Arthropoda > Insecta > Orthoptera > Acrididae > Schistocerca > Schistocerca americana. The sequence goes on from NC_060127.1 coordinate 134,705,085, forward strand.
TAGCGTTAGTTTACCTTCTACAAGCCGTGAATTTAGGTGATGAACTGCACTATTTTAAAGTGGGTCAATGCTGCAAACAACATCGCTTACTACTACATCAGTAAACAGAAATATTTTAGAGTTACCGATAATACTAGAGGGCATATCGTTTGTGTAAATAAGGAACAGGAGTGGTCCCAACATTGATCCCTGCCCCCCCCCCCACCCCCTCCACATGATTGTATCCCACTCAGACCCCACATCACATCCATTCTCAACATTGTGAATAATGTCATTTTTCTGTCTTGCTAAAGTAAGAGGTGAACCAATTGTGAGCTATTCCCCGTATTCCGTAATGGTCCAACTTCTGGAGCAATATCTTGTGATCAACACAATCAAACGCTTTAGTTAAATCAAAAAATATGCCTAGCGTTCAAAACCTTTTGTTTAACCCATCCAGTACTTCACAGAGAAAAGAGAATATAGCATTTTCAGTTGTCAAACGGCTTCTAAAACAAAACTGTACATTTGATAGCAAATCGTGTGATATTAAATGATCAATTATCCTTACATACACAGCCTTCTCAACAACTTTAGCAAAAACTGATAGCATAGAAATAGGTCTAAAATTGTCTACATTATCCTTTTCTCCCTTTTTATAAAGCGGCTTTACTACTGAGTACTTTAATCGTTCAGGAAACAGACCATTCCTAAAGGAAAAATTACGAATATGGCTAAATACAGGGCTAACATGTGCAGCACAGTACTTTAATAATCTGCTAGGCACTCCATCTTATCCATGAGAATCCTTAGTCTTCAGTGATTTAATTATTGACTCAATCCCCTCCTTGTCTGTATCACAGACGTGTATTTCAGACGTCAATCTCGGAAAGGCATTTGACAAGAAAGTTAAATGATTTCCGGTAGAAACTAAATTTTTATTTAATTCACCACCAATGCTCAGAAAATGTTTGTTAAGTACTGTACATATACCTGATTTATCAGTAACAGAAATATTTTTAATACGAACTGACTTTACATCGTCGACCTTGTGCTGCTGACCAGCCACTTGCTTCACAACTGACCATATGGTTTTAATTTTATCCTGTGAATTAGCTATTCTATTTGCATACCAAATACACTTTGCCTTCCTAATAACATTTTTAAGCAGCTTACAGTACTGTTTGTAATGGGCTACTGTGACTACCTCTAACATTTTGATATAATTTCCACTTTGTTCTAGGTGATATCCTTACCCCACTAGTCAGCCATTCGGGCTGCCTATTACTGCTGGTACCCCGTTTAGAACGTTCTAATAGAAATCAACTCTCAAAGAGCGCTATAAATGTGTTAAGGAAAGCATTATATTTATCACCTACGTTATCGGCACTATAAACATTCTGCCACTCTTGTTCCTTGACAAGGTTTAAAAAACTCTCTATTGCTGTTGTATTAACTTTCCTACATAGTTTGTAATTATATGCAAGATTTGTTTGAGTACAAAAGCCTTTTAGTGTTAAAATTTGTGCATCATGGTCTGAAAGACCATTCACCCTTTCTTTGGTTCTTCTATATTTCCTTTGACTACCCTATCTGTTAAGCGTCCCAGACAGACGAACAATACTCAGGTAATGCACGATTGTGGGTTTTGTAAGCTACCCCCTTCATTAGTGGACTACACTTCCTGAGGACTCTTACAATAGATCTCAGTCCAACATCAGCTTTTCCTATAATTAGCTTTATGTGATCGTTCGACTTTAAAACGTTTCGTGATCGTCTTCTCGGATACTTACTACCTTTCAGCAATTGTGCAATACAATAATGGGCTTCACGTCTATTTTATATACGTGAATGGCCTTCCATTTAACTTACATCAAGCAAACTTGGTGCTTTTCATATATGACTCTAGTCTTACAACTAATCCGGTTAGACAGACGGCAGCAGAAGGAACTGATTTTTTTCTGAAATAACTTAAAATAATTTTTATATGCTCAGAGTAAGCACGTCAACAATACAACAGTTTCTTAACAATGAGAATTCTAGAAGCTGTGCTAAATAACTATGAACCGAAAGATGATATTACCGTTTTGGATCCATTTTCTTTTGAGCAGTGAATACTTTTTGCCTAAGTGTTGAGTTACCTCAAAATTACCGTATGACATCAGAGAGTGAAAGTATGCAAAGTATGTTACCTTGCTAATTTCTGTATCCTCAAAATTAGCAATTATTATGATTGCAAAAGTTACTGAACCTAGTCGCTTAAGGAGATCCAAAATATGAATTTTCCAATTAGAGTCATCTATATGCACACCCAAAAACTTAGTATGCTCTACCCTAGCTGTTGATGTTGCATGGGGGCTTAATTAAATATATGATTGAAAATATTTTTTAGTTGCTGTATGTCCGATTACGTAAGTCTCGTAAACGGTTGGCCCTGACTAGTATTATTACGCTATCTGACTGCTAAGAACAATGTAAGAAAATTTTCATAAACACAGTTAATTAATTAAGTCCCCAGCAACTATAAAACCTACAAAATCCAAGCACAAATGTAACTGTTCTGTATGTGGGAGTGTGACTCAACGCCCACATCTGGCACGGTTCTTTTCCAACAAGACAAGAATTTTGATACCAATTATACTGACGTGACAAAAGAAATTTAGAAAAACTATAATTACGCAAGAAAACCAAAATTCACTCTAATACAAGAACACGAGCCAGATGCTTTGTTGACTGAACCTGTAGTGACACATTATTTCAGATACACAACTAATAAAGGAACATTATAAATTTTACCTTCATATATATTGACGAAATGCACTCATTACAATAACATCTGCTATCTCTCCCATCAAATAACTGCATAGGACATGGAACTACACTCTTTACTACAACATCTTGCTCCAACTTCACAACAACCACGAGCTCTGCCCACGCACACACTGTCTCTATGAGTTCTTAACACACACTGTCCTCTCCAATGTCACAACAAGCACTGACTTCTACGATCTCGTAACACGCACTGTGGAGGCGGCTTAATAGTACTCTTTGGCGCACTCTCTGGCGCAGTGGCACAGTGTAGCCACCTTTCATATGCCCCTCCTCCACAGGCCAGAATTTGATGGTATTTTTGCCAGCATTGGCGGTGAAAATACCACCAAATTCGTCCAGAAAAATACAGACAAAGTAAAAGATAATATTAATACCTAAATATAACATAATTAGTTAAAATTTTTTTTTTTGGCTTTGCACTGACCTTTTACTAACCTAATATATGAAATACAGTAAGCAATACAACTTCTTTTCATGCATGTGACTTTACATAATAGTTTACACAATATACAAAAAATCAGTTTATACAAAAGTTCACATAAAATGTTTTCAATGATTAGTTTGTACAAAAAAAAAGACACTAACAGGTGACATCTTTTCAGTAGAAGCAGTCCATCAGTTGCACCCAGTAAAGTTTAGCAGGTACAGACAGCAACAAGTGACTTCATTTCAGTAGAAACAGTTCATCAGTTGCACCCAGCGATGTTGAGTAGGTGCAGACAGCAACAAGTGGCTTCATTTCAGTAAAAACAGTCTATCAGTTGCACCCAGCAATGTTGAGAGCAGGTGCAGACACCAACAAGTGATATCATTTCAGTAGGAGTAGTCCATCAGTTGCACCCAGCAATGTTGAGAGCAGGTGCAGACACCAACAAGTGATATCATTTCAGTAGGAGTAGTCCATCAGTTGCACCCAGCAATGTTGAGCAGGTGCAGACACCAACAAGTGACATCATTTCAGCAGAAGCAGTCCATTAGTTGCACCCAGCAATGTTGCGAGCAGGTGCAGACACCAACAAGTGATATCATTTCAGTAGGAGTAGTCCATTAGTTGCACCCAGTAAAGTTGCAGGGGTACACACAGCAACAAGTCACATTAGTTCAGTAGAAGCAGTCCATCAGAGGCACCCAGCAATGTTGAGCAGGTGCAGACACCAAAAAGTCACATCTCTCAGCAGAAGCAGTTCCACAAAATTCACTAACACTGATCACACTGTTCATCAGAGTTTATGAGCAGAAATTAAACATGTCCTAGTGGCACCAATCATGAAGGAAAGGTACAAGTAACAGTCCATATTTTTTTTTTTACAATCACTGATCACACAGTTCATCAGCAGAAATTAAACACGACCAAATGTCACACATCATGTTGAAAAGTGCAGGTAACAGTTCAGAATATTTATCTTCACTAATCAGACAGTTCAGGCATGAACAATAGTTTGAATGCACATACAGTGCTTTTACACTAAACATACAAATCATAACAAACACATAAATGATATCAGATAATTGTCCTATTAACTATTACAATACACAAATACCAGTAAACCTATAATATTTATGGGTGTCAGTGCAAGCCACTACCAACAAATAAAATAATATTTAGGAGGTAGGTGGTTAGTATTAGGAAAGGAAAACACACAGAACACACTCATTCATCTCTCATCCACATTAAGTACTACTGTGTAACTGAATAGTGTTAATTGTGTAAATGTAATTCTGTCAAAATCTGATGTTCATCATGTGTATCAAGTAGTACTGGCAGCAATGTATAACAGTCAATAATAGTTAAGTCAACGTCATAGTCATCATGTCAAGACCAATGTTTGCAAAGCCAGATCAAATGTACTGTTGCTGAACAACTGTCAGTGAGCCACGATATGCAATTACTTCCTCTCCAAAAAAAAGTATATACTGCTTAGTTATTTAACAAAGTGTGTGTATAGACCATCTTCCTTCTATTTTAGTGTTCTAGTCTGCTATCTTCATCCTCCTTGTTCCATAAGACCAACAACAAAAAAAAAATATGCTCCTCACTTACTTTGCCTCTTATACACCAAAACTCCAATAATCATCTGCATCACATAATCTCAATACGTCACTAATACCTCTTCAATACGTCTTATCATCAATATCATTTACCTTACCTCTTGTCCACAAAAACTCCAATAATCAACAACTTAATATACTCTCAATACCTCAATAATACGTCGATAAATATAAACCTCAGCACCAATATCATTTCACTTCCAACACAACTCTTTCCTCTAGTCAGTCTCCTCGAACAAGTACAGATAAAATCCTAATGCAACTTCAATTCAGCATCCCATACAATCCGAAGACACATTGTCAACACACAACCTCTGTGTAATCCATCTGAGCCCAATCTTCTACTCATTATAAATTATAAGATACATTTTGGTTCCTTGTCCATCATTAAATAAAAGAAATGCATACCTGACCTCTAACAGACTTAGTTCGAATAACTCTCAGTAATTAAGTACGATTACGGAGTGTGAATGATCATAATATTTCACAGTGTGTACACCACTTCAAGAATCATAGCAGAAGCAAACATGTGGAGTATTTTTTGTGTCAAGTGTCACTTCCTATTTCAATTGCTCACGAAAAATGCAGTGTAATAATTGTCAATGGTCTAAACCTAGTTTCGGTCTGTCATGTCGTTAGCCTCCTTCCTATTTGCATAAATTTATACAGCTTCCATAAAACCTCAGCTCATGTGACTTCAATGACTTTCTTGTACTAATGTCGTTCGTCGAATTATAGCAGTGAATTTTCTTATCTTAAAAATATAAGGCACTGAGCGTAAGCAAAACAAGCAATAGCGAGTAAATAGACCAGTAAAGAACAGAATGTCAACAAGTGGATGCAGCACAATTCCTACAACGAGGCTCTGCCAAGCGAACAATCTATAATTAATACAGTAGTGTGACCTAAACTCTATGTTCATACACAGTATATCAGCATTTCTATACACCAAATTAAAGAGCAGTTATGGCAACAAAACAGAAATGTGTAAATATGTAATCCATACGCATAGCAGTAAACATATATCTTACGTAATAAACAGGTCATTAGCATCATATCAGCATAAGCAAATAAATGTTCATATGTCATCTTAATAAGTAAACATGAAGGCGCAAGCAGATAAATGACAAAGTGTAACTTACATACCTAAACACATCAGCACAATATATCAGGTGACAATTATAATTTAAATAAATAAGCACAGCAGGCACATAATTAAAAAATATGACATCAGTGAAAAAGCATAGCAGCCAAGCGATGCATAATATATACAAATAACAACCCTGTTCATTAATCAATAATTGTCAAAATCAGTAAATGTACACAAGCACGTCGCTTCACAAGTAAATCCATAGAACATGAAATTAGCACAAAGTATGAATCACGTAATCGCGAGCAGCAAATTACGTCTAAAGTACGTACCTATGTGGAAATATGTTACCTGTAAAATGAACTCAATTAATAATTACCCTTTTTAGTTTATTAGTTTCTTCTTCGAAATTACATTCTTCCTGAAAATTTCTCGATAGCAAGTCGTCTTAACGTCGGACACGCACAGAATTTACCTGAAGTTCTTAAATATTTTATAGAACCGTATCCTGCAAAATACTGAATGTTAATAACAGAATTCATCAAGTCACTATAGCTTTATACTGAATTTAGTCGGAGAAATTAAACTGTGTGTTTGTTTACGGCTGTCAGTGCATTCGCACTGAGCGCTCGATCAGCTGTGGGCGCGTGACGTATTTTATACAACCGTATCCTGCAAAATATTGAATGATAATAACACAATTCAACAAATCCTTATAGCTTTATACAGAATTTAGTCGGAGAAATTAGACTGTGTATTTGTTTACGTCTGTCAGTGCATTCGCACTGAGCGCTCGATCAGCTGTAGGCGCGTGACGTAGGAAGTCATTGTTCGCGGTCAACGACTGCCTTGTGCGGCGCGCAGACTTGACTGTTGCTTTGAGTATGTGCCGCCGCCAAAACACAGCGCGGTATCCTTGTACTCTCTGCGTGTTTACATGTAGCTGTTGGTTCCTCAAAAGTATGTCATTCCACAAAAATTTTTACGTTAGATATGTGATGTATTCCCTTAGAGCGTCGAGATTTAAGAGTTTCTACTTCGATAGTGTTATCATGAATAATTTTGCGAATTCTGTATGGACCGTTATAAAGCAGAAAAAATTTGCGACACAAGCCTTTTCCTTTGTGAGACAAACGGTGGGACTTAATTAATACCTTTTGACCAACCGACAAATTTTTTAAACGACCAGGACGCTTCGCCGATTTCTTTCTTCTAGCAGCCGCAGATGCAATATTTTGTAGAGCCAGGTTAACAACTTCAGAATGCCGCAGTTTCCGTGAAGGCGGAAAAGGAACGATTTCAGATATGCGATTTGTCGGTGCTTTATTTTTTAATGTCAATAGAGGCGGTAAAGAAGTTGAGTCATTAGGAAGTTCATTCAGAATATTTTGAAAAATATGAAGATACTGATCCCAAGTTCTGTGATTCTGATGACAATAAAGACGGCACAATTTATTGATTTCCTTCATCCATCTTTCTGAAGCGTTAGATTGAGGGTGAAAAAGTGAAATGAAAATTGGTTTAATTTTACGACGCTGTAGAGTACGAAGCCAAATTTTAGAACGAAACTGTGATCCATTATCTGATATAACCTTATCAACATGACCAACTTCTTTAAGAAAATGTTTGAGGAAAGCATTAGATACTGAACGAGCTGTTGCTTTGCGTAAAGGTGTAAAACACACATATTTTGACGTCAACTCCACTGCTACGAAAATGTACGCAAAACCATTAGTAGAACGAACCACTGGACCAAACAAATCGACTGCAGCCATCTCCTTTAATTTCGCTGGAATGACGGGAAACAACGGTGCTCTGTGAGAAATCGTTGGAGGCTTAGCCATTTGACATAATTTGCATTTGGCAAGAACAGATCGAATACGTTTTTCCATATTACTGAAGTAGCAATTTTCTCGTAATTTGTGAAAGCATTTTCGGGGACCAAAGTGTGCATAACTGAGATGCGTATACCAAATCAATTTATTGACCCACTCATCAGGAATACAAACTAACCAAACGGAGTTGTCGACCGATTTTCGTTTAAAAAGAATGTCATTGCGAACTAGATAATGCTGTCTAATCGCTACGCTTTCCTTTCTCCTCCACTTCTCCTTAATGTCCTTCCAGATTGGATCCTTATTTTGCTCCTTAGCGATATCCTGGAGCGAAGACGAAATAAAGTTCTCAAACGCAACACCTTGAATATACATCAAACAAAAATTGTTTTCCTTGCAGTCCTCTTCAGCACTTCGTTTCAAACCCATAGGTGCACGTGATAAAGCATCGGCAACAATATTAGAAGAACCCTGTATGTAAACAATACTAAAGTCAAATTCCTGTAGGTACAACGCCCATCGTGACAATCTGCCGTGAGTTAATTTTGTTGACATAAGAAATTCCAGAGCTCGATGATCGGTGTAAACCTTAGTATGTCTACCAAACAAAAATGTGCGAAATTTTGTGAAAGCCCAAACAACAGCCAAAGCTTCAAGTTCCGTAATCGAATAATTCTTTTCTGATTTAGAGAGAACACGACTTCCAAATGCAATAGTCTTCTGTACTACAACGCCGTTTTCTTCTATCTCTTGAAATAAGTGTGCCCCTAGGCCCTTGTATGAAGAGTCCGTCGCCAAACAAAATTCTTTAGATAAATCTGGATGTGAAAGAAGTGGAGCAGCAACTAAAGCATCACGAAGTTGTTCAAATTCTGACTGAGCTTCCTCATCCCAACACCAATTAGATTTCTTTCCGGATAGTTCACATAAACGAGGTGTGGCCAAATCGTCCAATCTAACAAAGCGTCTAAGAAAATTACAGACACCAAGGAAACTACGAACATCACGTTTTGTGGTAGGAACAGCATAATTACGAATAGCATCTAGTTTCTCTGGATCAGGAAGAATACCTTCTGTAGATATAATGTGACCGAGAAATTTCACCTGAGAACGACCAAATTCAGATTTTTCCAAGTTCACTGTCATGCCAACTTTTGCAAAGATACGTAATAATGAGTCCAAAATTTTGTTGTGTTCACTCCAAGAACGTTTAGCGATAAGAATGTCGTCAACATAAGAAGTAATATTGTCACGAAGACAAACAGGTAAAATTTCATTTAAGCTACGAATGAATGCTGCTGAAGATACTGTAAGTCCAAACGGTAATTTCCGAAATTGGTAACAGTTACCAAAGGCTAAAAAGGCGGTGTATTTTCTACAGTCGGGGTGGAGTTCTATTTGCCAAAAACTTGCGCGCATATCAATTGTGGATAAGACTTTAATTCCATGGAAATGTTGAAGAAGTTCATCTAAATTTTGTGGGCGGTCAGTTTCAGGAATGATGATATTATTTATCTGTCTGGAATCCAGAACCAAACGAATTGACCCATCCTTTTTAAGAACAACGTGTAATGGGCTAGTATAAGGACTGACTGCAGGCTCAATAATGCCCTGATCTAACATGTACTGAAGTTCATTCTTAACCTTGTCTCTGTAAGCCAAAGGAATAGCGTACGTTTTTCCGCGAAATGGTGTGTGTTCTTTTACTTTAAATAAATATTGTATGCCTTGTATAGTTCCTGTGTGATGACTAAACACTGTAGCATGTGAAGTCAAAATGTGGTGCAGCTCTTCTCTTGCAACGTCATCTGGCACTTCAGCTTTCTTAACCTTTTCATTAATTAACTCTTCGCTATTAATTATCTCATCCATCGCGTCTCTGTATCTATTGTCATTATCATGAATAAACACATTGTCGTCATAATGCTCAACGAAAACATCAGAAGTAAGAAACCTTAAACATTTTGTATCTGACTCAGATCTTGTTAAACACTCGAAGAATTTTAGACATTTCGGCATTCCAGCAACAGTCAAATTTACACTTCCTTCTTTAAAGTTCAAAATTGCCTTATGTGCGTTAAGAAACTCCATACCTAATATAATTTGTGTACTGAGTAATGGAACAATAATAAAATTAGCAGAAAATTCGTATCCTTGACAAACGAAATTTAAATTGGTCTGTTGTCTGACCTCCACACTTTTTCCAGAAATCGCACCTCGAATTGTAGTTTTAGAAATAGGTAACACAGGACAGGCAATAGTTCTTTCACATATACGAAAAACTGATTCACTAATGACATTCAATGGGCTCCCAGAATCTAAAACTGCAGTGAACTTATTCTTACCCACACATACTTCAATAACAGGATGTAAAAATGCGTCTACATTATTTTCCTTTTCATCTAACAAAATGTCTCTCATGTCTTCCAGGCGTACGTAGTGTAAAGTCGTAGTGTCATTACTTTCTGAACCGTCTATATTGCTGCCAGAAGCCGAAGCTGCAAGTCATTGTCGATTGTTTGCGTCACGTCTTTGAGTATTCGCGTCATTTCGCGGATCCATTTCTACGATTTGCACTTGTCTCTCTGAAATTCTGTCACGTGGAGGATGCCAATTAGGTCCCTCCTGTCTGTTAGATACAAATTCTTGGTTGTGTCTGTTATTAAAATTTCTGTTTTCCTGTCTGTCTGCATAACTACTTCTTGTGTAATTTCGACTGTCATTTCTGAAATTATCGTTGTATCTACTACCCTGATTATTTCTGTAGTAAGAATTTCTATTACTGTATGAATGATTTCTGTCCTGATGATACCGATTACTGTTTCCGTATGATTGATCATTCCGATACGAATTACCGTTGTTATAGTTGTCTGTGTAATTTCTGTTAGAACGTCTGTTATTGTCATAGGGCTGGTATCTATTGTCCTGTCTGTTACGTCTATCGTTCTCAAAGTTACTCACATAACGCCCGTTCCGATCACTATCTCTTTTCTCTGGAAATCTATTGTAAATACTGTTACTGAAAAAGTTACAAGAGGTCCCGTCGTCGTTGTCATACTCAAGTTCTTGCAACAAAGTCTTAAAAGTCTCGATGTCGTCCTTACATCTTCCAGCTAAAGCAATTTGTCTTATGGATTGTGGCAACTTAGTTAAACAAATGCGAATTAATTCAGTCGGGCTATAAGGGTTAGACAGGAACTGATTCTTTCGAATCATGTCTTCAAAGTACTCTGCCGGCGTACGGAACTCAGACTGTTTAAAATTACGCTGCATAATCAGACTATGTTTGACTCTGTCTTGTGTGTTTTCGGACCAATATGCCGATAGAAATGCATGATAAAAATCATTTAGATTATTACAATCTCTAATGAGTGCGCGCATCCGCGTCGCCGGTTCGTTTTCTAAATATCCACACATAAATTCCAGTTTATGACTTAGTGGCCAATTTGGTGGAAGTGCGTACATAAATTGATCTAGCCATGCACATGGATGTATGTCATTCTTAGAATTGCGGAAGATCTTAAATTTCCGGACAGTCAAAAAGTGTTTATAGTCAAAGTTTTCGCCTCGCGGCGACAAAGACCTACCGCGTCTGTCCCAGTCACAATGACGATTATTGTAAAGTTCGCGCGCCTGGCGCTCTCTTGTTGCATCCCGTAAATGAAACAAATTATTTTCTTCAAACCCCTCTGCTACCTGTGATTCCAAATTTCTTCTGCTATCTTTTCCTACAATTTCCCCTTCGATCTGCTTGACTTGCTTTCGTAATGCCTCAAATTCCCTTTTCACGCGTTCATTAAATTTTCCCTGATTTTCAACATGCTTATTTATGTTCTGGTATTCTTCGGTTTCTGCAAATGGTAATGGAGCTGTATCATCCGAATCTCTGTCCCCATGTAAACTAAGATTTGTCAGTTTATCTGAAATTTCCTCCACTCTTTCCGATAAGTCACCAAATTGTTCTTTCTGTTTATTTACGTCTTCCGTAAGTGTCGCGACTCGGGTTTCAGTATTGTCACATTTGGTAGCTAGCTGTTCATATTGTTGTGTTAGGTTATTTAATCTGTCATTTGGTACGGATCCTTCGATTCTCTCAAATATTTCTTCCTTATCCTTTGCACGTTGTAAATTTAACTCTGAAAAATTCTGTACTATCACGCGATCTCTTTCTTCCTGTTCTCTATCCTGTTCCCTTTGTCTGATTTCTACTGCAATTAATCTATTATTGTGAGAATTCAGAATCGGTTGTACTTCTTCCCTGATTTCTTTCTTTAATTCATCTTTCATATTTTTGAAACATGTCCCTATTCTTGAATCTAACCGTGTTTCCAAAGTTCCCATCTCTGTTTTAATTGTTCCTATCTCTGTTTTTAATTCAGATCCTAACCGAGTTTCCATTGTTCCCATCCGTGTTTCCATTGTTACCATTTGTGTTTTAATTGTTCCCATCTCAGTTTTAATAGTTCCTATATCAGTTTTAATTGTTCCTATTTGTGTTTCCATATCTGTTTTTAATTCAGATCGTAACTGTGATCCCACATTTAATATAGCACTCATCAACTGCTCCATAGTAACTGTTTCAAAATTCTTTTCACCCCTCACATTTCCCACAAAACCAGCTTCCTTCTGCATGGCTATAAAGCTATCTGTGTTCGATACTATTCCAGAATCTTCTATCGTTGATCTCGTATTCTGTGAATTTTCTGATTGAGAAAAATTTTGAAATGGTTCCGGACTATTTTCCCGACTTATCACATTGTTTTCCACCTCATTATCCACCATACTGTTTTCCTCTGTTGGCGAGTTCGCCATGTGAACAATTTCGTCATTCTCACTATTCATCATTTTTGCCTTTTTCATTGATCGCGTAATCATTTACAAAATATACGAAAGATTCGTCACTGTACGAAAATCACACACAATGACTCCTTATCTCCAACAGTACTATTCACACGAGATGTTTCCCTCAAACACGATTAACGAACAATTGAAATAATTGCACAAAATTGTCAAACGCGTATACAAGGCAATAAAAATTAAATTTTGAAAAATACCATTAGAAGAATGCCAATTACCAAATCTACACACTCAATACTGACTACAATCACTAAACTCAAAATTACTACAACAATACTACAGTCTACAATTTTCACAATTAGAAAAATTCCAAGGGACGATCCGTAGCAGCGGTCGCCACGTGCATGGGGGCTTATTTAAATATATGATTGAAAATATTTTTTGATTGCTGTATGTCCGATTACGTAAGTCTCGTAAACGGTTGGCCCTGACTAGTATTATTACGCTATCTGACTGCTAAGAACAATGTAAGAAAATTTTCATAAACACAGTTAATTAATTAAGTCCCCAGCAACTATAAAACCTACAAAATCCAAGCACAAATGTAACTGTTCTGTATGTGGGAGTGTGACTCAACGCCCACATCTGGCACGGTTCTTTTCCAACAAGACAAGAATTTTGATACCAATTATACTGACGTGACAAAAGAAATTTAGAAAAACTATAATTACGCAAGAAAACCAAAATTCACTCTAATACAAGAACACGAGCCAGATGCTTTGTTGACTGAACCTGTAGTGACACATTATTTCAGATACACAACTAATAAAGGAACATTATAAATTTTACCTTCATATATATTGACGAAATGCACTCATTACAATAACATCTGCTATCTCTCCCATCAAATAACTGCATAGGACATGGAACTACACTCTTTACTACAACATCTTGCTCCAACTTCACAACAACCACGAGCTCTGCCCACGCACACACTGTCTCTATGAGTTCTTAACACACACTGTCCTCTCCAATGTCACAACAAGCACTGACTTCTACGATCTCGTAACACGCACTGTGGAGGCGGCTTAATAGTACTCTTTGGCGCACTCTCTGGCGCAGTGGCACAGTGTAGCCACCTTTCAATGTGTTATATTTATTGCAGGAACTGTACCCCTTGCAGTAGAAAATTGGATGTACTGTGTTTTTTCAAAGTTCAGGGCAAGCCCAGAAACCCAATCAATAACTTTTCCAAAGACATTATTTGCATCATTTTCTGTTGGAATTTTTTTTTTACTGGATTGTATCATCAGCAGACAGTGTCAGTTTAGCTTCTTGTTTCAAATAATAAACAAAGGCGACTGTTCAACTTCAATAATAATCTTGGGCCAACTGAAGCTGGAGCCTGGCTGTCTAGGACAACAGGTATTAGCTGGAACAAGGTGGACTCAAACACACAACGACGTATACCCGTCGCTGATTGGCTGCGTTCCGGAACGCTGCGTTGCTGACCTACGGTCATGCAGTACGAGTTGCTGAATGCGACGTCCGCTAGCGTGTTCTGGCGTCATTATCAGCTTATTTTCTTCGGCACGCCATATGCTGATGACCTTCCACTTCACTGACGTCAAATAGTAGATATTTCATTTTCAGATGACCGAAGTACGACAGTTAATCCTTTTCTTCAGAAACTAGAGATGTACAAGGGAGCACATATGGGTGCCGAAAACATGAAATGCCTTATATGACATACCTGTACTGTGAATACTCCAGATGAAATTCACTGTGCAATATTGTCTGTCCAGAATCGCAGAATAGTGTATGTCGATACTCAAGGTCAGCACTGAAAGCTTTTGATATGGGACTCACGACAGAAAACACACGAACTGTATCTGAGTTACGTGTTGGTTTACATTTGCCACAGCAGGGCACACGTTTGGGGGATCTTTCCTCTTCTCCTAACGGCGGGACAGAGCGAGGTGGTGCAGAGGTTAGCATTAGAGAGGGCGGCGGTTCAGACCTGCGTCCGGCCGTCCAGACTGAAGTTGTACACGATATCTCTCCTGGCAAATGCCGGGATGGTTACTTGAAAGGGAACAGCAGTTTTCTTCCCCGTGATTCTGCTCCGTTTCTAACAACCTCCACGTCTAATCTTCCTTCCTTCCTCAAAGCGGGACAGTGGTTTGCGGCGCTGTTACCTCGTTACTACACTACTGGCCATTAAAACTGCCACACCAAGAAGAAATGCAGATGATAAACGGGTATTCATTGGACAAATATATTATACTAGAACTGACATGTGATTTCATTTTCACTCAATTTGGGTGCATAGATCCTGAGAAATCAGTACCCAGAACAACCACCTCTGGCCGTAATAACGGCCTTGATACGCCTGGGCATTCAGTCAAACAGAGCTTGGACGGTGTGTACAGGTACAGCTGCCCATGCAGCTTCAAGACGATGCCACAGTTCATCAAGAGTAGGGACTGGCGTATTGTGACGACCAAATTGCTCGTCCACCATTGACCAGACGTTTTCAATTGCTGAGAGATTTGGAGAATGTGCTGGCCAGGGCAGCAGTCGAACAGTTTCTAATCTAGAAAGGCCCGTACAGGACTTGCAACATGCGGTCGTGCACTATCCTGCTAAAATGTAGGGTTTGGCAGGGATCGAATGAAGGGTAGAGCCACGGGCCGTAACACATCTGAAATGTAACGACCACTGTTTAAAGTGACGTCAATGCGAACAAGAGGTGACCGCGGCGTGTAACCAATGGCACCCCGTACCATCACGCCAGGTGATAAGTCAGTATGGCGATGACGAATGTGCGTTCAACGCGATGTCGCCAAACACGGATGCGACCATTCTGTAAACAGAACCTGAATTTATCCGAAATAATGACGTTCTGCCATTCGTGCACCCAGGTTGGTGGTTTACACCGTCGCAGGCGCTCCTGTCTGTGATGCAGCGTCAAGGGTAACCGCAGCCACGGTCTCCGAGCTAATAGTCCATGCTGCTGCAAACATCGTCGAACTGTTCGTGCAGATGGTTGTTGTTTTGCGAACGTCCCAATCTGTTGACTCAGGGATCGAGACGTGGCTGCACGAACCGTTACAGCCATGCGGATAAGATACCTGTCATCTCGACTGCTAGTGATACGTGCCCGTTGGGATCCAGCACGGCGTTCCGTATTAGCCTCCTGAACCCACCGATTCCATATTTTGCTAACAGTCATTGGATCTCGACCAACACGAGCAGCAATGTCGCGATACGATAAAGCGCAATCGCGATAGGCTTCAATCCGACCGTTATCAAAGTCGGAAACGTGATGGTACGCAGTTCTCCTCCTTACACGAGGCATCACAACAACGTTTCACCAGGCAACACCGGTCAACTACTGTTTGTGTATGAGAAATCGGTTGGAAACTTTCCTCATGTGAGCACGTTGTAGGTGTCGCCACCGGCGCCAACCTTGTGTGAGTGCTCTGAAAAGCTAATCATTTGCATATCACAGCATCTTCTTCCTGTCGGTTAAATTTCGCGCCGGCCGAGGTGGTCGAGCGGCTCTAGGCTCGTCGGTCTGTAACCGCGCGACCGCTACAGTCGCAGGTTCGAATTCTGCTTCGGGCATGGATGTGTGTGATATCTTTAGGTTAGGTAAAGTAGTTCTAAGTCTAGGGGACTGATGACCTCAAATGTGAAGTCCCATAGTGCTCAGAGACATTTGAACCATTTTTGAACGGTGGTTGGTGCACGTCTCCCCCAATGCAGCCCGCACGTGCAGGCCGATTCATTCGCCGAATATCGCTGCACATTGTTATCCATAAAAATGAAGTCACTGTCGATGCACCGCTGAAGAGACGCACATGGGGAAGAAGTACACTGTTACTGTGCCACGTTGAGAGATCTGGAGGTCAGTACGCTCATGCAAGATTATGCCTCCCACCATCGTAACACCTGAACCGCCAAAACGATCATGTTCGACAACGTTGCTGGGTGTATTACTTTTCTCACCTCTCGCCATATGTAAATACGTCCAGAATCGCTATTCAGACAGAATCTGCTCTCATCAGAAGAGCACGCTACCCCACTCGTAGTTGGTGCAGCCCCTATGCTCTTGGCACAATCACGAACGGTGCCACCGATGCTCGGGTGTTAAAGCAGCACGACTTGCTGGTCGTCGGACAGACAGACCATCCCCGTGGAGTCGCGGTGCTATTGTGGAGCTGAGGTCGCGTGCCTTGCAGTCCTGTTACATGAAGCTGCACTTGCACCCGCTGATTGATGTGGCTCAGTTATCGCGTATTGCACAATTGGCGGTCATCTGCCGCTGATGTTGTTGACTACGGTCCACCAGCTCTCTCCTTCGAGCAGCAGTGCTCGTGGTCCGAAACTCTCCCCGTGCACATAAAACAGTGCTGTGAGCAGTACCAAACTGCCGTGGCTACACACGTCTCTCTTCATCCTTATTCCACTTTCGAGATGATTCTTCTCTGTGTGATGACAGCCAGATGTTGACTCTAATCTATTTCCGAACTGGGGCAAAATCTTAATACTGGAGCCCCCCCGCTCGCCTCCTCCAACTCTAACGTTTGAAATAGGATGTCAAAACTTCAAAACATCAATTTTTCAAAAATATGTTCATCTTGTGGCGCACATCTTTCTGAGGAGTTTGATACATAAAACATATATGTTCCAGGAAATATAAGACATATTATTCGGCGTTAAGTGTGCCAAAGTGCAGTGCCACACCTCTTCACACAGCGTTCTTCTATCGCATGTCGCTCCTTTTTCCCCCTCCCATCCACCCGCAAAGAAACGTCACAATCAATACTGGGTGGGGTCATTTGAGAGAATAAGAAGTCTTCAGAAAATTAGCACTATTTATTGCCTATTAGTAATAACTTTCTCTTTTGTGTGACATAAAATTAAATACAGAAAACTTAAATCCCATAAAGACAACAGACAAACAAGACAGTACACATTTCTTCAATCCTTAGGTCCCAGTATTTTTTCCTCTCTAATCTTGCTACAGCTTTACTTGACGTGCTTAAGAATGTATTACCTCATCAAAGTTCATCAAACGTTTTGCTGCATGAAAAATCAAAATGTCGTTGTCTAATACTGAAAAAGCTGTTACTACGAATAGTATCCAAAAGTGGTGCGGTTTCTCGATTTAATTACGTCTATTTTGTCGCTGTGTGCTAGATAAAACGAAATAGCGCATTCTAATATTGCAGCAATTGTAACAAACGCCAAATAAGCGGGACTTTTTTGGCACGAATGTTTTTCTCTACCTCATTTACATGAATAAAACTACAGAACGTAATTCACGAAGTACCAATATAAAATCCCTATTCATCCTTGCTACAAGAAAAAGTTTTTTGTTAGGAAACAGCTTCACATTTCATTCATGTGCTCTAGTTTTTCAAGCATGACGTCGAAAAGTAGTAGTAGTAGTAGTAGTATTAGTAGTAGTCCGAAATTTTTATATAAATTTGGAATCGTTATATTCTTCCATATAATTTGTGTAATGTCCTCATTTCTTCTCCTTTCTCGTTCTAACGAATGGTCTTGTCATCACTAATTCTATAATTATTCCTGCCATTGTCAAAACTTATTCTCCGATCAACTTCGCTAACCCTGCCACAATCATCGGTTTAGTTATCCGCGTTTATTCTCCGGTTAGGCGCTATTACGTGTTGGTGCAACGTGTATTCCGAATAGAGCTTAAGCGGCTGCTAACCGGGGACTGTACAACTGGTCCCTAGTAGTGTAGCGATCTGGCAAACATTTTCTGTCAAAATTTTATTTTCTTGGATACACCGATGAGATATTATGTAATCTTTCTTACCTGATGTACCTGTTAGTCGTTTATTTCCTCTGGTAGTTTGTAGCTATGAATTTCGCTAGTAATTATAACAACGCTTATCAGTCGCACACCCAGTCAACGACGTAAACAAACAGCGATTAGTGTTCACCCGTTCGGGTTTATTTGGATCATCTCGTATAGTCCCGTCCCCTTTTGTTGCAGGAAAGTTTTTTATTTCTTATTGTGACATGGATTCTCCTGGCAGAGACATCCCGCACGCTATGCAAGCATTCAAAATCAACTTATAATTCGTTCAGAAATCAACTTAGAATGTGTTCAAAAATGTTCAAAAACCAACAGGGATGCATTTCAAAATCGTATGGATAATGGTGAAAAACTGGTTTTTTCCTATGTCAATGACTAACGATTTTTATTCAACAATTTATCTCTGCTACGGAAAGTTGTTTCGGAGAGAAACCATTCATCTACGTTTGCTAACACTTCCGCTGTCAGACATTTTATTTTCATCGGTGGATACTTAAAGACACAAGTGCACTTGTCTGTATGGACACGGATGTATGTATTGCTCAGTGTTTCCTGATCGGTATTTAGAATGGAGCAAGTCTTGGAATAGGTTCATATGGCTCTGAGAACTATGGGACTTAACTTTTGAGGTCATCAGTCCCCTAGAACTTAGAACTACTTAAACCTAACTAACCTAAGGACATCACACACATCCATGCCCGAGGCAGGATTCGGCCCAGCGACAGTAGCGGTCACGCGGTTCCAGACTGAAGCGCCTAGAAACGCACGGCCACCACGGCGGCGGCAGGTAATACATCAAAGCGATAATAGCAGTCAGCGGTGCATCTGCTAACATGACACACGCCACCTGACAACGTATCGCAGTGTGTTTGGCACTGTGGTTTATTGATAAGAACACCAGCGCCGCCCTGATAACGCGGTAACATGGATGAGCTGGTTGTTCAGGCTCACGTATCAACTCAGACCTCAAGGGGAATTCAGTTTTCTGTACAACGAAGTAAAATGAGACGTTCAGGCAGAATCACTTCCAAAGGGATTTTAAAGGACACAACCTAGTTTGCGAATCTACATCACAGACAAAGGTACCGCCAAGTGCGCAAGTGGTGGAATAGTTATGGCCGAAAGCATTTAAAGATAATGGTGTCCCACAGGATGCAATTTTGTGTCCACTGCGAATATCTTTGGATGGCCCAACACTTAACATGCATTAAACAGAGTTGGTGCTCACAAAAGTGTTATATGTAATCTGAATAGAGAGACAGCAAACAGAAAAAATTAAAGTACGTAAATTTAAACACAGCCGTCTAGATTCCAAACTTGTTTTATTTGGCTACCAGTTTCAGCGATTTAGTACGCCATCTTAAGGCCTCTGACTGACATGTAGGAGGATTATACCTCTGTTCTGATCAAAACACGGGCCAGTAACTCTGATATTTGTAGATTTCTGCTTGCTATAGCGTTACCTTCAACCTTCATCTGCCGACTGAAAACTTGACGGTTGAAAGGTGTTTAATTTATCCTGTATTGAACAGCTTGCGCCTTGGGAGTATAATGATCACATTTATATAATTCCACACTCTTTGCTGATTTCAAGTGCTTACTCATGTTAATTTACACACACAAACACACTCACACACACACATTATATATATATATATATATATATATATATATATATTGTCGTTGTTGTGGTCTTCAGGCCTGAGACTGGTTTGATGCAGCTCTCCATGCTACTCAATCCTCTGCAACCTTCTTCATCTCCCAGTTTGGTGATCCCTTGATGCCTCAGAACATCTCCTAACAACCGATCCCTTCTTCTAGTCAAGTTGTGCCACTAACTCCTCTTCTACCCAGTTCTATTCAGTACCTCCTCATTAGTTTGTGATCTACCCATCTAATCTTCAGCATTCTTCTGTAGCACCACATTTCGAAAGCTTCTATTCTCTTCTTGTCCAAACTATTTATCGTCCATGTTTCACTTCCATACATGGCTACACTTCATACAAATACTTACTGAAACGACTTCCTGACACTCAAAATCTATACTCGATGTTAACAAAATTCCTTTTCTTCAGAAACGCTTTCCTTGCCATTGACAGTCTACATTTTATATTCTCTCTACTTGGACCATCATCAGTTATATTGCTCCCCAAACAGCAAAACTCCTTTACTAATTCAAGTGTCTCATTTCCTAATCTAAGTCCCTCAGCATCACCCGACTTAATTCGACTACATTCCATTATCCTCGTTTTGCTTTTGTTGATGTTCATCTTATATCCTCCTTTCAAGACACTGTCCATTCCGTTCAAATGCTCTTCCAAGTCCTTTGCTGTCTCTGACAGAATTACAATGTCATCGGCGAACCTTAAAGTTTTTATTTCTTCTCCATGGATTTTAATACCTACTCAGAATTTTTGTTTCCTTTACTGCTTGCTCAATATACAGATTGAACAACATCGGGGAGAGGCTACAAGCCTATCTCACTCCCTTCCCAACCACTGCTTCCCTTTCATCCCCCTCGACTCTTGTAACTGCCATCTGGTTTCTGTACAAATTGTAAATAGCCTTTCGCTCCCTGTATTTTACCCCTGCCACCTTCAGAATTTGGAAGAAAGTATTCCAGTCAACATTGTCAAAAGAATTCTGTAAGTCTACAAATGCTAGAAACGTAGGTTTGTCTTTTCTTAATCTATCTTCTAAAATAAGTCGTAGAGTCAGTATTGTCTCACGTGTTCCCATATTTGTTCGGAATCCAAACTGATCCTCCCCGAGGTCGGCTTCTACCAGTTTTTCGATTCGTCTGTACAGAATTCGCGTTAGTACTTTGCAGCTGTGACTTATTAAACAGATAGTTCGGTAACTTTCACATCTGTCAACGCCTGCTTTCTTTGGGATTGGAATTATTATATTCTTCTTGAAGTCTGAGTATATTTCGTCTGTCTCATACATTTTTCTGACCAGATGGTAGAGTTTTGTCAGGACTGGCTCTCCCAAGGCTGTCAGTAGTTCTAATGGAATGTAGTCTACTCCCGGGGCCTTGTTTCGAGTTAGGTCTTTCAGTGCTCTATCAAACTCTTCACGCAGTATCGTATCTCCAATTTCATCTTCATCTACATCCTCTTCCATTTCCGTAATATTGTCCTAAGTACATCGCCCTTGTATAGACCCTCTATATACTCCTTGCACCTTTCTCCTTTCCCTTCTTTGCTTAGAACTGGGTTTCCATCTGAGCTCTTGTTATTCATACAAGTGGTTCTCTTTTATGGAGAGGTCTCTTTAATTTTCCTGTAGCCAGTATCTATCTTACCCCTAGTGAGATAAGCCTCTACATCCTTACATTTGTCCTCTAGTCATGCCTGCCTAGCCATTTTGCACTTCCTGTCGATCTCATTTTTGAGACGTTTGTATTCCTTTTGGCCTGCCTCATTTATTGCATTTTTATATTTTCTCCTTTCGTCAATTAAATTCAATATTTCTTCTGTCACCCAAGGATTTCTACTAGCCCTCGTCTTTTTACCTACTTGATCCTCTGCTGCCTTCACTACTTCATCCCTCAAAGCTGCCCATTCCTGTCAATTGTTCCCTTATGCTCTCCCTGAAACTCTGTACAACCTCTGGTTTGGTCAGTTTATCCAGGGCCCATCTCCTTATATTCCCACCTTTTTGCAGTTTCTTCAGTTTTAATTTACATTTCATAACCAATAGATTGTGGTCAGAGTCCACATCTGCCCCTGGAAATGTCATATATATATATATATATATATATATATATATATATATATATATATATATATACTCTGACCACAATCTATTGGTTATGAAATTTAATTAATATATATATATATATATATATATATACAAAATAGCTGCAACTTTACATGATGATGACGGAGTTGGACAGTGATTACGCACCCTTGTCCCCAATGGCTCAATAATATCGGGACCCACGGACTGTGGTGGCCAGGGGAGAAGCGACAGTGCATCCTTGTGTTCGCAAAACCAGTCCTTGACGATGTTATGTAAGCAGGGGAGCTGGTGTCTTGTAACAGAGAATCGCCACTGGGGAACAAAATTTGATCATGTGATCGATCTGATCAGCTGAACTGGACACCTAATCTTTGGCAATAATGTGTCATTGAGGAGTAACCAGGGGGGCCAGGCAATACCACGATGTGACTTCCCAATTCGTAACCGAACCTCGTCATGTTTCACTCTTGGGAAGCAAGCTGCCAGAAGTTGTAAACAGTACAAAACAAGACTCATCCGACCAAATGCCTTCCTTCCGTCGGTCCAGAGCCCAGGTCCTGTGGCTTAGGGAGCACGTTTCCCTGGTACGTGTGTTTGTATCACTGATGAGTGGTTTTGGAATTCCAACTCACCGTGCAATTCAGTTTATGGAGCTCACTTGGTGTTGTTTTGCTGCTGTGAGATTGCGCTAGCGTCACGTTAAGTTCTGCAGCGACTTTTCCAGTTGCTGGTATCTTGTTTTTCGTCACAATCCTCATCAGCGACTGTCCGTTACTATCACTGAACACACACTTTCGCCCGCATTGTGACGTAGCGGATGATTTTTTCCGGTTTCCTTGTATGCGGTATAAATCTTGGATACGGTTTTTCTTGAAACATGAAACATTTCGGTTCACTCGGTTACGGAAGCATCTCCCCGCAACCCCCCTCACCCACTCCGCTGCCACCATGCAAGAACCAACAGTTAGCCCACGTTTGGATTCACCACGTTCGAATTCACTTACCTACGACATAATGCACTCACAACTAGAAAGAACGCTTTTATAACCACGAGTGACACTTGCAACGCACTGAAGACATTGTCCAGCTGCCGTTTCTGGCCAAATACAACGACGCAACCTGCAGGCTTGGTTAGTGTCTGTATTTATGTTTATAGATCTCCTGTACGTCCCCATAAGATTAACTGCAAGATAAATAGTAAGATGTGCAATATGAATCTTAAAAATATTCACAAAAAACATTCGTTTTCCAGTAACGTTAGGTGGAAACTGAAAATTAGAAATCTTTAACAAAAAAGAAAGAACGCTGGAAAAAATGCTTTTGGAGACCCATAAAAATAACGAAGAAGAAAATCTTACTAAATCTTAAAGTCATCTACAAAACTTTCGCCGCTTACACTTCACGTCATAATGGATTTATGGGATTACACTCATGCTTTCTATTTTTTAGTGTTAACTCTTAAGACTCAGGTCGAAGAAAATATATTTTTCAGTCTAAATTTTTTCAGCTGGTTAAATGAAGTGGTGCCTAGGGCCGGTATAGAACTAAAACTATTGTGTTCAGAATGCCTCAATTCCTGGGTCAGACGCCTCTTCGATCTTGAAATATGACGCTCTTTCCCCATTCTTCTAGGGCTAAAAATTGGCATTTTCTTTTTTCAACTGATGTTTATGTCCACAGATTAAGTAAACAAATACACCCACACAATGTATTCGTCAGAGTCTACAACAATAACTTTGCGCTGTAAAACTGAACGTAGAACCAGCAAGCCAACAGCAGTTTGTTTTGTTCACAGAAAAATGGTGAACTACTGTTGTGATTCCGTCGGGCAGCAAGATAAGGGGGCGTTCTTAAAGGAACTGCTGACGGAAGATGGGCACGTGTATACTCCTGCCCAGTTATCTGCACGTCAGGGTCTTAGACCAATCCCTTCCTTCAACGCGGAAAGGGCTGTACGACCACGCCAATCCCTTCCTTCAACGCGGAAAGGGCTGTACGAATCCCTTCCTTCAACGCGGAAAGGGCTGTACGACCACGAGAGAGAGAGAGAGAGAGAGAGAGAGAGAGAGAGAGAGAGAGAAAAGATTGAACACGACTGTGGCCCTGTTGTGCTGAGGTTTGCAGACACTTTGATTGCAGAGCAGCGCAGAAACCTCCGCCGTACCTAGGAATCAGCATAATTTCTCCTGAGCAACGTGAGAACGAAAGAACCCCAGATATACACTCCTGGAAATGGAAAAAAGAACACATTGACACCGGTGTGTCAGACCCACCGTACTTGCTCCGGACACTGCGAGAGGGCTGTACAAGCAATGATCACACGCACGGCACAGCAGACACACCAGGAACCGCGGTGTTGGCCGTCGAATGGCGCTAGCTGCGCAGCATTTGTGCACCGCCGCCGTCAGTGTCAGCCAGTTTGCCGTCGCATACGGAGCTCCATCGCAGTCTTTAACACTGGTAGCATGCCGCGACAGCGTGGACGTGAACCGTATGTGCAGTTGACGGACTTTGAGCGAGGGCGTATAGTGGGCATGCGGGAGGCCGGGTGGACGTACCGCCGAATTGCTCAACACGTGGGGCGTGAGGTCTCCACAGTACATCGATGTTGTCGCCAGTGGTCGGCGGAAGGTGCACGTGCCCGTCGACCTGGGACCGGACCGCAGCGACGCACGGATGCACGCCAAGACCGTAGGATCCTACGCAGTGCCGTAGGGGACCGCACCGCCACTTCCCAGCAAATTAGGGACACTATTGCTCCTGGGGTATCGGCGAGGACCATTCGCAACCGTCTCCATGAAGCTGGGCTACGGTCCCGCACACCGTTAGGCCGTCTTCCGCTCACGCCCCAACATCGTGCAGCCCGCCTCCAGTGGTGTCGCGACAGGCGTGAATGGAGGGACGAATGGAGACGTGTCGCCTTCAGCGATGAGAGTCGCTTCTGCCTTGGTGCCAATGATGGTCGTATGCGTGTTTGGCGCCGTGCAGGTGAGCGCCACAATCAGGACTGCATACGACCGAGGCACACAGGGCCAACACCCGGCATCATGGTGTGGGGAGCGATCTCCTACACTGGCCGTACACCACTGGTGATCGTCGAGGGGGCACTGAATAGTGCACAGTACATCCAAACCGTCATCGAACCCATCGTTCTACCATTCCTAGACCGGCAAGGGAACTTGCTGTTCCAACAGGACAATGCACGTCCGCATGTATCCTGTGCCACCCAACGTGCTCTAGAAGGTGTACGTCAACTACCCTGGCCAGCAAGATCTCCGGATCTGTCCCCCATTGAGAATGTTTGGGACTGGATGAAGCGTCGTCTCACGCGGTCTGCACGTCCAGCGCGAACGCTGCTCCAACTGAGGCGCCAGGTGGAAATGGCATGGCAAGCCGTTCCACAGGACTACATCCAGCATCTCTACGATCGTCTCCATGGGAGAATAGCAGCCTGCATTGCTGCGAAAGGTGGATATACACTGTACTAGTGCCGACATTGTGCATGCTCTGTTGCCTGTGTCTATGTGCCTGTGGTTCTGTCAGTGTGATCATGTGATGTATCTGACCCCAGGAATGTGTCAATAAAGTTTCCCCTTCCTGGGACAATGAATTCACGGTGTTCTTATTTCAATTTCCAGGAGTGTATATTGACTGCTAAATCCATTGTTCCCCATCGCGCCCGGAAATGTTAAATCTGCATTTTAGTATAGCCCAAGAAAATCACTGCTAAAGACTCGTAAGAATTCGGCAATTAAAGAAGAAGTCTGTACCCCCCCATTCCAGGAGTGGGCCCGCTCCCCCCCCCCCCCCCCCCCAACGCAACCTCACCTTCCCCTATTTGCAGACACCGATGATCTCAACCGTGCTGAGTCGGTTTGTTGTTAGCAGATCGTTCCGTCCAGTCCGTTGCTGCATCCTGGAGAAACGTTTCTTAAGCAGTCCGAACGGACTGCAAAAACTTATTTGCAGGTAGCCAAAGAACAACATATCTAAGCTCCAGTTCGGTGTAGTGGCGTCCTGAACTGTCCTTGACAATAAGCAGTGGTTGTTGCAGTGGGGAACTCGCCTTGTTTCGGCTGTTGTTGCCTTGGTCCCTACGATTTCGTGCATCAGCTGCTTACGGCACTGTCCTCATACGTTGGTGGACTATGTACCCACTTACAGTAGTTTTCACGAGATCGGTGCTGTTTGCTCGTGGATTATCGTCTTGGAAGAAGGACCCTACACAGAAATGTTGATCTTTTCGTTTGCTGACTTTCTTCACGGTATTGGGAAGGAGCGGGAGGTGAGTTATACTAGGCCAAATAAATCACATGGAGAAGGCTGCGTAGTATCAGGGGCACAGCCCACTCAGTTGGCGCCAGAGTAGCGTCAAAATGCAGTTCTGTTGCGTTCCCCTCAGGGCGCCTACAAGTTGGGATGTGCAACGTTGGAAAATCGTTGCGGCTGATTTCGATTTCATTACTGATACCTAACTATCGTGGCTGATAATAATTAATGTTAAATAATGAATGTATTTAATAACGCAAAAATTGACATTACACACTGTAGAAATAATACACTACTGGCCATTAAAATTGCTACACCACGAAGATGACGTGCTACAAACGCGGAATTTAACCGGCAGGAGGAAGATGCTGTGATATGCAAATGATTAGCTTTTCAGAGCATTCACACAAGGTTGGCGCCGGTGGCGACACCTACAACGTACTAACATAAGGAAAGCTTCCAACCGATTTCTCATACACAAACAGCAGTTGACCGGCGTTGCCTGGTGAAACGTCGTTGTGATGCCTCGTGTATGGAGGACAAATGCGTGCCATCACGTTTCCGACTCTGATAAAGGTCGGATTGTAGCCTCTCGCGATTGCGGTTTATCGTATCGCGACATTGCTGCTCGCGTTGATCGAGATCCAATGACTGTTAGCAGAATATGGAATCGGTGGGTTCAGGAGGGTAATATGGAACGCCGTGCTGGATCCCAACGGCCTCGTATCACTAGCAGTCGAGATGACAGGCATCCGCATGGCTGTAACGGATCGTGCAGCCACGTCACGATCCCTGAGTCAACAGATGGGGGCGTTTGCAAGACAACATCCATCTTCACGAACAGTTCGACGACGTTTGCAGCAGCGTGGACTATCAGCTCGGAGACCATGACTGCGGTTACCCTTGACGCTGCGTCACAGACAGGAGCGCCCTGCGTTGGTGTACTCAACGACGAACCTGGGTGCACGAATGGCAAAACGTCATTTTTTCGGATGAATCCAGGTTCAGTTTACAGCACCATGATGGTCGCATCCGTGTTTGGCGACATCGCGGTGAATGCACATTGGAAGCGTGTATTGTTCATCACCATACTGGCATATCACCCGGCGTGATGGTATGGGGTGCCATTGGTTACATGTCTCGGTCACCTCTTGTTTCATTGACGGCACTTTGAACAGTGGACGTTACATTTCGTATGTGTTACGACCCGTGGCTCTACCCTTCATTCGATCCCTGCGAAACTCTACATTTCAGCAGGATAATGTACGACTGCATGTTGCAGGTCCTGTCCGGGCCTTTCTGGATAAAGAAAATGTTCGACTGCTGCCCTGGCCAGCACATTCTCCAGATCTCTCAGCCATTGAAAACGTCTGGTCAATGGTGGCCGATCAACTGGCTCGTCACAACACGCCAGTCACTAGTCTTGATGAACTGTGCTATCGTGTTGAAGCTGCTTGGGCAGCTGTACCTGTACACACCATCCAAGCTCTGTTTGACTGAATGCCCAGGCGTATCAAGGCCGTTATTACGGCCATAGGTGGTTGTTCTGGGTACTGATTTCTCAGGATCTATGCATCCAAATTGCGCAAAAATGTAATCACATGTCAGTTCTATTATAATATGTTTGTCCATTGAATACCCGATTATCATCTGCATTTCATCTTGGTGTAGCAATTTTAATGGCCAGCAGTGTATTTTTGAGCGAAGTTTCCGCTTTGCTCTGTTGCATTATTGTCAGGGAGAATATCCTGCTTTCGAGAACAGTCTTTCAAAAGCTGACGATTTGGTTCTCTCTACAACTCCGTTACCTCAGCTCAGTGTTTTATAGTTCTGGATAGGTAATTGAGATGATGTGATTCTGTACTTCTGATGGAGCTTTTTTTAAGATCTAGAAGACGATCTTTCAGCTAGCAACTGTTACTGTGTTGATATGTCCTTTTCTGTTTCAGTTTACAGATTATTCCTGTCTTAGGCAATGCTGAAGATTGGATGGGTACATCACGTAACTAATGAGGAGGTATTGAATAGAACTGGGGAGAAGAGGAGTTTGTGGCACAACTTGACTAGAAGATGGGATCGGGTGGTAGGACATGTTCTGAGGCATCAAGGGATCACCAATTTGGTATTGGAGGGCAGCGTGGAGGGTAAAAATCGTAGAGGGAGACCAAGAGATGAATACACTAAGCAGATTAAGAAGGATGTAGGCTGCTGTAGGTACTGGGAGATGAAGCAGCTTGCACAGGATAATCATGGAGAGCTGCATCAAACCAGTCTCTGGACTGAGGGCCACATCAACAACAACAACAACAACAACATGCTTCACTTTACCGTCACGTTAACGTGATCACCTGTCAGAGTTGCGAATAACCACCTTTTGCAACCCGGCCCCCCGCGAAACGTGCAGGAACAGATTGAATCAGGTTCCAGAAGGAACTGACAAGTACGTGGAGCCATGTTGACCACAGTGGCGTGGCCAGCTACGTTAGGTTTCTCGGCTGAGGGCCCATGGCGATTACAGCTCGATCGAGGTGGCCCCGCAGATTATAGATTGCGCTTAAATTCGGGGGGTTTGGTGGGTAGGGCAGTACGGTAAACTAATGCTGGGCTCTTTGACCCATGCACGTACACTACGAGCTATGTGACACGTTGTGTCATGTGTAATTCCATTAAAAAGATAAGGAGAAAATTGTGTCTTTAGACACAGAAACCATAGCCGAGGAGCAAGGGGACGGATTGGTTGACAATAAAAGTAAATCAATCAATGAGACTGTTATCAGCGTTACTGATAACATGTATGATGAGAAAAACCGAAATCTGCTATGGAAGTGGAAAAGCTATAACTTTATCAGAACACTAGGGCCTTTTTTTATCTTTGGTTTAATCTCTCTCCTTTCGTAAGAATCAAGAGCGATAATAATACTTTGAACTTTCATTAACTTTAAAACTGCAAAATAGCTACGGCCCCACAGGCAGTTTGGAAACAATAATTCGTTTGGTATTTCACTGACAGTGAAAAGACATGACGCTTACTTTCGTAATAATTGCATTCAGAAAATTTATCAGACATCGAGAAAAAAAAATGACTGCAGGTTCTAATGAAATGTAAAGAGCAAATAATAACTACACACAAACGGCTTTTGAAATAATCGCGAACCAAACGAAAAGTTTCCGTGTTTCATTTCTTCAGTTTTTGTCTTTTGGTAGTGTAGCCATAATACTCAGTTTATTTTTTTTTATACTTTAATGATCATTCAGTCTACACACTTGAATACAACTCATATTTAGTAATACAGTTCAGTGGCAGCGATCAAGGAAGATCTAATTCCCAACATCACCTAATCGTAAGAGAACAAGAGGGCAAGAGACCTTCTCACAGTAGGAAATGTCCTTTTATGATATTCTAACGTTAGTATCTCTGCCTAATTTTTATCTCAGTGCTAGTTGCAAGATTCATGCATCGCTGTATTACATCGATGTTTCAATGAGAAAATTTAAATCTTGTTTCACTTAAGCGTACCAGGCGCTGTCATTTAGTAATTATTTCTCTTGTCACGGGGAAAAATCCAGGTCTGGTTGTGATGCCACAAAGCAAGTGGAGATGGCAGCACACGTTAGTGAAAGCAAGGAACATAGGAAAAACAGTGAAAATAGCTATCCGAAATACGAAGAAAACATACGCGAACGACGAATATGTGCTGTATCCGAAAATTATGGGTTTGTCTTGCGTACTCATCCTCATTAACTTACATGTTTGTATATTTAGTACCAGCTGCCATTCATCACTCCAACCAGAAATCTTCTTCAAGTCGGCTGTATCCTCCTACCGTCGCTCAAGTTCGAATTCACGATCATAGATAATAACAGCAGTCCGATCACACTTCTCTGGGGCACTCCTGAAGATACGTACGACGTACTTGGTTCTATAACTTAAGAAGACTTCGAGGTACTCACATATCTCTGAACCTATTTCGTATGATTGTGCCTGCTTTAACAGCCTGAATGCTCCACCGTGTCAAAGGATTTCCGGAAATCTAGAAATAAAGAAACTGCCTGTTGCCCTTCATCCATAGTTCGCTTTATATCATGTGAGGAAAGGGCAAGCTGAGTTGCACACGAGCGATGCTCTCTGAAACCATGCTCATTTCTTGTGCGTAAGCTTCTCTGTCCCAACAAAATTTATTGGAACTGACAATATGTTCAAGAATTCTGCAGCAAACCGATGTTACGGATATTCCATGAAAGAATGGAAGATTTCTGTTGCGCCTTCGTGGTTGCTAAGCCTGATTATTCCAACGATCGTACAAAGAATTTCAACAATGTACAGCGAACAGTTCATTGTCTGGATTCGTCAGTGAGTCGACTGCGACTGAAAATGGAGAAAACCGAGTTTCGCGCTGTCATTAAACATTTTCATTCGATGGGTTGGGCTACCGCACAAATCAAAACAGAACTGGATTAAGTGCACACAGACCATAGACCATCGTTGAAGACCATTGACTTTTTGCTTTATGACATTAATACGTGGTCGGACAAGCACCAAAAACGAAGCGCGCTCCGGCCGTCTGATTGAATTCACCACAATGGAAACCACTAACAAAATCGATGATACGGTAATGCAAGACTGCCGAATAAAAATTTCTGATATTGCTGAGATTGTAGGCATCTCGATTGAGCGATTGCATAATATTCTGCATGGAGAATTGGCTACGTAGAAGCTGTGTGCGTGGTGCGATTACTCACACTCTATCAAAAGCGCATTCGAGACAACATTTCAACACAATGTCTGGCGGTGTTTAATTGCAGTACGCAAGAGTTATTTCACCGATTCGTAATTGTTGATGAAATCTGGGTTCAAAATGGTTCAAATGGCTCTGAGCACTATGGGACTTTAACTTATGAGATCATCAGTCCCCTAGAACTTAGAACTACTTAAACCTAACTAAACTAAGGACATTACACACATCCATGCCCGAGGCAAGATTCGAACCTGCGACCGTAGCGGTCACGCGGTACCAGACTGTAGCGCCTAGAACCGCTCGGTCACACCGGCCGGCCGATGAAATCTGGATCCATCATTACACACCAGAGTTAAAATAACAGTCGAAACAATGGAAAAAGGCTGGTGAAAGTACACCGAAGACGCCAAAGACCGTTTTGTCAACTGGTAAGGGGATGTACACTACCTTTTTGGGATTCCCAAGGATTAAACATCATAGAATTGTTAGAAAAAAGCAGAACCGTTTCTGGACTTCATTGGGCTTCATTGTTGGATCGATTGAAACTTTCGTTGGCTGAAAAAGACCAAGGCAGGGGTACAAAGAAATGCTCTTGCATCATCTCACACATCAGCGATAATAATAGCGCAAGTGCATGAACTGGGCTTTTAATTGGTTCCTCATCCAACCTTTTGACCGTACTTACCCCCTGGTGAGTTATTCCTGTTTCATAACTTGGAACTTTGGCATGTTGGGAACAAATTTTAATCAAACGAGGCAATAATGGTTCAAATGGCTCTGAGCACTATGGGACTTTAACTTCTGAGATCATCAGTCCCCTAGAACTACTTAAACGTAACTAACCTAAGGACATCACACACATCCATGCCCGAGGCATGATAAGAACCTGCGACCGTAGCGGGCGCACGGTTCCATACAGTAGCGCCTAGAACCGCTCGGCCACTCCAGCCGGCAAACGAGGCAGTAATACTTACAGTCAATACGTATTCTGCAGAGATTGACAGAACCTATTTTACTGATGGCATGAAGAAGCTTCAGGATCGCTAGGCGAATTGTATATCCCTCAAAGCAGACTACGTCGAGAAGTAAGGAGAGCTGTTTACGAAACAAAAAAAATTTCTTGCATTTTACCAGACTTATCAACTCACTCTCGTAAACTCTTGGGCAGTCATTAGAAGCACCGTTTAACGAGGTGCTGTGAAGTGGAAGGCGAACCCTGAGTGATACCGCCGATGTCCTTTGGCTGATCACACGGCGTTTACCCACAAAACTATCGGGAGCTACCGTGCCCAAAAGAGTGGGCGACGGGTGGGGCATGGTATGTGTCAGTATGTGCGTCTTCGAACAGTAGCTCGTCACGAGGTGAGATGAGTCTTGGTGAAACGAGTATCTTTGAGGTGGCAAGGCATAAGGGAGGCATGGCCTAACTGCTGGGGTAGTCGTTTGACATGTCGTACCACGCTTGGATATAACAAGTACCCGAGTTCTTTCTTGAGACAGCCGACATTGGAATGCGATTTCTAAATGAGGAGCCCCCTGCGCAATCTTTCCTAATACGAGGAACGGAAGTAACGGCACTGTTACCTAACTTCCATTCATGCCACTATGACGTTCGATGCATTGATACTAAATAATAATTGACAATAGCAGCGAAGCGAACGAAGTACTGTCTTAATTAAACTGTATTGAAATCCAGTGACCACGATACCGGATGCCAGTGGACGATTATCCGAAATAAAGCGAATTTCAACCTGGAATGATCAGAGACGCGGATACCTCTTCGATGCGTGTTTCACGAGAAATATTTTCACTTTCCCTATCTAGGTGGTGGCTTCAGAGAGGAGCAATCTACTGTGCGCGGACTGCACAGATGTGTGTTCAACTTTAATACTGGTTGCACCTCTAGAGTCACACACTAAGTGCAACTGCTTTCACAATTATTCAGAGAGGCAACGGATGTCCGGATTTAACATGAAGCACCCGAGTATGACACAGCATAACATACCTAGCGCTAGCATAAAGTAGGTTATGTTTCCAGTCAAATCTTGTGAAGTTGGTTTTTTCATTACTTACGCCAAAAATCAGAAACTACGTCGCATTCTGGAAAGCGAAGTCGAATTCGGTCCCACACCAGTGCATTGTCCTATTCCAACTCGAAATAATTGTTCGCAGATGATGCTGTAATTTACCGTCTAGTAAGGTCATCCGAAGACCAGTATCAGTTGCAAAGCGATTTAGAAAAGATTGCTGTATGGTGTGGCAGGTGGCAGTTGACGCTAAATAACGAAAAGTGTGAGGTGATCCACATGAGTTCCAAAAGAAATCCGTTGGAATTCGATTACTCGATAAACAGTACAATTCTCAAGGCTGTCAATTCAACTAAGTACCTGGGTGTTAAAATTACGAACAACTTCAGTTGGAAAGGCCACATAGATAATATTGTGGGGAAGGCGAGCCAAAAGTTGCGTTTCATTGGCAGGACACTTAGAAGATGCAACAAGTCCACTAAAGAGACAGCTTACACTACAATCGTTCGTCCTCTGTTAGAATATTGCTGCATGGGGGGGATCCTTACCAGTGGGGTTGACGGAGGTCATCGAAAGGGTGCAAAAAACGGCAGCTCGTTTTGTATTATCACGTAATAGGGAAGAGAGTGTGGCAGGTATGATACGCGAGTTGGGATGGATTAAAGCAAAGACGTTTTTCGTCGCGGCGAGATCTATTTACCAAATTTCAGTCACCAACTTTCTCTTCCGAATGCGAAAATATTTTGTTGAGCCCAACCTACATAGGATAGGTAGGAATGATCATCAAAATAAAATAAGAAAAATCAGAGCTCGAACAGAAAGGTTCAGGTGTTCGTTTTTCCCGCGCGCTGTTCGGGAGTGGAATGGTAGAGAGATAGTATGATTGTGGTTCGATGAACCCTCTGCCAAGCAGTTAAATGTGAATTGCAGAGTAATCATGTAGATGTAGATGCAGATGATTGTACCTGCTTTAACAGCCTGAATGCTGCACCGTGTCAAAGGATTTCCGGAAATCTAGAAATAAAGAAACTGCCTGTTGCCCTTCATCCATAGTTCGCTTTATATCATGTGAGGAAAGGGCAAGCTGAGTTGCACACGAGCGATGCTTTCTGAAACCATGCTCATTTCTTGTGCGTAAGCTTCTCTGTCCCAACAAAATTTATTAGAACTGACAATATGTCCAAGAATTCTGCAGCAAACCGATGTTAGGGATATTCCATGAAAGAATGGAAGATTTCTGTTGCGCCTTAATGGCTGCTAAGCCTGATTATTCCAACGATCGTATAAAGAATTCCAACAATGTACAGCGAACAGTTCATCGTCTGGATTCTCTGCCTCGTGATGACTGGGTGTTGTGTGATGTCCTTAGGTTAGTTAGGTATAAGTAGTCCTACGTTCTAGGGGGCTGATGACCATAGATGTTAAGTCCCATAGTGCTCAGAGCCATTTGAACCATTTGTCTGGATTCGTCAGCGAGTCGACTGCGATTGAAAATGGAGAAAACCGAGTTTCGCGCTGTCATTAAACATTTTCATTCGAAGGGTTGGGCTGCCGCACAAATCAAAACAGAACTGGATGAAGTGCACGCAAACCATAGACCATCGTTGAAGACCACTGAATTCTTGATTTATGACATTAATACGTGATCTGACAAGCACCAAAAACGAAGCGCGCTCCGGCCGTCTGGTTGAATTCACCACAATGGAAACCACTAACAAAATCGATGATACGTAAATGCAAGACTGCTGAATAAAAATTTCTGATATTGCTGAGACTGTAGGCATATCGACTGAGCGAGTGCATAATATCCTGCACGGGGAATTGGCTACGGAGAAGCTGTGTGCGTGGTGCGATTACTCGCCCTCGACCAAAAGCGCATCCGACACAACATTTCAACACAATGTCTGGCGATGTTTAATTGCAGTACGCAAGAGTTTTTTTCACCAATTCGTAACTGTTAATGAAATCTGGGTTCAAAATGGTTCAGATGGCTCTGAGCACTATGGGACTTTAACTTCTGAGATCATCAGTCCCCTAGAACTTAGAACTACTTAGACCTAACTAACCTAAGGACATCACACACATCCAAGCCCGAGGCAGGATTCGAACCTGCGACCGTAGCGGTCACGTTGTTCCAGACTGTAGCGCCTAGTACCGCTCGGCCACCCCGGCCGGCCGGTGAAATCTGGATCCATCATTACACACTAGAGTTAAAATAGTCGAAACAATGGACAAAGGCTGGTGAAAGTACATCGAAGACGCCAAAGACCATTTTGTCAACTGGTAAGGGGATCTACACTACCTTTTTGGGATTCCCAAGGAATAAACATCATAGAATTGTTAGAAGAAAGCAGAACCGTTTCTGGACTTCATTGGGCTTCATTATTGGATCGACTGAAACTTTCGTTGGCTGAAAAAGACCAAGGGAGGGGTGCAAAGAAATGCTCTTTCATCATCTCACACACCAGCGATAATAATAGCGAAAGTGCATGAACTGGGATTTTAATTGGTTCCTCATCCAACCTATTGACCGCTCTTACCCCCTGGTGAGTTCTTCCTGTTTCATAACTTGGAAATTTGGCTTTTTATCAAACGAGGCAATAATGGTTCAAATGGCTCTGAGCACTATGGGACTTAAATTCTGAAGTCATCAGTCCCCTAGAACTTAGAACTACTTAAACCTAAGTAACCTAAGGACATCACACACATCCATGCCCGAGGCAGGATCGGAACCTGTGACCTTAGTGGGCGCACGGTTCCAGACAGTAGCGCCTAGAACCGCTCGGCCACTCCGGCCGGCAAACGAGGCAGTAATACTTACAGTCAATAAGTATTCTGCAGAGTTTGACAGAACCTGTTTTTCTCATGGGATGAAGAAGCTTCAGGATCGCTAGGCGAATTGTATATCCCTCAAAGCAGACTACGTCGAGAAGTAAGGAGAGCTGTTTACGAAACAAAAAAATTTTCTTGCATTTTACCAGACTTATCAACTCACTCTCGTAAACTCTGGGGCAGTCATTAGAAGCACCGTTTAACGAGGTGCTGTCAAGTGGAAGGCGAACCCTGAGTGATACCGCCGATGTCCTTCGGCTGATCACACGGCGTTTACCCACAAAACTATTGGGAGCTACCGTACCCAAAAGAGTGGGTGACGGGTGGGGCCTGGTATGTGTTGGATGTGTGCTACAGGTACGCACTAGCGTCCTCGAACAGTAACTCGTCACGAGGTGAGATGAGTCTTGGTGAAACGAGTATCTTTGAGGTGGCAAGGCATAAGGGAGGCATGGCCTAACTGCTGGGGTAGTCGTTTGACATGTCGTACCACGCTTGGATATAACAAGTACCCGAGTTCTTTCTTGAGACAGCCGACATTGGACTGCGACTTCTAAATGAGGGGCCCCCTGCGCAATCTTTCCTAATACACGAAACTCGAGTAAGGGTACTGTTACATAATTTCTATTCATGCCAATATGACGGTCGATGCATTGATACTAAATAATAATTGCACAATAGCAGCGAAGCGAGCGAAGTAATGTTTTAATTAAACTGTATTGAAATCCAGTCACCACGATACCGGATGCCAGTGGACGATTATCCGAAATAAAACGAGTTTGCCGCTCTAAAGTATGAATGTCAACCTGTAATGATCAGAGACGCGGATACCTTTTCTGATGCGTGTTTCACGAGAAATATTTTCACTTTTCCTATCTAGGTGGTGGCCTCAGAGAGAAGCAATCTACTGTGCGCGGAGCGCATAGATGTGTATTCAACTTTAAAACCGATAGCACCTCTAGAGTGCAACTGCTTTCACATTTATTCAGAGAAGCAACGGATGTCTGATTTAACATGAAGCACCCAAGTATGACGCTGCATAACATACCTAGCGCTAGCATAACGTAGGTTATGTTTCCAGTCAAACCTTGTGAAGTTTTTTTTATCACTTACGTAAAAAATGACATGCTACGTCGCTATCTGGAAAGCAAAGTCGGATTTGGCCCCACGCCAGTGCATTGTCCTGTTCCATCTTGAAATAATTACATCTAGCTCCTCAGCAGTCCCAATATCCTATACTCATTTCTCTGCAAGCAATTTTTTTTCCAAAATACCAGATCGCAATTTGGAAAATAAATAGACGCGGTTCTTTCAGTAAGACACACTATATGATAGTCCCCAACAAAATACAATGTGCCTCTTTCTTTACAACCTCTATCAATTTTTCAATAGACATCTTCGATTTTAGTTTTACAACCATAGAAGTTGTATACGGGTGTCATACCTGTGAGTGACGACGGCTTTGTCTCGTTGAGTAGAACGGTTACCGCCAAATCACCGAAATTAATCAATACCGGGCGCAGATGTCACTCGGATGGGTACCCGCCTTGCTGTGCCACGCGCTGTTAGGAATTTTCCATTTCCCTTTCCGGTAATGGCACGAGGGATGATGACGTAAAGTTCCTGATAATTAGAATTTGCAACAATCTCCTGGATTAGACTCCAAACCCTTCCGCAATGTCTCATGAAGTCATGTGACACTATTGATGGTGATGATGGTGATAATGATGGTTGGTTTGTGGGGCGCCGAACAAAGTCCCAATTTTTACACAGTCCAATTTTTTTACACCGTCCAATCTAGCCATTGTCACGAATGATGATGATATGATGAAATGATGAGGACAACACAAACACGCAGTCCCCGGGGCAGAGAAAATCCCCAACTCGGCCAGAAATCAAACTAGGGACCCCGTGATCCAGAGCCAGCAATGCTAGCCACTAGACCACGAGCTGAGGGCCCTTGAAGGATAGTAAAAGCCTTTTCAATTAGATGGCTGAATCTTCCCCTCGGGATCTCCAAGCCAATCATGGCACACGACTTTACTTTTTACCTCTTAAATCAAAGAACATTTTAAATTTCTTAGGAGATGTTGTCACTGACAATTCGCAATTTTTCGCAAACACAATTTTTATTGATGTAATTTCACAAGGTTGATGACTGAACAACAAATGATAGGTAACAATAACGATTCCAATAAAAGCCTCGTAACTGAGGCAAACAAAAGTTCACTTCTAAATTTCCACAAAGGTTTGTGATAACACACACACATACACACACACACACACACACACACACACACACACACACACACACACACACACACACGAGTAACAGTCCAATTCACAGACGAAGACGTAATCTTCAGCAGTCGAAGCGGACGAGGTTGGCATCCAGCGTGAACTGAACTTCGAGGCTGGTTCTAGCCCCTAAATAACTGTGTCCAGCCAATCAGGTTTTGGCGTAGTGATGCTTCCTGCAGACCGTGGCTCGAGCTCCCCCTGCAGGAAGTTAAGTTCGGAATGTCGGTTTCCATTACCTTGTATGTAAATAGCCGGTGTTTACCATGGTGCTTTTGGTACGCCTTGGATGTAATGTGGGTTGCCGGCCTCAGTGGCTACCTTGACTCCGGAATAACTGAAGAACAACTTCTTAGCCAAGATCTCAATAAAACAATGTTTTGCGTATGACTGGTTTCAGTAAACTGTGTTACCATCATCGGATGCGTGATAACAATACAAAATGTGCTACAAACTGTTTAATAAGTAATGCTAGATTAACCCATAGAGGAATCAATGACAACATACCTTCGTACAGGTTATTATGAAAATCTTGTGCCAGGTGCACACAAGATCTTTACATTAAATCTTCAGATTCACAACGTATGACATGAATGACGTGCTGGCTCGTCAAAAGTAAAAATTACTATGTACACAAATCGCCACAACACTGCATCCATATGATCATACGTCATGCCTACAAGGGCGCCACAAGACTGACTGTCAACAACCAGTGCATGAGATGAACTGTCAACAAGTACGACAGGCATAGCTGCAGTGCATAATTTCTACCGTCAAGTCAAATACGTAATTTAAAACCAACCATGATACCAAATATAAAAATAGGAAGATAGTAGCTGTTCTCGAAAAATCAGATACCAATGATGACCGCGCAGCTTCTGTACAATAAATGATAATTAATTGAAACCCTCATCTGTCGAAAGGTGTTGTTGATATACCTCGATGGTGACAGCTGAAAATGTGTTCCCCGACTGGGATTCGAACCAGGGATTTCCTGCTTACATGGCAGACGCTCTGTCCATCTGAGCCATAGGTTGCTCCAACTCTTACGAGAATCGTCACCTAAGTGTGCACGAGTAATGAGTGGATGGGCAAATATCTATTAGGTACATTTCGTATGTAGATTGTGGACAGTTGGGAATGTGGGTCTCACAGGAAGCGTGCAGTGGCGCTATTCATCTGTGTCCTCGGTGGCTCAGATAGATAGAGCGTCTGCCATGTAAGCACGAGATCCCGGGTTCGAGTTCCGGCCGGGGCACACATTTTTAGCTGTCCCCATCAAGGTATATCAACAACACCTTTCGGCAGCTGAGGTTTCAATTAATTACCAAATATAAAAGTTTTAAAATGCTAATCTTGGTGATTTCTGCCTTAGTTAAGACATCCTATATATCATATTTACGATAAATGCATTACATCATCCCAAAACTCCAAGTACCTTTGAGCATAGCTAAGTAAGCGCCAACGGAAATACTAAAGAAAATTAAAATTTTTTAAACATTATACAAAGAAGTTAGCCTGAACGCCAAAAAAAACTTTTAGGATTAAAATACAGCGGCGTTCAACCCAAAGTCTGGAGCTAGCGCAAGTGATCGTAAAATTATACTATTAAAGTGCAACACACCGTGCTTAGAGCACGGAAAGATTAGGCGATGTAATTGCCTGTATGAAGGCCACAATTACTACGCGGCATGCC
Organism: Schistocerca americana; assembly: GCF_021461395.2. Lineage (NCBI taxonomy): Eukaryota > Metazoa > Arthropoda > Insecta > Orthoptera > Acrididae > Schistocerca > Schistocerca americana. The sequence continues at coordinate 134,745,129 of NC_060127.1, forward strand.
AACAGAAAGCGGTCAAAAATGGTTACAGCCTGCTTGTTAGACTGAGCACATGGACGTCTGTAGTCAAACAATACTGAACAAAAAACGAAACGTGATCCTCAATCACAATCGTAAGAAAGTAAAAACAGTCCGCCCCTTCAATACTCAGTAGGAGTAAACTGATGAACATTGGTAAGTGTTTAAAACGTCGCAGATGTCACATCTGTAGAAAATTTAAAGTGCTTAAATTTTGTATTCAGGTACGTTTTCAATGAAGGTCGATTTCGAATCACTGTAGAAAAACGCGTCTTTTTGCACGCTTTTCTCGAATAATTTGAGACCTACAGCCTCTAGTGGAAACATATCTCAGCGCAAAATTTAACTGCATTAAATTTTCTGCTCATTTCTTCTGTAGGACTAATAATTTGCAAGTAGCGAGCGAGAGATAACCTTGTTTGTCATATTTGAAGGTGTTGCGGGTTGCATAAAGCATATGGGTAGGGCCAGCTGAATTACCCCGTACACGGACTGTTCGTTTATAGGTTTTGGCGAGTGAATTTGCGAGTATCAAAGTATGTGACACAAATGGCCGTATTTTTTGAACGCATAGTTTTAGAAGCTTAAATTTTTTACGTCACCAAGGACTGTAGGCCCTAGTACTTGACATAAATTTCAACTTGATACCGACATCCTATCCTGAGAAAAATAGCTCCTAAGAGGTGACAGACAGGATAAAAGTGATGTAATTACAAATTAACAGTTTTCGAATTTTTTGCTTTACTTGCGCTGTGAAACCTTGCTCCTTACCAATTGTCATGATTCGAGATCAAAATGGCTGACATAAATGGCAGTAGCTGTCGATTGCATTGACATAGAAGCTAAATTTTTTTACACCATCAAGAGACCGTATACCTTAGCATTTGATATAAATTTCAACTTGACACATCTAGTCGTTCCTGAGAAAAATGGGCGCTGAAGGACGGACAGATAGACAGACAACGAAGTATACGGGTTCCATTTCTACCAACTGTGGTGGGGAACCCTAAAAGAACTATAAGTAACATCCAAACTCTTAAGGATACAGGGTACTTTTCCAGCTCAATATTATGTAAAAATCAACACCAATTTCTTTCAGGCCCTGTTTATAATATATATGTTTTACAGATTTTTTTGTTAATATCGGGTAATGCAGCACACTTTCTAAACAAATTAGAAGTATTTTGAATATTTTCGAACCTGCTTAGGGTTATTAAAAAATTACAAAGAAATTGATGCAATTTTTTTTTTCCAAATTGCTTCCTCAAATTGAGGAACCATTTAATCCAATGTTATACATTTGAAGCAGACCAAATTTTTATCAGCTTTGCATGGCATGATGGCTGAGGTACTAGACCTATTTAATTCCACCTATTATGTACATTACAAGGCTAAAAATATATCACAACTTAAACTTTAATTTTTATAGATTTTTTCCCAGTAAAAATTCTATTTTTTGTATAATTTAGTTGATTCTTCAATAATGCTTAGGTCTACTACATAAGTATGGACTATTTGAAGATACAGAAAAAATTAGGGCAATGCTTTATAAATTTTAGGAAATATTTGTACCTGAATTCTGAAAAGTACAACTTGTGGGAAATTGGAAATGAAGATAAGAGTCCAATTAAACTGTGCATCAGAACATTCCTGAAGCATAGTCTTCATCCTGCAGCATTTCTTACTCTTCAAGCTTCCTCTTGGCATTCTTTTTAGCACTTCTTGCTTCTTTGGTAATTTGAAGAGCGAATCTTTCATTTTCATGCACTCATTGTCTGTCACACGCAAGCAACTGATCTTCCATATTAGAGCCACATTTTGTGCCTAAATTTCTCAGGACTTCCAACCTTCCTATCACTCCATCATTGAAACGTATCCCTGTATCTATTACACCAACTTTTAATGTATGTAGTCCTACAAAAACATTCTTGGGTAATCTTTCCGATATACAATGGTTGAAACTTTCATTTGTATTCTGAGTGCCCCCATGAAGACATTTATTAAGCAAAACACGGTCACTCAGGTCTCTAAAAATTGGTTTTATTACATTCATAACAGGCTCGGGAAGAGAATGATTATGATGGTAAATTTGACCACTTTCTTTTGCTTTTTGGTAACTACACAAAGAATCTGCTCCTTTAGGGCAAAGTCCGTGAACATGGTGGTCATCTTTGGACAACTTATGAAAGCATGTGTCCCATACAGATTTTCTCATCGCTGTAAGATCATTGAGAGGTGCAGTTTGTCTAATGACCAGTCCATAATAACTCTGAAGAAGGTCTATTTTAGTTTCTGTCAATCCGCCTCGGCCAGACAGAGATTTTCCATCAGATAGAAACTTTCCTTTCATTTCTCTTTGTAGCTTCCTCAATTTAGCACCCATCCTCTTTTGCACGTGTCCTTAACACCAGTTTTGTTACCAAGGTATCACCATAAACATTGAATTCATTAATTTTATTGAAAGCTTTAGAGACCCCATCGCCTAGGTACTTCGTGTATAAAATATTATAAACGGGCACCGACCTCTGAAATATTTTTACAGCTCCATCACACTCCACACCTCCACTGTAGCCATCATAATTCTTAGAACACTGATGTTCAATATGTCCTTCAGCGTTACCATGGCAGGTGTGGCAGTACTTAGATAAGCACTCAACATCAACAACTTTTCCATTCTCCAGAGAAGTACCACTTACAACGCCATTCAAGGAACGATGTCCTCAACGTTACCATGTCCCATGAAATGTAACAGCAATGTCCCTGGTTCCACTAATATTTACAGTTTCTTCTACGTTTTATAGAAGCTTTAGACACAACCGTCAAGGTACCTAATAGTATTTTTATGTACCTGCTGAACCTACTGGAGGAAGGGCCATCAAACCAAAAAACGTTTGAGCAGGCTTTTTTACTATTGCACGCATTGCATAATTGCATATACTAACTTCACATTGACATCATATGAATTATGCACAATGTTAGAGGTCATTTTCGAGGCAGATTTATTGCAGGATTTACACAGAACATCTAATTTTGACGCTAAACATTTCCTGCTACTTTGTTGTTCAGTTATTTCCAGACAGCCTGCACCATCACATTGTTTACATTTCGCCACTTCCTTTATCAAAGAAGATAAGATGCTCACATCATCAACAACAAATCAACTAGAAACAGCGGTATTGTTAACACAAAAGTTTACATCACCAGGAGGTGTGCCATGTGGGAGTCTCTTCCCTGAAGACCTGATACATAGGTTACTTTTAGCAGTGCGGCTTGCTTTGTTTGTGAACTGGTTACTACGGAATTTCCTTTTATTGAATTTCTCGATGCGTGGTATAGTTAGTATTTATTGCACACTAAAGGATATGTATTTCCACAAATATAAGTAGCACTTGGGTAACAAACATTCACGTGAACAAACTGCTTCAGTGAAACAAAAGTAAATACCTGCAAAGATAATCATTTACAGACACTATAAACCTTCACTGTTACCAACATGCACAATGTATCGTACGTATAATCGCTGGAAACAGAAAGTTCACAGATCTTTTCGAAATAATACTGGTTTCTGTAACAGAAATAAAGGGGGCGTGGCGGCATACATGACCGTAACTTTAAAATTTGGTATATATATAGATCATTTTTCATTTGAAACTCTATAATGTATATATCAATGTAATTAGGGAAGACTATAGAATTTAATAAAGTCATAAAAAATCCGATTTTTCCACCATTTGTAAGTACCCTGTATCCTTAGTTCCTACCCAGCTTGAGAAATAAAACATTTGATTTAAATTATATTTTCTTTCATGTACTGAGGAGATATCTGCATCTCTTATGGAGAATTACATGTATACTGCTACTGTAACTTGCTAATCCTCACCAAAGAAAGAAAACAGCTTACACATAAGTGTTTTCTTCCGACATGCCATCTCTGTGGTACTGCACTTTTAATTCTCACTGGTGCATTATCACCCGTCACCATCTCTGTATGCGTTACAGTTTCATTCCCAAATATTCCCATTGGCAGTCGCGTTTGCCTTACAAATATATTCGATTATGGTGCATTTCCTAATGATAGTCACCTTCCGCCATTAGGATCTCGCGAGACGAGAAAGAATCCTTCCTTAGGTACACCCGGTGAGAAAAGATGCTATTTATAAAGACAGTGACAGACCAGTGCTTACTTATCAGCAAGTACTTGAGGACGTTATCAGTGTGGCGATCAGCTGACGAGTGGCATTCCGCGTCCTGTGATAGGCAAGCGAAAGTCTTCTTTCAGTCAATTAAATGTTATGTAAAGACAAGCGGATGAGAAACAGACGTTGATATCTGTGTTGTCAATACAGCATTTGCAGCAGGGCCTCCTCCGCCGCTAGGTCAACGCTAGCTAACGTGTAGGTAAGAATCATTGTTACTCCTAGCTCCTAGTATGTAACTGCTTTATTTTTGTTTTATTCAAACATAATTAGACTAAAGTTTTAGGCATATTCAGTAGGAGTGATTATTATGAAATACATTCGCAAACTGTGAATACAGTTGTACAACGGCTGTACGAGTTACTAGTAACATACGAACATTTATGCTAGACCGGGACTCGAACCCCGGTTTAATGCTTTATGCGGGCGGTGTTAGCCACCTCGAACATCCGAGCAGCACACCTCCGGGATCGACTCAAACTTCCCTATGTCCAAGCGTCTACGTCCCATAGCGGTCGCATACAAATCATGCGATTCCCGCACACGGAGTGACATTGTTTCACTCGTCAGTCTGTCTTGCTTTGACATAAAATACAGGAGGACTGTATTTTACAGTGTCTCGATGGTTCGATTCAGCGTGCGTTTGAAGATATATGCATGTCAAGGCGACCGCCTCCGAAAAACAGTAAATCTGACTTCGCGTGGCAGTCCCGTGCACATTTTCATATTTTGCTAGTAAATGATATAGCCGTTGTACAATCGTACTCACAATTTTCGAAAGCAGTTCATCATTTCATTTGGCTTTCAATGGTCAGCAGTGTCTGTTTCTTTGGACATGCATGCTTGTCCGAAGGAAAATTGCATCTACATTTACATCTAAATCTATATCCATACTCCACAATCCACCTGAGCGGAGGGTACCTTGAGTACCACTATCGGTTCTCCCTTCTGTTCCAGTCTCGTATTGTTCGTGGAAAGAAGGATTGTCGGTATGCCTCTGTCCGGGCTCTAATCTCTCTGATTTTATCCTCATGGTCTCTTCGCGAGATATACGTAGGAGGCAGCAATATACTGCTTGACTCCTCGGTGAAAGCATGTTTTCCAAACTTCAACAAAAGCCCGTACCGAGCTACTGAGCGTCTCTCCTGCAGAGTCTTCCACTGGAGTTTATCTATCATCTCCGTAACGCTTTCGCGATTACTAAATGATCCTGTAACGAATCGCGCCGCTCTCCGTTGGATCTTCTCTATCTCTTCTATCAACCCTATCTGGCACGGATCCCACACTGCTGAGCAGTATTCGAGCAGTGGGCGAACAAGCGTACTGTAACCTACTTCCTTTGTTTTCGGATTGCATTTCCTTAGGATTCTTCCAATGAATCTCAGTTTGACATCTGCTTTACCGACGATCAACTTTATATGATCATTCCATTTTAAATCACTCCTAGTGCGTACTCCCAGATAATTTATGGTATTAACTGCTTCCAGTTGCTGACCTGCTATATTGCAGCTAAATGATAAGGGATCTATCTTTCTATGTATTCGCACCACATTACACTTGTCTACATTGAGTTTCAATTGCCATTCCCTGCACCATGCGTCATTTCGCTGTACATCCTCCTGCATTCCAGTACAGTTCTCTACTGTTACAATCTCTCGATATACCACAGCATCATCCGCAAAAAGCCTCAGTGAACATCCAATGTCATCCACAAGGTCATTTATGTATATTGTGAATAGGAACGGTCCTACGACACTCCCCTGCGCCACACCTGAAATCACTCTTACTTCGGAAGACTTCTCTCCATTCAGAATGAAATGCTGCGTTCTGTTATCTAGGAACTCTTAAATACAATCACACAATTGGTCTGATAGTCCGTATGCTCTTACTTTGTTCATTAAAAGACTGTGGGGAACTGTATCGAACGCCATGCGGAAGTCAAGAAACACGGCATCTACCTGAGAACCCGTGTCTATGGCCCTCTGAGTCTCGTGGACGAATAACGCGAGCTGGATTTCACACGATCGTCTTTTTCGAAACCCATGCTGATTCCTACAGAGTAGATTTCTAGTTTCCAGAAAAGTCATTATACTCGAACATAATACGTGTTCCAAAATTCTACAACTGATCGACGTTAGAGATATAGGTCTATAGTTCTGCACATCTGTTCGACATCCCTTCTTGAAAACGGGGATGACCTGTGCCCTTTTCCAATCCTATGGAACGCTACGCTCTTCTAGAGACCTACAGTACACCGCTGCAAGAAGGGGAGGGGGGACGGGCAGTTCCTTCGCGTACTCTGTGTAAAATCGAACTGGTATCCCATCAGATCCAGCGGCCTTTCCTCTTTTGAGCGATTTTAATTGTTTCTCTATCCCTCTGTCGTCTATTTCGATATCTACCATTCTGTCATCTGTGCGACAATCTAGAGAAGGAACTACAGTGCAGTCTTCCTCTGTGAAACAGCTTTGGAAAAAGACATTTAGTATTTCGGCCTTTAGTCTGTCATCCTCTGTTTCAGTACCATTTTGGTACATCGAACTAAACAGATACTGTAAAATATAGCCACAGCTCTACTGGAACGATTATTATAATAATGATTTTTTTACACTGTAAATATTTTGTTTTGTGTCGTTTGAATTTAGTAATGTAGTGTTCCGTACCAGTAGTTTAATTTTAACTTCATACTCACGTTAGTTGAAACGAAGCATCTAGATTGAGCACTTATATAGGTCACTTGTCTTGTGACTCCTATGACAACCCCTTCATTTCAGTGTAGCACTTGCTAAATCCTCACCACTTCTTGGATGTATGCCATTCTCTGGATTCCTCTACATTTTTTACCCTCTACAGCTCCCTTAGCACCATGGAAGTTATTTTTTGATATCTCAACTCATGTCCTCTCATCATTTCCTTTCTTCTTGTCAGTGTTTTCCTCGTGTCTCCTCGTCGATTCTGCGCAGAACCTCCTCACTTCAGTCCATCTAATTTTTAACGTCCTTCCATACCATCACATCTCAAACGATTCAGTTGTCATCTTCTCTAGCTTATCTACATTCCAAGATTCGCACTATACAATGCTGTGCTCCAAACATACATTGTCAGATATTTCTTCCACCAATTAAGATCTGTGTTTGATACTTGCAGTCTTCTCTTTGCTGCTTTTATGTCCTCATTGTTTTGTCTAAAAATGGTTCAAATGGCTCTTCCCCTAGAACTTAGAACTACTTAAACCTAACTAACCTAAGGACATCACACACATCCATGCCCGAGGCAGGATTCGAACCTGCGACCGTAGCAGTCGCGCGGTTCCGGACTGAGCGCCTTAATTTTAGAGTTGGACGTCGAGGTACCCAAAATGTAGACCGAGTGAGAATGGCCTTGCTAGTCCAAAACGATCGGCTAGACGACAGACAGTAGCGCTGTGTATGTCACGTCGTTCGCTTCACCGCATCTTACATGATGATCTAAAGTTTCACCCGTACAAGATAATGATCCTACAGCAGCTTAGTGAAGGGAATTTTGTGCAGCGCAGAGAGTTTCGTCGCGTAACGGACGAAATTTATACGGAAGATGCAGATGCTACAGTGTTCATGAGTGATGAAGCACATTTTCGTGTAGACGGCTACTTCAATGTTCAAAATTGTCGGTATTGGGCGCCGTAGAATCCACAAGAACTACACCAAAGACCTCTCCAAAGCTTAAAAGTAACCTGCATTTCAAAGATGGGGATTATTTGATCCTATTTTTTGGAAGAGGAAGGAACTGCAGTTACTGTGACATCAACACGCTACGTTAAAATGTTAAACAACTTTCTTCGTCTATAAATTGAAAGACGTCAAATGAACATGAGAGAAATATGGTTTCAGCAGGACGGTGCCCCAGCTCACACAGCGATAGCATCCATGGAAGTGGTGCGATAAATGTTTGGAGGTATGGTGACGTTTTCTGGCCTTCTCCCTCATCCGATTTGTCGATATGCGACTTCTTTTCGTGGGGATATTTAAAATCAAAAGTGTACATTAACAATCCTCGCACAATCGATGACCGGAAGAATTCCATTCGTCAGGAAATTGAAGCTCTGCCGAACGAAATGTTGGAGAGAGCCATGCGTAACTTTTTGGAGAGGATCCAAATTTGTACCCAACAAGAATGACGTCATCTCGTAGATTATTTTTCGAACCTAATTAAACTATGTATATTTCAAAACTGCATTTAAAAATCTATCAATTAATGCTCGTTTTTATTATTTTTATCAAACCTTGCCCCAGTCATTCAGTAGTGAAAAACATGCGGTTCCTCTGCTCCACCCTGCACTATTAAAACAGAAATAGAGCTTTTTGCTGCCTAACCTAACAAATTTCCAATAATTGAAGGAACATTACGGATTGGTTTTCGGTAAATGGTCTTTCACTTCGGAAAAAAAGAATAGAGTTCATTCAGCTCTACAGATATATCATCATAAATAACAACACAACATGGAGGAAACAAATATGGTTCAAATGGCTCTGAGCACTATGGGACTTAACATCTATGGTCATCAGTCCCCTAGAACTTAGAACTACTTAAACCTAACTAACCTAAGGACATCACACAACACCCAGCCATCACGAGGCAGAGAAAATCCCTGACCCCGCCGGGAATCGAACCCGGGAACCCGGGCGTGGGAAGCGAGAGCGCTACCGCACGACCACGAGATACGGGCGAGGAAACAAATATAAAATGTTGTTTGTCCGAAATTCCTATGTGTGCACAAAGAGTAGAACTAGAGTTCGAAATCACATATTCCAGTTATTCTCCAACAGTTTCATTCCGCAGTAATTACTAATTTTCACGATGGCAGCATTAGAAAATCAGCTTACTTTTCATACTTAATTAATTTTTTATGGAAATACTCTCTGAGGAAATGCCATGCGTAGACACGAAGTATTTATTGCACAGAAACTTGCAGTAAGGGCAATATCTGTTTGCATCTCGAACTTCATGTAGGATAATGTTTAAGAACTGAACCTTACTAACAACAGCTTCAGACATTATGTTCAATCCATTGTCCTCAACTTAACGTTACTCTTACGTAGAAAGGAGCAAGTAAGCAGCCTTAAAATTTTTTGACCACGTTCCTTGAGAGATTCCTGGTAGATTATGAAAATTTTCGAAACAAATTCATGTCATTTCTGGCGAACAATTCCATTTACTGCACATCATACTCCGACCGCATGATATTTGTATGTGGTCTGGTTACATTCAACGAATTTTTGTTGTTGATCAAGATTAAAATAAAAAAAAATTAATTATGTAAATGACCTGCAAGTAGCCGTATTTTCACAGAAAAGACGCATATTGCCGTTAAACCTAGTGACATATTCCGGGCGATAACCCAAACAACATGCAAAACACTAACCAAAGAAAAGTAACACTATACGTATACATGCAGACTGAAGCGATGAATAAAGGTCCGTACCAAGGCTCGGATTCGAAGCCAGATATCCTGCTCACTTTTTTTTCCTTGGTCCATGTTTCAAGACGGGTCGTGAAATATTATTTTCGAAATAGCGAACTAAGAAAAATTCAAAGCTGATTTCAAGTATTGTAGACGCTCATGTGTATACATACTTCATCTATACACATTGTACAATAGAACACAAAACAAAACGAGCAAGTAAACCAGGAGAGAACAAGCCGAAGCAAAGCAGATGGGAAACATACATAACAAAGAAAACACCGATAATCAGAAAAATGAAATTAACCAACATCTTGCCGACGATAAACAAGATTCAACATGGTGGCGAATAGGTCTCGATATGGAGACATTCGCAAGCATGTCCGATAGGCCGTGATCATGTACTGCGTGAAGTTTATGTGATCTTCCCCCTCGCCTTCTACAACATAATGAATGAAGTGTCCCGGCAACCACATAACGGTATGGATTTTAGACCGTGAAAAGTAGGGAGAATCTGAGCACAATATGAGGTCCGTAGTGTATAAAGTCTCAGAAGATCGAGTAAGGAAGGCCAATTGTGCCCTCGTCCAAGACCAGTTTGCCATGTGATCTCCACAAGTAAAGCGATGTTGTATCGTATCTGTAGACGTACAACGACTACATAAATCCGAGTCGCTAAGTCCAATGCGGAAAAGTCGCTCGTTCGTTGGAATCAAGTCATTTACTACCTTATACCAAGAGGACGCTAGGCGAACAGGCAAAATCTGAAGACTGATATTGCACTAAATAATCGTCCAGTGTGTTCGCGGCGATCCTCTTTCAACGAGGTTCGGGCAAGTGGCTGCTTTCCAACGAGCCAGTAGGAATTTCATGGTGAGGGCGGGTCTCCATAAAATGTCAGCCCCTGAATAGCTCACCGCAAGACAGAAGTCACGAATGTGTTTTAACTCGTAATTTATGCGGCCAACATCAATATGGGGTTCAAGACTAGCATGACGGACACAGAGAATAAACGAGACGTGAACGTGTGAGTTTCTTGAGTCGTCACCAAAACAGTACGTCGCATACATAGCATCTGCGCCTTCCTTCGTATGTCAGCCAGGCCCAGCCCACCAAAGCAATGAGGCTTCCTGACGACCGTAACCGAAAGATATGTCTTTTCGATAAGAAACGACCAGACAATTGCTGTAGTTTCTTTGCAATCATTGAGGGAAGCGCATAAACTTGGGCCATTTAATAAACTTTGCATAAGACATATGTACCCAGTGTTCGGACTTTCTGGAGCAGACTAAGAGAGCGCCTTTCATCTTCTAGTGTCCCTCCCTGAATTTCTTCCGTAACAGACCTCCAGTTGAGCGTCGCCATTATGAGTGAACAACGATCAGTATGATACCGAGAGACGTATGCCGATCCACCGCAGTAGCCCATGGAACAACGGCGTCATCAAAACCTCGCAAAGTAAGAAGCCTGCATTTACGTTCATTAAGGAGGGCACCTGAGATCCGACAATAACCATCGATTGCACCCTTCAGTGGAGGTATCTCCGCAGAATTGCGGAGTACAGCCATCACGTCATCCGCGTATGCACGAACAGGTATAGCCTCACCGGAAAGCGTCGAGCCTTTCAGCTGGGATGCTAGCATCCAAGGTAGGAGTCTAGAGAGGCTCCTTGTGGCACTCCCCGACAGATATTTATCGGGGGGCGTCAGTTGGCCATTAACAACCACCGAAGCTGAAATACCCGTAAATAGTTTAAGAGCATTTGCCGTGTGTCAACAGTGGAACCAACTGCCTCCAGAATCCGAAGCAAAACGTCGTGATTAACACCATCAAATTCCTTATCAAAGTCTAGGAAAGCAAGGGCACAAGAGACGGACGTTACAGCAGCAACCCAAACCACATGAAGACACTCAACTACAGGGGTAAGAGTGATACAACCAGGTACGCAGTCTTGATGAACGACACTCAACTACAGGGGCAAGAATGATACAACCAGGTATGCAGCCTTGATGTTTTGCAACAATCATCTCCAACAGAGCCGACATCCTACTATTAACTATCCTCTCCACGGTCTTATAGTAATAATAATGAGCGTATGGCATTGGTGGCCGGTTCGGCCGCCGCTTCACAAGTTCTTTAACGCCACTACGGCGATTTGCGAGTGCATGAGGACAAAATGATGATGAAGGACACAGCACCCAGTCATCTCGAGACAGAGAAAATCCCCGACCCCGCCAGGAATCGAGCCCGTGACCCCGTGCGCGGGAAGCGAGAACGCTAACGCCACTACGGCAATTTGCGAGTGAAAGAGGATGAAATGATGATGGAAGCCACACAACACCCAGTCATCTCGAGACAGAGAAAATCTCCGACCCCGCCAGGAATCGAACCCGTGACCCCGTGCGCGGGAAGCGAGAACACTACAGCTTTACCATGAGCCGCGAACACGATGTTATAATCAAAGTTTAACAAAGTAACTGTGCGAAAGCTACCAGGGGAAGCCGGTCCAGGGCGTTCGTGATTAAAACAATTTTTCCCTCTTTGAACGAGGTCATTCAAAAGAGCCGTAAAGGTAGCACACAACAACGGCCAAAAGCGCACGTAAAATTCCTTGGGAAGTCCATCCAGACCCGGAGACCTTTGCGAAGGCGATCTCACAATAAGTTTGTAAACCTCCTCAGGCTGAAATGCAGCTAAGAGCGTTTCATTATCTTCAGGTGCATGTGCCGTATCCAAGATGCTGACTAGTGAGTCGTACAAGGTTGCACTCGGCTCATCGAAGTCGTAGATGTCTACGTAGAACTGGTGTAAGACACGCGCTATATCAACCTGCTCCCATACGGTACGTCCATTATTTGTGGTGAGAGAATGAATACAAGCGCGCGGGCGACGGGTCTGATGCCGAAGCAAATGATATAAGGAAGTCAGGTCTTCCGTCACCAATGATCGAGGCTTGTATTCTTTTGAAGGTCAACAATTTCGCCTTTACACTCCTAACATCCGCAATTCACAGAGGGGCGTGATCCGCAGCATCATAAAGTTCACGCAGGATGGAATAGTAATATTCGTTAAGTTCTCCGAAAGTCTCGCGCTTTGGCAGCACAGGAATGTATCAAAGTTTGCCTGAGCCTCGGTTTTGCCAGCTGTGTCCACCAGTCAGGGATGGAAGAGTACTTCCCAGTGGGCTGTAGAGTACGCTCCCATACGACTCGCATCAGGTCATCGAGAGAGGGGTCAGCTAGGTGAGTGGCGTTAACATCCGCGGAGTGCGAAACAATTTGACTGATTTTCGTTCTAGATTGAGGGTTGTAGTCACAGCACAGTGATCCGTAAAGGAAGCTGAGATGATTCCAACATTAAGAATACAATCGCGTCTGACAAGTAAAATCTATCTAACCTGCTACTAGAAGTCGCAGTAAAGTAGGTATATTTAACTAATGTCGAGTATTTACATATCCAGACATCTTGCAGCCGTAAGGAGCGGACCAGTTCATGTAATTCGTGACAGAAATTAAAATTTGTAGATTGATCTGCATGGTGCAACACACAGTTAAAATCACCTCCCAACAGAATACCCGGACGCCTCTTATGCAACAGATAAACAATATCCTCTTCATAAAGACGCGGACGATCTACTGCGCGACCAGAGTAAGAAGGAGCATATAAAAGAACCACGGTAAGATTAAAACGTTGACAACCTGTGCCTCAGCACATTTCCACCTGAGCAGTAGGAATGCCTTCACGAAAAAATAAGGCTGTCACTGTAGAAAATTCGGGTGCTACATTAAAGACCATACGAAAACCAGCTGAGGAAAAATGCCTGAATAACACCTCCTGTGAGAAGACTACGTTCGCACATGAATCATAAATGAGCTGACGCAGCGAAGCCAATCACAATTCTGATTCCACACGATTAATATTTAAGGAAAGGAATGTGTAGGCTTGGGTCCTCCATCACAGCTGTACAGGCATGTACGGGAAGCCTGAGCAGAATTAGGTAGACAGCTGAGAGTCAAGGTTCATTGCGGAATCCACAGAGAAATCAGACATCAGGGGACCAGAATCCCCGTCATCACAACCTTTTTTTCTTGTATTTCTTACGTAACACCACACGGTCAGGTTGTATACGCTGTCGGCTACGTGGCAGGGCAGCCTCTGCAGATGGAGGTGCGGGAGGGGTCATAGGCAGAGCTCCCTGCCCATCAGAAGTAGGGTCATGTAATGCAGGTCCAGTCACTAAGGCGGAAGCATTCTGTGGAACTGCCAATGTTAATTTTATTCTTCTCGGAAGTTGCTGTATGCGGCAAATTCAGGAAACCGTTGGCGGCTGAAGACGAAGGAGCAGGAGGACTCTTCATCGTCTCACTCTAACGGATGAGACAAAGACGAGGGGGCAGCTCTTCGTCTCGGCGACTCTGCGAGCAGCAGCACGAACCCAAGTCACTGGAGAATCGCGAGATCTCACAATGGTGGAGGTTTCACTGTTAGGGTTAAAATCCACTCAAGGCTTGTTGGATCCGATTGACGACTAGGTCGTGTACCCTCGCGACCACAGCCCTTCCATCCGGCAGCGCATGTGTGCCACCAGCGGTCTCAGCGTGTTCTCGCACTGCCCTCTTGGCTCCTCCGGAGTCCCCAACCGAACTGCTCACTCACACGACCCGGAAGAACAACGACGTCACCCCAAAGATAGTGTCACAGTTACTACATATCGATAACGCAGCTGCTGCCACTAGCAACGATTGCGAAACCAAGTGGCGCCCGTCAACACAAGAAGAATACAAACAACGGTAACCATGACAACTAAACGATACAATCTGGCCTCCAACAGAGGACGGAAACCTACAACAGCACCAATGCGAGCCGAAGCACAGCTCAGTCATCGTTACGGGTTCTATCCTGGGGGCAATAAACGTGTCGCGGAGGTAAAGGCGGAAATTCATTTACACGATTATCAGAATTGACTTTCTGTTCATTATGATCCAAAGAAGAAGTAGGTTTGACGGAGGGGGGGAAAGGAACAAGATCAGCAACCGTCAATTTGCGACGCTGCACTAAGTACGGCTTTAATACAAAATCCCTCAGCGGGCAATTAAACCGAACGTGTCCACTTTCATTACATAGGAAGCAGGTTCCCTCTTGACCAGTATACATGACACGGACGCGATAACCACACACTTGTAAATGTGATGGAATATTGCGTTTGACACGCATTTCCACGGAACCAATTCCTCTATACACTGTAATTTGTGTCGAGTAGACCAACGTTCACGGCGGACGTTTTACACGTTACCACAAGGAATCAATATGTCCTTTAGAAAGCCGGCCGAAGTGGCCGCGCGGTTGTGGCGCTGCAGTCTGGAACCGCGAGACCGCTACGGTCGCAGGTTCGAATCCTGCCTCGGGCATGGATGTGTGTGATGTCCTTAGGTTAGTTAGGTTTAACTAGTTCTAAGTTCTAGGGGACTAATGGCCTCAGCAGTTGAGTCCCATAGTGCTCAGAGCCATTTGAACCATTTTTTTTGTCCTTTAGAAAGCTATCAACTTCCGTCGGGAGGCTGGACACTCGAACATCAGTAAGCCAATCGATTTTTAGAGACCCTGGCGGCACGTGTCGCGTTGTTTTACCGAAAGTAAAGCTCACAGTACCTTTCCGTGGAATACATCTGGAAACGACGATAGCCATAGCGGAGCGGCCGACGCCGCTGCAAGTAGACGTACACTAAAGAGGCAGCAAGGCGGAGCGGAGGCGCTACAACTCACTCGGCAGACAGAGCAACACTAACGAGGAAAACTTCAAACAAGCGGCGCTGAGGCACGTGGAATAAACAATAATCTTCCCGCTCGGCGCTCGAAACGGAACTTGCTCACTATAAAGTTTCGCTGACCACTACGCCACCCTGGCACAGTGGATTTGCACAACTGACCTCCATCCTCAATCCAAAGTCCCAGTCAACCCACTTGGTACTCCACCTAAACTCCAACTGTACTGGGATGAATGCCGGACATTTGCCACGCCGGACATTTGCCACACTTGCCCCTTCGCCAGGTAGCTTGAGTAGCGATCCCTCAGGTAAGGGACGCCTTCCTCGTACTTCTTCTGTCCGCTTTCAAACCGCCGTCTCCACATCTTACTCGATACAACCAGTACTTAAGGGATCTTCTTCTTCGACATCTTGGCGAAATACAGAGCTTGTTTTCCGAAATCGAAATATTTATAACTTTTGGGAAACGAAAGCAATTCCGACGATTATGTCAGTATGTAATTAGTTCTGCCAAGTATAAATATAGATCCCTGTGTCTGTACGGTAGCTTCCTTTCATGCTTACTGATTGTGATAGAAACAGTCCATCGCCATGAGGGCAACATGAAAGGAACGATGTAAAGAGAATGCGAATGTACGTTAATCATTTCTTTTTGATCACTGCGTTTGTGCCTACTTTAATTACTACAACTGCATGCCCAAAAGACGGTTAGGAAAGAAGAAATGGGTATGTGAATGTTTGAAAAGAAGAACGACATTTTTTTTTTTTTGGTCATCAGTATACTGACTGGTTTGATGCGGCCCGCCACGAATTCCTTTCCTGTGCTAACCTCTTCATCTCAGAGTAGCACTTGCAACCTACGTCCTCAATTATTTGCTTGACATATTCCAATCTCTGTCTTTCTCTACAGTTTTTGCCCTCTACAGCTCTCTCTAGTACCATGGAACTCATTCCCTCATGTCTTAGCAGATGTCCTATCATCCTGTCCCTTCTCCTTATCAGTGTTTTCCACATATTTCTTTCCTCTCCGATTCTGCGTAGAACCTCCTCATTCCTTACCTTATCAGTCCACCTAATTTTCAACATTCGTCTATAGCACCACATCTCAAATGCTTCGACTCTCTTCTGTTCCGGTTTTCCCACAGTCCATGTTTCACTACCATACAATGCTGTACTCCAGACGTACATCCTCAGAAATTTCTTCCTCAAATTAAGGCCGGTATTTGATATTAGTAGACTTCTCTTGGCCAGAAATGTCATTTTTGCCATAGCGAGTCTGCTTTTGATGTCCACCTTGCTCCGTCCGTCATTGGTTATTTTACTGCCTGGGTAGCAGAATTCCTCAACTTCATTGACTTCGTGACCATCAATCCTGATGTTAAGTTTCTCGCTGTTCTCATTTCTACTACTTCTCATTACCTTCGTCTTTCTCCAATTTATTCTCAAACCATACTGTGTACTCATTAGACTGTTCATTCCGTTCAGCAGATCATTTAATTCTTCTTCACTTTCACTCAGGATAGCAATGTCATCAGCGAATCGTATCATTGATATCCTTTCACCTCGTATTTTAATTCCACTCCTGAACCTTTCTTTTATTTCCATCATTGCTTCCTCGATGTACAGATTGAAGAGTAGGGGCGAAAGGCTACAGCCTTGTCTTACACCCTTCTTAATACGAGCACTTCGTTCTTGATCGTCCACTCTTATTATTCCCTCTTGGTTGTTGTACATATTGTATATGACCCTATAGCTTACCCCTACATTTTTCAGAATCTCGAACAGCTTGCACCATTTTATATTGTCGAACGCTTTTTCCAAGTCGACAAATCCTATGAAAGTGTCTTGATTTTTCTTTAGCCTTGCATCCATTATTAGCCGTAACGTCAGAATTGCCTCTCTCGTCCCTTTACTTTTCCTGAAGCCAAATAGGTCGTCACCTAGCGCATTCTCAATTTTCTTTTCCATTCTTCTGTATATTATTCTTGTAAGCAGCTTCGATGCATGAGCTGTTAAGCTGATTGTGCGATAATTCTCGCACTTGTCAGCTCATGCCGTCTTCGGAATTGTGTGGATGATGCTTTTCCGAAAGTCAGATGGTATATCGCCAGACTCATATATTCTACACACCAACGTGAATAGTCGTTTTGTTGGCACTTCCCCCAATGATTTTAGAAATTCTGATGGAATGTTATCTATCCCTTGTGCCTTATCTGACCGTAAGTCCTCCAAAGCTCTTTTAAATTCCGATTCTAATACTGGAGCCCCTATCTCTTCTGAATCGACTCCAGTTTCTTCTTCTATCACATCAGACAAATCTTCACCTTCATAGAGGCTTTCAGTATATTCATTCCACCTATCAGATCTCTCTCCTCTGCATTTAACAGTGAAATTCCCGTTGCACTCTTAATATTACCACCGTTGCTTTTAATGTCACCAAAGGTTGTTTTGACTTTAATGTATGCTGAGTCTGTCCTTCCGACAATCATATCTTTTTCGATGTCTTCACATTCTTCCTGCAGCCATTTCGTCTTAGCTTCCCTGCACTTCCTATTTATTTCATTCCTCAGCGACTTGTATTTCTGTATTCCTGATTTTCCCGGAACATGTTTGTACTTCCTCCTTTCATCTATCAAATGAAGTATTTCTTCTGTTACCCATGGTTTCTTCGCAGCTACCTTCTTTGTACCTATGTTTTCCTTCCCAACTTCTGTGATGGCCCTTTTTAGAGATGTCCATTCCTCTTCAACTGTACTGCCTACTGCGCTATTCCTTATGCTGTATCTATGGCGTTAGAGAACTTCAAACGTATCTCGTCATTCCTTAGTACTTCCGTATCCCACTTCTTTGCGTATTGATTCTTCCTGACTAATGTCTTGAACTCCAGCCTACTCTTCATCACTACTACATTGTGCCCGCATCTCGTGGTCGTGCGGTAGCGTTCTCGCTTCCCACGCCCGGGTTCCCGGGTTCGATTCCCGGCGGGGTCAGGGATTTTCTCTGCCTCGTGATGGCTGGGTGTTGTGTGATGTCCTTAGGTTAGTTAGGTTTAAGTAGTTCTAAGTTCTAGGGGACTGATGACCATAGATGTTAAGTCCCATAGTGCTCAGAGCCAATGACTACATTGTGATCTGACTCTATATCTGCTCCTGGGTACGCCTTACAATCCAGTATCTGATTTCGGAATATCTGTCTGACCATGATGTAATCTAATTGAAATCTTCCCGTATCTCCCGGCGTTTTCCAAGTATACCTCCTCTTCTTGTGATTCTTGAACAGGGTATTCGCTATTACTAGCTGAAACTTGTTACAGAACTCAATTAGTCTTTCTCCTCTTTCATTCCTTGTCCCAAGCCCATATTCCCCTGTAACCTTTTCTTCTACTCCTTGCCCTTCAACTGCATTCCAGTCGCCCATGACTATTAGATTCTCGTCCCCCTTTACATACTGCATTACTCTTTCAATATCCTCATACAGGGTGTGGTAGATAAGTAATGAGACTGGCCGCCGCGCGGCGCCCCAGTCGCTCGCAGGGCGGTCTCCACCTGTACGTCACGTGGTGGGGGAGCTGAGCTAACAATAGAACCGGTTCGCAGTCGCGTCGGAGCTCTGGTGCAGTGAGGGTCGAGCTTCGCGTATTACGTTGTTTGTGTGCCCGTGACACTTGTGAAAACGCTGAAGATGGATCGCTCGATAGAACAGCGGTATGCAATCAAATTTTGCTTTCGCTTGGGCAAAACTGCTTCGGAAACTTTTGCTATGATTACGGAGGCCTACAAAGAAGACTCCCTATCAAGAGCTCAAGTGTTCCGGTGGTTTAATGAATTTAAAAACGGGAGGGAATCCGTTGAAGACATGGAACGATCTGGACGACTTTTAACGAGTCGTATGGATGAAACGGTGGCCAAAGTGAAAGAACTCCTGGACTCCGACCGTCGTTTAAGTCTCAAAATGATCGCCGATGAGGTCTCCGTGAATAAATTTACGGTTCACCAAATTGTTACGCAAGATTTGATGATGAGGAAAGTTTGCGCAAAATTGGTTCCCAGAGTGCTCACCGCCGAACAAAAGCAACAGCGAGTGGACGTTTGCCGTGAGATGTTGAATGATTTGGAAAATAATCCACACTTTTTAGACAATGTAGTAACAGGCGACGAATCGTGGACATTCCAGTACGACCTGGAGACGAAAGCCCAGAGCTCGGAGTGGCACACACCGGCATCCCCGCGGCCAAAGAAAGCAAGAATGTCAAAGTCCCGCATTAGGACAATGCTGATTGTGTTTTTCGACAAGTGGGGGTTAATTCACAAAGAGTTTGTCCCTCAGGGGAAGACTGTCAATGCCGAATTCTACAAAGAAGTCCTTCAGCGATTGCACAGAGCCGTCAAACGGAAGCGACAGGACCTTGCTCAACGCTGGCGTCTCCACCACGACAATGCTCCGGCGCACACAACGTTTCTCGTGACCTCCTACTTGACCCGAATTGGAGTTGAAGTTTTGCCACAGCCACCATACAGCCCTGACTTGTCCTCCTGATTTCTTCCTATTTCCGAAGGTCAAAAGATGCCTGAAGGGTCATCGTTTCGACGATATTCCGAACATCCAACGTGCTGTCACGAAGGCACTAACTGGGATAACTCAAACGGACTGCAGTGTGGCCTATGAAGCTTGGAAAACGCGCTGGCAACGTTGTGTCGACGCCCAAGGCGAGTACTTTGAAGAATATTAACGTTTTGTACAAATTGGATCAATAAATTTGTTTTTCTAGACTGAGTCTCATTACTTATCTACCACACCCTGTACACTTTCTCTATCTGTTCATCTTCAGCTTGCGACGTCGCCGTGTATACCTGAACTATCGTTGTTGGTGTTGGTCTGCTGTCGATTCTGATTAGAACAACCCGGCCACTGAACTGTTCACAGTAACACACCCTCTGCCCTGCCTTCCCATTCATAACGAATCCTACACCTATTATACCATATACTCCATATTAATTTACTCTCTAAAATCCGATATCCCTTGCGGCGAAACATTAGTTAATAAAGTGTAGCGGGAAAATGTTCAAGACATACCTGAAAGTACGTTCATAAACAGAGATAAGAACATCTATGATTGATATGTCATCAAAAGTCGACGTAGAATTTTAAAATGTTTGAAATAAGGAAATGAATTAATAAAGAATGCTATGCTGATAAGGTACGCTGTTGTTCTACATTGTTTAGATCTGGTATTTACAGGATCACAGAGGAAGCATTCTAGGTTTTGGAGGGAAAAGCCGTAATTGTAATGATCTGCTCTACAGCAGAAACAAGAAGCACAACTTAAGGAAAAATAATGTAATGTGTGTTCCAGCTCACAAGCAACATTGAAGCAGGGAGTTCCTGTGACTTACTATGGACAGAGGTTATATTCGACAGCCGGAATAAATTAATAACTGGCTCCTTTTACGGACCCCCGGTCTCAGATGAAACAGTTGCTCAATATTTGAAAGAGAACTCGAGTCTCATCGCAAGTAGGTACCCTACTCATACAATTATAGTTGGCAGTGACTTCAATCTACCTTCCGTATGTTAACAGAAATACATTTTTAGACCCTATTGTGATGGAAAACAATTTCCGTAATTGTTCTAAAGGTTTTTTTTAAAATTATTTTGAACAATTAGTTCACGAGGCCATTCAAATTGAAAATGGTAACGAAAACACACCTGACCTCTTAGCCACAATAATCCTGAGCATCACGACGGATACAGGGATTAGTGAACAAACAGTCGTTGCGTGGCTCAATTCCTTAACAAACAATTTCACTAAAACTAAACGCGAAATATATCTATTTATAAAAGCAACTAAAAATTCGGTTGACGTCTTTCTAAGAGAGAGTCTCCAATCCTTCCACACCATGTAAATGAAGACCATATGTGGCTTAAGTTCAAAGAAATAGTATCAACAGCACTCGAGAGATTCATACCAAATAAATTAATAACAGACGACACTGATCCCCCATGGTACACAAAACACGACAGAAAGCGGCTGCAGGAGCACCGAAAAAGGCACGTATAATTTAGACGAATGCAAAATCTGCAACATTGGCGAAGTTTTACTGAAGCTCGAAATTTCGTGCGGATTTCAATGGGAGATGCATTTAAAAGTTTCCACAACGATACCCTCTCGAAAAATGTGGCGGAAAATCCATAGAGATTCTGGTCCTAAGAAAACCAGCGGAAAGGCTCACTAAGTACCTTTACTGCGGGTCGGACGGCGAGTGAGGAGGAGGAGGAGGGGGAGACAAGGGACCCATACCTTCGGAGCAGGTAAAATCGTGCCAAATGTCCGCCGTGGCAAATGTCCGGCGTGGCAAATGTCCGCACACCACTGGATAGCCCCTCAGCATCGAACGAAACGGGGGATCCCGCCTGAAACACATAGGTGCTTCAATCAAAAGCAGTTCTCCATAGGCCATGGATGTACACAGTACAGGATCCCAATTGGTTGTAGGTCACATTTATACATGTCACTACAAACAGCATTTTATACTGTGCACAGCACAAGGGCTTGTTCACTTGTTGTTGGAATGACTGAGGGATCCTTGGAGCTGTAGTGGCGGAGAGTGGAATGGGTTTTTGCAGTGGGTGTGGACGACTGCGTGAGTCCCCAGAACCTACCCTCTACCTGTTTAGTGATTTTTGTATTCCTGTATCTGCCTTGTGTTACCACAGGACGTAGCGGCCATGCTGTGTCGGAGCCTGTCCCGGTGTGTTGCTGTGAGGCCGGCGGCAGCCTGCGTCTACAGGGCTGCCACTCCGGAGAATGGTAGGCACCCACTGACAGGTGAGCCAACTGTGCTGCTTACAGTAAGTCGAGTAATGTTAATGACTGGTTAAAACCACCACACATGTACTAATACACATTTATTCCGACAAGACAGGTTTGATTAGAAACTTCCTGGCAGTTTAAAACTGTGTGCCGGACCGAGACTCGAACTCGGGACCTTTGCCTTTCGCGGGCAAGTACTCTACCAACTGAGCTACCCAAGCACGACTCACGCCCCGTCCTCAGAGCTTTACTTCCGCCAGTACCTCGTCTCCAACCTTCCAAACTTTACAGAAGCTCTCCTGCGAACCTTGCAGAACTAGCACTCCTGAAAGAAAGGATATTGCGAAGACATGGCTTAGGTTCGCAGGATAGCTTCTGTTAAATTTGGAAGGTTGGAGACGATGTACTGGTGGAAGTAAAGTTGTGAGGACAGGGCGTGAGTCGTGCTTGGGTAGCTCAGTTGGTAGAGCACTTGCCCGCGAAAGGCAAAGATCTCGAGTTCGAGTCTCGGTCCGGCGCACAGTTTTAAACTGCCACGAAGTTTGATATCAGCGCACACTCCGCTGCAGAGTGAAAATCTCATTCTGGAAACATCCCCTGGGCTGTGGCTAAGCCACGTCTCCGCAATATCCTTTCTTTCAGGAGTGCTAGTTCTGCAAGGTTCGCAGGAGAGCTTCTGTAAAGTTTGGAAGGTTGGAGACGAGGTACTGGCGGAAGTAAAGCTGTGAGGACGGGGCGTGAGTCGTAGCTCAGTTGGTAGAGCACTTGCCCGCGAAAGGCAAAGGTCCCGAGTTCGAGTCTCGGTCCGGCATACAGTTTTAAACTGCCAAGAAGTTTCATATCAGCGCACACTCCGCTGCGGAGTGAAAATCTCATTCAGGTTTGATTATTTTAGAACATCAGCAGGTTGCAGAGTTGATGATATCCTGAAAGATCGAAACTGCTCATGACGCAATACATGTGTGTTAATGCAAGTGTGGTGGTTTTCATTCATCATTAATATTAGTAGTACTCATCAGTGGATCTGAACATGATAAATACACTGTTAGACAAAGAACTACACACAACCGACGAATTGTCCGAATGGGACCGAAATCAGTAGATGTGATGTACGTGTACAAACAAATAAATGATTACAGTTTTAGAAAATTTGGGTGATTTATTCAAGAGAAAGACCTTAAAAAATTGAAAAACTCAATAAGAGGTTGATCCACCTCTGATCCTTATAAGTTTCCTTTAATTTACGTCTATGGTCGCAATCTCTTTTTTTTTTAACATATTACCGGTTTCGGTCTTTAATGACCATCATCAGATCTGCAGCAAAAATGGGAAAAATATAAATACACTCGCAAGCTGTATACAGCTTAAGAACAATACATAGAGCATATTGAAAAGTAGTACTGACAAAATTTACATTTGTGCTCTTTAAATATGAAGAGGCATACCTGTTTCATACAAACAAAGTCCTAATGTACTCCAGCCATACTGGCATCGTCAAATGTTAAATGCGGAATCAGCACCAGCATCGTCAAATACACTCCTGGAAATGGAAAAAAGAACACATTGACACCGGTGTGTCAGACCCACCATACTTGCTCCGGACACTGCGAGAGGGCTGTACAAGCAATGATCACACGCACGGCACAGCGGACACACCAGGAACCGCGGTGTTGGCCGTCGAATGGCGCTAGCTGCGCAGCATTTGTGCACCGCCGCCGTCAGTGTCAGCCAGTTTGCCGTGGCATACGGAGCTCCATCGCAGTCTTTAACACTGGTAGCATGCCGCGACAGAGTGGACGTGAACCGTATGTGCAGTTGACGGACTTTGAGCGAGGGCGTATAGTGGGCATGCGGGAGGCTGGGTGGACGTACCGCCGAATTGCTCAACACGTGGGGCGTGAGGTCTCCACAGTACATCGATGATGTCGGCAGTGGTCGGCGGAAGGTGCATGTGCCCGTCGACCTGGGACCGGACCGCAGCGACGCACGGATGCACGCCAAGACCGTAGGATCCTACGCAGTGCCGTAGGGGACCGCACTGCCACTTCCCAGCAAATTAGGGACACTGTTGCTCCTGCGGTATCGGCGAGGACCATTCGCAACCGTCTCCATGAAGCTGGGCTACGGTCCCGCACACCGTTAGGCCGTCTTCCGCTCACGCCCCAACATCGTGCAGCCCGCCTCCAGTGGTGTCGCGACAGGCGTGAATGGAGGGACGAATGGAGACGTGTCGTCTTCAGCGATGAGAGTCGCTTCTGCCTTGGTGCCAATGATGGTCGTATGCGTGTTTGGCGCCGTGCAGGTGAGCGCCACAATCAGGACTGCATACGACCGAGGCACACAGGGCCAACACCCGGCATCATGGTGTGGGGAGCGATCTCCTACACTGGCCGTACACCACTGGTGATCGTCGAGGGGACACTGAATAGTGCACGGTACATCCAAACCGTCATCGAACCCATCGTTCTACCATTCCTAGACCGGCAAGGGAACTTGCTGTTCCAACAGGACAATGCACGTCCGCATGTATCCCGTGCCACCCAACGTGCTCTAGAAGGTGTAAGTCAACTACCCTGGCCAGCAAGATCTCCGGATCTGTCCCCCATTGAGCATGTATGGGACTGGATGAAGCGTCGTCTCACGCGGTCTGCACGTCCAGCACGAACGCTGGTCGAACTGAGGCGCCAGGTGGAAATGGCATGGCAAGCCGTTCCACAGGACTACATCCAGCATCTCTACGATCGTCTCCATGGGAGAAGAGCAGCCTGCATTGCTGCGAAAGGTGGATATACACTGTACTAGTGCCGACATTGTGCATGCTCTGTTGCCTGTGTCTATGTGCCTGTGGTTCTGTCAGTGTGATCATGTGATGTATCTGACCCCAGAAATGTGTCAATAAAGTTTCCCCTTCCTGGGACAATGAATTCACGGTGTTCTTATTTCAATTTCCAGGAGTGTACATACAAATCACATCACATGCACGAGTCGTGTCAGAAAAACTACTGTTTAAAAGAAGCTGCCGTACAGTAGCCGCAAGATGTTTGTGTAGTAAGTTGACCAGATGTCGCTATGTCTGATTATGTACAGAACTATATTTTCTTTCATTTGTGGCTCCTTTAGCGATTTGTTTTATACTGTTTAATATTACCCGGTGCAATATCAACGGTGTTCAATATTTATGTCATTGTCTAGGATATTGGCACTAGACCATATGTCAACCACTGTTTTTTTTTAACTCTTCGTCTTTTTAACAATATTACTTTTGTCGTGTTCTTTTTATTGCTTCTTATTACTGTAACATCTTTTATGCTTTATAAGCTTATTACAGACTAACTATTGTATCCCCCTTTTATTTTCGCTGTTTCAATTAATTATTGAAAACTAGTGTATGCCGACATTAGCGAAGTAGTTTTACTGACAACATGACTCGTGCATGTGATGTTATTTATATGTATTTGGCGATGCTGGTGCTGATTCCGCATTTAACATTTGAAGATGCCACTATGGCTGCAGTACATTAGGACTTTGTTTTTATGAAACAGGTATGCCTCTTCATATCTAAAGCGCACAAATGTAAATTTTGTCAGTACTACTTTTCAATATGCTCTATGTATTGTTCTTAAGCTGTATGCGAGTGTATTTATATTTTTCCCATTTTTGCTGCAGATCTGATGATGGTCATTAAAGACCGAAACCGGTAATCTGTTAAACCAAAAAGGTTGTGACCATAGACGTAAATTAAAGGAAACTTATTACACATACGGGTCACTGTGTTCTTTCGCGACGATGTCGCAGCTTCTGATACTGATGTAAGCAGTTATCCGGTTTAGCGTTGACTGACTGAGTTGGATGTCATCCTGAGGTATATTGTGCCACATTCCATCCAGTTGGCGCATTAGATGGTCAGAATTCAGAGCTGGTTGGAGGGCCTTTCCCACAATGTTCCAAACGTTTTCAACTGCGGAGAGATCTGGCGACATTGCTGGTCAAGCTAGGCTTTGACGAGCACGAAGACAAACAATACAAACTCTTGCCGTGGGTGCTATTTTGCTGAAATGTAGCCCCAGGATGGCTTCCCACGACGGGCAATAAAACGGTGAATACAATACTGTCGACGTACCGCTGTGCTGTGAGAGTGCCACGGAAGACAACCAAACGGCATCCCAGCCCATCATTACTGGTTGTCGGGCGATATGGCGGGCGACAGTCAAGCTGGTCTGCAACCGATGTCTGGAACGAGACGTCTTCGGCCTGGAATCTCATTGACTGGAACAGAATTGTCTTCACTGATGAATAAATACACAAATGATCTTTTGGATAGGGTGGATAGCAATGTGCGACTGTTTGTTGATGATGCTGTGGTGTACGGAAAGGTATTGTAGTTGAGCGACTTTAGGAGGATACAAATGACTTGCACAGGATTTGTGATTGGTGTAAAGAATGGCAGCTAACTCTAAATATAGATAAATGTAAATTAATGCAGATGAATAGGAAAAAGAATCCTGTAATGTTTGAATACTCCATTAGTAGTGTAGCGCTTGACACAGTCACGTCGATTAAATATTTGGGCGTAACATTGCAGAGCGATATGGAGTGGGACAAGCATGTAATACCGAGCGAGGTGGCGCAGTGGTTAAACACTGGACTCGCATTCGGGAGGACGACGGTTCAATCCCGCGTCCGGCCATCCTGATTTAGGTTTTCCGTGATTTCCCTAAATCGCTCCAGGCAAATGCCGGGATGGTACCTTTCAAATAGCACGGCCGACTTCTTCCCCCGTCCTTCCCTAATACGATGAGACCGATGACCTCGCTGTCTGGTCTCCTTCCCCAAAAACAACCCAACAAGCATGTAATGGCAGTTGTGTGGAAGGCGGATAGTCATCTTCGGTTCATTTGTAGAATTTTGGGAAGATGTGGTTCAACTGTATAGGAGACCGCTTATAAAACACTAATACGACCTATTCTTGAGTACTGCTCGAGCGTTTGGGATCCCTATGAGGTCGGATTGAGGAAGGACATAGAAGCAATTCAGAGGCGGGCTGCTAGATTTGTTACTGGTAGGTTTGATCATCACGCGAGTGTTATGGAAATGCTTCAGGAACTCTAGAGGAAAGGAGGCGTTCTTTTCGTGAATCGCTACTGAGGAAATTTAGAGAACCAGCATTTGAGGCTGCCACCAACTTACATTTCGCGGAAAGACCACGAAGATAATAGAGATTAGGGCTCGTACAGAGGCATATAGGCAGTCATTTTTCCCTCGTCCTTTTTGGGAGTGGAACAGGGAGAGAAGATTCTGGTTGTGGCACTAGGTACCCTCCGCCAGGCACCGTATGGTGGATTGCGGAGTATGTATGTAGATGTAGATGTAGATCCCGCTCCGAACTATGGAGACGCGTCTGAGACGCCCCGCACAGTGACGGGATACCTACCTGTCTGTTGCCTGCCGTATAGCGGACAGCCAGGGCTGATGGCCTGGGGTGCTGTTTCTTTCTATAGCAGGACCAATTTGGTCGTCATCCACGGGAGCCTTACAGCACTGCTATTTGTCGACGATATTCTACGGCCCACTTTGATGGCAAGCCACCTTGGGAGTACATTTCAGCAAGATAATGCCTGCCTGCACATGGCGAGCGTTTCTACTGCTTGTCTTCGTGGTTGCCGAACCGTACTTAGGCCAGGAAGTCTCTGGACCTCTCCCCAGCTGAGAACATTTGGACCATTATGGGCAGAGCCCTCCAACCACCTCGCTATTTGACCGATGACCGTAGCAGTCTGGTCCCTTTAATCCCACAACCACCTCGCTATTTAGATATCTAACGCGCCAACTGGACAGAATTAGGCACGATATACCTCACAAGGACATTCAACAACTCTGTCAACCAATGCTAAGTCGATTAAATGCTTGCTTGAGGACAAAAGATGGACCAACGCATTACTGACTTGCTCAATTTGTGTATCTCTTTCTCTTGAATAAATCATCCACTGTTTCTGAGGTTGTAATCAGTTGTTTGTCTGTACATGTACATGACATCTACCGATTTCAGTCCCGTTCGGATGGTTCCTCCGTGGTGCGGCATTTTTTTGTCTTAGAGCGTATTATAATGCAAGTAAGGTTGGGTTTTTCCATATAGTATACTATGTTTCGACATGTTTTATTCACAAATCAGCCTGACTTCTTTTGTTGTTGTTGTTCCGGTCTTCATCCGGAGGAATGGTTTCATGCAGCTTTCACCTCTGGATAACTACTGCAGTCTTCATCTAGTTGAAAGTTCATGCCCTGTTCTCCCTTTACAATTTTACGCGGCGCGCTTCCCTCTATTGCACGATAGACTATTATTTGATGCCTCCGGATACGTCCTGTCAATCGATGTTTACTTTTAGTCAAGTTGTGCCATAAATTTCTTTTTTTCCTAATGCTACTCAGTACCTCCTCATTACTTAGTCGATCTACCCATCTAAAAAAATGGTTCAAATGGCTCTGAGCACTATGGGACTTAACATCTATGGTCATCAGTCCCCTAGAACTTAGAACTACTTAAACCCAACTAACCTAAGGACAGCAAACAACACCCAGCCATTACGAGGCAGAGAAAATCCCTGACCCCGCCGGGAATCGAACCCGGGAACCCAGGCGTGGGAAGCGAGAGCGCTACCGCACGACCACGAGATGCGGGCGATATACCCATCTAATGTTCAGAATTCTTTTCTGAGACACCCACCTTAACCCGCAGGACAGGACAGGTAGTTTAAATTGTGGAAAGGAGCCAAAATAAGGGGCTGTCAGTTACACTCGAACATACAGATTTATTATTTGATCAAACATTACAAGAGCCCAAAAAATTTGTTTTTTAAACACACAGCTTTAATCTTTGGGACTTAATTACCGGCTGAAAGCCACTTTAATTTAAAAATGGATGGAGACCAATAGCTTAAAACGCAAGCATCTGAGATTTTCAGAGCAAAGAATTTAATTCAAAATCGGCTGAAAGCCCAACAGTTAAGGCTAATCAACATTAATAAAAAAAAACAAAGGCCTTACCTAAAACAGTTCTTAATTAGGCAAAACTCAACCAAAACTGAAATTTAAAAGACAAGGCCTTATCTTAAAACAGTTCTTTAGTCAGGCTGAAGCCCCAAAGAATCAGACAGCTCAAGAGCGAACAAGTTAAATTCAAATCTGCTGAAGACCTAACACATAAAACTCCATAACATTAATTTTTTTAATACCAAAATCCTTACGTGAAACAGTTCTTTAATTTAGGCTGAAGGCCTTAAGAGCAAAACAACTGAAACTCAAAATCGGCTAAAGGCCCAACACTTAGAATTCAACACCATTAAAACGCCAAAGGTCTTACATGGAAAAGTTCTCTAAATTAGGCTGAAGGCTTAAAGAATCTTACGCCTTAGGGGAAAATCAGTCTTAATTTAAAAAAAAATCGGCTAGAAGCCATACAAGCACAAACAACAAGAACAAATAAAAAAAGGCAGTACACACAAGGGCGCTCAGATGTTCGATAGTTGGCCTGGAATTCAAACACTAACGCTCGCTTAAGTGAGACAGGCAGTCGGGCCAACCATTCACGACACGACGACAACCCAACCGATCGACAGCCAACGGACCCACCTACAAGATAACTTCCACTTCACGCGACGAGGGCACGAAGGGAGTTCAATGGAACAACATAGAAGATATTGGCGCCCACAACCAATCATACATGGAGCTGTCAAACTACACACCATGCTGAACAGCAACAACACGATAAGTGTAGTGTTGGCAGAAGAGCCAACACGGTGTTGTTAGAGGAGGCCGAAATGCACGCGTTTAGATACACGCAGACCGGCGTGAGGTGCGGAACAGGACAATGAAATGAGAACGTAGAAAACGGACGCAGTTGCGGTAATACTTAACTTTAATCCACAATTGGTGAACATTGGTCTGATGGTACAGGCATCACAATATATATAGCAAAGGATTATGGCGCCTTGCTAGGTCGTAGCAAATGACGTAGCTGAAGGCTATGCTAACTATCGTCTCGGCTAATGAGAGCGTAATTGTCAGTAATCCATCTCTGGCAAAGTCGGCTGTACAACTGGGGCGAGCGCCAGGACGTCTCTCTAGACCTGCCGTGTGGCGGCGCTCGGTCTGCTATCACTGACAGTGGCGACACGCGGGTCCGACGTATACTACCGGACCGCGGCCGATTTAAAAGCTACCACCTAGCAAGTGTGGTGTCTGGCGGTGACACCACAATAAGGAAACTACACTGCCTGAAATTTACGTCAACGGCCAGGGCAGGTACCCGGAATGTTAACGGCTACAAGGCAGAATATTCCGCTGGTACACTTCAATTCAAATAACCAAATACAGTGAAACTCCACTGAAGGGTGGCTAGAATTGTCCCACTTGAAAACCACGTTGTTGCTCGCGGGAATATGCCAACAGGCGACAACGAACTTCAAACGACACAATGTGAACAGTCTTGACTCACTGGTAGATTAAATCAAAACTCAACTTTCGTGTTGAGCCACGGACCTAGTAGCAATGGGAACAGCCCCACACACTCCGACACTGCGTAGAGACAGCCAGCGGCCCCGATCGAACTTCGTCTCGCGGAGAATTCCTCGTTGCTCTATGCCAACCAACCGACTGGTCGCACACCGTCCAGCCGGAAACTATAAGCGCCAGGTCAAAGATAGTCCAAGGTGCGAATATCGGTACACACCGCTGCTGCCACCCGCGGAAGGAGAGGATAACAGCA
Source organism: Schistocerca americana (assembly GCF_021461395.2). Lineage (NCBI taxonomy): Eukaryota > Metazoa > Arthropoda > Insecta > Orthoptera > Acrididae > Schistocerca > Schistocerca americana. The sequence continues at coordinate 134,776,117 of NC_060127.1, forward strand.
TAATCGCGATAACCGCGGGAGACTAAACACAGAATCGCAGCGAAGGTTTAATCCAGTGCATAGCATGAGCCAGCCACGGATCAACCACGTTTCAAAACTTTCCAACTTCTTCTTGAATGAACTCGTTATGGAACACGTTTCACGTCCATAGAAGGCTATATTCCAGACAAATACCGTCAGAAGAAACTTCCTAACACTTAAATTTGTATTAGATGTTGATAAATTCCTCGTCCTCATATGTCTCAGCCTTGGATGACTTTTTTGTTTTAATAGGTTGCTTTTAATTATCTGGACTATGTCATGAATAGGTGTGTTGGTGTAAAAGTTTATTGCTACATCTCCGATATCTTCTATAAGGTCACAGCTATTCATAATTGAGAAATTCTTTTCAGAACTTTAAAAACTACTGAGAATGTCTTTTAGCTTTCAGCTGATGAAGTACGCCGGGCTATTTCTTGAGTTAATTAGGCCTATATGACGTAGAGAGAGAACTAATCCTGTCACATAATTTCTCACCTTTAACAACAAAATTTAACAAGTACACTCATTTGCTCGCATCACGTTTATGGCAAAGATTTCATACCAAGTAGCTATTTTGTAACAATGGTATTCAAATATCCTTCAGAAAAAACGATAAGCTATAACAGCGCATCTTTCGCTGCAACAAGACGAATAACCAGTATCACAGCAGACCAGGTATCAAAAAACTTTTATGTGACATCTGCCAAAATTCTACATAGGCAAGACAGGAAGAAGTTCCACTATAAGAAACCGGAAATCCATAGATGCCTTCTGGCTAAATAATTTTGATAGATCCACTTTTGCAATACATCTGAAACAATATGAACGCTTAACCAAAGTCATCCTGCAGATTCTACACACTGTCAGCATAGGAAATAAAATGAATCTTCTGGAAGAGAACTCGAAATTTACATCCATAGCTCCAGATCACCACGACTAATTCTCAGTGGACCCTGCAAAGAAGTCTTTCTACACATCTTTAATGAAATACACACATCAAAAAAGTTTTGCATCACCTCGGTTCCGAGAGTTCCGGAACCCGTACAGAAAATTGGAATAGAGATCAACATAAATAACATTTCCACCATTTTTATTGCTCATGAAAACCGCACACTGCATGTTGTACCGCCATACAGCGGACTTTCAGAAGTGGTGGTCCAGATTGCTGTACACACCGGTACCTCTAATACCCAGTTCCACGTCCCCTTGCATTGATGTATGCCTGTACTCGTCGTTACATACCATCCACAAGTTCATCAAGGGACTCTTGGTCCAGATTGTCCCACTCCTCAACGGCGATTCGGCGTAGATCCCTCAGTGGTTGGTGGGTTACTTCGTCTATAAACAGCCCTTTTCAATCTATCCCAGGCACGTTCGATAGGTTTCATGTCTGGAGAACGTGCTGGCCACTCTAATCGAGAGATGTCGTTGTTCTGAAGGAAGTCATTCACACGATGTGCACTATGGGGACGCGAATTGTCGTCCGTGAAGACGAATGCCTCGCCAATATGCTGCCGATATGGGTGCACTGTCGGTCGGAGGATAGCATTCACTTGTCGTACAGCCGTTTCGGCGCCTTCCGTGACCACCAGCGGCGTACGTCGGCCCCACATAATGAGACTCCAAAACAGCAGGGAACCTCCACCTTGCTGCACTCGCTGGACAGTGTGTCTAAGGCGTTCAGCCTGACCGGGTTTCCTTCAAACACGTCTCCGATGATTGTCTGGATGAAGACATATGCGACACTCATCGGTGAAGAGAACTTGATGCCAATCCTGAGCGGTCCATTCGGCATGTTGTTGGGCCCATCGCTACCGAGCTGCATCGAGTCGTGGTTGCGAAGATGGACCTCGTCATGGACGTCGTGAGTGAAGTTGCCCATCATGCAGACTATTGCGCCCAGTTTGAGTCGTAACACGACGTCCAGTGGCTGCACGAAAAGCGTTACTCAACATGGTGGCGTTGCCGTTAGGGTTCCTCTGAGCCATAATCCGCAGGCAGCGGTCATCCACTGCAGTAGTTGCCCTTGGGGGGCCTGAGCGAGATATGTCATCGACACTTCCTGTCTCTCTCTATCTCCTCCATGTCCGAAAAACATCGCTTTGGTTCACTACGAGACGCCTGGACACTTCCCTTGTTCAGAGTCCTTCCTGGCACAAAATAACAATACGGACTCGATCGAACCGCGTTATTGACCGTCTAGGCATGGTTGAACTACAGACAACACGAGCCGTGTACCTCCTTCCTGGTGGAATGACTGGAACTGATTGGCTGTCGGACCCCCTTCGTCTAACAGGAGCTACTCATGTATGGTTGTTTACATCTTTGGGCGGGTTTAGAGACATCTCTAAACAGTCGAAGGGACTGTGTCTGTGATACAATGTCCACAGTCAACGTCTATCTTCAGTAGTTCTGGGAACCGGGTGATGCAAAACTTTTTTGATGTGTGTATTTAAAAATCAGAAACTGTAACTTATAGCCCCCACACAACTAGCAATTTAAAAAAAAATGTCAGTGTGTATAATCTCACATACTTTGCCAGCATCCGTACTGTATATTATAAATGACAGTGTGGTTCTAGAATCATGTAACAATTTCATTTTCATAACTTGTAATATCTGTTATGTATCTGTATATGTAGCGACTGTTTACCTCTTTGACCTAACCTCTTTGACATTAATCTCTGTTTTCCAATGTAAACACGTTGCACGTTGTGAGTGCATGTGCTCCTGAAATTACTAACATCCAAAGTGCCACCATTTTATCAAAGACATAATATGGAAGCATGGGGGCTAACATACAGTTAACTTGTGAAGAATGAAATAGTTTTGTAAAACATTGTGATAAATGTAATGTGAAAATGATATGGATACATCAGTTATGTCGAGGTAGTATAATATTTTATAGCACATGTGGCTTAGCCACATCCAAATGTTTGATTTGTGTGTATTTAGTCATCATCACATAATTTGTTTTTGATTTAAACAGTGATCTCCAGAACTATGGAAACATGTACACGAATTTAAACCAACTGAAGATGGGCAGAAGCCCGAAACTGATCGTGTGTTAAATAAAATCACCTTTTGTTGTGACTGGTGGCGGTTATTATTTCACACCATGTATGTTGTTTATAACTTTTTGGGCTGTGTATTTTGTCCTTGCTTCTTTCAGAATTTCAGATTACTCCAGTCAACGTTGTCAAAAGCTTTCTCTCACAGTACAAATACTATAAACCTAGGTTTGCCTACACTCTATCTTCTAAGATAAGTCGCACTGTCAGTTTTGTTCACGTGTCCCAACATATCTCCACAGAACGTAATCTATGTTCTTCATGTGCTGGTGGGTACCGTAAAAACGCTTCACTTATTTATTTGAGTTATCAGTCTTCTGACTGGTTTGATGCGGCCCGCCACGAATTCCTTCCTTATCACTGTTCTATTTTAACTACGTAAATTCATTCTCAAATTGTTGCATAATCTCGACGTTTATGGACCCTGAGTAATTCTACGCATCGTTTGAATATACATTTCTTTATAAGAAAAACCCTATCGATCAGCAGCAATTAAAATAAAGTATCCACTTAAAATGCCCAGGTCTTCCAACTACAAGCAACAGGTGAGGCCCTGCCATGTCCAGGAACTTACCGAATAGTTTTCTGATATGCACTCCAGTTGATTTTTTCCAAGTAGCCTGTTAGCTTCATGGGGATAATCCATCATTTAACTATGATCCGTGATATTAGTAAAATCAAAGACAAAATAATTCAGTTTGCTAGCAGTTCTGAATCATCTAAAAGCGTGTCAAAGCAGAAGGCTATGAAAATGTCTTCTTAGGCAGAAGTGGATGAAGCCATGTTGGAGTAGTTTCAGCAGAAACAGAGCAGAGGGCACCCAAGTATCTGGCCCAATATGTGGCAAACGGGCCAAATTTTTCCTCAAAACCTTGGGGATTAAAGGAGATTTTAATGCGTCTTCCTGCTGGCTGACAAAATTTAAACAACGTCGTGATATCCGGCAGATTGCTGTCCAAGAAGAAAAGTTAAGTGCCTATAATACGGCTGCTTCTGAATGAATTTTGCAATGATGTCCTGGAGTTTATTGCACGAGAAAATTTAGAGCTGGAGCAAATGTACAACAAGAACGAAACCGGGGTGTTTTGGAAGTGTCTACCAAGAAAGAGTTTAGGTTTAGAGATCGATTGTAGTGCACCTGGTTATGAATCAAGCAAGGAAATGATACTTGTATTGCGCTAATGGTACGGGTTCACATAATGTTTAGCTAGGTGTAATAGATAACGGTAAAAACCGTGTTGATTGAAAGGAAAAGAAATGTACAATTTACCTACTCATCATTTTCACCAGAAAGGGGATTGGATGGGCCACATTTCGAAAGTCACTCCATAATTGCTTTGTGCCACAGGTGCGAGAAGATCTAACGCTAAAGGGTCTATCTACAAGGGCTGTACTGTGTTACTGGACAATGCACCATCGGATCACAGGATGATGTTTGTAAAATGTTTAGCCTCTAATGTGACAGCATTAATCCAGACAATGGATCATGGTGTCATTGCTACTGCGAAGAAAATTTATAGATGAAATCTGCTAAAAAACTTATTGCTCAGGGCAGTAATCTTCAAACATTTTGGAAACAATAGATAGCGCTAGACGCAATTTATGAAGCGCCGAAGGCATGGCTTAAAGTACAACAATCAATCATAAGCCAAGACATGAAAAAACAATCCTAAAATTGATGAAATCGGTGACTCCAATGGCGGAGAACGCTCCTCACTATCAACGTTAGCTGTTGTTCTGAAAAGTACTCCAGGGTGTGAAATTATTGACAAAGAAAATGTTTCCGAATCATTTGATATGGGCCATATGCAGCCATGTCATGAAATGTTGAGTGACAGTGCTATTATACATTGAATACAAGGGAAGTTCAAGGAGTTGAATGACAGTGACGAAGACGACAACATTCCTCTAACTCCAAAACAGTAATCAGTCATGCATTAGCACTTCTGTGGGCCGACGTGTTACTGGACTACCTGGAACACCAAAAAGACGCTCGCCATTCTGACTGGTTGGTGTTGCGTAAAATTAGTAGAGCGACACGTAAAAGACAAGGTGCCTCACTGAGACAGAGATCAATTCAAGACTGTTTTATTTCAAAGTAGTGTGGTGCAATGTATTGCACATAATACGCTGAATAAATAGAATTTATTACAAACATTATTTAAGAGATTTTAATTATGATATTGTAATTAATTTTTAACAAGTCTAATAGATTACCATATACTTTAATTGCGGGTTATCTGCGGAATTTAATTATACACAAGTTTCAAGTCCTCAGTTATTGTGGATAATAACGAAAATAGAAGATAGGAGGGAAAGTCAACTATTTAATTAGCGCCCAACAGTGGCTAAAATACCACACTAGGTTTTTTAGATTGGTTGAGTCAGTCGTTGTCATTGGTGCAAAGTCCGTCTTGGTTGCATCCATATGTTTTCAGTGTTGTGTTGACTCTGTAAAAAACATGCACGCTGGTCTAGTTGGCTGCATTGTTTTACGCTACACTGTGTGTCTATGTGTGTGTGCAGCGACCAGCAGGAGCTATGCAGCCAGCGCAGAGCCCAGCGTGGTGAGGTCTCCATTCCCGGATGTGGAGGTGCCTGCCGTGCCGCTCTTCCAGTACATGTGGCAGAACCTGGACCGCTATCCTGACAGGGTCGCCACAGTAAGTCTCAACCGACTGCCTCTTCTTATTACGCTCTTGCAAGCGTCCTCTCTAGAAGCTATCGTTACTTGGTTGGTTGATTTGGGGGAGGGGACCAACCAGTGAGGTCATCGGTCCCACTGGATTAGGGAAGAATGGAAAAGAAAGTCGGCCGTGGCCAGGAGCTATGGTCTCACGTTCTACAGGGGTATAATTTTTACTACTGAGCGTGGCTGCCCACCAAATTCTTTTTCCTTTATTGTTATTTCATTCCCTCATGCCTCATGCAGTGAGGGGGCTGTAGGCATGTCAGTGGTACAAATGACCCACTCTTTGGCCAGTGGAACTTAACGCTCCTTAGATGCTAAAACAGAAAACAAGGACATACATGAACTATGCATTTAAAATAATTTGAAAAGGTGGCGTCAGTCAGAGAAATATCGGGGGGCGCAAAAGTCGCTGGACTCTAGGCATTGATTAAACAAAAGATTGAATTTATGTTTCATTACAAATACAAATAACACTTGCAATTATTTTTTTATGTTCAAACTGTATTCTGTCTTCATTAATTGAGTTGTCTTTCTAACATTATGGTATAGTATGGTATCACTGTACAAATCGTGAAATGCATTGTGTATACAGTCTTTTGGTTCAGCAATGGTCTGAGGCTCTTGAGAATAAACAGAGTCCATGACGTCACCCCATGGCCGTGATATCTGTCCTTCGACAATCCTTTGAAAAATTTCGTTTAAATAATCGCGGACGGCAGTGACATAATGTGGTGGAGCACGATCGCAATGAAAGTAAATTTCTTGAAAGTTTTCAGCACACGTTACAAGTCCTGATACCACCTACTTCTAAAGCATATCCACACAGTCATCTCCTGTCACTATCCCTTCAAAAAAATATGATCCAAGTACGTCAAATGATGATAACGCCCTCCAAAAACATACACTAGGTTGACTTAGTGGTTGTTCTAACAAAAGTGCAGATATGACTGTCAACTTGCCTGCTTAGATTAAAACAAGTCTCGTTAGATCGCACAATTTTGTTGAATAGGTTAGGATCTTGTTTTTGTTTGTCAAGCATCAATTCGCAAAACTGAAGACGTCGAACTGGATCATCTTTAAGTAACGCATGTCGTAAACGTGGACTGTAAACTTTAAACTTCTGTTTGTGTGATATCATTTGCACTGACCTTCATGATAAATCAAGCTCAGTTGCTAATCGTAAGGTTGATTTTCGTGGACTTTGGATCATAGCTAAACATATCCGCAGTTCATTTTCCTCATTTGTGACTGTTGTTGGGCGGCCAGGTCTTGATGCATCCATAACAAATCCATGTTCTTCAAATCTATCTCGTATGTCGCATACTGTTCATCTAGACGGTGGTTCTGATCTAAAGCGTCTTCCCCATTCATTAACAACTGCAATAACATCACTTTTATAAAATGCTTTTAATGTGAAAACCCTTTATTCTTTTGTTAACATTGTGATAATTTGGAAAACTACAGCTGTAAACTTGTCACACATATCACGCTATCAACAATTCAATACTTCGATTATTGTGTTTGTTCTGTTTGTCGTTGCATTGTATACCAACTAGAAAAGGCGTAATTATCACCATTTGGTAATAACAAGCTAACTGGTTGAAACTTCCTTCTGTTCTATGTTTTTCTGTTCCTTTTGTTTCTTTTAACCAACTGTCTGTACAAATAAAATAATGCTGCCTTCATGAATGGTTTGAAAACAGTGGTAAAAATGTGGACAAACAGCACAGCTATAAACGCTTGATAAACACCTGAAGAACACTAAACACTTGAAAAACACTGAACACGACGAAAGGTACATGGACCGTTAACAACGGAGCACTGTGTACTTTCACTAAAACTGGAAAAGGACCTGTGCTGGGACGATGGATTGTAGATGAAAAGAAGAGTGGGTATAGAGTGATGAGGACGGAGAACTGGTAAGAGGTGGTGACAAGACAGGTGTGGCTGTGGGGGACAAGGAGAGAGGGTCAACTGATATTGGGAGCTATAGATCGGAAAGTAGAAGGGTGTGGGAAGCGATAGAGAATGGGATAAGGATGAGATGTGGTAGGGGGAAAGGAAGAGAGGTAGCCCTTGGGGCGGTGGATAAGGTAGGGTGGATTCAGAATCGGTAGGACAGGTGTATGTTGGGGTGGAGTTCATGGTCCAGTAGAGGGAGACAGTTGATATTTCTTTGGGAGAGGACGTGAACGGTGTGCAGGTGAAGAGTTGGTGGGATGTGTAGGTGGAGGCCTGGCACCACACTAGGATTGGAAGGGAGAGTGGACACAATTGGATTGTCGGAGTAGATTTTACCGATGGTGCAGGTTATTCAGAGGTGATCATTGGGAGTGACGTGGGAATTTGATGAGTTGGTAAAAGATCCTGTTGCGATAGGGTAAGCGGATGCAGAAAGCGAGGCGCAGAGCATGGCAAGGATCTGGAGACTCTTGTAGAGCTTGGGAGGGTGGATATCCATTCAACATGTGGCTTTTCGCAGATGATGCTGTAGTATACAGAGAAGTTGCAGCATTAGAAAATTGCAGTGAAATGCAGGAAGATCTGCAGGCACTTGGTGCATGGAGTGGCAACTGACCCTTAACATAGACAAATGTAATGTATTGCGAATACATAGAAAGAAGGATCCTTTATTGTATGATTATATGATAGCGGAACAAACACTGGTAGCAGTTACTTCTGTCAAATATCTGGGAGTATGCGTACGGAACGATTTGAAGTGGAATGATGATATCCTGTTGGTAAGGCAGGTGCCAGGTTGACATTCATTGAGAGAGTCCTTAGAAAATGTAGTCCATCAACAAAGGAGGTGGCTTACAAAATACACGTTCGACCTATACTTGAGTATTGCTCATCAGTGTGGGATCCGTACTAGGTCGGGTTGACAGAGGAGATAGAGAAGATCCAAAGAAGAGCGGCGCGTTTCGTCACATAATTATTTGTTAAGCGTGATAGCGTTACGGAGTTGTTTAGCAAACTCAAGTGACAGACTCTTCAAGTGAGGCGCTCTGCATCGCGGTGTAGCTTGTTGTCCAAGTTTCGAGAGGGTGCGTTTCTGGATGAGGTATCGAATATATTGCTTCCCCCTACTTATACCTCCCGAGGAGATCACGAATGTAAAATTAGAGAGATTCGAACGCGCACGGAGGCTTTCCGGCAGTCGTTCTTCCCGCGAACCATACGCGAGTGGAACAGGAAAGGGAGGTAATGACAGTGTCACGCAAAGTGCCCTCCACCACACACAGTTGGGTGGCTTGCGGAGTATAAATGTAGATGTAGATTTGGGTAGTAAAGGATGGGACAGATCAGGAATTCGTACACATGAAGGATAGTGGAGGCGTGTAGTCACCATACTCGGTTGGTTAGTAGTTTTAGTCTCTTGTGGGCTTTCTGCTGGGTGGCTAGTAGATGAGGTATTCAGATTACTTGTTAGCCGAATGTTAGTCGAAGTTATTTTAGTGTGTTAGTTAGCTGGATGTGATGCTCATAAATGGTAGAAGTCGTGAAGACGAAAGGTGCAGATAATGCGGCCTACGATTACTGCCTGGATTTTGGAAGAATTAATCTTAAGGAGCCATTGGTTACACCAGTAGGTAAACACTGCCTGTATTTTGGAAGGATTAATCCTAAGGAGCCATTGGTTACACCAGCAGGTAAACTCATTGAGGTGGGTTTGAAGGGATCGTTGGGATTTCTAGAGCATGGGATAGAGAGCGAGGTGAATGGTGTCGTCAGCATAATGAAGGAGGTGCATGGGAGGAGGTGGTTTGGGCACAGAAATTTATCGACGAGGGTGGAAAACCATAAAATTAGCGTTTTTGATGCAACTCTTCCAGTATGTTTTACATCACGTAATGCAGCGTACACACAAATTTTATTGTCTCTCGGTGAATTTGTATGAGGGTCGTTCAATAAATAATACAACACTTTTTTTTCTGGACCGATTTCCGAAAAAAAATCCGGAATTTGTTGTGGGACATGATGGAATAGCCCTGTTTCAGACACTAAGTTCATGAAGTTCCGATGGGCGGCGGCGCTATGCGTGGCCTTCAAAAGGCCGCTTGTAACGGAGATGCGTTCCAGGCCGAGAGATGTCATTGAGTTTCTTTTGGGGCAAAACCAAAACATCGCAGATATTCATAGGCGCTTTCAGAATGCCTACGGAAACCTGGCAGTGAACAAAACCACGGTGAGTCGTTGGGCGAGGCGTCTGTCATCATGCAACAAGGTCGCGCAAACCTAGGCGATGACATCCTTCCGGCTGGCCGCACACATCTGTGAATGTTGCAGTGCAGGAACGTGCGGACACTCTCCTTCGAGGTGATCGACGAATCACAATCACACACCTTTCTGATCATCTGGACGTCTATGTTGGAAGTGCCTCCACACTCGGTCACCAGATGAGGTACTCAGACCTTGTGCGCGCCGAACAGAAGACCGTAGGGAGCAACGAAAGACCATATGTGCGGAATTGGCTGCGCGTTATGAGGCTGATCGTAACAATTTTTCGTCGAACATCGCCACAGGCGATGAAACACGTGTTCACCACTCCGAACCGGAAACAAAATTGTAATCCACAGAGTAGCGCCGCGTCACCTCTCCTTCAAAGAAAATGTTCAAAGCCGCATCCTCGCCGATGACGTCATGAGATGGTCTTCTGGGACTCTGGGGGGGGGGGGGGGGGGGGTTATTAGATCTGACGTCTTCCTTTACGGTGAAACCATCAACTCTGAAGTGTAGTGTGCTACCCTCAGGAAATTGAAGAAACAACTTCAGCGTATTCGTCTCCACAGAAATGCACACTGCCTTTTCCTTTTCCATAAGGCAAGGCCTCATACATGCCTAAGCACCTAAGAGGAGCTCACATGACTTCACTGGACTGCTCTTTGTCATCCACCCCACAGCCAGAATCCTGCACCTTGCGACTTCCATCTGTGCGGCCCAATGAAGGATGTACTCCGTGGCAAGCAGTACGTGGATGATCGGGAGGTTGTCTATGAAGCAAGGCAATAGCTCCCACGTGGGCCACTGGAGTGGTAGCATGCGGACGTAAGGGCCAATCCAGCAAGCTGGCGTAAGGCTGTCGCTTTCAACGAATATTGTGTTGAAAACTAGCTTTTTGTAGCCAAAAGAGCGGGGAATAATAAGGTGTATTGGAATCGAAAACAAAACCAGTCTGCTTTCACAAAAAAAAAGTGTTAAATTACTTACTGAAAGTACCTCGTAGTTATCAATTGAATATAGTTTCTTAAGAGTATACTATCTTGATAACTACAGGTTTCATTAGCGCATACAAATTACATCTTATACCATTAATATAATTATGTAGACCTAGATTACTGTTTTGCTTTAATGAATTGGAATGACATCTTCATATGACTAAATCCAGGATATGCACTGAGCAGCGAAACAGAAAGAGAAAATATTCACTAAAGATATTTTTATTCATATACCAATAACGTTAGTTTGACACTGAACATTAAAAATCTCCAAAATAAAAATAAAAAAAAATCAGAGAGACAGAAAAAGTCTGATGGATGTCAACAAAAGCAACAACAAAAATGCCATAGATGAGAACTCCTGGAAATGGAAAATATACTTTTAAAAACCTTTATCAGAATTTGGTACCATCCATGACATTACTTGCTTACAAAACCTTGTTAGTGATCATGTTAATGGATTTACTGCATTCTTTGTTTGTAATGAATTCCCTAATATTGACTGGCATAATTAATGTTAAATAAAATGTTTTTCGAACACTACTTTTGTGGTTCAAGTGGCTCTGAGCACTATGGGACTTAACATCTATGGTCATCAGTCCCCTAGAACTTAGAACTACTTAAACCTAACTAACCTAAGGACGTCACACAACACCCAGCCGTCACGAGGCAGAGAAAATCCCTAACCCCGCCGAGTATCGAACCCGGGAACCCGGGAGTGGGAAGCGAGAACGCTACCGCACGACCACGAGCTGCGGGCACTACTTTTGTGATTTGTTGCGGTAAGAGTAACCAATGTCCAGCATTCGAACCACCTCAGTCTCAAAGTAACCGGCAGATGCGACTGGTAACAGCTTACACTGAGCGAAGATGGTGCCCGTCTCCCCAGTGTGACTGTTAGTGTCCACCCATGGCGACAGGACCGCAGAAATCGTAACTCTACGCGTGCATGTTGTGTTGTGTTCCATCCCATAAAGTGAATAGTTTGAGGATGCTTAAATTCATGTAGAGGACGTGGTTTCGAATCAGAAATTCGAATTTTCCTCCCTCTCTCCTAAAGAAATGGTAAAATATTGCTGTGCTTAAACTGTGCAGGGATTTAGGGATGCCATTTTCATGCAGGGAATTGGCACTGGAATGCGATCGACTGAGGACAGGAAAAGCCTCTTTCTAAAGGCCAATTAATCACTACACGACGAAGCGCTGGAGGAAAGCTTGTAGACTCTACTTAAACAAAATTCTGGAAAGAGTTGCATCCACTTTGCCCGCAGGACTGTGCCAAAACCAAACTCGCGTCAAGGAAACGGTTTAACTTCCCACCAGCATCCAGAAGATCAAGCAAACCAGTGTTATAGACCTATTGTTAAAGCCACAATATTCCGCGTGTCACTCAGCAGTGCTAGGTCTGCAGTGTACTAGACTCACAAAGATCTCTAGATGTAAGACATAACGGAAGTACAGACATTAGCTGCAAGCGGGCATTGACTGAAGTCAAAGGGAAAGTTGAAATTTTGTGCCAGCCTGCTGCTTGTCGGGCAGATGCTCAGATCTCTGAGCCACCCAGACGCAGTGGCCATTGCAGATGCGTCGACTGCCTTACATCTACATCTACATCTACATCTACATCCATACTCCGCAAGCCACCCAACGGTGTGTGGCAGAGGGCACTTCACGTGCCACTGTCATTACCTCCCTTTTCTGTTTCAGTCGCGTATGGTTCGCGGGAAGAACGACTGTCTGAAAGCCTCCATGCGCGCTCGAATCTCTCTAATTTTACATTCGTGATCTCATCGGGAGGTATAAGTAGGGGGAAGCAATATATTCGATACCTCATCCAGAAACGCACCCTCTCGAAACCTGGCGAGCAACCTACACCGCGATGCAGAGCGTCTCTCTTGCCACTTGAGTTTGCTAAACAACTCCGTAACGCTATCACGGTTACCAAATAACCCTGTGTCGAAACGCGCCGCTCTTCTTTGGATCTTCTCTATCTCCTCCGTCAACCCGATCTGGTACGGATCCCACACTGATGAGCAATACTCAAGTGTAGGTCGAACGAGTGTTTTGCAAGCCACCTCCTTTGTTGATGGACTACATTTTCTAAGGACTCTCCCAATGAATCTCAATCTGGTACCCGCCTTAGCAACAATTAATTTTATATGATTATTCCACTTCAAATCGTTCCGCACGCATAATCCCAGATATTTTACAGAAGTAACTGCTACCAGTGTTTGTTCCGCTATCATATAATCATACAATAAAGGATCCTTCTTTCTATGTATTCGCAATACATTACTTTTGTAAGGGGTCAGTTGCCACTCCCTGCACCAAGTGCCTATCCGCTGCAGATCTTCCTGCATTTCGCTACAATTTTCTAATGCTGAAACTTCTCTGTATACGACAGCATCATCCGCGAAAAGCCGCATCGAACTTCCGACATTATCTACTAGGTCATTTGTATATATTGTGAAAAGCAATGGTCCCATAACACTCCCCTGTGGCACGCCAGAGGTTACTTTAACGTCTGTAGACGTCTCTCCATTGAGAACAACATGCTGTGTTCTGTTTGCTAAAAACTCTTCAATCCAGCCACACAGCTGGTCTGATATTCCGTAGGCTCTTACTTTGTTTATCAGGCGACAGTGCGGAACCGTATACAACGCCTTCCGGAAGTCAAGGAAAATAGCATCTACCTGGGAGCCTGTATCTAATATTTTCTGGGTCTCATGAACAAACAAAGCGAGTTGAGTCTCACACGACCGCTGTTTCCGGAATCCATGTTGATTCCTACAGAGTAGATTCTGGGTTTCCAAAAACGACATGATACTCGAGCAAAAAACATGTTCTAAAATTCTACAACAGATCTACGTCAGAGATCTAGGTCTCTGCTCGACAACCCTTCTTGACTGGGACTACCTGTGCTCTTTTCCAATCATTTGGAACCTTCCGTTCCTCTAGAGACTAGCGGTACACAGCTGTTAGCCTCACGTCAGACCCAAACTCTCAACTTATCGACACACTACTGATGTACTGTTCGTTACTCGCAGCATTTCGCCGATTCCCGTAAGAGTTCATAGTAAGCCATTCTGGGCTTACATTTCAGCAAGATAATGTCCGTCCGCAGACGGCGAGACTTTCTTCTGCTTGTCTGTATGCTTCCCAAATCCTTCCTTGGCAGGCATGGCCACCGGATCTCTCCCCAGTTAAAAACGTTTGGAGCAGTGTGAGCAGGGTCCTCCGTTCAGCTCCGGATTTTGCGCTTTACTGCGCCAATTGGACAGAATTTGGTACGATCTCCCTCAAGAGGACGTCCAGCAACTCTGTCAATCAATGGCAAGCCGAGTAGCTGCTTGCATAAGGGCCAGATGTGAATCAGTGTGTTACTGACATGCTCACTTCGTGAAGCTCTTTCTCTTGGATAAGAGATCAAATTTTTCTGAAATCTAAACAGTTTGTTTGCTGTACATGTACTTCGTATCTACCGATTGCCATTCAGTTCGGACGATTCCGCCATGATGCGAATGGTGCGGTTCCTTTTTTTTTGTCTCCCTTAGAGTGTACATCGCTTTCGGATTCCAAGAGTGGGCAATGCCCCCTCGTGGCGCACGTTTGGACGCCCAAGCCGCTGATTAACGAACAAAGGGGAAGACAAAACTGGCTGTTAAGTCCCTCGATGATCACATATTCAGTGACAGAGCACAGGCTAATAACCGTAAGGCTTTTCGAGACCATTGTTCTACCGGGTGATCAAAAAGTCAGTATAAATTTGAAAACTGAATAAATCACGGAAAAATGTAGATCAGAGGTACAAATTGACACACATGCTTGGAATGACATGGGGTTTTATTAGAACCAAAAAATACAAAAGTTCAAAAAATGTTCATCTGATCAGAATAGCAATAATTAGCATAACAAAGTAAGACAAAGCAAAGATGATGTTCTTTAGAGGAAATGCTCAATATGTCCACCATCATTCCTCTACAATAGCTGTAGTCGAGGAATAATGTTGTGAACAGCACTGTAAAGCATGTCCGGAGTTATGGTGAGGCATTGGCGTCGGATGTTGTCTTTCAGCATCCCTAGAGATGTCGGTCGATCACGGGACACTTGCGACTTTAGGTAACCCCAAAGCCAATAATCGCACGGACTGTGGTCTGGGGACCTGGGAGGCCAAGCATGACGAAAGTGGCGGCTGAGCACACGATCATCACCAAACGACGCGCGCTAGAGATCTTTCACGCGTCTAGCAATACTTTTTTTTTGTTCTAATAAAGCCCTATGTCATTCCAAGCATGTGTGTCAATTTTTACCTCTCTATCTACATTATTCCGTGGTTTATTAAGTTTTCAAATTTATACTGACTTTTTGATCACTTGGTACATCTACATCATACTCCGCAAACGGCGAAGGAAACTTGTCATAGCTGTAACTGATCCCTTTCTCTGTTCCATTCGCGGATGGCACGTGGGAAGAATGATTGTCGGGAACCCTCTGTATGATCTCAGATTTTTTCAAATTTTCTGGTCGCGGTTGTTACACGAAATGTATATGTGAGAGGACGTAATATGTTTGTTATCTGACTGTTCTTGGAAATTGATCTTTCGAAATTTCAAATCTGCCACTAGCTTCTGTCGAGCATCGCTCATCGCACTCGCGACAACTAAGCGATCCAGTGACGAAAGAAATGTGTATAAATGTGGACGTGAAGTATTCCTCTCTGGTGTCATGCGCACAGTGGCAGCAACGCCTTTGCTTCTGCGCAGTGTTTACTGCGCCCCGTGGTATTTTATTCACTAAACGGTGTGGATATGTGAACAATGCTTTCCGGAAGGCAAGGAACACGCCATCAACGTATTAGTAAAATGTTAGACCGCCCAGCTAGCCGCGCGCTCTAAAGCCGTCGGCACACGGACCGTGCTGTCGAACGTTAACTCTGAGCGTACCAAGTTCAACGTGCTGCTGAACGCTCAGGAACGATGCGACTTGTGCATACGGTACGTGGTCCCAAACGTGATGTATGCGATCGCAGTGCACTCCAGCGGCAGTTAAGGGATGTTTCTAGTAGTTCGTAAATCACACTGTTTACTCAACGGGCGTGCGTAAAATTCCCACGTTAGCTCTATTAAAACGCACATATCCTCCATCGTCCACGAAAAGGAAAGTACCATGTCTAATCAGTAAGGACACAGCCTTATAAAAGTTCCATTACAAACAGTGCGGTACAAATTTGGAATATTTATCTGCATACGATAAACATTATTTCATCATTCCTAGATTTTAGTAAAACCCCAAGGTTAGACTTACCTGATCACTGTTCCTATCCAGTAGCAGAATCTTTGCAACATGTGAATGACGAAGCGTTAAAGAAAAAGGAACAAAATAACTTTATACAAGTAGCGGAAGTAGTCCTGTAGATTAAGCCAATCGAACAAAGTCACCCCTCAAAAAAAGGGTGAACTTATATTTACATAACATCAAATATTATAGTATATACTTAAATTAAACTAATAATAAAGTATCAGAACGCGAATGTTAGGAAAAAAATTTGTAAGTGTTAAGACGCGAACCACCGCTCCAACAAAATGTTCTTCTGGGAGAGAGACGCTGCCCATTACGCTAAACCCCGAACTCCCTCTGAGTACTTAATCAAATTGTGTTACCGCTTGCTAAAACCGTTAATCGTGGATAATTACGTTACTAATTGAAATTTAATTGTAACAAATTGTACCAAGAACAATGCGTTTTTAGTGGATCTTCAGTATAGCCTTCAAATAGCCTACTCTCATAATACGCAGGTTACAATAACTCTTTCGCGACGTATATGATGTTTTTCTTAATTTTGTTGGAACGAATCACACAACTAACAACGGGTTTTCCAGTGATTCTCAATTTGCTGGTGCTCAGAAACGGCATATATACATATAGGCTTGAAATGAACGACAATATGGCGCCTCACAACTCTGTACTGAAGGGAGACGGCGTGCGTGTGACGTAGGTGGCGCTGTGTTATCTCAGTGGTCAGACGCACGCTCAGAATATCTGAAATGCCAGATATTTCTCTGCACGTTCAGAAAGACTCCCGAACGTACTATTCCACGCTATGATGTCAGAAACTCGGCACGCTCAACGCACAACGTTCGGATGTGCCGACGACTTAACCCGCTGCTTCCCGAGCGGGAAGGCGTGCCGGTCCCCGGCACCAGTCCGCCCGGTGGATTAGTGTCGAGGTCCGGTGTGCCGGCCAGCCTGTGGGTGGTTTTTAGGCGGTTTTCCACATGCTTCGGCGAATGCGGGCTATTCTCCTTCTTCCGCCTCAGTTACACCATGTCGGCGATTGCTGCGCAAACACCGTCTCCACGCAAGCGTACACCATAGTTACTCTATCACACTGTGGTGTGCGTACTGTAAGACCTTCGGTACACACACCATCATATTATTTGACTTGTCGCTCTAGTGAAATAGGCGAGTATCAGCAATATGTCTCGTGGTCTTATCGTGGCGTGTTTATTTTCTGCCGTTAGGTCAGACGATAGAAATGCCACTTGCACGCTTACAGTAGCAGATTGACGGTGACCTACTTTAAACAGAACTTGATTAATTTTGAAACACATTTAGTAAAATAATAAAAAATATAGACATTACGTAACTTGATTCTGGATGCTGTTTACAACTGACAATCTGTAGTTCCTTTGGTCTTGGTACGTTAATCTTATTATCACATACAGCTGATATTTGACAAAAGTGTCTATACATTTATCTCCATGGCTATGTACAGGAATATGGTAATCTTATTAGGCGCAAACTGAAACTTGACTATAGACTGGTACAGACAAATGCAGACTGATGGAGACTGACTAATCGGAGGTCTGTACACTCGTTATAATACCTCTCGCGTTCAGGTATCACTGCGCGAGTGTGATCCGCGAGGGCAAAAGGTTCTACGTTAGCAGCAATCTCATTGGCTGCGTTACATATTAATACGCGGATCGGCGGAAGCAGAATTTGGTCCGTCTCTATAACAGCGCCATCTCGTAGAGCGGAGACGGACGAGCGCTGCGCCTGCGCTGCTGTGCTTAGCGGGGCGCGCTCTATTGGGAAAGTTGTGTACGCGCTGACTACGCGGAACTATGTACACAACACACACAAACATTTGGGGTTACACTCGTCTGGTACGAGACGTTCCCAGGGGGGAGGGGGGTGGTCGAGGGGTCCACTGGGGGCCGAACCGCACAATAACCCTGGGTTCGGTGTGGGGCGGCGGTGGGGTCGATGGACTGCTGTGGCCTGTTGTGAGGTCGTGAACCACTGAGGACTATGGTGGGACGAAGCCTCCCGTGTTTCTAGGTCCCCAGTTACACAATACACACACTAGAACGTTACTTGAAGACCGAGCTTTTGATCTAATTACCAGTAGTTCATGATTTAAGAGCAACCTGCCAGCTCGTGGTCCCGTCGCTGTGCAGGAGTGCGGGCTGACGGGTCGCCGCTACACGTACGCGGAGGCGCGCACCGCGGCCAGGAACTTGGCCGGCGCGCTGGTGGGGGCGGGCCTGGGCCCCGGCCACGTGCTCTCCGTCTTCCTGCCCAACTGCCCGGAGTTCCCCATCGTCGTCCTGGGCGCCAACGAGGCGGGGGTCGTCGTCACCACCACCAACCCCAAGTACACTGCCGGTACGTACCCAGGCTGCGCCACTGCGCCCTGTCATCGATGCCAAATTAAGCGTTTGCCACCATCACTAACGCTGTACGACCACCGTCGACGAGTACACCATTATGTCCCATCATGCAAAATACTAACGCGAATTCTTTACAACACGAATGGAAAAACTGGTAGAAGCTGACCTCGGGGGAGATCAGTTTGGATTCCGTAGAAATAAGGGAACACGTGAGGCAATACTGACTCTACGACTTATTTTAGAAGCTAGATTAAGAAAAGGCAAACCTACGTTCTAGCATTTGTAGACTTAGAGAAAGCTTTTGACAATGTTGACTGGAATACTCTCTTTCAAATTCTGAAGGTGGCAGGGATAAAATACAGAGAGCGAAAGGCTATTTACAATTTGTACAGAAACCAGATGGCAGTTATAAGAGTCGAGGGACATGAGAGGGAAGCAGTGGTTGGGAAGGGAGTGACACAGGGTTGTAGCCTCTCCCCGATGTTGTTCAATCTGTATATTGAGCAAGCAGTAAAAGAAACAAAAGAAAAATTTGGAGTAGGTATTAAAATCCATGAAGAAAAAATAAAAACTTTAAGGTTCGCCGATGACATTGTAATTCTGTCGGAGACAGCAAAGGACTTGCAAGAGCAGTTGAACGGAATGGACAGTGTCTTGAAAGGAGGATATAAGATTATATGATAGCGGAACAAACACTGGTAGCAGTTACTTCTGTAAAATATCTGGGAGTATGCGTACGGAACGATTTGAAGTGGAATGATCATATAAAATTAATTGTTGGTAAGGCGGGTACCAGGTTGAGATTCATTGGGAGAGTGCTTAGAAAATGTAGTCCATCAACAAAGGAGGTGGCTTACAAAACACTCGTTCGACCTATACTTGAGTATTGCTCATCAGTGTGGGATCCGTACCAGGTCGGGTTGACGGAGGAGATAGAAAAGATCCAAAGAAGAGCGGCGCGTTTCGTCACCGGGTTATTTGGTAACCGTAATAGCGTTACGGAGATGTTTAATAAACTCAAGTGGCAGATTCTGCAAGAGAGGCGCTCTGCATCGCGGTGTAGCTTGCTGTCCAGGTTTCGAGAGGGTGCGTTTCTGGATGAGGTATCGAATATATTGCTTCCCCCTACTTATACCTCCCGAGGAGATCACGAATGTAAAATTAGAGAGATTAGAGCGCGCACGGAGGCTTTCAGACAGTCGTTCTTCCCGCGAACCATACGCGACTGGAACAGGAAAGGGAGGTAATGACAGTGGCACGTAAAGTGCCCTCCGCCACACACCGTTGGGTGGCTTGCGGAGTATCAATGTAGATGTAGATGTAGAAAAGCAAATCGAGGATAATGGAATGTAGTCAAATTAAATCAGGTGATGCTGAGGGAATTAGATTAGGAAATTAGACACATAAAGTAGTAAAGGAGTTTTGCTATTTGGGGAGCAAAATAACTGATGATGGTCGATAGAGAGAGGATATAAAATGTAGACTGGCAATGGCAAGGAAAGCGTTTCTGAAGAAGAGAAATTTGTTAACATCGAGCATAGATTTGTCAGGAAGTCGTTTCTGAAAGTTTTTGTATGGAGTGTGGCCTTGTATGGAAGTGAAACGTGGACGATAAATAGTTTAGACAAGAAGAGAATAGAAGCTTTCGAAATGTGGTGGTATAGAAGAATGCTGAAGATTAGATGGGTAGAACACATAACTAATGAGGAGGTACTGAATAGGATTGGGGAGAAGAGGAGTTTGTGGCACAACTTGACAAGAACAAGGGATCGGTTGGTAGGACATGTTCTGAGGCATCAAGGGATCACCAATTTATTATTGGAGGGCAGCGTGGAGGGTAAAAATCGTAGAGGGAGACCAAGAGATGAATACACTAAACAGATTCAGTAGGATGTAGGCTGCAGTAGGTACTGGGAGATGAAGAAGCTTGCACAGGATAGAGTAGCATGGAGAGATGCATCAAACCAGTCTCAGGACTGAAGACCACAACAACAACATGGTCACCAAATTAATCTAGTGTTTCCATCACTATATTACAGTACATCTACACCTCTACTATCACCGACTACAACTGCATCTTCAGTATGTACCCCCACGAACTTGTTATATCACGATTGTCAAATTACGTATGTGTCTCCACCATTATCATACACTGAAGCGCCTTAGAAACTGGTGTATTCAAACACAGAAATATGTAAACACACAGAATACGGTGCTGCGCTCGGCTGCGGTCCTCAACAGAGGAAAGTCCACAGGACCTGACGGGATACCAATTCGATTCTACACAGAGTACGCGAAAAAACTTGCCCCCCTACTAACAGCCGTGTACCGCAGATCTCTAGAGGAACGGAAGGATCTAAATGATTGGAAAAGAGCGTAGGTAGTCCCAGTCTTCAAGAAGGGTCGTCGAGCAGATGCGCAAAACTATAGACCTATATCTCTGACACCGATCTGTTGTAGAATTTTAGAACATGTTCTCGCGTATCATGTCATTTCTGGAAACCCAGAATCTACTCTGTAGGAATCAACATGGATTTCGGAAACAGTGATCGTGTGAGACCCAACTCGCTTTATTTGTTCATGAGAGTTAGAAAATATTAGAGACAGGCTCCCAGGTATATGCTCTTTTCCTCGACTTCCGGAAGGTGTTCGATACAGTTCCGCACTGTCGCCTGATAAACAAAGTAAGAGCCTACGGAATATCAGACCAGCTGTGTGGCTGGATTGAAGAGTTTTTACCAAACAGAACACAGCATGTTGTTCCCAATGGAGAGACGTCTATAGACGTTAAAGTAACCTCTTGCGTGCCACAGGGGAGTGTAATGGGACCATTGCTTTTCACAATATATATAAATGACCTAGTAAATAATGTCGGAAGTTCGATGCGGCTTTTCGCGGATGATGCTGTAGTTTACAGAGAAGTTGCAGCATTAGAAAATTGCAGCGAAATGGCAGGAAGATCTGCAGCGGATACTCACTTGGTACAGGAAGTGGCAACTGACCCCTTACAAATGTAATGTATTGCGAATACATTGAAAGAAGGATCCTTTATTGTATGATTATATGATAGCGGAACAAACACTGGTAGCAGTTACTTCTGTAAAATATCTGGGATTATGCGTGCGGAACGATTTGAAGTGGAATGATCATATAAAATTAATTGTTGGTAAGGCGAGTACCAACCGAGCGAGGTGGCGCAGTGGTTAGCACACTGGACTCGCATTCGGAAGGACGACGGTTCAATCCCGCGTCCGGCCATCCTGATTTAGGTTTTCCGTGATTTCCCTATCTCAATTCAGGCAAATGCCGGGATGGTTCCTTTGAACGGGCACGGCTGATTTCCTTCCCCATACTTCCCTCACCCGAGCTTGCGCTCCGTCTCTAATGACCTCGTTGTCGATGGGACGTTAAACACTAATCTCCTCCTCCTAAGGCGCGTACCAGGTTGAGATTCATTGGGAAAGCCCTTAGAAAATGTAGTCCATCAGCAAAGGAGGTGGCTTACAAAACACTCGAGCGACCTATACTTGAGTATCGCTCATCAGTGTGGGATCCGTACCAGATCGGGTTGACGGAGGAAATAGAGAAGATCCAAGGAAGAGTGGCGCGTTTTGTCACGTCGTTATTTGGTAAGCGTGATAGCGTTGCGGAGAAGTTTAGCAAACTCAAGTGGCAGACTCTGCAAGAGAGGCGCTCTGCATCGCGGTGTAGCTTGCTGTCCAGGTTTCGAGAGGGTGCGTTTCTGGATGATGTATCGAATATATTGCTTCCCCCTGCTTATACCTCCCGAGGAGATCACGAATGTAAAATTAGAGAGATTCGAGCGCGCACGGAGTCTTTCCGGCAGTCGTTCTTCCTGCGAACCATACGCGACTGGTACAGGGAAGGGAGGTAATGACCGTGGCACGTAAAGTGCCCCCCGCCACACGCCGTTGGGTGGCTTGCGGAGTGTAAATGCAGATGTAGATGTAGATGAACGCCTGCGTAAGACAGGTGCCTGGCACAGTTTTTAGATCGGTTACTGCTGCTACAATAGCAGATTATCAAGATTTAAGTGAGTTTCAACTTGGTGCGATGGGACGCAGCATCTCCGAGGTAGAGATGAAGTAGGGATTTTCCCGTACGACCATTTCACGAGTGTACAGTGACATCCGGAGTCCGGTTAAACATCATCGCTGCGACCAGAAAAAGACCCTGCAAGAACGGGACCAACGATGAATGAAGAGAATCATTCACCGTGACAAAAGTGGAACCCTTCCGCAAATTGCTGCAGATTTCAGTTCTGGGCCATCAGCAAGTGTCAGCGTGCAAACCATTCAACGAAACATCATCGATATGGGCTTTCCAGTCTGAAGGCCCACTCGAGTACCCTGCACGACTGCACGACACAAAGCTTTACGCCTTGCTGGGGCCATCAACACCGACACTGGATTGTTGATGACTGTAAGCATGTTGCCTGGCCGGAAGAGTCTCATTTCTAATTGCATCGAACGGATGGACGTGTACGAGTACAGAGACAACCTCATGATTCCATGGAACCTGCATGTCAGTGGGGAATGTTCAAGCTGTTGGAGGCTCTGTAAAGGTGTGGGGCATGTGCAGTTGGAGTGATATGGGACCCCTGATACATCTAGATAAGACTCTGACTAGTAACACGTACAAGCGTCCTGTCTGATCACCTGCATCCTTTCACGTCCATTGTACATTCTGAGAGACTTGGGCATTTCCAGCAGGACAATGCGGCACCACATACGTCCAGAATTGCTACAGTATGGCTCCAGGAACACTCTTCTGAATTTAAACACCTCCACTGGTCACAAAACTCCGCGGACACGAGCATTATTGAAAATATCTGGGATGCCTTGTAACATGCCATTCAGCTGAGATCTCCACAGATTTATGGACAACCCTGCAGGATTCATTGTATCAGTTCCTTCCATCACTGTTTCAGACATTAGTCGAGTGCATGCCGCATCGTGTTGCGGCACTTCTGCGTGGCCGTGAGGGCCCTACACGATATTAGGCAGGTGTACCAGTTTCTTTGACTCTTCAGTTTATAATGCTTCTACATCCATATTAGCACCAACTCCAAGTACACTGACATATATACCAAGAGTCTAACACTCTGCCCTGTCAAGGTACCCAAATGAAGTGAGTATCCTGTTCACTATCACCAAATTGATCTGTGTATTTGTCACCATCAATCCCAAGTACCCAGACTTTACCTCTCAATCCCATCACATTTGCCAAATTTAGTGGGTATCCTAAGCACTGTCACAAAGTACTTTATCTATACTACCAATACCCATAGGTACACCAGTGGAATGCACCAAGACTAAACCATTCTGTCTAGATGTTATAGCAAATTAAGTGAACATCACCATCACTGTCACCCAGTGCATTTCTGTCTCAACCATTACCAACTGCACATACTCCACAAGTATGTACGCATCATATAACACCTTAAATTAACTGAAGAATGCTATCACTATCAGCAAATGCTTCTGTGTGACTACCAACCCCCAGGGACTGTCACTATGTATCCAGACTATGTGACCCTGTCCTGACATGAGTGTCAAATACAGTGGGATCACCATCACTACCA
Source organism: Schistocerca americana (assembly GCF_021461395.2). NCBI lineage: Eukaryota > Metazoa > Arthropoda > Insecta > Orthoptera > Acrididae > Schistocerca > Schistocerca americana. The sequence continues at coordinate 134,800,400 of NC_060127.1, forward strand.
GTAAGTATTTCTGCATCTGCATCACCCCCACCATGTAAATTGACAGTATGTATCCAGAATACACACTTCTGCCTTGTCATAGTTGCCAAATTTAATATGAGTTACAAGCAGTGTCACCAAACATGTTTCCATCTGTGCCATCACTAACTCAAAAACTTTCGCTGGTACCTACCTAGACTATACGCTACATCCCATTTTTGGACGCAAATTAAAGAGGTTCTTGCTATGATTATCGCCAAGTACATGTGTACCTTTCACATCACAAGTCCGAAGTACTGTGCCTATATGAACGGTACTGCCATACTCCATACTGTCAGAGCCGTTAAATGAAGCAGTGGTCACCTTCTCTATCACTAACTACTTCTATAAGTGTACTACCAACAACGCAAATTAAACTGCCTGGATGCATGTTGAGCTCTGCTTGAGTGTTCCACCTTTTCTTGACGTTGATTCGTATGTAAATGATCAAATGAAATAAGAGACCTATAGTTATTCCATCTCAGTTATCACTTACTATTTTCTCTTTATTATTCGCCACCAACTGTTGCCGTACAATAGTACCATTGATTGCAACAGATTGTTATAATAAAACTTGTTTGAGAATTGTATTACTCGGTAGTCACACCAGTCGTATGCCCTCCATATTGTATCTGAAAACTTTTCACTATTTCAGTGCGTCTACAGCACTCGCGTATCGTTCCCCAACGTTCATGCTTACATCCACCGCTCGCGACGTCCGAGGTCGTTGTGGTTGTTTTCGACACGACCTTCGAGTCCTTTCCCGCAGTTCGGCCTGCCTGTGTCGCACGCTATGCATTTCACTGATTGCGTCACATCGCTTCACGCGATTTGCCGATGATTCGAATATTCTTCCAAACAATTTCCTTTTCTGAGCGGTATTTTTCTTATCAACCTTCGACATAAAAGTGGGGCTAATTTCAAGGTAAATTTAAATACTCATTTGCCAATGCAAATTTTTTAATAACTTTGTAATTAATGAAAAATTTGGGGAGATAGCGAAGGTTTTCGAAGATGTGGTCACCTTCTAAAGAATCAGAGATTAATCAGCAATAGTTATTTATTTTAATAAATACAGCAGCCGGAAAAAGTGGCCGGTTGCTGTATTTCTTCGTGCAATTCAGTTCACAGAGAGCTCAATGTGGATAAATTGATGTTAACAATAGTTACAAATTGGTAAAGAACCTGTTTCATGAAATAATTACACTTTTATCGGAATCCTTTCGCGATAATCAGTCCTGCACCAGGTTTCCTCACAGCTAGGATTATTTGCCCATCGGATATTTAAACGCTCTGAATGGATTCTTGTAGAATTTTAGTGTTTGTCTCTGGTTCCAGTGACAGTGCAACATAGAAATTTTCTAACGTTATCTCCAGGTAATTTACACGGCTTGAAAAAAAGTGAAGTATCGAGATGGGGAAGAGGAAACGAAAACAAACTTTGAGAGGGTATGTGATGTTACTGTAGCAATTAAAACCTCCAGTTAGATTTAGCAAGGACTTGACAGTATTTGCCCATTTATCAGTACGACGTTGCAACCCATTTAGACTGTATGCATACACTCATTCGGTTGGGAAGGTCGACATGAAATCGTTGTGTTGTCTCTGGACACAGACAACTGCTGTAACTAGTTCTTGGTATCGTGGTTAGTGGAAATGGGACGAAACTGACGTTCGAGCTCGTGTCACACACAGTATGCTCTATCGGGGACAAATCTGGAAAGCAGGTGTTGACAGTCACGTCTGCAAAATACTATCACGAATTCTTTACAGACGAATGGAAAAACTGGCAGAAGCCGACCTCGGCGAAGATCAGTTTGGATTCCGTAGAAATGTTGGAACACGTGAGGCAATACAGACCTTACGACGTATCTTAGAAGGAAGATTAAGGAAAGGCAAACCTACGTTTCTAGCATTTGCAGACTTAGAGAAAGCTTTTGACAATGTTGACTGGAATACTGTCTTTCAAGTTCTGAAGGTGGCAGGGGTAAAATATAGGGAGCGAAAGGCTATTTACAATTTGTACAGAAACCAGATGGCAGTTATAAGAGTTGAGGGGCATGAAAGGGAAGCAGTGGTTGGGAAGGGAGTGAGACAGGGTTGTAGCCTCTCCCCGATGTTATTCAATCTGTATATTGAGCAAGCAGTAAAGGAAACAAAAGAAAAGTTCGGAGTAGGTATTAAAGTCCAAGGAGAAGAAATAAAAAAGTTGATGTTCGCCGATGACATTGTAATTGTCAGAGACAGCAAAGGACTTGGAAGAGCGGTTGAACGGAATGGACAGTGTCTTGAAAGGAGGGTATAAGATGAACATCAACAAAAGCAGAACGAGGATAAGTGAATGTAGTCGAATTAAGTCGGGTGATGCTGAGGGAATTAGATTATGAAATGAGACACTTAAAGTAGTAACGGAATTTTGCTATTTGGGGAGAAAAATAACTGATGATGATCGAAGTGGAGAGGATATAAAATGTAGACTGGCAATGGCAAGGAAAGCTTTTCTGAAGAAGGGAAATTTGTTAAAATGGAGTATAGATGTGTCAGAAAGTCGTTTCTGAAAGTATTTGTGTGGAGTGTAGCCATGTATGAAAGTGAAACATGGACGATAAATAGTTTGGACAAGAAGAGAATAGAAGCTTTCGAAATGTGGTGCTACAGAAAAATGCTGAAGATTAGATGGGTAGAACGCATAATTAATGAGGAGGTATTGAATAGAATTGGGGAGAAGAGAAATTTGTGACACAACTTGACAAGAAGAAGGGATCGGTTGGTAGGACATGTTCTGAGGTATCAAGGGATCACAAATTTAGCATTGGAGGGCAGCGTGAAGGGTAAAAATCGTAGAGGGAGACCAAGAGATGAATACACTAAGTAGATTCAGAAGGATGCAGGTTGCAGTAAGTACTGGAAGATCAAGAAGCTTGCACAGGATAGTCGCTCGTTTGTATTGGCTTAGTTATAAACACAGCACTGATCACTTTTATCATTTTCTGTATTTAATAATTAATCATTCTATAAAAAAAGGTTTATTTAAAAACGAAAAATTTTATGGCTAATCGGTATTTCGGTTTTTTACCCGGTTATTAGTAGGAATGAAAACCCAGTTATAACCGAGACGAAAGAAATATCGAAAAGTACCGGTTATTCAGGACTAAAATGCCGGTATCGGTTTTAACCGGTCGGATTTTCCCATCTCTACAGTGTGCTTGATGCGCAGTAGAGCAGTCCTCCTTTGGTGTGGCCTGACTTCGACGACACTTGTGGTTTCGCTCACATCTCGGACCACTGTCACATCAGAACGGCCCACATATCGGGGGGCATACACCATTTCGGCCACCCACCCGTGTGCTGAACCCACAATGGTGCCGCTTTTGTACTTTGTCAAGTCTGACAGAAGGACACTGCAGTTTTCGCTGTGCATCGCAGTGTTTATCAACCATCCGGTGCAGAGATTGCTCATCATATACCCTGGCAGGCGAGATTGTGTAATCTCTGGGTGGCAACACTAATGCAGGTGACCATTCGAGCCAATACAGACCATAGCAGCCGGCCAAAGTGGCCGTGCGGTTAAAGGCGCTGCAGTCTGGAACCGCAAGACCGCTACGGTCGCAGGTTCGAATCCTGCCTCGGGCATGGATGTTTGTGATGTCCTTAGGTTAGTTAGGTTTAACTAGTTCTAAGTTCTAGGGGACTAATGACCTCAGCAGTTGAGTCCCGTACTGCTCGGAGCCATTTAGCCCAGCGTCTTGCTGCATGAATAACATCACCCTCATCGACTACTGCTTCCCGCGGTATGCATCCTGCATTGCTCCAAACATATGGACGACGGAAGGTGCGACACCCGGGCTGTAGGGTGGATGAGGAAGAACAGTCCAATGAAGTTTCGTGAGGACCTCTCGGGTGCGCAGACTTTCGTGAGGCCTCGTGTTGTCATGGAGAACGAAAATTTCTTTTGCAATTTTGCGCCGACGAATGCGATGAATTCGTTTCTTCAATTTCCTAAGTCACAGTTGTGTGTGGCGGCCGGCACGCGGTAGATGGGACGGGTCGCCTCGCTCAACGCCTTTTGTTCACTACCAGATATCTGTAGTGATTCTGCAAGCCCCTATGAATACCTGCAATGCTCTGGTTTTGGGTGCTTGGAACGCACCTCCGTTGCAGACTATTTGAAACCGACATACAGCGCCACCACCTATCAGAACGTCAGGAAACTATAGCGGATAAAATGACAATGTTTGACGATGTCCTATAACAAATTCAGCACTTTTTTCAACAGAAACTGAACGGAAAGATAGTGTTGCATTTCTTATTGAACGCTCCTCGTATTTGAACACTGCCCACACTACAGTTTTGGCAGCATAAACCGGTTGTGGAGAATGGCAGGCTCACATTATACTAGGCCAACATATCCAGGTAATGGCTTAGACTTGGCCGGTCCCCAGAAACAACTCTGTAATATCAGCAACAGGAATAAAAGCCAGTGCAGAATAAGCATCGAACACAACACCCACTCATCACATAACCACTCAGCTCTACAAATGGTTCAAATGGGGCTGAGCACTGTGCGACTTAACATCTGTGGTCATCAGTCCCCTAGAACTTAGAACTACTTAAACCTAACTAACCTAAGGATATCACACACATCCATGCCTGAGGCAGGATTCTAACCTGCAACCGTAGCGGTCACGTGGTTCCAGACTGAAGCGCCTAGAACCGCACGGCCACAACGGCTGGCAACTCAGCTCTGGTAAAATACTTAATCTGCATTGTGGTAGGCATTCTAGCCATCAAAGATGATTGCATCATTTCATAATACACGTATCTACTAACCTGCACTAAACTCAGACAGTATTTTCCAGGTGCTTAAAAGCTTTTGTCAGTCTGTCTCGACGAGTGACCTAACCTGAGATAACAGTACGACGACTGCCCACAGAGGAGCTGTCCAAACAGCTGCGCGACTGTCGGCCCTCGGCAGCGGTGACGACTCCGGCCCTCCACGGCACGGTGGTGCGCGCCTTCCAGGAGGCGGGCCTGCCCCCGCCACGCCTGCTGGTGACTGTGTCAGCGGCCGCCTCCAGCACTGCCCTAGACCCTGGCGCCACCCCCGAGGGCGCGGCGGACTTCCAGCAGCTGGTGCAGCGGGCCGCACCCGAGGGCGAACTGCCGGGCGCCCTCACCTCCCCAGACCAGGTGTTCATCATGCCCTACTCCAGCGGCACGACAGGGCTGCCAAAGGGCGTCATGCTCTCCAACCGCAACATCGTGGCCAACCTCCAGCAGGCCAGAGAACCTGCCATCCAGTACTCTGAACTCGACTCCGGTGAGTACCACACTGCCCCTATCTCCCGAGATGTTTTTATTCCCTACTCTGCCCTGGACGTCATGCTGTCCAGTCGTAACATTTTGGCCAACCTCCAGCAGGCCAGCCATCCAGTACTCTGAACTCGACTCGGGTGAGTACCACACTTCCCCTATCTCCCGACATGTTTTTATTCCCTTCTCTGCCCGTGGACGTCATGCTGTCCAGTCGTAACATTTTGGCCAACCTCCAGTAGGCCAGAGAACCTGCCATCCAGTACTCTGAACTCGACTCGAGTGAGTACCACACTTCCCCTATCTCCCGAGATGTTTTCATTCCCTACTCTGCCCATGGGCGCCATGCTGTCCAGTCGTAACATTTTGGCCAACCTCCAGCAGGCGAGAGAACCTGCCATCCAGCTCTCTGACCTCGACACTGGTGACTACCACACTGGCGCTACCTCGTGAGGTTTTCACCGTGCCCTGCTTCAATGGAAATATGTACTTGCCCTGTCCAGCTGCAACATTGTGAACAACCTCCAGCAGGTCAGAGAACCTGACAGCCAACTCTCTGACCTCAACACGGGTGAGTCCCACACTCCTGAGATGTCGCTCGTGCCCTACTCCAGAAGTGCCCATGGTCTAGGGGTAGCGTCTTTATTAGTAATTAAAACGCTCTTGGTCCCTGGTTCCAAACCCATCGTTGCTTAAATTTTGGTTAATAACCAGCATTGGCGGCGGAAGATATCTGTCATAAGAAGTCACCCTCATTCTGCCAATGGCCTTGTTAAAGAAAACTGAGGAGAAGACAGAACAGGGCACTCTCTTGTCCTTGGGTTGGGAAACTGCCCCTAAAGGCTGAAGAATCAATAATGTTCAATGACATGAGTATGTAGAAGGCAATGAAATCACTGCATTAAAGACACAAAACGCGTATCAAATGGTTCAAATGGCTGAGCACTATGGGACTTAACTTCTGAGGTCATCAGTCCCCTAGAACTTAAGAACTACTTAAACCTAACTAACCTAAGCACGTCACACACATCCATGCCCGAGGCAGGAGTCGAACCTGGGACCGTAACGGTCACGCGGTTCCTGACAGTAGCGCCTAGAACCGCTCGGCCACTTCGGCCGGCAAAACGCGTATCCGCAGGACATGTAGCCTGTAATTGAAAAAGTGACATGATGATCTCTCCATTGGCAAATGATTCCAGAATAGTCACCCATTCGGATCTCTGGGAGTGGACTGCCGAAGGGGAGGTGGTCATGCGAAAAAAATTTAATAACCAATGAAAGGATTACGTTCTATGAGTCGGGTCGTGGAATGTCAAAAGTTTCAGCGTGATAAGGAAGTTAGAAAATCTGAAAAGGGAAATGTAAGGCTGAACCTAGATATAATAGTGGTCAGTGAAGTGAAATGGAAAGAAGACAAGGATTTCTGGTGAGATGAGTATAGAGTAAAATCAACGACAGTGAAAAATGGCGTAACAGATGTAGGATTCGTTATGAATAGGAAGGTGGGGCAGAGAGTGTGTTACTGTGAACAGTTCAGTGATAGTTCAGTTAGAATGAACAGTCAAGATCGCAATAATATTTGTTTGACTCTTCAGTCTAACTTAAATATAGCGTCAGGTCGCTGTTCTCCGTAGACTACGTTGCCTAAGTTCACTGATATAATTGCTCTAATCAGAATAGACAGTGAAACAACACCGAAACAACATCGCAAGGTGAAGATGAAGAGATGAAGATGAAGACATGAAGAGATAGAGAAAGCATGTGAGAATACTGAAAGTGTAATACAATACATAAAGGGAGATGAAAATCTAATAGTCATTGGGGGCTGGAATGCTGTTGTAGGGGAAGAAGAAAAGTTTACAGGAGAATATGGGCTTGGGAAGAGGAATGAGAGACGAGAAAGACTGAGTTCTGTAATAAATTTCAGCTAGTAATAGCGAATACATTGGTCAAGAATCACAAGAGGAGGAGGTGTACTTGGAAGAAGCGGGGTGATACGGGAAGATTTCAGTTAGATTATATCGTCGTCAGGCAGGATTTCCAAAGTCAGGAACTGGACTGCAAGGCGTATCCAGGTGCAAATATAGATCACAATGTAGTATTGATGAAGAGTAGGTTGAAGTTTAAGAGACCAGTCAGGAAGAATATATACGCAATGAAATGGTGTCAGAACTATACCAATAAGGAGTAGCTAAATAGTCACTACAGTTGAAGAGGAATGGACCTTTAAAAAGAGCAATAGCACAAGTTGGAAAGAAAAACATAGGTGCAAAGAAAGTAACTGCGAAGAAACCATGGATAACAGAAGAAATACTTCAGTTAATCGATGAAAGAAGGAAGTACAAAAATGTTGAGGGAAATTAAGGAATACAGAAATTGAAGTCGCTGAGGAATCAAATAAATAGGAAGTGCAGGGAAGCTAAAATGAAATGGCTGCGTGAAAAATGTGAGGAAATGGGAAAAGAAATGATTGTTAGAAGGACTGACTGAGGATATAGGACAGTAAAAATAACCTTCGGTGAACTTAAAAGCAAGGGTAGTAACATTAAGAGTGCAACGGAAATTGCACTGTAAGTGCAAGGGAGAGAGTGGATAGATGAGAAGAGTACATTGAAGGCCTCTATGAGGGGAAAGATTAGTCTGATGTGATAGAAGAAGAAACATGAGTCTTTTTAGAAGAGATAGGGGATCCATTATTAGAATCAGAAGGCCTTAAGATCAAATAAGTCGGAAAGGATAGATAAGATTCCACCAGAATTTCTAAAATCGTTGGGGGAAGTGGCAACAAAAACTATTCACGTTGGTATGTAGAATGTATGTGTCTGGCGACATACCATCTGACTTTCGGAAAAATATCATCTACACAATTCCGAAGACTGCAAAAGCTGACAAGTGCGAGAATTATCGCACAGCCAGTTTAACAGGTCATGCATCCATAGTTGCTCACAAGAATGATATTCAGAAGAATTGGGAAGAAAACTTAGGATGTGTTACATGACGATCAATTTGGCTTTAGAAAAGGTAATGGCACCAGAGAAACAATTCTGACGTTGCGATTGATAATGGAAGCAAGACTAAAGAAAAATCAAGACACGTTGATAGGATTTGTCGACCTGGAAAAAGCGCTCGACAGTGTAAAATGGTGCAAGATGTTCGGAATTCTGACACAAATAGGAGTAAACTATAGGGAGAGACGAGTAATATACAATATGTACAAGAGCCAAGAGGGAATAATAAAAGTGAACGACCAAAAACGAAGGTTTTTCTAAAAAGGGTATGACACAGGAATGTAGTCTTTCGCCCCTACTGTTCAATTTGTACATCGAAGAAGCAAATAAAAGAAAGGTTCTGGAGTGGAATTAAAAATCAAGGTGAAAAGATATCAGTGATACGATTCACTGGTGACATTGCTGTCCTGAGTGAAATTGAAAAAGAATTACATGATCTGCTGAATAGAACGAACAATCTAATGAGTAAAGGGTATCGATTGAGGGTGAATCGAAGACAGACGGTAGTAGCAGAAATGAGAACAGCAAGAAACTTACCGTCAGAATTGAGGGGTCACGAAGTAGATGAAGTTAAGGAATTCTACTGCCTACGCAGAAAAATAACCACTGACGGACGGAGCGAGGAGGACATCAAAAATAGCCCAGTACTGGCAAAGGGGGCATTCCTGGCCAAGAGAAGTCTACTAGTATCAAAAATAGGCCTTAATTTTGAGGAATAAATTTCTGAGAGTGTACATTTGGAGCACAGCATTGTACTGATGTGAAACATGGACTGTAGGAAAACCAGAACAGAACAGAATCGAAGCATTTGAGATGTGGTGCTACAGACGAATGTCGAAAATTAGTTGGACTGATAAGATAAGGAATGAGGAAGCTTGTGTAAGGCCTTGAGTTTTCATGGAGAAGAAGAAGTTCGCTTGCATTTTTGTGGCGACGAACGTTTCTTGATTTTCCTGGTGGTAGCACAATACACTTCACACTTCATCATTGCACAGTGAGGGAGGACATCAAACAGAGTAACAGCTTCAGAGTCCCAGCAGACCGTCGCCATGGTTTTACTGGCTGAGTGTGTGGTTTTGATCTTTTTCCTCGGTGGAGAGGTGATGTGACGCCACACCAGATGCCGTTTTGTTTCTGGTTAGAAGTGATGAACACATGTTTCATCGCTTGCAATGACGTTCGACAAAAATTGTCAAGATCAGATTCATAAGCCGCAACCAGATCGGCGCAGATGGTCTTTTGCTGCTCTCTATCGTCTCCTGTTAGGCGGGCACGCACCTTTGAGTAGGTCAACCGCTGGACGAGTGTGTCAGCACTACCGATCAGCGAGGTGTTTAATTTTAATCTGTCGATCGGCTCGAGTGAGAGTGTCTCCACGTTCCAGCATTTCAGAAGTCGCAGGTGTATGCGGCAGGCCAGCAAGAGAGACATTGAAGGTTCTGCACGACCTTGTTGCGATAATGACAGACGTGAGGGTCCAACGACTCACCGTGCTTTTTTTCACTGACAGCTCTCCCTAGACATTCTGCAAGTGCCTATGGATATCTGCGATGGGCTGGCTTTCCACCAAAAGGAACTCAATGACAGCTCTCTGCCTGGAATGCTTCTCCGTTACAGAAGCCTTTTTGAAGGCTAGATATGGTGCTGCCACCTATTGGAAGTTCATGAAACTATGGGCGCTGAAGTGACGTCCCAGATGGAAGTTCAAGCGAAATTGGGCGAGAACATAAGTGTTATGTATTGAACGCTCCTCCTTGCTCTCTGACCTCAACACCAGTGAGTACCACATGGCTTTTATCTCTCTGACTTCTGGAGACTCGTTGCATCTTTTCTCATGTCATCGGTTTTACCATTCGTTTCAAGATGTCCTGTATCTGATCAGATTGCTTGTTAGTCATTCCATCGCTGCAAAATCAAGAAGGGAAATTCGAGATTCACGTCCTACGGGCGATGAGAGATGGTGATCCAGCGAAGAGAAATACGGGACAGCTTCTGGTAGTGTTTTTGTGCAGCTGAAGCCAGCTCACATCGGACGAGATTACGTGTATTTCGTCCTACTGCTTGGATGAAATGACGTTATCCCTCGCATAAGCAATCCTTTCCTTACTTGCACTTTTGCGACGTGATTCCACGTGACAGTTGAAGACCCGCCAGCAGGGGGGCACCATAGCTGGGGCTGTGTTCCTGCTTGCCAAGAGAGCGTGGGGATGCACAATGCCTCTCTTGTAATGTCTGCCACTGGAGTTTTTAGGCCTTCTCCGTAAAGCTCTCGCACTGACTAAAAAGTTCCTGTGACGAAACGCGCAAGTCTTCTATCAGTCGGACCTCGTAAGCTTCTCAAAATCTCTGTCCATGTTGGTTTTTCTACATCTACATCTACATGATTACTCTGCAATTCACATTTAAGTGCTTGGCAGAGGGTTCATCGAACCACAATCATACTATGTCCCAACCATTCCACTCCCGAACAGCCCGCGGGAAAAACGAACACCTAAACCTTTCTGTTCGAGCTCTGATTTCTCTTATTTTATTTTGATGATCATTCCTACCTATATAGCTTGGGCTCAACAAAATATTTTCGCATTCGGAAGAGAAAGTTGGTGACTGAAATTTCGTAAATAGATTTCACCGCGACGAAAAACGTTTTTGCTTTAATGACTTCTATGCCAACTCACGTATCATATCTGCCACACTCTTTCCCCTATTACGTGATAATACAAAACGAGCTGCCCTTTTTTGCACCCTTTCGATGTCCTCTGTCAATCCCACCTGGTAAGGATCCCACACCGCGCAGCAATATTCTAACAGAGGACGAACGAGTGTAGTGTAAGCTGTCTCTTTAGTGGACTTGTTGCATCTTCTAAGTGTCCCGCCAATGAAACGCGACCTTTGGCTCGCCTTCCCCACAATATTGTCTATGTGGTCTTTCCAACTGAAGTTGTTCGTAATTTTTACACTCAGGTACTTAGTTGAATTGACAGCCTTGAGAATTGTACTATTTTTCTTTTGGAACTCGTGTGGATCACCTCACAGTTTTCGTTATTTAGCGTCAACTGCCACCTGCCACACCATACAGCAATCTTCTCTAAATACTGGTCTTCGGATTACCTTACTAGACGGTAAATTACAGCATCATCTGCGAACAACCTATGAGAACTGCTCAGATTGTCACCCAGGTCATTTATATAGATCAGGAACAGCAGAGGTTCCAGGACGCTTCCCTGGGGAACACCTGATATCACTTCAGTTTTACTCGATGATTTTCCGTCTATTACTACGAACTGCGACCTTCCTGACAGGAAATCACGAATCCAGTCGCACAACTGAGACGATACCCCATAGGCCCGCAGCTTGATTAGAAGTTGCTTGTGAGGAACGGTGTCAAAAACTTTTCGGAAATCTAGAAATACGGAATCAACTTGAGGTCCCCTGTCGATAGCGGCCATTACTTCGTGCGAATTAAGAGCTAGCTGCGTTGCACAGGAACGATGTTTTCTGAAACCATGCTGATTACGTGTCAATAGATCGTTCCCTTCGAGGTGATTCATAATGTTTGAATACAGTATATGCTCCAAAACCCTACTGCAAACCGACGTCAATGATGTTGGTCTGTAGTTCGATGGATTACTCCTACTACCCTTCTTAAACACTGGTGCGACCTGCGGAATTTTCCATTCTGCAGGTACAGATCTATCGGTGAGCGAGCGGTTGTATATGATTGCTAAGTAGGGAGCTATTGTATCAGCGTAATCTGAAAGGAACCTAATCGGTATACAATCTGGACCTGAAGACTTTTATAGAGAAGATATTCGTTCTTCAAAGAACTCACAATACGTGAGCATAAAGTATGTCGCACAGTTTTACAACATCCTTATGTCAATGATATAGGGCTATAATTATTACGCCTGTCCTACCACTCTTCTTGAAAATGCGAATACCGACTTACAGTAACTGATTTGAGTCAGGCGGCTGTTGATCATGTTCTTAATCAGAACTGTCTCCTAGTCATTCGATACAAACGTTGTACTTTTTGCACTGCCGACGTATTTTCTAGACTTTTAGAGTATTGCACCATCTTAGAAGTGGAAAATAAATAATTTACGCCTCTGTTGGGTTTTTAACAGTGGAACCATCTGTTGGTGAAAGAACTACTCATGTTACAAACAAACGGGCAAATCACGTTTTCTACAGTGCAGACATACGTTGCCAACAGTAATAACCTCAAAGAAATTCGTGGTACAGAGATCGAACTATCCACGTTTTCTACAGTTCTGCTGGTGATAGTGGAACCTTAGGTCTGAATCAGGACTAGCTTTTATTTCACGTTTTATGGTTTTGTGGGATAGTATGTAAAGTAAAACTCTTTTTCAGCAAATACGAATTTCTATTTCGTTATTTACATTTTGTAAGCAAATGTTGCTTTCCCTAGAACTTTGTTTTATGTGGTCATTCCACTTTAGATCAATGCAGATGGTTACTGCCAGACATGTTACAGTAGTTACTATTTCTAGTGATTTGTCGCAAATGGTGTAATCCAACAGCAAAGTATTTCTTCATGTATTCATGTGCGGTTACGCCCACTTGCATTCGGCATAAACTGACAGTGTCTGCACGTGTCACCGATCCTCCACAGTCTTCTGGTGCTGCTATCTTTTTGCAGAGAAGTGCATCAGCCGCAAATTGTCGTAAAGGCTAACAAGGAGACGGCACGACCGTGGGGTCCGGGATTTGTCCGAAATTTTGTGTGGTGAAAGAGGACCCCTAACACCTCACGTGGTTAAAATATTAGGACGCACTAACCGGAAAATCCCCAGAAAAATCGATCCAAAGTTTCTTAGGTGCCTTATGAGTATAAAATGTTAGTCTACTGCCGACACGCCGTCTGGCCTACATGGTTAGCGCTCGGACCATTACGCCAGAGGTCTGGGGTTCGATTCCTCCTCCGGCACGTTTTTTTTCTTCTGTTGCTTGCAAAATTGCAGCGCATTGTTACAGAAGAATCGTGAAATTAATTCCCGGGAAGATTGTATAAAATTTCATTCTATAATTTACCATCAATTAACGTCACCAATATTCAGAGACATGATTCAATATGCCTGGTTTGCCTCAAAATTATCAGAAACTCAAAACATTTTCGTAAATGTTAATGGGGCATGTTTTTGTACAGATTTATGGCAAACGCCCTGTGATTGAAAAAAAATCTGCCTTTATATGTTGCGCAAGATGCCGCAAAAATTGTTGCTTTGTTTGTTTTTACGATAATTACCACTGCAGTTCTTGTTTAAAAAAAATGGTTCAAATGGCTCTGAGCACTATGGGACTTAACTTCTGTGGTCATCAGTCCCCTAGAACTTAGAACTACTTAAACCTAACTAACCTAAGGACATCACACACATCCATGCCCGAGGCAAGATTCGAACCTGCGACCGTAGCGGTCACGCGGTTCCAAACTGAAGCGCTTAGAACCGCACGGCCACACCGGCCGGCAGTTCTTGTTTATAATTATTATATGTATAAAAACTAAGTGTTTCCCAATCGACTTTGTTATTCTGATTAAAAACCCAATGTTTCCCCTCATATAATTTACAATTAAAAATGGAAAACCCACCGCCATGAATTGTGTTTTTGGACAAAAAGAAAATAATTTTTATTCAATAATGTAACAAATTTGTTAAAGATAATGTAGGTTTGGGAAACTTTCTGAATAATTGGTGGAATAACAAAAGAAAATGAAGTAGATGAAAAAAAAGTGCTGGAGGAGGAATCGAACCCGAGACCTCTAGTGTAAGACTCCGAGGCCTAAACATCTAGGCCTAATATTTTATACTCATAAGGCACCTAAGAAACTTTGGATCGATTTTTCCCGGGATTTTCCGGGTAGTGCGTCCTAATATTTAAACCACGTGAGGTGTTAGGGGTCCTCTTCCACCACACAAAATTTCGGACAAAGCCCCGACCCCACGGTCGTGCCGTCTCCTTGTAAGGGTGTGCCGACACCATATCGAATTCCCGCATTAGCGATGGAGGGCGCCACGAACTTCTAAGTCATTTTCAGCCAGGTGTCCGGATACTTTTGATCCATATTGTACATAGCGCTGTAGACAAGGGAACTTAAATTTCAGTAAGGACTTTGACACCGGAAGTGAAAAGTAAATACGAGTTTTCCGAGTATCCAACGAGGTTTGCGACTGTTGGGAACTGGTTATTAGCAGTGGGACTACACACATACCCATAGCCCGTCTTCCACAACATAGACGTGCTTGGCTCGACGGGAGCCATCAGAGGTTCACTTGGGAGATGGAATGGCACGCCGTTGTCTTCAGCGATTAAAATAGATTCTGCCTGCACACAGGTGATGGTAGTTTGGGTATACGGCGTAGACCTGTTGAGCGCTGTCTCGTAGAGTCTATCCGTCCAACACACACTGGCTCCACCTCAGGCCTTATGACCCGGGATGCGATAATCTAAAACTCTCTTTCATCTTTGGTGTTTCTGGATGGGACGCTAACCAGCGCTCGATATGTGAAAAGTGTTGTTAGATCCATTCGTTTATCATTCTTGCAATAGGAAGGTGGTGTGCTGTTCCAACAGGATAATGCTCATCCATACTGTCTGTGAAACCCAATGTGCTCTACAAGACGTGCATTAACTTCCCCGGCCAGTGCAATCTCTGGACTTGTCTCCAATCGAATACGTGTCGGATATGAAGGGACGAGAAGTGACCTGTGAGACTCGTCAACCAACAACTCGTCCAGAACTGTGTGAAGTGATCGAGCAGGTGTGGAATAACATGTCCCAGGGGATAATCTGGATGCCAGAATCAGAGCCTGTATTGCCGCCCGTGGAGGCTACGCCACATATAATATGGGTGTTTCAGCATGGATCGATACCTGATACCTCACAACTTGTTGTCCTTCTGGATGTCAGATAAATTGTTTCCACATTATGAAAAGACTGCACAATTTCCACAATCCCCTGAGACCATTTATCTACCTTCCACTGCTAGTGATACACAGGTGTAAGCTGGCGCTAGCATTCCATGCGGCAAAGAGATTGCGATGAGATCGATTGAGGCCAAAGACAGACTTGCAAGAAACGCGCCACTAACGCCCTCTCGGCCGCCAATATTTAGATCGCCGCCGCGGACTGCAGCGCCCAGTCAGTTCCAGTTTGTCACACACACACCCAGTCAGTTCCAGTCAGTCATCCAGGGAATCAACAAGTGGAGTCATCAGTCGCAGTCCAGTGGGAGTCGCAGTCACAGTTAGTTCAGCCTGTAAATGTAATCATTTCATGTATTCCATAACCACTCTTGTAACAATGAATCTTGAGTGAATTATAAACCGCTCAATGGCTGTGCTAATTTTTGTTATGACAGCATGTTTGTGACACGGAGTAGTGAGTGTTGTTCCAGTAAGATCTGGCAGCCAGCTTTCTGGACAGTCCGTGGTGACTTTGCAGATGGCGTGTGCGCTCCCGACGACGCCATCCCAGTGGTGCTGCCCATGTTCCACATCTACGGGCTGTCCGTGGTGATGCTCCAAAAGTTCTCGCTGGGCGCCAAACTCGTCACGCTGCCGAAATTCGAGCCGCAGATCTACCTGGACGTTCTGGCCAAGCACAAGGTGGGCCCAACTATTCTACATGCTGCGCTTTATAATGCAAGTAAGCTAACTCCCAGGATCGGTGCTGCCTCTGTTGTAGGGTACACTTTAGCAATGAGATTTTCTGGGCCTGAGAATACTACAACACTCAACACATGTAATATTGATTATACACAATAAGCCAAAACGTTATGAACCATTGCCCACTGCAATATTGGATGCCTCCTCGTGGCGTTGTGGGCTCCTGTCGCAGTAAGAAAAGTATGTAAATCCAGCAGAGACGGATGGGGGACGATATGCGCTCCAAATGAAGAAATCGACGGAGATAAGCGACTTCGCCACAGGCTCGATTATTATTATGCAGAGCCTGTAAACGAGTATCTCTAAAACGGCGAAGCTGGTCGAATGTTCACTTGCTAATGTAGTTGCCGGCTGGTGTGGCGGAGCGGTTCTAGGCACTTCAGTCTGGAGCCGCGTGACCGCTCCGATCGCAGGTTCGAATCCTGCCTCGGGCATGGATGTGTGTGATGTCCTTAGGTTAGTTCGGTTTAAGTAGTTCTAAGTTCTAGGGGACTGATGACGTCAGACGTTTAGTCCCATAGTGCTCAGAGCCATTTGAACCATTTTTTGCTAATGTAGTGAGCATCTACAGAAAGGGGTAGAAGGACAGTGAAACTACCAATAGGCGGTAAGTGGTTGGACGTCCACGACTCTTCACAGAACGAAGGGTTTGGAGGCTTGTCTGCTCTGTAAAGTATGATAGATGGCGATATGTGGCACCTCTGGCGAAAGAGCACAATGCCGTTGGACGCACAAGTGTTTCGAAGTACAGCATGCAGGGTACATTGTTGAACAAGGAGCTCGACAGCAGACCATCTCTGCGTGCTCACACGTTGTCTCAACGACATCGTCAGTTACGATTGCAGTTGGCTCGGGATCATCGAGATTGGACCGTGTATCACTGGAAACATGTCGTCTCGTCGGATGAATCACGTTTATGCTGCACCAGGTCGATGGTCGTTTCCGCAAATCCAATCATCCAAGTGAACGGGTGCTTCGAAACGTGCAGCGTCCCACTGACGCAGGCCAGCGGGCTCAATGTTATGCTACTAAAGACATTCTCCTGCGCTTGCGTGGGACCTATAGTTCTAATTGAAGACAAGCTGGCAGCTGTGAACCACTGCATTCATTCATGTTTCGTGTGCACCATGACGATGATGCTATTTTTCAGCAGTACAGTTGTCTGTGTCTCGAAGCCAGGATCGTGCTACAGTGGTTCTAGGAGCATGGTAGTGAAATCACGGTAATGTATTCGCCATCAAATTCATCTGATCTGAATCCGACATTTCCCAATTGGGTCGCTATCAAGAGCCGCCACCGTGTATACGAATCAGTGACCAGTCATTTGTGGGAACTACATGACTTTTCCGTAGACACCTGGTGCACATAGCTCCGCAAATCTACAGACGATCTGGAAATTGATGAGACGCAGAATCGGTGATATACTGCGTCACGAAGATGGCCCAACAAGCTATTAAACAGCTGGTCATAATGTTTTGGCTCATCAGTTTACGTCGTCCAGTCACATTAATGTGACCACAGCCTTTGTTCTACGTCAACGTGCGGTAACCACTCACAGACCACTTTTTGCGTCGTCTCGTTGTCACTGTAGACTTGTACCATGGGAAGCAAGGAGAGGATGTTTGCTTGATGCCCTGTGTCCTCTTTCTATCACACGAACTGCATGCATGAATTAACAGGGTTCTTTATTCATAAGAACGTGAACTTAGTCCAGGTTTTGTTGTACAAGCTCTTTGTGCATGCTGGTTAAGTACAAGTCCGCTATGTAGACTAATCTGGTCGTTAGGTACTGACTGACTCTGAGCCAGAGGCTGAGCTAATTGTGACTGCGACTCCCACTGGGCTGAGACTCATGACTCGACTCATTGACTCTGGATGACTGACTCAAACTGAATGTGTGGGTTGTGACAGACTGGAAGTGACTGGGCCCTGCAGTCTGCGGGGCCAATCTAAATACTGGCGACCAAGAGGGCGTTGGCGGCCCTTTTCTTGCGAGTCTGTCTTTAGCCTCAATCGATCTCCTTGCAATTTTTTTGCCACGTGATGTGCTGGCGCCAGCTTACGCCTGTGCACCACTAGCAGTGGAGGGTAGATAAATGGTCTCAGGGGATTGTGGAAACTGTGCAGTCGTTTTCGTAATGTGGAAACAATTTATCTGACATACAAAAGGACATCGGCACTTCCGAAATGGCTAAGTTTATAAACTGTTCGTTTGCCACTATTGTTAAAGTATGGCAAAATTGCGCTACCCAATCTGGCACTGAAGCAACTGTGGTGCACCACTGGTCATTCATGATGGCTTGAGAGATATGTATTGGTGAATAGATGTTCAACAGATGAGAATTGACCAGGCAGATGTTCGTTGAGCGATCGTTGCTGCCCAGCAAGCGCCCAGTTCATGCAGCCAGAATGACTGCTGTGTTGGAATTTGCAAGCCAATGCCGCAACTGGACGTCGACTGAATGACGAAAGGTGGTCTTTTAAGATGAATCACGTTTTATGCTCCATCGATAGATGACTGTTGGAGTGTACAGTGTGAAACATGTGAAAGGTAACTCCTGCGACAATTGTGGAAAGGGTCCACGCCGAAAGAGGGAGTATTATGGTCTGAGGAATGTATTTGTGCGATTACCTAACATTCTGGAATGCACAACGGATCATCACAAGTAAGCATCTGTCCTTGGAGACCATGTCCATCCCTATGTGTAGTTTCTTTTTTCTCGTCACGGTGCCTCCTACCAGTAGGACAATGCAACATGTCACACAGCTCGTAGTGTACGTGTGTGGTTTGAAGAGAACAAGGACGGTTTTAGTGTATTACCCTGGCCACCAGACTCCACGGATTTAAACCCAATCGAGAATCTGTGAGATCTCCACAGTCAGGCTGTTCACGCCATGGATCCTTAACTGAGAAACCTAGCTCACCTGGCCACAACACTGGAGTCGCGACTTGACTTCTCACCCCTGCCAGCACTTTCCAGGACCTCTCCTCCTGCTCGTCTCGAATTTGGTTATTCCGGCCTTGGTCACATGAACGTGATGGTTAACGTATCAGTCGTACTAAGGGAGAAGACTAACTCATCTACTAAGTGATTGGTCATAGTTCACTTTTTTATAGCGGAATCGGTA
The DNA here is from genome assembly GCF_021461395.2 of Schistocerca americana. Classification (NCBI taxonomy): domain Eukaryota; kingdom Metazoa; phylum Arthropoda; class Insecta; order Orthoptera; family Acrididae; genus Schistocerca; species Schistocerca americana. The sequence goes on from NC_060127.1 coordinate 134,819,553, forward strand.
ATACACAACACTTAACCCTAGGACGCCTAAGGGGGGTTTTCTTGAACCCATAATTTTTTTATGTCCCCGGCTTTTGCCCAAGTAACTTTCATACTACATATTCCCTCCTTTGAGTTATTGTTTGTTGGCTATTTTATGAAACGTTAGTAACATTTTTTTATAGAAAATTCCTGCTTTGAAAGAAAAAATAAATAAACTTATTATGGGTCTAACACCCCACCCCCTCCCCGCCCCCCTTAGGCTTCCATGCTATAGAAAATTGTCTTAGTAGGATTTCGTATTTTTCATCTCTACAACAGTGCAAGTTAGTTTCTTGTTGGTTGGTATTCTTGATATTCACAACAATCGGTTTACTTTCAGAGGAAGTGATCGTTGATGGCAGTCACCAGTTATTTATCTTATAAACATGCAGTGAGTTAGTGCAGTTCCCAACACGTAGGCCTCCAGTGACTTTGGTGCCCTACACAGCAAAAACGAAACCAAGTAAAAACTTACTGATGTTGGCAACAATGCACCAAGATAAAGGCACTGTTGGAGGAGAGCAGAATAAAACCGAGATAAATGCATATTATAATTCCACTAAAGGTGGAATTGATACCATTGATCAAATGGCGCATATGTACACCTGCAAGAGGGGAACCAAGAGATGGGCTCTATCTGTATTTTACTCTCTCATCGACAATTGTGCTAATAATGCAACCACCATATTCATCCAGCAACATCCAAAATGGAATGAAGAGAAACACAACAAACGGAAACTTTATCTTCTGGAAGCTGGATTGGAACTAGTGAAATTGCAGGTAGAGGAAAGAAGTGCCAATGCAAGAGGGTTCTAACCAAATTGTTCAATGAACGGAGACTACTCTACAAAAGAAAATCAAAGAAGTGACAACAGGAGCACGTCAGCCTCCTGCAGGGGAAGGTCGGTGCCATATTTGTGTAACAAATGCTAAAACAAAGAAGCAGAAGTACACCAATCTAAGTAAACCAAAACAGTATTGTGGACAGTGTCATAAACATGTGTGTAACACACATTCAGAAAAAATTGTGAAGTGTGTCTCTTGCCCCAGAGTAGTCTATTGTATACGAACACATCTGTATTTTGTATCGTAATATGTCAATTTTTTATTCACTCAATCCAATATTTATATCAATTAACAACATTATTAAACCGATACCTTAGTTAAAATACATAAACCATTTTGAAAGTTGTAATTTTTCGTCAGTAAACTTATTTAATAACAGTGGGCGACCCCCCCCCCCCCCCCTCCTAGGCATCCAAGTTAGAATAAAAGGCTTGAGCGTCCTAGGGTTAACTCTCATTTGGATGACATCTGACGTCAAGTAAAACGTCTGACAAGTAATCACTCTGAATCAAAGTACTAATTTGGTGACAGACAAATCCAAGAAATTCTTCTAAGTCCATTAAAGAAATACTGAGCAGGTGGACGAGCGATGGCTGTCGAAGACTGCTTACGGGCATTGGTCTGCTCGCACTTATCGTGACTAGAAGACTGGACGATTGTACATGTCGGGTGACGCAGCCCACATAAATATACTCTAAGGCAAAAAAACGAAGCACCTCCAAAGAATTACCTGAAGGGATTGGAAATAGGTGCATGTGATGTACATGGACAAACAAATAATTAAAATTTCAGAAAACTTTGGTGATTTATTCCAGAGAAAGAACTTCACAAATTGAGCTAGTCAGTAATACGTTCGTCCATCTCTGGCCGTTTGTAAGCAGTTATTCAGCTTGGCATTGATTGATAGAGTTTCTTGATGCTCCTTCTAAGGGATATCGTGGCTAATTCTGTTCATTTGGAGCCTTATATAGTCCTGCCCATGATGCTCCAAACGCTCTTCATTGGGGAGACATCCAGCGACCTTGCTGGACGCAGTAGGCTTTGGCAAATATGAAGACGAAGAGTAGAAACTCTTGTGTGCGGGCGGCCATTACCTTGCTGAAAAATAAACCCATGATGGCCTGCCATGAAAGGCAGGAACTGGGCCGAAGAATATTGTTGACACAGGTCAACCAAAGGGAGTCCTACTACGAAGAGAAAGGGCACCCCAGACCGTCACTGCTTGTTCTTGGGCTGTATGGCGGGCGACAGTCAGGTTGGTGGCCCGCCTCTATCCTGGGCGTCTCCAGACCTCTTCGGCCTGGAATCCCATTTACTGGGATCCTACTTCGAACGCGGAGACGTGTCTGAGGGCCCACCAGACAGTGGCGGGATACCAACCTGAATGTCGCCCGTGCCCGCCATTACAGCCTGAGAAACAGGTGTGGTGGTCCCTTTTAGTTATGAACCGCGGCACCCTTACAGCTGAGCTGTACGTCCACGATATTCTGCGGCATGTTCTGTTGCCCCTCGAGCTTTCATTTCAGCAAGATAATGCCCGCCCGCACACGGCGAGAGTTTTTACTGCTTGTCTCGTGCTTGTAAGATCCTACCTTGGTCAGCAAGGTCGCCAAATTTCTCCTAGTTGAGAAGATTTGGAGCATTGTGGTCGGGACCATCGCCGCTTGCGAGCGTACTGCAATGTTACATATGATGGTGTGGATAATCGTTCGCTTTTGTATGTTTTTTGTCTGGGAACGTAAGTCCAGTCACTACGTTACCTTAGAGGCCCTGGTGGTGGCATAATGGAATGTCGAAACCGGTTGCCTCTGGAATAAATCAGAGATGAAAATACAGCTGTTGGTTTATTTATTGTTGGCAATACACTGAGGTGGGATACCGCCTAATATCGTGTCGGACCCCCATTTGCTCAGCGTAGAGCAGCAGCACGACGTGGCATGGACTCAACAAGTCATTACAACACTGCAGAGATATTGAGCCATACTGCTGCTATGTTGTCGTTGTGGTCTTCAGTCCAAAGACTGGTTTGATGTAGCTCTCCACATTACTCTATCCTGTGCAAGCCACTTTATCTCCGAGTAACCACTGTAACCTACATCCTTTTGAATCTGCTTACTGTGTTCATGTCTTGGTCTCACTCTACGATTTTTACCCTCCACGCTGCCCTCCAATACTAAATTGGTGATCCCTTGATGGGTCAGAAAGTGTCCTACCAACCGATCCCTTCTTCAAGTCGTGCCACAAATTCCACTTCTCCCCAATTCCACTCAGTACCTCCTCATTAGTTACGTGATCTATCCATCTAATCTTCTTCAAAAGCTTCTATACTCTCCTTGTCTAAACTATTTATTGTCAATGTTTCAGTTCCATACATGGTTATACTCCAAACAGTTTCAGAAACGAATTTCTGACACTTAAATCTATACTCGATCCTAACAAATTTCTCTTCTTCAGATACGCTTTCTTGCGATTGCCAGTCTACATTTTATATCCTCTCTACTTGGACCAGCATCAGTTATTTTGCTTCCCAAATAGCAAAACTAATCTACTACTTTAAGCGTCTTGTTTCCTAATCTATTTCCCTCAGATTTAATTCGATTACATTCCATTATCCCTGTTTTTCTTTTGTTGATGTTCATCTTACATCCTCCTTTCAAGATACTGTTCATTCAGTACAGCTGCTCTTCCAAGTCCTTTGCTGTCTCTGACAGAATTGCAGTGTCATCAGCAAAGATCGAAATTTTTATTTCTTCTCCCCAAACATTAATTCCTACTCCAAATTTATCTTTTGTTTCCTTTACTGATTGTTCAATACTAGACTGAATAACATCAAGGCTAGGCTACAGCCCTGTCTCACTCCTTTTTCGCCGGCCGTTGTGTCCGAGCGGTTCTAGGCGCTTCAGTCCGGAACCCGCTGCTGCTACGGTCGCATGTTCCAATCCTGCCTAGGGCATGGATGTGTGTGATGTCCTTAGGTTAGTTAGGTTTAAATATTTCTAAGTCTAGGGGACTGATGTTATGTCCCATAGTGCTTAGAGCCATTTGAACCATTTAAATCACTCATCTTTCAACCTCTGCTTCCCTTTCGTGCCCCTCCACTCTTATAACTGCCCTGTAGTTTCTGTACAAATTGTAAATGGCCTTTCGCTCCCTCCTACCTTAAGAATTTGAAAGAGAGTACTCCAGTCAACATTGTCAAAAGCTTTCTCTAAGTCTACAAATGCTACAAACGTAGTTTTGTCTTCCCTTAACCTATGTTCTATGAGAAGGCATTGCTTCGCGTGTTCCTACATTTCTCCTGAATCGTTACTGATCTTCCCAAGGTCGGCTTCTACCAGTTTTTCCATTCTTCTGTAAAGGTTTCGTGTTAGTATTTTTCAACCGTGACTTATTAAACTGATAGTTCTGTAATTTTCACATCTGACAGCGCCAGCTTTGTTTGGAATTGGCATTATTATATTCTTCTTGAAGTCTGAAGGTATTTCGCCAGTCTCATACATCTTGCTCACCAGATGGCAGAGTTTTGTCATGGCTGGCTCTGCCAAGGCTATCAGTAGCTCTAACGGAACGTAGTCTATTTAAGTCTTTCAGAGCTCTGTCAAATTCTTCACGCACTGTCATATTTCCCTTATCATCTTCATCCTCTTCCATTTCCATAATACTGCCCTGAAGTATATATCCCTTGTATAGGTCCTCTACATACTCCTTCCACCTTTCTGCTTTCCCTTTTTAGCTCAGGACTGGTTTTCCATCTGAGCTCTTGATATTCTTGCAGGTGGTTCTCTTTTCTCCAAAGGTCTCTTTAATTTTCTTTGAGGCGGCATCCATCTTACCCCTAGTGATATGTGCTTCTACATCCTTACATTTGTCCTCTAGCCATTTCTGCTTAGCCATTTTGCACTTCCTGTCGATTTTTTAGGCGATTTGCCTTTAGCCTGCTTCATTTATAGCATTTTTATATTTTCTCCTTCCATCGATTAAATTCAACATCTCTTGTGCTACCCAAGGATTTCTTATAACCCTCATCTTTTTGCCTCTTGATTCTCTGCTGCCTTCACTAGTTTATCCCTCAGAGCTACCCATTCTTCTTCTACTGTATTCCTTTCCCTTGTTCTTGTCAATCGTTCCCTAATGCTCCCTCTGAAACGTTTACAACCACTTTCAGTTTATCCAGGTCTAATCTCCTTAAAATCCTGCCTTTTTGCAGTTTCTTAATTTTTAATCTGCAGGTCATAACCAGTAAATTGTGGTTAGAGTCCACATCTGCCCTTGAAAATGTCTTACAATTTAAAACGCGGTTCCGAAATCTGTGTTTTACAATTATATAACCAATCTGAAACATTCCGGTGTCTCCAGGTCTCTTCCACGTATATAACCTTCTTTCACGTGTTGGCTATCATTAAATTGTGCTCTGTGCAAAATTCTACCAAGGAACTTCCTCTTTCATTCCTTTCCCCTAGTCCATATTCAGTTACTACTTTTCCTTCTCTTATTTTTCAGTCTCCCATGACTATTAAAGTTTCGTCTCCCTTAACTATCTGAATAATTTCTTTTATCTCATCATCTTTTCCTCAATTCCTCCTCATCTGCGGAGCTGGTTGGCATATAAACTTGCGCTACTGTGGTGTATGTGGGCTTCGTGCCTGTCTTGGCTACAATAATGCGTTCATTATGCTACTCATAGTAGCTTATCCGCGTTCCTATTTTTAAATTGATTATTAAACCTACTCTTCCATCACCCCTATTTCATATTGTATTTATAAACCTGTATTCACATGACCAGAAGCCTGTTCCTCCTGCCTCCAAACTTCACTAATTCCCACTATATCTAACTTTAACCTATCAATTTCTCTTTTTAAATTTTGTAACCTACCTGCCCGATTAAGGTATCTGACATTCCACGCTCCGACCCGTAGTACGCCAGTTTTGTTTTTCCTGATATCTACCTCCTCCTGAGTAGTCCCCGCCCGGAAATCCGAATGGGGGACTATTTTACCTCCGGAATATTTTACCCAAGAGGATGCCATCATCATTTAACCATACAGTAAAGCTACATGCATTCGGGAAATATTACGACTGAAGTCTCCCCTTGCTTTCAGTCGTTCGCAGTAAAAAATGGTTCAAATGGCTCTGAGTATTATGGGAACATCTGAGGTCATCAGCCTAGACTTAGAACTACTTAAACCTAACTAACCTAAGGACATAACACACATCCATGCCCGAGGCAAGATCCGAACCTGCGACCGTAGCAGAAGCGCGGTTCCGGACTGAAGCGCCTAGAACCGCTCGGTCACAGCGGCCTGCTCGTTCGCAGTACCAGCATTAAATTTCCGAACGATTTACGAAATGGAATTAGTGGCCCATACATTTATCGCTAACCACAATTCCGTATTCAAAGTCTGTCAATATGCATGTATTTTGTCGTCGTATCGTCCCTCGGAGCATGGACGGATGAATTGAAATTACAGAGGAAGGTCATAGGCAGATTTGAGGGCCACTTTGAGCCAAATTTCAAACCTTTGCATCGCAATCGGAGACTATTATGGGATTTCAAAAAAGTGACCCTGGTTATGTTGCCCAGTTTAGAGTGCCAAAGGCCACTGTGCCCCTTCATCTTCCAGGCACAGCCAGTTGCTGAACTTCGTATGAGGCTCTTGGTCTGAGTTGCAGCATGGTGGTTTGGTGGCTCTGCATCAGCCGGAAGCCAATTGCAGTGGCTGGCGGTCACCGACCCCGCGGGTAGCCTGGCAGTGGGAGGGGTCGGCAGGTAGAGCGCTACAAGCTCGTGCCTCGCCCGGGGTGGCGCTAAAGCGGCTGAGGTGTGCTAGGGAGAGAGGACGCACGAATTGTGCACACCATGGCCAAATTAACGTAGGTGAGAATTGTCCAAGGTGACCACCAGTACTTCCGCTAATGACACAGCCGCTTCCACTGCTTGCATAGCCGTGTGGAAACCACGCGGGCGACGCTGCGGAGTGTACAGGCTTGACCGTATACCATACTCCTCACGCTGCTGGACCCACGAGAAATACACGTCTCACAACGTGCTAACGAAGCTGTGACGTCATAGTAGTTGCTTTGCCTGAAATACGTGGCGAACGCATGGGTACATGCTGAATCTATTCCAGTCTGTGTCTTCCAGTGCAGTTTTTGCCCTCCACCGGTCCCCCTAGTTCCATTAAGTCACTCCCTCATGTCTCAACAGATATCCTGTGGTCCTGCAGCTTCTTCTTGTCAGCGTTTCCGCATGTTCGTTCCCTCGCCGATTCTGCGGAGAACCTCCTCATTCCTTACCCTATCGAAAATCACTCCGTCGTCAGTCCACAAGTGACCCACCAGGACCATCCGACCGCCGTGTCATCCTCAGATGATGATGCGAATAAGAGGGGTGTGTGGTCAGCACACTGCTCTCCCAGTCGTTATGATGGCTTTTTTTGACCGGAGCCGCTACTACTGGGTCGAATAGCTTCTCAATTGGCAACACGAGGCTGAGCGCACCCCGAAAAATGGCAACAGCGCATAGCGGCCCGGATGGCCACCCATCCAAATGCCGGCCACGCCCCACAGCGCTTAACTGCCCTTACCCTATCAGTCTACCCAACTTTCAACATTATTCCGTAGCACCACATCTCAAATCCTCTATTCCTGGCAGGGTCAGGGATTTTCTCTGCCTCGTGATGACTGGGTGTTGTGTGATGTCCTTAGGTTAGTTAGGTTTAAGTAGTTCTAAGTTCTAGGGGACTGATTACCATAGATGTTAAGTCCCATAGTGCTCAGAGCCATTCAAATGCTCTATTCTCTTCTGTCCCAATTTTCCCACAGTACATGTCTCACTGCCATACCATGCTGCGCTCCAACCGTACATTCTCAGAAACGTCTTGCTCAATAAGGCCTATGTTTGACCAAGAATGCCGTTTTTGCCAGTGCTAGTTTACTTCTTATGTCCTCCTTGCTCTGTTCATTGCGGGTTATTTTGCTGCCTGGGTAACAGAATTGCTTAACTTCGTCTACTTCGTGATCCCCAATTCTGATGTTAAGTTTCTAGCTCTTCTCATTTCTGCTACTTCTCATTACTTTCGTCTTTCTTAGAATTACTTTCAATCCATATTCTGTACTTATTTTACTGTTTATTCCATACAACACATCCTGTGATTCCTGTTCAGTTTTACCCAGCCAGGATAGCAATGTCGTCAGCGAATCTTATCACTGATACATTTTGAACTTCCATTTTAATCCCATTCTCAAACCTTTCTTTTATTTCCCTCATTGCTTCTTCGATGTACTTATTGAACTGTTAGAGTGAAAGACTACGTCTCTGTCCGACATCCCTTTTCATACCAACACTTCGTTCTTAGTCTTCCACTCTTATTTTTTCCTCTTGGTTCTTGTAAATACTCATATTATGTATTACACGTCTTTTCCTACACCCCACTTTCCTCACATTTTCGAACGTTTTGCTGCATTTGACATAGTCGAACACTTTTTCCAGATCGACAAATCCTATGAACCTGTCTTGGTTTTTCTTCATTGTAGCTTCTGTTATAAACCGCAAGGTTAGACCTGCCTGTCTGGTGTCTTTACCTTTACTAAAGCCAAACTGATCGTCATATAACAGATCTTCAGTTATCTTTTCTATTCTTCTGTATATTATTCTTGTCAGCAACTTGGCTGCATGAGCTGTTAATCTGATTTCGCTATAATTCTCGGATTTGTAGCCTTTTGCAATCTTCAGAATTGTGTGGATGATGTTTTTTTCGGAAAGTTTTATGGTACATTGCGAGTCTCGTATATTCTACACACCAACGCGAATAGTCGTTTCGTTGCAACCTGCACCAATGACTTTAGAAATTCCGATAGAGTATTATCCTTCCCTTCTGCTTTACTTGATCTCAAGTCCTCCAAAACCAAATGCCAATCAAAAGATACTCAATAAAGATCCTAACTTTGTGATGTGATATCGAGAGCTGCACTGTTTTAGATTGGGCCGTTAAGCACAATTAAATTCGTGCGAAATAGCAACTCCGTCCCCGCTGGAGAAGGTCGCTGAAGCTCGTAAGACCTGTAGTGTGAAGTGCTGTGACTCACACCACAGTGTCCTATATATGTCCTTGGCCGCACGCGCTGCGTTGTGACGTGGTTTACCTTCCAGTTTGCCTAGCGACGTGTAATGAGCCACGTGGCTAGCAGATCTTAGTGGCTAAGCGCGCCCCCCCTTCGATGACAATGTGACTGGACTGTGTAGACAGCGAGTGATGGGGAATGACTCACGGCCTCCCGTGTTAGACGCCGGGGCCGTATTGCAGATCTTAGTGGCCAAGCGTGTGCCCACTACAATGACAATGTGACCGGACCGTGTAGATGGCGAGTGACAGGTAATGACTCATGGCCGCCCATGTTGGACACTGGGACCGTCTAGCAGATCTTAGTGGCCAAACGCGCGCCCACTTCGATGACAATGTGACTGGACCGTGTAGATGGGGAGTGATGGGGAATGACTCATGGCCATCCATGTTAGACGCCAGTGCCGTCTAGCAGATCTTAGTGGTCTAGCGCATGCCTGCTTTGATGACAGTGTGACCGACTGTCTGCACAGTGAGTGTCGGGGAATGACGCATGGCTGCCCGTGTTAGACACTGGGACCACCTATCAAATCTTAGTAGCCAAACGCGCGCCCACTTCGATGACAATGTGATCGGACAGTGTAGACGGCGAGTGACGGGAAATGACTCACGGCCGCCCGTGTTAGATACCGGAACCGTCTAGCTGCCAACGTTGTAGCCTGTGACGTCAGCAGGCCGCCTAGGCCAAGGTTGCAGTTTAGATTTCGCTGTGAGCAGTTTCTTTTTGGTAGATTTCATTCTGCCGGCCGGAGTGGCCGAGCGGTTCTAGGTGCTACAGTCCGCTACGGTCACAGGTTCGAATCCTGCCTCGGGCATGGATGTGTGTGATGTCCTTAGGTTAGTTAGGTTTAAGTAGTTCTAAGTCTAGGGGACTGATGACCACAGCAGTTAAGTCCCATAGTGCTCAGAGCCATTTGAACCATTTGGATTTCATTCCAATAAATAAAATAGTACCTTCGAAAAGCCAATTTCTCGAAACTTCGCTGCAGCATATTACGACGTTTCTTATCAGAGATTTACGGATATGTTCAGCAAGCAAGCAGCTAACACTATTTCCTGACTTGCCATTATTTCAATCTAACATTATCTGAAATGTATAATCATGTTCGTTCCTAGGTAATGACAAACTAACATAATAGATTCTAGCAGCTGCACTACAATATGTTTTAGAGCTTGATATATGACTATAATGCAATAAGAATATTATTTTATATATTGTTCATCAATATTTTAAATGTTTTTCTTTTTTTAAATCGTAGATCATATACAATGTTTAAATTCTTTTACCAGTGTTTCTTAGACAGAGTGAAGTACCTGTGTGTAAGACCTGTATGACTGAGTCATTATTTTTTAAAACTTAAATTTATCGACGTATTATAGATTATTTCACAGTGGCCACGTCCCAACACTTGCCAATCACAGATTTAAAGGATTTAGGTCATGGATAGAAAAAAGTAGCCGCCTTGTGCTCTGCCACAACACTGTAGGTGACAGGAATAGTTTTTAAAACCTGTGGTCATTATATGAAACCAATAATCTTTTTAATACACTGTTACAAACTGTAGAACATGCTGCAAGCACACCAAAGCTTGTTCTGTGACACCTATGGCACAATTTGAAATACTGCTGCAATGAAAATGATTTATCAGCTTGATGTGATGTCCTTTTTCCTGAAACAACTTGCAAAGGTCTACAATTTGGAACAGTAGTGGATAAAAAAAAGTCTCTATATTTTATGTGTGGGGCGTGACCATACGCAAGTTCAAGCAGTGCATGGTAAATGTGGTGTGTGGTGGATATGCAAACATGTACAAGCAATAATGCTGTCGCCGCTGTTCTGTTAACTTGGATTACAGAGCAAAGTTAAAAGGAGGGACAAATATTAATTTACATTTCCAGTAATAGATTAATAATGACAAACATTTCTTTGGTAAACATTCTACACGGTACATTCCATTGGGCAAGGAAAAACACACAGCAAAAAACTAAATTGGAAATATGATAAACAATAAAAAATATGGGTATGTGCAAGACAGTGACAACATAAAGTTCTTGAAATTAAAAGACGCTTCTTTTCCAGTCAAAATACATAGGTAGTTTTACAATTTTGTGTCAAAAGCTATGTGTTTAATTTTCTATTAATTCCCTTCTTGGAACATATTAAATGATCATTTTGGAGTTTGATCTAACTGTTTAGCAATACGTTACCAATTTTTTGTAGACATCAGTAAGTGGTTTCCCACAGAAACAGTAGTCTGTTACAAATATTGTAGGAGGATTGCATCAATCAACTCGTTGGTTAGCCAGATTCTGTAGTTGCTGCTTTTGATTTTTACAAGAGAGAATTTTGTTTCATGCTCTTTGGATATTAGAAGCTCATAACTGCATGTTTTACAACTGAGCAATTGTGCTGTTTTGTATACTGCATGACCACAAAATGCAGGCTGGTCTACTTCAACATTTTCTATGCTTAAATTGTTCAACACACTCACAAATGGAGTCATGTCAACATCCAGAAACATTACATGTGAGATGCTCACATCATTCATTACTTCTCGAGAAAATTTTACTGGGCCTTATTCTGCAGAGTTTATTCCCAATACACTCATGATAAGCATCTTCTTTTCAGACTCAGATACCTAGGGTACAGAAACATTGCAGTTCCCACCTGATAATTGACGATACCCACTAAGCTATGACTCCAAGTTGTCAGTCTGTAGTTTTCCTGTCAGGAGGTACCTCACACTACACTACTGAAAGAACATTGGCACTTTCTGAAGTAACAGAAGAACTATCATACAGTGCTTGATGTGTCTCTGTAGTTGGACAGTTGGTAGTGCTCAAACCCCTTCTGTCTAACCATGCCAAAAATTTGTCAAGAAACTGAAGCCTGTCATCAGAAGCATTAACGAAACGCAGAGACAATTCATTTTGTTTGTGAATTCTCATTGTGCAGTTCTTAACATTAATATTATTCCACCAATGGAGAAAAATTTCAACAAAATGTACAGTTCCTGAATTTTCACCATTTTCAGCTTTCAAGCCTGCAAATGTTTTGTCATTAAAAATATGGCATACACGGTTGATATTGTGTCTCTATAAGCCACTGGGATTCACTGATTTATAAATCAACCAAGGAGCTTGTTCAGTTCCTTTCTGCATAGATTTTTAATATCAGAAAATTGGGCCATTAACAGGGCATTGGATGTTGAATGAAAATGGAGAAACTGAAGGGTTCTGTCACTTACCCTCTGGTTCAGCCAGTTGTTCCAAATACTTTTTAATAAATGAACAGTGTCAATCATTAGAAACACAAGAGAACCATATGACAGGAAGGAATATGGACTGCTGGAATTTTTTACAAAGAGTGAAAACATATTCCTATTGATTCTGTTGTTATCAGATATAATAACAACAGTCAAACCACTAGGAGAAAGGAAATGCAACACATTAAGTGTTAACTTGTGAAGATGTGAGACTGACAACTGTTTGACAGGAATCAAGTGAACTTTGAAACTGCCATATAAAGAAGATGTAAAAAAGGCAAGCACAGTTTTTGGCTCAGACGGGGTATTATTTCCTGCAAATCCATGAAGTGTCCACCCTTAAACTGTATAAAGGGTTTAAGGAAAATTTCATCCAGTTGTAGAATTACAAATTTTTCCCTCTTATCTTATTTATCCACAACAGTGTTAAGATTCAACTAGTCCCCTAGAACTTAGAACTAGTTAAACCTAACTAACCTAAGGACATCACAAACATCCATGCCCGAGGCAGGATTCGAACCTGCGACCGTAGCGGTCTTGCGGTTCCAGACTGCAGCGCCTTTAACCGCACGGCCACTTCGGCCGGCCAGTGTTAAGAAAATGGGCATTTTGTGTTTCATTAGTTGGACATATCATCAGTGAAGATGAGAGCTACTGAATATGTTTCACGTGTGGTAAATTTAGGCTGCGGTCGGAGTGGCTGCGACAAAGGTCGTCAGAGGCCGTCGCCAGAGGTCACACGATAACGTCGGTCCACAGCTTAGTCACGGCGCTTCAGATCTCACTCGTCAGTTTTTGACGGGATCGAGGACGTAAGGTTAGGTTGGCTTAGGTTGGAATCTATTTTATGTGTGACGCAGGCTGCCTTTTAACCTCCCATGAACGGGGCAGATACCACGACGCCTCTGTGCTTGGAGACGAGCGCTGCAGTGCGGCTTTTGCCAGCGTGAGGTACCTGTAAACGAGCCCCACCTGTCTCGAAACGATCGTGGTGGCTACTGTACACTCTGTCCTCAATTACTGGAATTACAAGACAAGTTTTACGAATATACGAGATGAAGGGAAAAACATCATGCCACAAAAGTTAAAAGCGCTTTAACTCTGTGACGCCACTTTCCTTCTCTCACCAGGGAATAGCGTCAGAAGGGACCGCAATCTTAGAAACTAACAGGCCGTAATTGATGTTTTCATATTCATACGCGTGTATTAATGATATTTTTTACAAATTTATTAAGTGGTTCTCAGCAAACGGACTCTCTTTAAATTTTGATAAAACACAATATATACAGTTCCGTGCAGTAAATGGCACAACTCCAGTAATAAATATAGACTTTGAACAGAAGTCTGTAGCTAAGGTAGAATTTTCGAAATTTTTAGGTGTGTCCATTGATGAGAGATTAAACTGGAAGCAACACATTGATGGTCTGCTGAAACGTCTGGGTTCAGCTACGTATGCTATTAGGGTTATTGCAAATTTTGGTGATAAGAATCTCAGTAAATTAGCTTACTATGCCTACTTTCATTCACTGCTTTCGTATGGCATCATATTCTGGGGTAATTCATCATTGAGTAGAAAAGTATTCATTGCTCAAAAACGTGTAATCAGAATAATTACTGGAGCTCACCCACGGTCATCCTGCAGACATCTATTTAAGGATCTAGGGATCCTCACAGTAACCTCACAGTATATATATTCACTTATGAAATTCGTTGTTAATAATCCAACCCAGCTCAAAAGTAATAGCAGTGTGCATAGCTATAACACCAGGAGAAAGGATGATCTTCACTATGCATGGTTAAATCTGACTTTGGCAAGGAAAGGGGTAAATTATGCTGCCACAGAAGTCTTTGGTCACCTACCAAACAGCATCGAAAGCCTGACAGATAGCCAACTAACATTTAAAAATAAATTAAAAGAATTTCTAGATGACAACTCCTTCTACTCATTGGCTGAATTTTTAGATATGAATTAAGGCGAAAAAAAAAACTTAAACATTAGTGTCGTGCAATATTTTGTGTAATGTAATATCTTGTACAGACATCTTTTATTAACCTGACACGTTCCACATCATTACGAAGTGTCGTATTCATGATCTGTGGAACAAGTATTAATCTAATCTAATCTAATCTCTAATCTTACGAAAACCTGTAGTTTCAGTGATACACTGCACTAATGATCTCTCCAAAACACGTTGTTCAGAGTGTAGTTCATTATGCTACAATGGCAGCATGTGCGACGTCGGTCTGTAAAATTTATGCCAATGAGGTTTTGAGCATAATGGTAAATTTTCGTGACGAAAGTATCTGTTTCTGTTATACGATGCATGGATAAAATTTTGTTTTTAAGGAAGCAAGTATTATCTAATTAATTAATGGTAGGTTTGTGGTTCCACAGCAGTTCACTTTATTCTGAAAACGGTGAAAATTAATGCAATATTGGCTAGATAGTCAGATAATCAGATTCTAGTACGCTTCACAGCTCTCTAAACACGCAGTGGATTTGAGAAAGGAAGTAACAATATTCCTGGTGGCAGTATTATTTCAGACTGAAAATCAACATTTCAGTGTCTTTTAGTACACTTGTTCTACTTCAAAATATGGTTTAGAAAAAATTTAAAATTTCGTAGAACAGGTATTTATGTGCAAGAGTGAAAACATTAGATTTTAAATTAGTATTTAGAGCTCTGTAAATAACGTCTAACATTCATACAAAAACTTTGAGACTGTGCTTTCCAGAATGTTGTATAGGCCTAATTATTAGAAAGATGTAATCGACAGATGCCAAATATCAAAGTGTCACTTCTGGTTTTACTTGAACCAGAACTGCATCTCTAATGTGAGAATTGGATTCTTTTAACAGACCTCGAATCACGCCTCTATAAGTAGGGGCCTACTCGAAATCTGTTTTGCTGAATGTATTTAACGTTGTGCAGGCATATGCCAAATAACCTTCAATGACTGTCATTCAGTATACGTGTGAAAAACAAACAACAAGTTTAGTTTAAGATACCGTCAAAACCAAAAGGACTAAAACGTGGAAACACGTACGTACACCATTGTTTCAAACCACTTCACATAACACGATCGCCGCTCTACTGCTATAAAAGC
This sequence comes from Schistocerca americana, assembly GCF_021461395.2. Lineage (NCBI taxonomy): Eukaryota > Metazoa > Arthropoda > Insecta > Orthoptera > Acrididae > Schistocerca > Schistocerca americana. The sequence continues at coordinate 134,834,913 of NC_060127.1, forward strand.
ATCGCCAGTACGGAGTAATAATGTAATTTGTAGACAGCTAATGTTCACATACCACAACACAAAAAGATCCACTATAGTAAGCTGGCCGTAGTGGCAACGCGGTTCTAAGCGCTACAGTGTGGAACCGAGCGACCGCTACGGTCGCAGGTTCGAATTCTGCCTCGGGCATGGATGTGTGTGATGTCCTTAGGTTAGTTAGGTTTAATTAGTTCGAAGTTCTAGGCGACTGATGACCTCAGACGTTAAGTCGCATAGTGCTCAGAGCCATTTGAAGCACTACAGTAAATGTAAGCAAAAGAAAAAATTATTTTTCCAGGTTACAATCTCACATCTAAAAAAGCTTTCCTGTCTCCTAAAGAACATGGTGAGTACTATACACTATGTCCTATAACCAGACAAGTTTTACGAATATGAAATAACCAGGCAAGTATTACGAATATGGAATAATCAGGCAAGTTTTACGAATATGGAATAACAAGGCAAGTTTTACGAATATATGAGGTGAGGGTAGAAGCGTTCTGTTACATACTCGACATAATTCGTGGTGACTTTAAAATGCAAATTACAAACACACTGTTTCGCTACACGTATTTAAAGTTGTGCTGACGTACGTCAACTGATTTTCAGTAACTGTCGTTTAGCAACGCGAGTGAAAGACAAGCATAAAGTGTAGCGTAAGCTACTCTGAAAACCTAAAACACATGCCGTACATCACATTTGCCAACCACCTCATATTAACAGTATCACTATCCTACTGGCCAGCAGTAATAATAATTTGTAGACAACTAATGACAACCTAGCACACAGAAGATCCAGTACAGTAGCTATAAGCATATAAGATACGCCGCCCTCTTCACTTGAACAAATTAATTTTTGAGGTTATAATCCCGATTATATTTTCATCTCCAGGCTGCCACAAACTCACTCTTCATGGACTACACTTATCAGTTTCTCACGCTCCATATTTCGTGTGCGAGAACGTCGGTCGATTTGACCAAAGAAACCAAACTGATTTTAATTTCACTGATTGATGTCAGAAGTCTGTGCGTTCGGAAGATAGGATCGCGCTCCTAGGGGCATACTGATTTGAAAAAATCGGCCGTCTCCGGCCGACGTCGGTCGTCGTCGGAATCCACCGATATCGGAGCCACTGTGACCGCATCCTTAGTGATTCACTTCGCCGGAGTGCTGTGTAGTAGCACGCCGTAGACTGGTTGTACATGATAAATGCATTCAACATCGTACCAACTGAATACGCCTCTTATTCATTGTCAACAAATCCATCTGTTTCAATAGAAACAAACAAGTGGTACAGGAGCTCGTATCACTTGGTGAATGCCGTGTAAGCTTCTTTGTAATATTCTTTACTGCATTTAAAACAGAACTGATAGAGGGTGTGCAGCTATCACACTTCATATACCAACTAATATATTTTTTTTTTTTTTGTATTTGTGACTATCTTGTTACTCTAAGCGTGGACGGTAAAATGCAACTAAGCTCATCTCATGACAGAATGAAATCGTTCACAAATATGCATTTAAAATGAGTTTGTCATTAATTTCTATACTCACTTTGATATCGGGCATGACTACGGAAAAATCTACAGCATAAAAGAATATGTTATTGTCTTTAACTGTTACTCTCCACTTACCTACAATGTTTATTCTGTCCTGATGCTCAGCACACAAACATTGAAAACTTGGTATAATACCTGCTTTGACGACACTTTATTCTTCTCCTCCTCTTCTTTACGTGTACATTTCTTTCTTATCTCTGGGACACATCTTGCTGGAGGTTGAGCTTTGTTTAAATATGGCGGTAATCCTGCGAATAATTTTGGGACAGCTCTTGATGAAAGCAGTGACCTCTGACGAGGAAACTTGTGACAGCTACCATCAGGGTCCTCTATTTTCGACACATCACGTTCCTCAAAATGTTTAATAGAAACAACACATCTGTTGCATAGGTTGCAGTCACTTCTGGGGATGTTTTTTATCCAGCGTTTTTTGATTATGTCTTGAGCTGGGAACCTAAATAATGGACTATAAACCTCTTCAATGCTGAATTTGTAGTTGGTTTTACAACCAGAAAGACTACATTTTTCTGGCACCTGCAAACATAATGATACATTAATTGTTAACATCTTAACCCAAAATACTATGATGTAAGAGCAGGAAATGAGTAATTCAATAGACTGGTTTGTTCTACTACTAGGGCATGACGAAACTAAGTCTGCAAATTGAGGCGAATGTAAGGAAATATTCATAATATTATCATGTAATGACTTATGGGAAGATTTGTGTTCTAGATTTATAAATACGGAACATTAATTGCAAGTTATGTATAGAATTTTTGTTCCGATTCTGTAGGCGGAAGTCGTTCAGGTAGCACGGCTGCACGTATATACTGAAGAGCCAAAGAGACTGGTACACCTGCCTGATATCGTGTAGGGCGCCCGCGAGCACGCAGAAGTACCGCAACACAACGTGGCGTAGACTAGACTAATGTCTGAAGTGGTGCTGGAGGGAACTGACAGCATGAATCCTGCATGGCTGCCCATAAATCCGTAACAGTACGAAGGGGTGGAGATGATTTCTGAACAGCACGTTGCAAGGCATCCCAGATATGCTCAATAATTTTCATATCCCAGGAATTTGGTGGACAGCAGGAGTGTTTAAACTCAGAAGAATGTTCCTGGAGCCACTCTGAAGCAATTCTGGACATGTGGGGTGTCGCATTGTCTTGCCGTAATTGCACAAGTCCGTCGGAATGCACAATGGACATGAATGGATGCAAATGCTCATGCAGGATGCTTACTTACATGTCACCTGTCAGAGTTGTATCTAGACGTGTCAGGGGGCCAACTGTACGCGCCCCACTCCATTACAGAGCTTCCACCAGCTTGAACAGTCCCCTGCTGACATGCAGGATCCATGATTCATGAGGTTGTCTCCATGCCCGTACACGTCCATCCGCTCGATACAATTTGAAACGAGACTCGTCTGACCAGGCAACGTGTTTCCAGTCATCAACAGTCCAATGCCGGTGTTGAAAGGCCCAGGCGAGGCGTAAAGCTTTGCGTGGTGCAGTCATCAAGGGTACACGAGTGGTCCTTCGGCTCCGAAAGCCCATATCGATTATCTTTCTTTTTATGGTTCGCTCTCTGACACTTGTTGATGGCCGAGTGTTGAAATCTGCAGCAATTTGCGGAAGGGTTGCACTTCTGTCACGTTCAATGATTCTCTCCAGTTGCCTTTGGTCGTGTTCGTGCAGGATCTTTTTCCGGCCGCAGTGAGGTCGGAGACCTGATGGTTTACCGGATTCCTGATATTCGCGGTACACTCGTGAAATGGTCATACGGGAAAATCCCCACTTCATGGCTACCTCGGAGATGCTGTGTCCCATCGCTCGTGTTCTGTAGCAATTCTGGACATGTGGAGCGTCGCATTGTCCTGCTGGAATTTCCCAAGTCCGTCGGAATGCACAATGGATATGAATGGATGCAGGTGCTCAGGCAGGATGTTTACTTACGTGTCACCTGTCAGAGTTGTATCTAGACATGTCAGGGGTCCAACAGCACGCGCCCCACTCCATTACAGAGCCTCCACCAGCTTGAACGCCACGTTAAAACTCTCTTAAATCTTGATAACCTTCCGTTGTAGCAACAGCAACCGATCTAACAATCGCGCCAGACACGTGTTGTATATAGGCGTTGCCGACCGCAGCGCCGTATTCTGCCTGTTTACATATCTCTGTATTTGTATATGCATGCCTATATCGGTTTCTCTGTAGGTTACCGGGTGGTTTAGCTCTTCGTCCTAATTGATCTCAGTAGGGATAATTTGTCAGTATTAAAGCTTTTTGTATGATTTTTCTTGACCTGACATTCAGTGATACGGCAGCTTTTGGGATAGGGAAAAAAACAGTCAAACGACTGAATCCAGCCTATTTTTTGCGATGACTTTTGCGGTTGTTGGCGATCCTGCTGAGGTTTCCAAACATGCTGTTAAACCTAACACCCCTTCCATCTCTGTTGGTGTTTTTGGTGCTGTCTGTCTCGCTTCTGGTAACTCTTCATTCGATGGATCAGGGTGAATCAAATTAAAAAAAAGGAGTACATGTGATAGCAATATTGTAGGACTAAATATAAATAACCACTGTTTTTAACTCAGTTTGCTAGAATAAATTTAACATCCTAGAATAATTTATTATCAATAGTTAAATATTTAGTTGCAGTTATTGTTTGCAAAATGTAATATTTGCACTTTAAATAATATTTACGTTCTTACCAGAGGAACAGCAATAGCCCCTTGCACGTATTTCTTGCCAGTGAAATAAATACGGTATATCCTAATACAGTTTGTACAGACGATATCCTAAAGTACTTTTACGGTGTTTTGTGAATGGGCCCAGTGGTCCGTTCACGGTGTCAACGCCGTAAAATCTGCCATGCACGCCATTAGATAGGAAATTACTGCAAATAATACAAGTAGATGAGATTCACTTACCAATGGTATAAGACAAGTACACCTGGAACAATCATTGCTATCACCCGACTCTACATTACATAAAACAATTTGTTTCATGCATTTACATCATGTCTTCACTGTAGCCTACAGATTTCAAATTAAGATGGTGGCTTGTTTCTCAGGATTTAAATCGGTTCAGCACATTTGGATAGCAGCAGTCATCGCACAAACAAAAATACAGCGACGGTCCATCCATTTATGGCAAACCTACCCTACATCGAAAATCTCTATAAGATCTGCTCTCTGTGTAAACAGTGAGTATTACCGCTCGCTATGAAACAAACCATTTCTGTTTCTTTTTCTTTTTGCTTAATGCCTCCTAACGTGGGATGAAATGCGTCAGCTGCACGTCGTTAATGGTTCAAATGGCTCTGAGCACTATGGGACTCAACATCTTAGGTCATAAGTCCCCTAGAACTTAGAACTAATTAAACCTAACTAACCTAAAGACATCACACACACCCATGCCCGAGGCAGGATTCGAACCTGCGACCGTAGCAGTCCCGCGGTTCCGGACTGCAGCGCCAGAACCGCTCGGCCACCGCGGCCGGCCGTCGTTAATGGGTGCCTCACTCTTCAAGCACTTCTTTTAACTACACATTTATATATTTACTTATTTATGTAAAGATTAGGGCCTTCACGCACTGTGTTACATCTAACCAGACTTCCTCAGTAAGCAAACACAACAGTTCGTGTGGCACATGAACAATATATAATTGTAATGAAAGTAACAATAATAATGATGATATGCATAGTAATGAATATATGCAGTTTACGAAATTTCAGCCCTTTAAACAATCAGAAATTTTCTCCTTATATTGCCGTCGAATGTGAGTAGCGACATATAACAATATGACAACAGTGCAGAAGAAACCAATGTGGAGAAGGAGTTGACTGGTCAGAGGAAAAAGCAAGAAAAAGTAGGGTAAGATTAGCAGATGAGATGGTAAGAGGAGAATAGAAATAGAAAGGAATGAGAAACTCACAGATAGTTTATAGTGTGACAGAGATACTTGTTCCGTATTTGACAGGAAGAAAACAGTTTTGATGTGCAGAGAGGGAATCTGCACCGATGATAGATAAAGCTTTCTTCTCTTGAATGCAGTGGTTTTGGATAAGATGCAGGCCTCAGGGAAGATCCTTCCAGGGTATGGCTGAAATGAAGAAGGAGATGGAGAACAATTTACTGTTATGCAAAGGTGCAGCAAAGACGTTGAGCAAATGAGATCTGGTATTACAGTTATGGCAAGATGTAGGCGCTTCAAGTCTAAAGGACACCAGAGACTAAGAAAGCAATGAGGTAAACGGAGCAGTGTCAAAGCTGCAACATGTCCTGTTGGTTGGAACTTCTGCATCTGAATACGCGTATCTGTAGGACACAGAACCACGCCTGCCCGCTTCCAGTTACACTACGGTAAAATCTATTCGTAACGAAATCCAAATGCGAATGTCAAATTATTTGGTATATACATTGAATCGCCAAAGAAACTGGTATATGCATGCGTATTCAAATACAGAGATGCGGTCGGCAACGCCTACATAAGATAACAAGTGTCTGGCACAGTTGTTAGACCGGTTACTGATGCTACAGTGGCAGAATGAGTTTGAACTTGCTATTATAATCGGCGCACGAGCGATGGGACACAGCACCTCCGAGGTAGCCATGAAGTAGGGATTTTCCTGCACGACCCTTTCACAAGTGTACCGTGAATATCAGGAATCCGGTAAACATCAGGTCTCCGACATCGCTGCTTCCGGAAAAAGATCCTGCACGAACACGACCAACGGCAACTGAAGAGAATCGTTCAGTGTGACAGAAGTGCAACCTTTCCACAAATTTCTGCAGATTTCAGTGCTGGGCCATCAACAAGCGACAGCGTGCGAATCGTTCAAAGAATCATCATCGATATGGGCTTTCGGAGCCGAAAGCCAACTCGTGTACCCTTGATGACTGCACGACTCAAAGCTTTACTCCTCGCCTGGGCCCGTCAACACCGACATTGGACTGTTGATGACTGGAAATATGTTGCCTGGTCGGATGAGTCTCGTTTCAAATTGTATCCAGCAGATGGACTTGTACGCGTATAGAGACATGAATCCATGGACACTGCAAGTCAGTAGGGGACTGTTTAAGCTGATGGAGGCTCTAATAGTGTGTAGCGTGCTGAGTTGGAGTGACATGGAACCGCTAATACATCTAGATACGACTCTGACAGGTGACACGCACGTAAGCAACCTGTCTGATCACCTGCACCCATTAATGTCCATTGTGCATTCCGACGGACTTGGGCAAATTCCAGCAGGACAAAATTCTTCAGTTGCGGTGAGTCTTTTTGTGTGTGAATTCCTAAGGGACTAAACTGCTGAGGTCCTCGGTCCCTCCACTAACAAACTACTTAAACTAACTGAAACTAGCTTATGCTAAGAACACAACACACATCCATGCCCGAGGAATGACTCGAACCTCCAGCGGGAGGGGCCGCTCAGTCTGTGACGTGGCGTCTCCAAACGCGCGACCACTCCGCGCGTCTCGATGAGTCTCTTTCATGTTCGGCGACCATACCAGGATTTTGTGACTTCCAAATTCTTACACGATGGCTGTTTACTTTACCCGATAGATAAAACTTCGATTAGTCCGAAAAGATGAGTCGTTCGGATAAAGTGTCATCTGCCGTATCCTGGAGAACTGAAATGCGAAATTCGTACCTTTCGTTACGGTCGCCGGGACGAAGTTGCTGCAGTAACTGCAACTTGTAAGGCTTCACATGCAGGCGTCCTTCCAGAACACGCCACACCCTGGTCTGGGGAAGATGAAGTCCCTGGCGTGCCGTCTTGTGGACTTCCGAGCGCTCTGTGTGAACGCTCTGTGGATACTCGACATTTTCATCAGACGTGCGTGGCCAAGTGCTCTGCCCTTTGCGTAAACAATCAACTTCGAAGAATTTCGTGTGCCAGTCATAAATCTACTTTTGCAGAGGCGGCTTCTTGCTGAATCGACGGGGAATGCACGTAAACAATGGATTGACGTCGCGCAAATTCCAACACACAAAATGATTTCCCTCGTAGTGAAGTCGCCACAGTGCTATTAACGAACAACAGTGGAGCCGTCTCAAAAACATTGAAACTTCCTCTATGCAGTGACTTGGGCAATGCGTTTCGTTTCTGTCTCTTACAGTTTGTCTGCAATAAATAATTGAAATCTGTTGTTTCTTTTTGAATCACCCAGTAGTTTTAGACCTTTTCTAAACTTGCTCGCCGGCCGCGGTGGTCTAGCGGTTCTGGCGCTGCAGTCCGGAACCGCGGGACTGCTACGGTCGCCGGTTCGAATCCTGCCTCGGGCATGGGTGTGTGTGATGTCCTTAGGTTAGTTAGGTTTAGGTAGTTCTAAGTTCTAGGGGACTTATGACCTAAGATGTTGAGTCCCGTAGTGCTCAGAGCCATTAAACTTGTTCGTTCGGCTGTTGGTAAGTAATACGAAACTAATAACACCAGTGTAACTAGGATTTTGTGACTTCAACCATAAAGGTTTTATATAATTAACGTTAAATATTTAACGCATTAAGTAATCAGACGTTTGAAGCTGTCTTTTTTTATATGTGGGAGTTAGATTCTTTAACGATTCTAGGTTAAAAAAGGGGGGGAGTGAGGCTATTTACTAGGAATAAACAACTTACTTACCACTAACCCTACCCCACCCTTTCACGCCCTAATTCGTTAGAGAATCGAACTCCCGTCTATTAAGGATAACAAACACCGATCGAGGTGACTCAGTAGTCAGCACACTGTGTAACACCTATTTTTGACCTATTTTGTACCTGCATCGATATTTATATGTCAATTTGTAGTACTGCGTATGTATAATGTTGTATCTGTCATGGAAATTCTTTGACTATCTATACATGTTTCAGTTATGTGAAATTTTGTATAAATTATGCTTGTGAATTTAAATAACTACTGAAATGATAAGCTATATAATGTACTGTAAATGACTCTGTCCATAGTTAGGGAACATAGGGTTGAAAGTAAGAGATGTAGGGACGCCCTGCAGCTACGGAAGTAGCCTGGCGGAGTGGAAAACGTGTGGTTGGCGCGCAAGTGGCAACTCGATCTTTGTGACGGATAAGGAGTCTGGGCTTAGCAATACGGTGGGCAACATCTCGTTAGCAGGAGCGGATAATTGTGGCTGATATTCCTGCCGTTTTGAGGCCAGAAGAGCTTAAGGGCAGTATTTATGGACCTCGGATGCTGCATTGGTGGTACCATTATCGTGGCATGTTTTTTGGCCCTATACAAATATAATATCGACGCCAAGGAGATCAGTAACAGGGCGAGGCCAACAGTACACCCATGACTGTATCGCCGCCAGGTTAATACCCACTGCAAATTTCGCCACCAGTGCCACCAACTTTCCACTAAACTGTTTGTGCCGGCCGGAGTGGCCGTGCGGTTCTAGGCGCTACAGTCTGGAGCCGAGCGACCGCTACGGTCGCAGGTTCGAATCCTGCCTCGGGCATGTATGTGTGTGATGTCCTTAGGTTAGTTAGGTTTAATTAGTTCTAAGTTCTAGGCGACTGATGACCTCAGAAGTTAAGTCGCATAGTGCTCAGAGCCATTTGAACCATTTGAACCTAAACTGTTTGTATTTGACACTCTGTAAATGGACCAGGTATTTGTGAAATTTGGTTGATTTTAATAATAAACTATCTTAACCCGTCATTATCCCAAATCACAATCCTGGACAGGATTTCTATCCTAGTGAATTTAATTTCGAGTGTCATAATTGATTATGAGAAAGTGGCTGAACTTGAATTTAATGTTGTGTTGTCATTTGCACAGCCAATTATGTTTCTGAGTAGGTCAAAAATCGTTGAAATCGCTCTAAGTACTATGGGACTTAACATCTGAGGTCATCAGTCCCCAAGACTTAGAACTACTTAAACCTAACTAACCTAAGGACACCACACATCCATTCCCGGGGCAGGATTCGAACCTGCGACCGTAGCAGCAGTGCGGTTTCAGACTGAAGCGCCTAGAACCGCTCGGTCACAACGTCCGACTGTAGATCAAAAGATTGCTTATGAAATCACATTTGTTATTTAAAGCGTTACAGTTTGTTGTGTTTTACTCAATTAGTAATAGATGATAAGAATACTTACCATTTCTCATACATACTGGTGTAGTTCTATTAATGAGCATGGTTCTTCAAAACATGAAAGGTGAAGCGTCCTCATGTACTAGGCTAGTTAATGAAGCAATGCAAAGGCTCCTTCAGAGCCAGTGTAGTTAGATTTGCATTTTGTTTAATTGCTTCAAACTGAGTTTAAGAAAGAACTGTATAAAGTTGGTTAATGCACAGGCATACAGACTCTGTGCCAAACAATGAAGTTATAGATTATGATCATTAGCTGACCCCCTGATTTAAATTAAAAATCATTTCAAGTTTTTCCCTGATCAGTATTGCTACTAATTTCATGTGTGTCGGTAACTGGTTCTATGAACTGTTACACCCAGTCCATTTTAGGTACGTGTTGTTGAGAGGCATATGTTACTGTTTACTATGTCATTTGTTTGTTTGTAGCACATTTATCTGCAAGGTTAGGTTACTGTGTTGTAGTAAGGAAAGAGTTCAGCGTATGTGTCAAGGAAGGTTAGGTTAGCCTTGGCACTGCCTTCTGCTTTGTCATTTTGCTTGACACAAGAATGCCTAATTAGGCTGGTGACCTGTTTTAATATGTAATGTTACAACTTGCTTTTGTGCTGGGAGAACGACTGTTCCTAAACCAGCTGTTTATACTCTACTGGTTTCGGAAACGAATCCCAGTTTGATTGTTCTGTTCCCATTAGGTTATCTGATGGTCAACTTTCTCAAAAATTCCTTACAGAGGTATAACGTTAGCATCGATTGCCTTTTAAGGTGGTCGGTGATACCGTTACAACTGGACTCGCATTCTGGAGGACATCGGTTCAAATTTCCATCCAGAAAGCAACATTTATGTTTTCCGTGATCTCTGTAAACTGCTTCAGGCAATTGCGAGGATGGTTCCCTTGAAAACGGGCACAGACGATCCCCTTCCCATCGTTTCGTACCCCCGACCTTGTGCTCCGTCTCTAATGGTCGCACTGTCGACTGGACACTAAACTCTGTTCTTCTGGTCGTACAGTGGCTAGGGACCTAAGGAGGGGTGATGAAACGGGAACATTGAGAAATGCCTGATTTGCAAGTGAAGGACGGCCGCCGTGTTGTGGTTGCAGCCTCAACTGCTGTTCCTGGTGCCACCCATGGTGCTGTTCTTGGGGGGACACCCCATGGTGCAGCGCCGCCATCTTGAGTCGGTGCGCTTCGTGGTGTCTGGAGCGGCTCCAGCGGGCCAGATGGACATCGACCGCTTCCTGGAGAGGGCGTCGCCCGCCACGAGCTTCATCCAGGGTGAGCAGAGACCAAGTCGCTCCACCACTTAACGTTTTCTTTCTTGAGTCACCAGTTTGTGACTGCTTTGATGCGCCCTGCCACTTACTTTACTTTTTCGTGTCCGGAGTAGGTATTAAAATTCATGGAGAAGAAGTAAAAACTTTCAGGTTCGCCGATGACATTGTAATTCTGTCAGAGACAGCAAAGGACTTGGAAGAGCAGTTGAACGGAATGAACAGTCTCTTGACAGGAGGGTATAAGATGAACATCAACAAAAGCAAAACAAGGATAATGGAATGCAGTCAAATTAAATCGGGTGATGCTGAGGGAATTAGATCAGGAAATGAGACACTTAAAGTAGTAAAGGAGTTTTGCTATTTAGGGAGTAAAATAACTGATGATGGTCGAAGTAGAGAGGATATAAAATGTAGACTGGCAATGGCAAGGAAATCGTTTCTGAAGAAGAGAAATTTGTTAACATCGAGTATAGATTTAAGTGTCAGGAGGTCGTTTCTGAAAGTATTTATATGGAGTGTAGCTATGTATGGAAGTGAAACATGGACGATAAATAGTTTGGACAAGAAGAGAATAGAAGCTTTCGAAATGTGGTGCTACAGAAGAATGCTGAGGATAAGGTGGGTAGATCACGTAACTAATGAGGAGGTATTGAATAGGATTGGGGAGAAGAGAAGTTTGTGGCACAACTTGACTAGAAGAAGGGATCGGTTGGTAGGACATGTTTTGAGGCATCAAGGGATCACAAATTTAGCATTGGAGGGCAGCGTGGAGGGTAAAAATCGTAGAGGGAGACCAAGAAGTGAATACACTAAGCAGATTCAGAAGGATGTAGGTTGCAGTAGGTACTGGGAGATGAAGAAGCTTACACAGGATAGAGTAGCATGGAGAGCTGCATCAAACCAGTCTCAGGACTGAAGACCACAACAACAACAGATTTGTTCAAAGCCTTTCAGCCCAATGTCGGGCCAAGTCCAATGTTTCTCCCTTCTCAAGCCATGTAAGCAGCTAAGGGTATTCATTTCATTGTCATTTCATTCCAACGAGCTGCATGGTCATCGATGGTATCTGTTCTTTGGGACATGTCCGAAAGAACAGATATCATCTTCTTAGTACAAATATAGTTAAGGCTCACCGGCCACTTGACCATCTTCTTCTACTGTGCAAATGCACAAACAGTGCCCGAACTCTTACGGGAATCGGCAACGAGCCGCGAGTAATGAGTATAATGGGCGGGGGCACTACGAATGTAGTGCGGGACAATACGTTGAGAATGTGGGTTTCGCGGGAGGCGTGCCAGAGATAAATCCCTGCAGTCGCGCTATCCTCTGTGTCCTCGGTGGCTCAGATGAATAGAGCGTCTGCCATGTAAGCAGGAGATCCCGGCTTCGAGTCCCGGTCGGGGAATACATTTTCATGTGTCCCCGTTGAGGTATGTCAACGCCTGTAAGCAGCTAAGGGTGTTCATTTAGTACACACAATAGCGATAGGATGTGTTTTTGGTCTCAAAGAAACCCGTTGGAGTAATCGGTGAATAGCTCGGTATTGGTATAGGAGTGATGCCACTATTCGACGATGTTGGCAGAAATACGCGAACAAGGGCCGAACATAGCGCCAAGACGAAAGCGGTCGACCTAGGGAAGTGACAAAACATGAGGACCGAGCAATCCTCTGAATGACACCCAGCTCACAGGATTCATCTTTATCATCGATGCACGTGCAGCTGATGCTTCAGTGACGAAAAGGACCATTAATATGCCCATTGAGCCGACTACCATTGACCTCTGTACACCAACAAGCAGTGGTGTCAGGCACAGTCATCAGGACTTGAAATCTCATTGACTGGAGTAGAATTGTATTTAGCGATGAGTCCCGCTTCCAGCTGAGCCCCGATGACCAGCGTAGATGTGTCTGGAGACGCACTGGACAGCGGTGGGACACCAACATGACAGTCGCACGCCATGTGATCCGACAACAAACAGTTGTGATCTGGGGTGTCATTTCATTCTGTATCAGGATCCTTTTGGTTGTTATAAGCGGCACCTTTACAGCACAGCGGTACGTCGACGATATTCGTCACTCTGTTTAGTTGCCATTCATGGTAGGGCACCCTGGTCTTACATTTCAGCAAGATAATGCCCATGCACACGGGGAGAGAGGTTCCACTACTTATCTTCGTGCTTGACAAACCCTACCTTGACCAGCAAGGTCGTTGACTCTTCCTGGAAGACTAAAAATGTGCGCCGAACCGAGACTAGAACTCCGGACCTTTGCCTTTTGTGGACAAGTGCTCTGCCATCTGAGCTACCCAATCACGGCTCACGATCCGTCCTCACAGCTTCAATTCTGCCAGTGCCTCGTCTCCTACCTTCCAGATTTCACAGGAGCTCCTCTGCGAACATTGCAGAAGCACCACTCCCGGAAGAAAGGATACTGCGGGGACGAGATACTGGCAGAATTGAAGCTGTGAGGACGGATTGTGAATCGTGCTTGGGTTGCTCCGATGGTAGAGCACTTGTCCGAAAAATGCAAAGGTCTCGAGGTCGAGTCTCGGTCCGGCACACAGTTTTAATCTGCCAGAAAGTTTCATATCAGTGCACACTTCGCTGCAGAGTGAAAATCTCGCTCTGGAAGCAAGGTCGTTGGATATCTCCCCCGTTCAGAACGTTTGGAGCATTATGGGCAGGGCCTTCCAATCAGCTTCGGATTTTGACGATTTAACGCGCCATTTGGACAGAATTTGGCACGATATCTCTCAGGAAGACATCCAACAACTCTCTCAATCAGTGCCAAGCCGAATAACTGTTTGGTAAGGGCCAGAGGTGGACTAACACGTTACTAACAAGCTCAGTTTGTGAAGCTCTTAATCTAGAGTAAGTTAGCAAATTTCTCTGAAATTGTAGTCATTGCTTTGTCTCTAAATGTACGTCACATCTACCGATTCCTTCGTGACTAGTCTTTTTTTATTTTTATTTTTTTATCTTATACTGTGTTATCAATATTTCGCTACAGCTTACATTTATTTTCTTGATAATTTGTAACAACTATAGAAGTTTCAGGTGGAAATGTTGTCATTTGATAAGTGGAATTAGAGGGGCTGAAGAAGGCATGATGCATTCCCTCTTTTTTAATTCCATCTGTGTGCATAAATGCATACTGTGGCCAATATCGTTCAATAAACTGCTCTCACTCGTTACCGATGTTCCTGTACCTTAAATCATGCGGTAAGTGTGACTGCAGTTGCACTGAAGAAGATGTCAAACGGCTACCGAATGAAAGGTAATTTCGTGTCCTGCAGGATTCACAGACCTTAGTAATCGTTGGCGCCAGTATGATTTCCTTACTTATCTTTACACGTCCAAGGAACATCTCACAATGATAGGTGAATTGTAAAGGCAATATAGTGCCAATCAGTTGGCCGTAATACGGGGTATTCAGATGTCCCTACCGCTTGGTTTCATGCAGCCTGGAACACTTTCATATACTACTCACAAGATTTTCCTATTCTCTCGTTCGCTACACACGAGCTATTAGTCCTAAAGAAATAAACATGGACAGGACTTTCATGTAGGAAGTTTAATGTACTTAAATTTTGGACTGGGATACGTTTTCGCTGGAGGCCACCGCTTTCGAGTTACTCAAGAATAAGGCGTTTGAAGGTCACTATTGTACATTGAATCATTCGAAGATTACAACCTCTCAAAAACGTGTCCCATTTCAATTAAATTTCCTACAGAAAAGTCGTGTTAAGTTTTCTCTGTAAGACTAATAGTTTGCATATAGCAAACGAGGGAACATGATAATCTGGTGTGTGGTATTTGAAGACGTTGCTGGTTGCATAAAACCCAGTGGGAGGAGCTTCTGAATCTCCCAATACAACACACACCATACATAACGTGCTTTACAAGGATGGGGCTGGTGGTCTGCGGGGACAAGGTAAGTGTTCATCCATGGCCTACGTTAGGGAATCACCGGCATTTGTCTTAGCGATCCAGGAGAACCACAGAAAACCCACATCGGGATGGTTGGACAGAGCAGTTCCGTCCTCCAGAATAAGAGGTCAGCATCCTAACAGCTACATGGCCTCATTTAGTAATTCTCTATTGTACAATGTTCTTTCATTTATGAACAAATGATGCTAACAGCAAGCAGGAATGGTTCTTTACTGTCTGTTTGTGAGGTTTTAAAATGTGTGACAAAATTAACAACCTCGCCATCCAGGTTTGCCGTGTAATGCGGTTCCTAATTGAAAAAAAAGCAAATAACCGAAATTTATGCCAATGTCATGAATGAAGCTTCAGTCCTAGAACGGTACATCATGATTAATGGCGCATGAACGAATACTGATGATGACAAATGATCATGCGTACCTGCAGCTGTGACAGACAAATTCAAATTCAACGGACAAGACCATTATTGGTGAACTGAGTTTGTGCTTTCCTGAAATTTCATTTCACATTCAGTTCTGATGTCTCTGGATAAGGATGATATCGTGTACCAAATGAGAAAGGATGAAGTGGAATATCTTGTTGCTGAAAGTGGGCAAGGCAAGTATTTGGATTTTGAGTGTCGTTGGGTAAGAAATGTGCAAGTCTTCGATTATCTTGGTTCACTAATCGATGAGACTGACTACTGCGAAGTTGACGCATCCCACAGACTAAGTCAAGTGAGTGCACCTGTTGGATCGTTAAATGGTACTGAATCTTTTGGAGTCAGCAGATGTCCAGACGAATAAAGAAAGTACTTGCTTCGTGCTGTCGTTGAAACCATTATGACGTATGTCTGAGAGTGCTGGACACTGAACGAGAAACAAAGGGGGAAAATTGTGGCTGCCAAAGTAGATGGGTTGTGGTGGAGCATGAGAACGGCCAGCTTGGATCGACTGAGGGATGAATATGCCAGAATGGACATACATGCGATGGAACCAGTCACAAACTGGATTAACACTATAGCATTGAGATGGTATGGACATGACCAATTGGAGGAGAAACGACATTGGCCAGAGTGTTCACTCAACTGGTCTCCATCTTGGAGAAAGAGCAGGGGGGAAGTCGAGAGCGACGTGGGGAGGGTGAGCGGCCTACAGCCAAAGCCATGGAAGGGAGAGGGCTATCTGAAGAAGAGCGGCAGGTCTGGAAGTCCGAGAACAGGCAACTGTTCACAAGTGGTAACGCCTGCTAAAGTAAGTTCATGATCAAATTGTAAGCGGTGAATTGGGCTGCACAAAAGTGTGAGCCTGGAACATTCGTCGACTTTTGACAGATGGACGCAAAAAACGACGAATGGTAGTTGCATTGACTGTGGTCCGTGGAACTCTTCAATCCCTGACGTTTCGTCCAAGGCTACGTTGGACATCTTCGGAGGTGCGCCTGGTTGTGCTGAGTCTTTCACAACCAGGAGCACCTCCGAAGATGTCCAACGAAGCCTTGGGCGAAACGTCAGGGATTGAAGAGTTCCATGGACCATGGCCATATAACCCGGAAGAATTCTCAGCAGTTGCATTGACTTTTCTCACCTGGGGTGACAAGGATGGCGAGGAATTTTTGAACTACCCTGTTTCTGGCGACAAGACCTGGGTTTCGTATAACAGTCCACAAACAAATCTGCACTCTGTTGGGTGAATCATTCATGATCCCCAAAAGGAAAAAAGAAAAAAATCTGAGTACCAAAGAGCTACAAGCATAATGACAGGAGGCGTGCTAGGGTAGTCGGTGCAGTTAAAATGGCAACTGTGTCTGTGTGACTTAGTGGGCAGAGCATTTGCCTACTAAGTAGGAGACACAGGTTTGAATCCGGGTCCGACACAAAATTTCGGTTTTCCCCACTCAGTCAATGCCTACTTGCAGCCAATGTCTGTGATTTCTTTGTGTCTTAATTCATGATGGCTCCTGGAATCAAAATGTTGTCTGTTCTTCTTGGCAGGTCTAAAAGAACAGACGCGACATATACAGAGCGTCCCATTTATCCTGCTCACCCAAAATACCTTTTATCTGATGCATTATATTGTTTCTACCAATTTTCTTAAAATCATTGGGTAGTTCTTCCTAACGTATACCTTTTATGTATCCTCACAGATGTAGGAGATATGGGTTAGAGGTTAAATTTTTTAAATGGAAGGATGTACATTTTATTCAAGAATACACTTACCCTCTCCAAGAGCTATTCAGAAATGTCTCACACTGTACCATTTTATTCACGAAACTAGTAGTTGTGAAAATGATAGATAATACATAACTTCCCTAACTTAAATATCACTCCAGTGCATTTCATTCACTAAATGATTTAACCTCTTCAAGGCGCGTTTGAACATTTAGCAGGTTACCAATAAACAGTGAATGCAACAGTACTGTACTATATAGTAACTGGATATTGTTATTTTACAGTATCGTATTACACTGCTTATGACAATGCAGTAGTAACATGGCCCTTTGTAGTAACTTTTACTGTGATACTATCACTAAATGAAAATTGAGCGTTTACATCAGCGACCATTAGCATTCATACAAAGTGTCACATTGTGGACGAAGGACACCCCAAATGGCGCTGCTACTGCCTCTGTGATGGCTGTACAAACATCAATAATGAGTTGTTGCATGACCTCTATTGTTGTTGGAACATTTTGGTAAACAGCATCCTTGACTGCTCCCCACAGGAAAAAATCCAGCTGTGTATGGTCCGGAGATTGGGCAGGCCAACTAACTAGCCCACCACGTCCAATAACCCTACCAGGGTATTTATGGTGCGGAATTCGTGGTCGTAAGGCGTTATGTGCAAGGGCATCCATCATGCTGATACCATGTGATCAGAGGTACGCCGTCCAAGAGAACAGGAAGTGTGTGTCATAAAAATCGGGCATACTGTCTGCTATTTTGGTTGCTATTTACAAAGAAAGGTTCAAGAATGGTATCTATAATAATTCCATACCAAACATTAACGTTCAACGGACGCTGATGCTCTATCTGTCGGAGCCATGGTGAATTGTTGATGGACCAGTAATGCGTATTTCTCATATTGACAATTCCTTTGTGGGAGAATGAACCCTCGGTAAAAAGAGCATCTGAGAAGAAATTCGGATTAGTCAGAACTTGTCGCCGAACCAACTGACAAAATTGAAAGCTGTTGTTGAAGTCATTCCCATGACGTTCTTGGTTTAAATGAGCATGGTTAGGATGGAATTTGTGACGGTGCAAGCTGTTGTTGAAGTCATTACCATGACGTTCTTAGTTTAAATGAGCATGGTTAGGATGGAATTGGTGACGGTGCAAAATGCGACGTGCACTTGTTTCCGAGACACCTACTTCATACTGGGTTTGTAGCGATTCACGGTTATGGCAGCGAGCGCACCTTCCTGAGCAGTTTTGTTTGTTCGTTTTCTGCTACTATTTCCAGGTCCAGCATTTAAACTTTCAATTTCACGTAGGCCGGAAAGGAAACGATCAGACATCCAGCGAGAAGTTTATGGCTTGTCAGGGAATCGTCTGCTGTACAGTAGTTGTGCCAGAACAGAATTTCGCCCGCCTATAGCAAACTACAGTACAGGTGCGTACAGTAGAGTACAAGATAGAAATAATAACACAATAATCACCATGTTCTATAACAGTACTGAACATAAATACATTATTTTCTGTCCCCGTACTCTCTCCGTAGATTAGCAGCATTTCAAAGTTATGGTCACGCGTGTACATCATACACCTTCACACAGCAAAAATTGTATGCACACTGTGTACTACCGCCATGCAGCTACTACGTCACTCTGATGCACCACTACGCTGGTATGCAGTGCACTGTACGCTAAAGCAACAAGAAATGAGGTGCATACTCCGGAGAGGAGTACCTGTGTTTACATGAGTCGGAAATTTGGAAATTTGTGGTAAGGTCTTACGGGGCCAAACTGTTGAGGTCATCGGTCCATAAGCTTACGCACTACTTAACCTAACTTAAACTAACGCTAAGGACAACACACACACCCATGCCTGAGGGAGGACTCGAACCTCCGACGAGGGAAGCTGCGCGGGCCGTGACAAGGCCCCCTAGACCGCACGGCTACCCAGTGCGGCCGTGCATGGGAAATAATAAACAAAACCCACACCTCTACTACAGAAACTCACTGGGCACATAATGTTCTACAATCAAGGGAGTAAACAGCTTCGTTTGATCACAACTGGGTACTCTCTATCGTTTGCACTTCTACATTTTATTGACAAAAATGGTATAGTGTGACACGTTTTTGAATAGCTCTTGGAAAGAATAAGTGTGATCTTCAATCAAATGTACATGGTTCCATTTAAGAAAATTAAAGTTGATCCTATATCTTCCACATCTGTGGGGATACATAAAACATAATACGTATACCCTGAAAGAAGATTACTGTTAATGAAGTAAAAGATCCACGCAGTGGACACCAAATGAAAAAGCTACTCCCTATGTTTCTGATCTAGACTGCCATAAAAATGTGAAGGAACTGTTAATTAGAACTCAGGGAGAAGTTGTAGTCTAATTCACAATCGATTTATTGATCTTAAACAAGACAAGACAACAAAATTATTAAAGAAACATCATACAAAAATATTTATTTGACAAAAGCCTTACTAAAATGGGATCTATGGTGGAGAAAGTGATTTTCTGGTGATTGACATACGACACTAACAGAACACTACTCGCTCTATCTCACTTCATACACGAGAATCCAGGATATGGCATCAAACTACGCCACCACCAAGCATCTATATTCTACCATACCAAAAAAAGGAAAAATATGGTTCGAAAAAAAAAGGGTGCTGAGAAATAGATATTATAGCCCTACGTCGCAGCAGCAAATACTTTATCATCCTACTGGTCAAGGCGACAAACTACGATGCATTCGGCGACTGAAGTCATGGACAGCGGCAATCTGTTATTAAATGCATGTTCCCGAAAAATGTGAGTATGCGGTCTTGCGTTCGGTTAATTCAGAACACAGGTACTTCCCGATGAGCCTCTGAAACCCAGACAGATTCCAGTGGAGGTGGACCCGTTTGCTGGTCTGCCAAACCAATTTAATTCCGTGCCACGACTGTGAATGTCGGAATACGTCAAATGTTTAGATGGCTGACTCAAGACAAATGAGTGCACCCACGCGTCACTCGTTGTGACTGTGATGATGTAGCGCCAGTACAAGAGACTTGTTCAAGAGTGCCGATCTCCCTTTCTCTCCGTTTCCTCGTCAGCTCGGTTCCAAAAGCACAGTTCTCTTTTTTGACTTCCCCCATTTTCACACAAGCCAATCATGAGCTGTATCCCATCATTCTAAGCTCAGTGAATGGTCTTTGCACTGCATACCGATTTGACCAATCAGAGACTTAAAGGTAATTAGCAGGAAACGGAAAAAAATTCAGCTTCATGGCCTCTTTCCCACATGTTTGCCGAATCTTTTGCTAATACAATACAGGGTGGAAGCACAGCCCTCCATAAACAGCTTGTTATCTCCCCTGTTGCGTCCATTTCAAAGTTTGCAAAGAACGGTCATAAACTCGCATTAATAAAACAAGTTTTGAAACAGAGTGTGGACGTATGGGCCCCAGTTTCCCTGTCCCACAGACATTTGCAGAACGTTTACATTTCTTTTGGCGGCTTGCTCGCTAACAAGGACTACAATGCGCTGTCAGCGACTTTTCGGCGCTAGGCCATATACCTGGACATCTCGCACCAAAGCTTAATGTGTTTCAGCACAATGCGACCACGGCACAGGCCGTCTGGAAATGTGTCCTCACCGTTCTCCAGAAAAAACGCGCTTTGTCCCCCCCACCAACGCCGTGCTTTTACTGCAGTCGTTTAAGTCAGCACCCTGTTCCTTTGAATGCAGGTAAAGCTTGCCATATTTCTTTCCCTAGAGCACGCAAACAACACCATAAACTGCTGTCCACCATTTCATCACAATGTATGAAGTCAACTCGCTGTAGATCGTATTCCCTACAACGAATCAGAAGTGAGAGTGCCCTGCAATCTCTCAACCCTGACCACGAACTGGTTGAAACCATTTTTTTATATGACGCAACAAAGAAGTTCTTTTTGGTGAGCAAGGTAAATGAGACACCATGTACATATGATTAATGGAAAAGGCCTATAATCTCTTCAGCGCAGTTGCGCAGCAGTCTCAAACTCTTACGGGAATCGGCAAAATGCCGTGAGTAACGAGGATAATGGTCAAGGGGCACCACATTAGAAGTTGAAGATTTCCATCTGATTGAACGTGTGCAGCTGTAATGATCGCTGTGTAACGAGGATAATGGTCAAGGGGCACCACATTAGAAGTTGAAGATTTCCATCTGATGGAACGCGTGCAGCTGTAATGATCGCTGTGTCGGGATGCCTCAGTGATCAGAACATCTGTCCAATAAGCAGGAGACCCGGGTTCTGATCCTGGTCCGGCATAAAATTTCAACTTTCACCATTGATTTCAATCAATGCCTCCTCGCAGCCAGTGTCTGTAATAGCATTGTTTTTTCATCTGTCTTGAAGTGACCCCGAGTGCTTAGCAACCTTCTTTCCAAATCTAATGATTTTTGTTTGATCAGAAAGCACTGTGGAGATGCCACCGAGATTAAGTAGAAAATTAGTGACCATTTCAGCAATCTGGCAGCAACTGAGTTTGCAGAAGGTGCAGGGAAGCTTCCAGTGGGCTACAAAAAAATTGGTTGAAATGGCTCTGAGCACTATAGGACTTAACATCTATGGTCATCAGTCCCCTAGAACTTAGAACTACTTAAACCTAACTAACCTAAGGACATCACGCAACACCGAGTCATCACGAGGCAGAGAAAATCCCTGACCCCACCAGGAATCAAACCCGGAAACCCGGGTGCGGAAAGCGAGAACGCTACTGCACGACCACGAGCTGCGGACCCAGTGGGCTACAACAAATGTTTATATTTGCTCACTGACTATGTAGAAAAACAGCTAAGATATCGAAAAATGTAAAATAAGTTTTATGTTATTATGTCAAAAACTGATATTTTGAGCCCGTGGCTGTGTACAAAATACAGATTGACTCTTACACAGAAGATTACAGTAATTAGACACTTTTTACAATGCTGCTTATTTATTTAAACAGTGCCGTTACCGGTTTCGAACCGATAGGTTCATCTTCAGACAGCTAGTTCACGTTTTACATAAGATTTCATGTAAATGGAGAAACAAAACATGAAATCCAATGTAAAACGTGAACTAGCCGTCTGAAGATGAACCTATAGGTTCGAAACCGGTAACGGCACTGTTTAAATAAATAAATAGTATTGTAAAATGTGGCTGGTTGCTGTAATCTTATGTGTAAGAGTCAACCTATAAAATAAATTTTGTTTCATAATCTTGAATACAAATGTCTGGACGAAGAAACCATTCCTCCTCGGACACACCGCATTTCCTTAAGATTCTTCCAGTGAATGTAAGTTTGTCATCTGCTTTTCCTGCAGTTTGTCTTATGTCGTCATTCCGCTCTAGGATGCCTCCTGGGTACTTTGCGACAGTTACTGTTTTTGGTGAATTTTCACTAATAGCGTAATCGAACAGTAATGAACCCAAATATGCTAACGTTGTCAAACAGGGATCTGCGATTAGTTGTAAATTTTTTACTTATGTGAGGGACTGAAAACCCACGAAATCAAGATCGCACATTATATGTTCTTTATTCGAGTGGATTACTAGTTTCGGCTAACAGTCTAGTCATCTTCAGATCATAAAATATTCTTCATTAGTGTTGGTGCCATTACGGTTTCACACATCACTAAAATCTTCCTTCAAATGACAACATCCATACAGCTTTTCATCATCTTGACCAGCGTCACTGAACGATGGTCGTAAATCTGGAAGTGTACATTAATGCCGAGAAATGGCAGTTAAAAAAAAAAAGAACAATATTTGTATGTGGAACTATTCACTAATATGTTTACATGTAAAAGACATCGTCTTACCCAAGATGCCATACCGTTAAAACTTCATAACTGACACAATCAGTATTTACGTCATGTCGTAACACAGATGATCATATATACTTTGCCGTAACGTCTTAAATTTAAGAAAGATTTCAACAATGTGATAAGCAGTAATGACACCAAACTAATCTAGGTTTTATGATCTTAAGCTGGCTCGACTGTTAGCCGAAACTAGTAATGCATCCAAATAAAAAAGATTTCATGTGCGATCGTGACTTCATGGGTTTTCTTCACTCGCTAATATAAAAAATATCTCTTCGCCTGTTTACGTGGAGTGGGTTGCATTTATTTACTTTCGCTCGCAGTTGCCAGTGCGTGGACCAATCATAGATGCTCCACAGGGCTTCCTCCATTTCGCATTATCCTTCCTTTCTCCTGGATTAACTTTTTTTGTCTTACTTGGATATTGCACTCCCATCCGAATACCAGTCTTGTGTGTCTGTAATGTTTGTTTTGTGTGTGCTGGAGGCAGCTTACGGCCTGACAGAAGCGGCCCCGTGTGTGCTCAACTCTGAGAGGACGACCAAGAAGCAGACGACTGTGGGTAAGCCGTTACCCAACACCAGCGTCAAAGTCGTCGACGTGGAAACCTCGCGCGTTCTGGGACCTAACCAGCCTGGAGAAATAGTCACCAAGGGACCTCAGGTATGTCAGATTTATTTTGCACTAGCTCAGCGCCTTCTACACTGTATGGTTTGCACAGATGTCTTTTTGTGCTTTTTAATCGAGTTTTTTTGTTGTTCACAAACTGCAATATCTTCTAAACTTTTCATGCTGATTAAGGCATAAAAGCATGGTTATTTCCGAATGAACTTCTGACTAGAAACGATTTTCTTAGCTGGGGTCGCAGCTCTTTGTTAACCCTGCCTGTTGAGTTCTTCTGGTGATATTTCCAAAGAAACTTGCATTTCCTAACACATATTAACTTTAGAAGTCAGGTGCAAATTTTCATAGATTTAGCTTTAAAAGTATTTTGATATAAAGAAATATTTTCATAAAAATTTTCATCCTGTACTTCAGCCCTTAAGGGCTGAATTCCTTAACAGACTGAAACATGTTTTTACTTCCAGCCGAGAAGTCCGATACCACTTTTCATAGATGTAGCTTTAAAAACGCTATAGTAGTATTTTAATAACTTATTTTCAAGACAAACTTTCACCCTTTATTTCCAGAAATGATGAAGCGTGTTTTTTCTAAAAAAAATTTTGGCAAGGGAACCTAACACAACTATCGTATTTCTAACTTCAAAATTGCCTTAATAGCGACGTATTTTCAGAAAACCTTTTAGCCCCTACTTCACCCCCTTAGGAATGGAATTTCGAACAGTACCTTACTATACGATGCCTACAGTATAATATCAACAGCCTCTTAAAAATTTCAACCTCAGCAGTTTTGCGCTGTGCGATGATGAGGCAGTGGATCAGTCAGACCCTGTTTCACCCCCTTATGAGCTAAATTTCCAAAAACACTGAAACAAGTCATTTTTTATTTCTAACCAAGGAGCCAAATTAATAGATTCATAGATTTAGCTTTAAAAATGCTTTCCTAATGAGATATTTTCATAAAACATTTTAGCCCCTATTTCACCCCCATTATGTTGAATTTTTCTACAATTTCAACCCGTTCTTTTATGTGCAACCGAGAAGTCAAATACCCATTTTCATAGATGTGCCTTCAAAAATGCTTTAGTACTTGTTCAATAATGATTTATTTTTAAAAAAATTCAGCAGCTATTTCACCTTAAAGGGGTTAAATTTCCAAGAATTGTGAAACACGAATTTCTTTGTTTCTGACCGAGAAACCAAATACCAATCTTCGTAATTCTAACTTGAAAAGTGGTTTAGTAGTGACGTTCTCCTTTCTTAAAGGATTTTTCGGAATTCCACCCAATAGGGGGTGAAATTGGGCATGAAAAGATTTTTGGGAGAAGGTCACTATTAAACCACTTTTCAAGTGGTCTACGGTACAAGATCAACATCTTCTCCAAATTTCAATTTTCTATCCTTAGCAGTTTGGGCTGGGCAATGATAAGTCAGTCAGTCAGTTAGTCAAATGGCTCTGAGCACTATGGGACTTAACATCTGAGGTCATCAGTCCCCTAGAACTTAGAACTACTTAAGCCTAACTAACCTAAGGACATCACACACATCCATGCCCGAGGCAGGATTCGAACCTGCGACCGTAGCGGTCGCGCGGTTCCGGACTGACGCGCCTAGAACCGCTCGGCCACCGTAGCCGGCAGTCAGTTACTCAGCCAGGATATTTCGTTATATACAGGGTGATTACAATTAAACTTTCAAACCTCTGTAGAAATAACGTCTCTGGTCTGAATGACGTCAAATTGCAACGAAATATTGTCGGGGAAGGGGAAAAACGTATGGCAGAAGAAAAATAAATAGTTACAAAATGCAGCAACCCATGTCGCTGTAAGCATCATAATTTAACAGTGGTCGACTACAAATGACAAATGAACCATAAAACAATGCCTAAGTTTGACGTTTGCTGTTAAACGAACTGTACTACTCAGTGTGCGTGGGTGTACAGGTGTGATGCTGTTAGTTACGTAAGCCCAGCCACCACGGCAAGGTCATATCACATGAAATGGGAAAAATGGGTTTTTAATTGCCCTGACGCTAAAAACGGCATAAAAAGCATCACTCACGTCGGTTTTTAATTGTCCTGGCGCCAAAAACCGCGTAAAAAGAATCAATCAAAATCAAATGGAATTAAAATTTCCGTGTGACTGGCGCAAAACATGTTCAATATGCTATCTACCGTTTTTTGCAACAAGGTGAAATCGAGGAACTGATCGAAATGTTTCTGGGGGCACGTCCAGAAGGTGCTGTGAAATGCGTGCTTTCAATGCTGCTAAGTTTGCAAACGGAACACTGAACACAAAATCTTTCAGATAGCCCCACAGCCAGAAGTCACACTGACTAAGGTCAGGTGATCGGGACGGCCAGGCTGTAGGGAAATTTCGGCTGATAATTCTAGCATTTCCGAAATGGCGGTTAAGCAGCTTTTTAACTGGATTCGCAATGCGCGGAGGTGCGCCATCTTGCATAAAAATGATCCTCTCCACATATCCACGCTGTTGGAGAGCTGGATGACGTGGTTGCGCTAAAGACATTCATAACAATTACCAGTGACAGTACAGGTAACAGAACCGGAAGCACCTGTCTCTTCGAAAAAATATGGTCCTATGATAGATGATGCCGTAAACCCGCACCACACTGACCTTTTCAGGAGGAAGTGGTTCTGGCTGACTTGCGTGTGGATTTTCCGTTGCCCATATTCGACAATTCTGTGTACTGACATATTCTGTCAGATGGAAGTGGGCATCGTCTGTGCACAAAATGTTCCACGGCCAGTCATTGTCCATTTCCATGCGAGCAAGAAATTCTAAAGCAAAGGTATCTCTTGCTTGCAGGTCAACAGGAAGCAACTCGTGCACGTAGCTAATTTTGAATGGATAGCAAAGAAGCATGCTTCGTAGGATTTTATTCACTGTGCTCACGAGTATGTCCAATGTTCGGGCAATTCTCCGTGGACTACACGTTTGCGCACACCACTCGTCTCCTCCCGCAATGCTGTGGTCACTGCTTTCACTAACATCGAATCAATTCGTTTCCTCCCTCTATCAGGTTGCACACCAAAAGAACCCGTCTTTTCGAATTTCCGAGTCATTTTCTCCAGATCCACGGCAGTCATCGGATCAACGCCTTTTTTTCAAACCCTTCGCTGTCCGTAACTTCTGCAGAGCAACTCACGCACAGTCATCATTCTTATAACACAGCTTTACAAGCTGAGCGCGATCCTGCATTGAGACAGTCATGGCGAAGGTCGCAGACGCGAAAGGAGGAAAAGCAGTGTACCCGGTGTGTTTATACCAACATCACTGGTTCGTGCGCATGACAGGTGTTTTCATTTACGAATTCTGACACATCCAGCGCCATCAATTGATCAATTTTCACACTATTTTGTTTCTTCTGCCATACGTTTTCCCCCGTCTCCGATAATATTCCGTTGCAGTTTGACGTCATTCTGGCCAGTGGTGTTATTTCTACAGCATTTTTAAAAGGTTAACTTTGATAATAATCACCGTGTATATAGAGATTTTTGTTACATGAAATTATGACGCAATGCCACAAAATCCCGAAAATCAGGGAGTAGGGAAGTGTAACGAACGAGTCATGCATCAACAGGCAGAAATGGTTACTGCGGGACCCTTCTTATAAGTATACTCTCAGGTGACAAAAGTCATGGGATAGCAATATGCACATATACAGATGGCGGTCATATCGCGTACACAAGGTATAAAAGGGCGATCGACTGGCGTAAAGGTTTCCGACGTGATTATGGCCGCACGACGGTAATTAATACACTTCGTGTTATGTTGGCAGAAGAGCCAACACCGTGTTACGAGAGGAGGCCGAAATGCACGCGTTTTAGCTCACGCGGGCTGACGTGAGGTCTGGAACAAGACAAGGAATTAGAATTCAGAAAGCGGACGTAATTAGTTTGATACTTAACTTTAATCCATTAATGATGAACGTCGCTCTTGACGGTACATGATTCACAATATTATCTGTTCAGAATAGTAACTGAATATGGCGCCTTGCTAGGCCGTAGCAAATGACGTAGCTGAAGGCTATGCTAAACTGTCGTCTCTGCAAATGAGAGCGTATGTAGCCAGGGAACCATCGCTAGCAAAGTCGGCTGTACAACTGGGACGAGTGCTAGGGAGTCTCTCTAGACTAGACCTGCCGTGTGGCGGCGCTCGGGTCCAATCACTGATAGTGGCGACACGCGGGTCCGTAAACTAACAGACCGCGGCCGATTTAAAGGCTACCACCTAGCAAGTGTGGTGTCTGGCGGTGACACGACACTTTGAACGCGGAATCATTGTCGGAGCTAAACGCATAGGACATTCCATTTCGGAAATGGTTAGGGAATTCAATATTTCGAGATCCACAGCGCCAAGAGTGCGCCGAGAGTCCCAAATTTCAGGCATTACCTCTCACCAGGGGCAACGCAGTGGCCGACGACCTTCACTTAACGATCGAGAGCCGTGCCTTGTGCGTAGAGTTGTCAGTGCTTACAGATAAGCAGCACTGCGTGAAATAACCCAGAAATCAGTGTGGGACGTAAGACAATGGGCCGAAATTTAGCGTTAATGAGCAACGGCAGCAGACGACCAGTGCGAGTGCCTTTGTTACGCGACATCGCCTGTAGCCCCTCTTCTACCCTCATAACCATATCGGTTGCACCCTAGACGACTGGAAAACCGTGGCATGGTCAGTGCCGACTTCAGTTGGTAAGAGATGATGGTAAGGTACGAGCACGGCGTAGGCCCCACGATGCCACCGACCTAATTTGTCAACAATGTACTGTGGCCTATGGGGTATCGTCTCAGTTGTGCGACTGGATTCGCGATTTCCTGTCAGGAAGGTCGCAGTTCGTAGTAATAGACGGCAAATCATCGAGTAAAACTGAAGTGATATCAGGTGTTCCCCAGGGAAGCGTCCTGGGACCTCTGCTGTTCCTGATATATATAAATGACCTGGGTGACAATCTGAGAAGTTCTCTTAGGTTGTTCGCAGATGATGCTGTAATTTACCGTCTAGTAAGGTCATCCGAAGACCAGTATCAGTTGCAAAGCGATTTAGAAAAGATTGCTGTATGGTGTGGCAGGTGGTAGTTGACGCTAAATAACGAAAAGTGTGAGGTGATCCACATGAGTTCCAAAAGAAATCCGTTGGCATCCGATTACTCGATAAATAGTACAGTTCTCAAGGCTGTCAATTCAGCTAAGTACCTGGGTGTTAAAATTATGAACAAGTTCAGTTGGAAAGAGCACATAGATAATATTGTGGGGAAGGCGAGCCAAAAGTATTTAGTAATCGCGAAAGCGTTACGGAGATGATGGATAAACTCCAGTGGAAGACTCTGCAGGAGAGACGCTCCGTAGCTCGGTACGGGCTTTTGTTAAAGTTTCGAGAACATACCTTCACCGAAGAGTCAAGCAGTATATTGCTCCCTCCTACGTATATCTCGCGAAGAGACCATGAGGATAAAATCAGAGAAATTAGAGCCCACACAGAAGCATACCGACAATCCTTCTTTCCACGAACAATACGAGACTGGAATAGAAGGGAGAACCGATAGAGGTACTCAGAGTACCCTCCGCCACACACCGTCAGGTGGCTTGCGGAGTATGGATGTAGATGTAGATGTAGAAGGTTGCGTTTCATTGGCAGTACACTTAAAAAGATGCAACAAGTCCACTAAAGAGACAGCTTACACTACACTCGTTCGTCCTCTGTTAGAATATTGCTGCGCGGTGTGGGATCCTTACCAGGTGGGATTGACGGAGGACATCGAAAGGGTGCAAAAAAGGGCAGCTCGTTTTGTATTATCACGTAATAGGGGAGAGAGTGTGGCAGATATGATACGCGAGTTGGGATGGAAGTCATTAAAGCAAAGACGTTTTCCGTCGCGGCGAGATCTATTTACGAAATTTCAGTCACCAACTTTCTCTTCCGAATGCGAAAATATTTTGTTGAGCCCAACCTACATAGGTAGGAATGATCATCAAAATAAAATAAGAGAAATCAGAGCTCGAACAGAAAGGTTTAGGTGTTCGTTTTTCCCGCGCGCTGTTCGGGAGTGGAATTGTAGGGAGATAGTATGATTGTGGTTCGATGAACCCTCTGCCAAGCACTTAAATGTGAATTGCAGAGTAATCATGTATATGTAGATGTAGATGCAAGTTGGTGGTGGCTCCATAGTGGTGTGAGCTGTGTTTATATGGAACTGACTGGGCTCTGCGGCCCAACAGACCCGATCATTAACTGGAAATGGTTATGTTTGGGTGTTAGGAGATCATTTGCCGCCATTCATGGACTTCATGTTGCCAAACTTGTCACCGGGCCACAATTGTTCGTGATTAGTCTGAAGAACGTTCTGGACGATTCCAGCGAATGATTTGGCAACCCAGATCACAGGGCATGAATCCCATTGTACATTTATGAGACATAATGGAGAAGTCAGTTTTTGCAGAGAGTGCTGCACTGGCAACACTACGGACAGGTATAGAGGCAGCACGGGTCAGTGTTTCTGCAAGGGACTTCCAACTACAGGGTGGCGCACGAAATGGGTTACCATTTTGTTTTTGAATATAAACTTTATTGTCAATACAATCTGAAAGGAACATATACTACAATGAAGAGCCGTCCATGGAGATATGTTCTATCTCAGCACATGCTCAATATGTCCACCATTTCGTTTCCTAACTTCCTTCAAACGAACACTGAAGTTTGTGATTACCCTACGGCACATGTAATTTCACTGCAAGCTTGAAGAATAACTCTTCTGAGCTCCATTAAATCACGTGGACGTTTCGGGCAAATTTTTTCCTGTAGGTACCCCCAAAGAAAAAAGGCACATGGATTGAGGTCTGGACTATTGGGGGGCCAATTTTGTCCGTCATTGAAGCGACCTGGAAACCTGAGTGAAATGATCCGCATGTCGAAATGCTTGTGTAAAAACTCCAAAACAGTGTTTGCAGTATGTGGCCCTACTCCATCTTGCGTGAACCACTGCGTGTTGAAGAGCAAGGCAGTAGTAAGAAGCTGTGGAATGAAGCTATTGCGAAGCATGCTCAAATAACGCTCGCTGTTCACAGTTTCTTCGAAGAAAAAGGGGCCAATAAGTCCGTGACTGGAAATTGTGGCCCACGCTGTAATCCTCGGAGCATAATGTTGTCGTTCATGAAGCACTTGTGGGTTTTCAGTGATCAAAAAGCGTACATTTTGTTTGTTAACCACACCCTCTAAATGAAAATGTGTCTCGTCTGAAAACCAAACGTTGTTGAGGGTTTCTTCCCTATCCTCCGCCCACTGAGCAAACAGTAGTCTCTGCTGCTTGTGTTCTTCAGTGAGCTTCTGTGCACAGGTCATCTAGTATGGGTACATATGGAGGTCACTTTTAAAATGCGTTGAACGGAGCGTCTGGATGTTCCCAGTTGCACTGCTGCCTTTCTACACGATTTCCCGGGACTTCTCTGTACAGCAACTCGTACCGCTTCAATATTCTCCTGCGGACAAACAGGCTTAGGCCGAGGTCGCTTCGCTTCCAATACTGTTCCCTCCTGTACAAATTTATCGTACAACCTGTGGATGGTCTTCTTGCAAGGGACCCATCGTGTTGTAAACTGTCCTAGAAAACGCCTCTGAGTCACAACAAGGCTTTGCGTTTCATGAAAAAGTAACACAATTGCCGATCGTTGCTATGCCGTCAGTCTTCCATTGTCAGCCATTGCTGCTTATTAGTCTCCTAGCGGCAGTATCGTGAATTACACGTCATTTCATAACTCATTTGTTTTTCCAAGCTCTGCTGGTACTGCTGTAGAGATCTCAGCGGGATGTGTAATGTGCGTCGTAAATTGTGAAAGAAACGATCGGTAACGCATTTCGTGCGCCACCCTCTGCTTGTTGAGTTCGTGCCCTGTCTAGTTGGTGAACTACGCCAGACAGAAGGAGGTCCGATACGATATTAGGAGGCATCAGACTTTTGTCGCCTCAGTGTACTACGTAGGAGCCTTTTATGACTAATGCTAGTCTACTCCCATTACTAACAGTGGTAAGTAATTGTCTTGCTTCTTAAATATTCCCAGGGCATTGTCGATTGGATCAGCGAGCATCACAATCAAAAAACTTTATTTTCTCTAGCCTGCAGGCGCACTGTTGTTTTGGTTTAATTGCAACGGCGATATTATTGTTCATCTGGCAGAGTAGTCTACTCTCCATGTGCAGAATTTCCTCTCTTGCGTTCCGGCCCACACGCGTCTCCTATTTGTCCTTTTACAAAACGAACAGTTTATCTCGTCTGGAAAAGTTGTAGTCGGGCCAGTCGCTCTCTTAGTGCCTAGAAAGTGCAACAAACGATGACCACACAAACGAACTTGTAATGTTTGCTAGTTTCAGAACTGCCGAGCTTCTTTTTTTTAAGTGATACATAGTACGTGAGTGAAGTCTTCAGTATATTGTCACTGGTTTCATACAAGAACTCGGCCCAGCCAGTGCTAATCTTAAGCTAGAGCTGCTACGCTCACATACAATCACTCGTAATAGCCAGGTTATGGTGTCTAACCAAACTTGTTACCAGGAAGATTACAAAACGATTTTTGGACAATATGGTTGTGGAGAGAAGCAGCGACTAGTATGATTAATCAATAATTCAAGAACAGTCTTAATCGCATTTATTATTGTTATAATACCGCCAACCGGTTTCAACCCGACTCGGGGGTCATCTTCTGGGCGTTTACACCATTGGTCGACTGCTGGTGGTGTCACTCCTGTCTACATAACGGCAGGAAACTATCGTCAGTTTATCAATAGTGGTGTCACTCCTGTCTACATAACGGCAGGAAACTATTGATAAACTGTTGATAGTTTCCTGCCGTTATGTAGACAGGAGTGACACCACTATTGCTAAACTGACGATAGTTTTCTGCCGTTATGTAGACAGGAGTGACACCACCAGCAGTCGACCAATGGTGTAAACGCCCAGAAGATGACCCCTGAGTCGGGTTGAGACCGGTTGGCGGTATTATAACAATAATAAATGCGATTGTTCTTGAATTATAGATTACAAAACGGATTGTCTGTGACAGAGATCTCATTCAAATATTGCACAACTCGATCCCTTTCAACATTCAGTTCTCGGTCCCGACTTGCACAACACGCCACGCGGATTTTTGTTAACTCAAAAGTCACAGTTTACAAACAAAAATCGAAATTCCTCGTTTTCTTCTCACACGTTCGCGTTCACTTTCCGACATTCCAGGGTCAAGTTTTACTCATAATTCTGCAAAATAATTACATTTATTCAGAGCTCCCTACGTAGACGTGCGAACATGATGATGTACGAGCTCCGAACTTCATCTACACTTCACAAAGCAGCTTTTTAGTCCACTAAATACGCGCGAGCGTACTGCCCTCTAAATGGGTGAAGAACATCGTCGCCAATCCAATATCAGAATTAAAGCGCGCAATCCCCCGTCTTTTATTGTGAACCAATCACAACGTAACAGCTTTCATGAGAAATTTATTAAACGAACAAATGTATAAAACCCACAAATACCAAAATAACCACCTCTCTAAATAACTGAATGATTATAAAGTATGTCTTGTTTTGCCAGTACCATAAACTGGCCAGCTGCACTTTACACATGTCAGCTTATGGTACGACTGACTCTCTCTCTGTCACGCTAGCGTCCACACAATTAACAGAAAACCTTGCTCAGGACGGCCGGACGCGGGATTGAACCTTCGTCCTCCCGAATGCGAGGCCAGTGTGCTGACCACTGCACCACCCTGCTCGCTCTCTTTCACATTCCATATGTAATGAGTTTTTCATTTCTAGGGTTCCATTCGTCAGTCGGTAAATACTGGACTCATAGGATCACCTTGTTGTCCATCTGTCTGTCTGTGTACCTGTTCGACTGTTGCAAACCTTTTGTCTCAGGAACGAGTAGACGTATCAAGTTGAAATTTACGTCACATATTAAGGTCTATAATCCCTTGGCGGTGAAAAAAGTGAAGGTTCCAAATCAATGAGATCATTAGACACGGTCATTTATGTCACGTATTTTGATACTTGCAAAGTCATAGCGTAAAGAGAGCTTCTATTGCTCTAGAATCTCGAAATCTGGCGGAAAGCAAGATTACACTGTACATATAAAGGAAAAGATCCAGAAAATATTCACACTGAAGAGGCAAAGAAACTGGTACACCTCCCTAATATCTTGTAGGGCCTCCACGAGCACGCAGAAGTGCTGCAACACGACGTGGCATGGATTCCGCTAATGTCTGAAGAAGTGCTGGAGCGAATTGACACCATGAATATTGCAGGGCTGAGTACGAGGGGTTGGAGATCTCTTCAGACAAGCACGTTGCAAGGCATCCCAAATATACTCAATAATGTTCAACTATCCGCCCGGTATGGCAGAGAGGTTCTAGGCGCTTCAGTTCGGAACCGCGCGACAGCTACGGTTGCAGGACACCGCCCGTCTAGCACCCCCCCCCCCCCCCATATATATATACACTCCTGGAAATTTAAATAAGAACACCGTGAATTCATTGTCCCAGGAAGGGGAAACTTTATTGACACATTCCTGGGGTCAGATACATCACATGATCACACTGACAGAACCACAGGCACATAGACACAGGCAACAGAGCATGCACAATGTCGGCACTAGTACAGTGAATATCCACCTTTCGCAGCAATGCAGGCTGCTATTCTCCCATGGAGACGATCGTAGAGATGCTGGATGTAGTCCTGTGGAACGGCTTGCCATGCCATTTCCACCTGGCGCCTCAGTTGGACCAGCGTTCGTGCTGGATGTGCAGACCGCGTGAGACGACGCTTCATCCAGTCCCAAACATGCTCAATGGGGGACAGATCCGGAGATCTTGCTGGCCAGGGTAGTTGACTTACACCTTCTAGAGCACGTTGGGTGGCACGGGATACATGCGGACGTGCATTGTCCTGTTGGAACAGCAAGTTCCCTTGCCGGTCTAGGAATGGTAGAACGATGGGTTCGATGACGGTTTGGATGTACCGTGCACTATTCAGTGTCCCCTCGACGATCACCAGTGGTGTACGGCCAGTGTAGGAGATCGCTCCCCACACCATGATGCCGGGTGTTGGCCCTGTGTGCCTCGGTCGTATGCAGTCCTGATTGTGGCACTCACCTGCACGGCGCCAAACACGCATACGACCATCATTGGCACCAAGGCAGAAGCGACTCTCATCGCTGAAGACGACACGTCTCCATTCGTCCCTCCATTCACGCCTGTCGTGACACCACTGGAGGCGGGCTGCACGATGTTGGGGCGTGAGCGGAAGACGGCCTAACGGTGTGCGGGACCGTAGCCCAGCTTCATGGAGACGGTTGCGAATGGTCCTCGCCGATACCCCAGGAGCAACAGTGTCCCTAATTTGCTGGAAAGTGGCGGTGCGGTCCCCTACGGCACTGCGTAGCATCCTACGGTCTTGGCGTGCATCCGTGCGGCGCTGCGGTCCGGTCCCAGGTCGACGGGCACGTGCACCTTCCACCGACCACTGGCGACAACATCGATGTACTGTGGAGACCTCACGCCCCACGTGTTGAGCAATTCGGCGGTACGTCCACCCGGCCTCCCGCATGCCCACTATACGCCCTCACTCAAAGTCCGTCAACTGCACATACGGTTCACGTCCACGCTGTCGCGGCATGCTACCAGAGTTAAAGACTGCGATGGAGCTCCGTATGCCACGGCAAACTGGCTGACACTGACGGCGGCGGTGCACAAATGCTGCGCAGCTAGCGCCATTCGACGGCCAACACCGCGGTTCCTGGTGTGTCCGCTGTGCCGTGCGTGTGTTCATTGCTTGTACAGCCCTCTCGCAGTGTCCGGAGCAAGTGTGGTGGGTCTGACACACCGGTGTCAATGTGTTCCTTTTTCCATTTCCAGGAATATATATATATATATATATATATATATATATATATATATATATCTCTCTCTCTCTCTCTCTCTCTCTCTCTCTCTCTCTCTCTCTCTCTCTCTCTCTCTCTCTCTCTCTCTCTCAGCGGCAGCAAAGCGATACGCTGTAGCGCCGCAGAATACAGCGCGCCCGGCCATCGCCGCCTCCCCCGCCGCTCCGCACGCACGGAGGCGGCACCCATCGTAGCGCCCACGCGAGCGGCAAGGGTCCCCCAAACCGATACGCCTCAGCCCCCTGCCTCGGATATGGATGTGTGTGATCTCCTTAGGTTAGTTAGGTTTAATTAGTTCTGAGTTCTAGGGGACTGATGACCTCAGATGTTAAGTCCCATAGTGCTCAGAGCCATCTGAACCATCTTCTTCACGAACCTCGTATTTTAAGTTTGCATTTTGTGCCATACGGTACTACCATGCACTGAGGTGTCAATAGTCATGGGATAGCGGTATGCACATATGCACATCGCGGTATTATGGCCTACAGAAGGTATAATGAAAAGGTTTCCGACGCAATTATGGGTGCACGACAGGAAGGAGCAGACTCTGTATGCGGAATTTCCATTACAGAAATCGTTAGGGAATTCGATATTCCGAGATCTATGATTCAAGAGTGAGCCGAGAATGCCACATTTCAGGCTTTGCCTCTCACCACGGACAACATAGCGTCCGGAGGCCTTCACTTAATGACCGAAAGCAGCGGTGTTTGCGTAATGTTCTCAGTGCTAACAGACAAACAGCACAGCGTGAAATAACCTCATAACTCAGCGTGGGACGTATGACGAACGTATCGTTTGGACAGTGCGCTGCTCTTCCTGATAGCGACGTCACCTGCAGCGCTTCTCCTGGTCTCGTAACTATATCGGTCGGACACTCGGCAGCTGGAAAACCGTGGCTGGTCAGATGAGTCCCGATTTCAGCTGGTGAGAGCTGATGGTACGGTTCGAGTGTGGCGCAGACCACACCAAGACACCCAAATTGTCAAGAAGGCACTGTACAAGCTGATGGTGGCTCCATAATGACGTGGACTGTATTTACGAGTACGAGTTGGAACGGACGGTCCTGTGGTCCAACTGAACCGATCATTCGGTTGATTGGAGACCATTTCCGGCCATTCACGGACTTCATGTCCCCGCATAACGATGTCATGTCACCAGGCCGTAGTCGGTAGCTAGTGGTTTGAAGAACATTACGCACAATTTGAGCGAAAGATTCGGCCACCCAGTCGCCCGACATTAATCCCGTCGAACATTTATGGAACATAATCGAGAGGTCATTTAGTGCACAAAATTCTGCACCGACAACACTTCCGCAGTATTGTGGACGGCTATAGAGGCAGCATCGCACAATACTTCTGCAGGGGACTTCCAGCGACTTGTTGTGTCGTTTTTTTTTTTTGTTTTTTTTTTTTGGTCATCAGTCTACTGACTGGTTTGATGCGGCCCGCCACGAATTCCTTTCTGTGCTAACCTCTTCATCTCAGAGTAGCACTTGCAACCTACGTCCTCAATTATTTGCTTGACGTATTCCAATCTCTGTCTTCCTCTACAGTTTTTGCTCTCTACAGCTCCCTCTAGTACCATGGAAGTCATTCCCTCACGTCTTAGCAGATGACCTATCATCCTGTCCCTTCTCCTTATCAGTGTTTTCCACATATTCCTTTCCTCTCCGATTCTGCGTAGAACCTCCTCATTCCTTACCTTATCACTCCACCTAATTTTCAGCATTCGTCTATAGCACCACATCTCAAATTCTCTTCTGTTCCGGTTTTCCCACAGTCCATGTTTCACTACCATACAATGCTGTACTCCAGACGTACATCCTCAGAACTTTCTTCCTCAAATTAAGGCCGGTATTTGATATTAGTAGACCTCTCTTGGCCAGAAATGCCTTTCTTGCCATAGCGAGTCTGCTTTTGATGTCCTCCTTGCTCCGTCCGTCATTGGTTATTTTACTGCCTAGGTAGCAGAATTCCTTAACTTCATTGACTTCGTGACCGTCAATCCAGATGTTAAGTTTCTCGCTGTTCTCATTTCTAATACTTCTCATTACCTTCGTCTTTCTCCGATTTACTCTCAAACCATACTGTGTACTCATTAGAGTGTTCATTCCGTTCAGCAGATCATTTAATTCTTCTTCGCTTTCATTCAGGATAGCAATGTCATCGGCGAATCGTATCATTGATATCCTTTCACCTTGTATTTAAATTCCACTCCTGAACCTTTCTTTTATTTCCATCAATGCTTCCTCGATGTACAGATTGAAGAGTAGGGGCGAATGGCTACAGCCTTGTCTTACACCCTTCTTAATACGAGCACTTCGTTCTTGATCGTCCATTCTTATTATTCCCTCTTGGTTGTTGTACATATTGCATATGACCCGTCTCTCCCTATAGCTTACCCCTACTTTTTTCAGAATCTCGAACAGCTTGCACTATTTTATATTGTCGGACGCTTTTTCCAGGTCGACAAATCCTATGAAAGTGTCTTGATTTTTCTTTAGCCTTGCTTCCATTATTAGCCGTAACGTCAAAAAATGGCTCTGAGCACTATGGGACTTAACAGCTATGGTCATCAGTCTCCTAGAACTTAGAACTACTTAAACCTAACTAACCTAAGGACAGCACACAACACCCAGCCATCACGAGGCAGAGAAAATCCCTGACCCCGCCGGGAATCGAACCCGGGAACCCGGGCGTGGGAAGCGAGAACGCTACCGAAACGTCAGAATTGCCTCTCTCGTCCCTTTACTTTTCCTAAAGCCAAACTGATCGTCACCTAGCGCATTCTCAATTTTCTTTTCCATTCTTCTGTATATTATTCTTGTAAGCAGCTTCGATGCATGAGCTGTTAAACAGATTGTGCGATAATTCTCGCACTTGTCAGCTCTTGTCGTCTTCGGAATTGTGTGGATGATGCTTTTCCGAAAGTCAGATGGTATATCGCCAGCCTCATATATTCTACACACCAACGTGAATAGTCGTTTTGTTGCCACTTCCCCCAATGATTTTAGAAATTCTGGTGGAATGTTATCTATCCCTTCTGCCTTATTTGACCGTAGGTCCTCCAAAGCTCTTTTAAATTCCGATTCTAATACTGGATCCCCTATCTCTTCTAAATCGACTCCTGTTTCTTCTTCTATCACATCAGACAAATCTTCACCCTCATAGAGGCTTTCAATGTATTATTTCCACCTATCTGCTCTCTCCTCTGCATTTAACAGTGGAATTTCCGTTGCACTCTTAATGTTACCACCGTTGCTTTTAATGTCACCAAAGGTTGTTTTGACTTTCCTGTATGCTGAGTCTGTCCTTCCGACAATCAATCTTTTTCGATGTCTTCGCATTTTTCCTGCAGCCATTTCGTCTTAGCTTCCCTGCACTTCCTATTTATTTCATTCCTCAGCGACTTGTATTTCTGTATTCCTGATTTTCCCGGAACATGTTTGTACTTCCTCCTTTCATCTATCAACTGAAGTATTTCTTCTGTTACCCATGGTTTCTTCGCAGCTACCTTCTTTGTACCTATGTTTTCCTTCCCAACTTCTGTGATGGCCCTTTTTAGAGATGTCCATTCCTCTTCAACTGTACTGCCTACTGCGCTATTCCTTATTGCTGTATCCATAGCGTTAGAGAACTTCAAACGTATCTCGTCATTCCTTAGTACTTCCGTATTCCACTTCTTTGCGTATTGATTCTTCCTGACTAATGTCTTGAACTTCAGCCTACTCTTCATCACTACTACATTGCGATCTGAGTCTATATCTGCTCCTGGGTACGCCTTACAATCCAGTATCTGATTTCGGAATCTCTGTCTGACCATGATGTAATCTAATTGAAATCTTTCCGTATCTCCCAGCCTTTTCCAAGTATACCTCCTCCTCTTGTGATTCTTGAACAGGGTATTCGCTATTACTAGCTGAAACTTGTTACAGAACTCAATTAGTCTTTCTCCTCTTTCATTCCTTGTCCCAAGCCCACATTCTCCTGTAACCCTTTCTTCTACTCCTTCCCCTACAACTGCATTCCAGTCCCCATGACTATTAGATTTTCGTCCCCCTTTACATACTGCATTACCCTTTCAATATCCTCATACACTTTCTCTATCTGTTCATCTTCAGCTTGCGACGTCGGCATGTATACCTGAACTATCGTTGTCGGTGTTGGTCTGCTGTCGATTCTGATTAGAACAACCCGGTCACTGAACTGTTCACAGTAACACACCCTCTGCCCTACCTTCCTATTCATAACGAATCCTACACCTGTTATACCATTTTCTGCTGCTGTTGATATTACCCGATACTCATCTGACCAGAAATCCTTGTTTTCCTTCCACTTCACTTCACTGACCCCTACTATATCTAGACTGAGCCTTTGCATTTCCCTTTTCAGATTTTCTAGTTTCCCTACCACGTTCAAGCTTCTGACATTCCACGCCCCGATTCGTGGAACGTTATCCTTTCGTTGTTTATTCAATCTTTTTCTCATGGTAACCTCCCCCTTGGCAGTCCCCTCCCGGATATCCGAATGGGGGACTATTCCGGAATCTTTTGCCAATGGAGAGACCATCATGACACTTCTTCAATTACAGGCCACATGTCCTGTGGATACACGTTACGTGTCTTTAATGCAGTGGTTTCCATTGCCTTCTGCATCCTCATGTCGTTGATCATTACTGACACTTTCGCCTTTAGGGGCAATTTCCCACCCCTAGGACAAGAGAGTGCCCTGAACCTCTATCCGCCCTCTTTGACAAGGCCGTTGGCAGAATGGGGCTGACTTCTTATGCCGGAAGTCTTCGGCCGCCAATGCTGATTATTTATCAAAATTTAGGCAGTGGCGTGGATCGAACCCGGGACCGAAGACGTTTTGATTATGAATCAAAGACGCTACCCTTTTTTTATTTATTTATTTATTTTAAATCTCATTTTGTTCACTTTCGTTCGTTGCATCTGCTCGGGGCGGACGTAGTAAGACAACCGTTTAAGTTCGTTATTGACCGATTAACTCAGTTTTTTTTTATTACAGAGGGCAACTAACCCTCTCACCGAACACGCTGAGCTACCGTGCCGGCTACCCCTAGACCACGGGTCTATGCCACAACAAATGATAAACTATAGGAGTCTACAAAGCAGACACCCTTTGAACAAAAGTACGCTTATTAGTCAGTAAATACACTGAAGCACCAAAGAAACTCGTGCAGACATGCGTATTCTAATACAGAGCTATGTAAACAGACAGAATACGGTGCTGCGGTGGACAACGTCTACATCAGACAACAAGTGTCTAGCGCAGTTGTTAGATCGGTTACTACTGCTACAACGAAGGTTACCAAGATTTAAGTCAGTTTGAATGTGGTGTTATAGTCGGTACCCGAGCGATGGGACACAGCATCTCCGAGGTAGAGATGAAGTGGGGATTTTCCCGTGCCATCATTTCACCAGTGTACCGTGGAAATCAGGAATCCGGTAAAACATCAGATCTCCGACATCGCTGCGGCCGGAAAAAGATCCTGCACGAACACGACCAAAGGCAACTGGAGAGAATCGTTGAACGTGACAGAAGTGCAATCCTTCCGCAAATTGCTGCAAATTTCAATGCTGGGCCATCAACAAGTTTCAGAGAACGAACCATAAAAAGAAACGTCATCCATATGGGCTTTTGAGCCGAAGGCCACTCCTGTACCCTTGATGACTGCACGACGCAAAGCTTTACGCCTCGCCTGAGCCCGTCATCACCGACTGTTGATGATTGGAAACATGTTGCCTGGTCCGACGAATCTCATTGCAAATTGTACTGAGCGGATGGACGCGTAAGGGTATGAAGACAATCTCATGAATCCATGGACCCTGCATGTCAACAGGGAATTGTTGGAGCCTGTGGAGGCTTTGTAATGGTGTGGGGCGTGTGCAGTTGGAGTGATATGGGACTCCTGATACTCCTAAGTACGACTCTGACAGGCGACACATACGTAAGCATCCTGTCTGGTCACCTGCCTCCATTCATGTCCATTGTGTATTGGGCAATTCCAGCAAGACAATGCGAGCTCCACACGTTCAGAATTGCTACAGAGTGACTCAAGGTACACTCTTCTGAGTTTGAACACTTCCGCTGGCCACCGAACTCCCCAGACATGAACATTATTGAGCATATGTGGGATGCCTTGCAACGTGCTGTTCAGAAGAGACAGCCCTGCAGGATTCATGGTGTTAATTCCCTTCAGCACTACTTCAGACTTTAGTCGAGTCCATGCTACGTCGTGTTGCGGCACTTCTGTGTGTTCGCCGTGGCCCAACACGATATTAGGCAGGTGTACAAGTTTATTTGGCTCTTCAGTGTAGTATAGCCGAACCTGGAAACATACTCCTATCGTGTCACCGGTAACAGCAGAAGTGATATACCGCTAGAGGAAGTCCTCTTTTCACAATATTTTATTTTGAGAAGAATGAAAGTGTCACAGAGAATGTCTTTTTAACTCCTCGCTTGCAATGTTTCTCCACTGCCTTTAGTATTAACTCTTTGGCTTTTAATATATTACATGTCTTATGGAATATTTATCCTTACATAGTAATTGGTTCATCTTCAGAATTTACCAAAAAAGTTAAAAATTAACACTCTTATCGTAAGATGTGTTACACGCCCGGGAGTACGAATGGGTGGGTGTGTGGGGGGGTGGGGGGGGGGGGGAGGGTACCTTACACGTTTCGTGGCCGTTCGCCCTGTCCACACCACGTACCTGGTAATCCCGCTGCGGTCGTACTGTTCTGCTCCACACTGCTGTTGGCTTGCTTGAAATTATCTATCGAAGAAATGCAAGCGGGTTTAGGGGAGCCACTCAACGTTTAAACACAACACTGTCCTATGTCTGGTATGAACATCTATATTCTGAGACTATATGGAAACCACAGGTTGCACTGTTTACACTCTAAATCGTAAATGTCATCCCAATTAACAATCTTGATGATTAATTGTCCAAAATATAATTCAGACGAGCGTACGCATAACCGACACGACGCGGGTGATTGTTGATGATACGGAAGCCGCATGATCGAACGAAAGTTCTTACGCTCGTCACACATACAGATACCTGGTAATAGTCCTCCTTGTCACTAGTAATGATACAACACTGTTCGTAAAGTTAATTTTTCAGTTCTCAGTCCTCACTTGTACGAGCGTGCGCGTAACCGTCGCGGCGCGGCTGATTGTTGATAATGCGGAACGCGATGATCGAACGCACGTTCTCACGCTCGCTACAAATCACTGGCACTTGATTGCACTCTTTTATGGTAAATAGTATTACTGATTCACATTTGTTCATCCTTGGAGACCGAACACTGAGCGGATGATCGATGCTATGCGACACGCAACGAGAGGATACATAAATACGTTATTAACGCCACTGCTCATTTTCAATTACTTCCTGACGCACTTTCCTCTGAATCATTTCCATATGTCATCACTTTACTGTAATAACACTTGTAGCAACACTTCAACATGAATACTATCAATGTTTCTACATGCAGAGCTACACACTACACAACATAACAGTTTCGTGTCCCGTGCTCGACTCACTACAGGCGCGGCTGCCCGCAAAGATACTCCACAACTAAGCCATCGATATGACAATACGCTTACAGATGTGTGTAAGTAGAAAATGAATCACCGCTTACGCTACCCCAATGCTGTTTTCATTCAATACTTCATACTAATAACTTATTTATCTAGCTTTACGGAGGGCGCTAGCAGCAGCATGTGTGTTCGGAACGTTAAAATCTGTTTATCATGAATACTAACGTTAATTTACATCCCTCCAGGCGAAAAATTTTGATAAATAGGCTGTGTCCTAAAAGGTACTGTTTCACCCACTTTCTGAACACCTGAGGACGTCCAACTTCCTGCCTGATGTCTATCAGTAATATGTTGAATACATTCATAGCAGACTATGGGGGTGCATATTCTACATGGAAAGTACGTTTATTCCTGGTACTGTAATTATGAATTTCACAGTTTATTCAAAATTTATAATTACTTTTAACCATAAATACCGCTACAAAGTACATATTCAGATTAATTTAATAATCATAATGTGCCTCTAGAGGCTTCTGCGAGAGGTTTAGTTAACGACTGTATACAATATTCATACCACAGGCGTGTGTAGAATTAACGCATTTTTACCTTAATAGTATGACCAATACGATACTTCCATCCTGCAGTGCTGAGCGAAGGAATGAGAGGAAGAAAAGTAGGGTAGCAATACCGTTTGCAGATCAACACACTGATAACAAATTTCTACTTCCATAGCCGGAATGAAGCTTTTTGATTGAGTTAATATAAAAGTTTTCTGAGTATAGTGCCACGGAGTTTCAATAATGTGTTCATAATCTCTGATTCGGTACCAGTAAGTCATTTTTATTATTTTGCAATGGAATAATATTACTTCTCTTTGTAATATTATGAATTAGAATGTTTGCTGCGAATCAGTTTTAAAGATTGTTCCATTATTCTCCTTACTGTGTCTAGCCTGGATGTGTTTGGGTTCTTCTGCCAGTGCACTTCTGTCAATCATCACAGTTTGTGAAGAACTGCCAAATATCTTTGGTAAGATATACATGTAGGTAAAGAATAGGAGTTCAACTTCCTCTTTCCCCATGAAAGAACTGGGAAATATTATTATTTATAAGTGTTTATTCAAGCACAACTCATTTTTGGAAAGTCATTAACCATGTATGGATAATGGACAGATAGAAAAGTCGATTAAAAGAAAATTAACTCACACGTGTAATTGCAAGAATAGTGTTTGAATGATAAATGTATTGTGCGTGACGATTTTACCTTTTGAATTACATTGCTCCACTTGCTATCATTTATTATCCGCTGGACGCACGTGTGTTTCAGGTGATGCTGGGATACTACAACAACGCAAAAGCGACTGCGGAGACCCTCAGTGCCGACGGCTGGTTACGAACCGGGGACATCGGTTACTACGACGCAGACTCCGACTTTTACATTGTTGACAGGATAAAGGAGTTGATCAAAGTCAAAGGTTTCCAGGTATTATAACAATCATTATATCTTGTCTACTGTCTCAGTTAATTCTCTCACCTGTTACTCGTAAATCGATCTCTACTCCACATCCCTTCCTCAGTGTATCCGAGATAGAAGCGGCCAGACCGTACCATCACGTCCAGGTTCTCCTGATTCCCGATCGCCTGATCTTGCGGTCACGCTTGATTGTCAGAGTTTCCGTTATAGCTTGAAAGTGCTGTGAGCGTCTCTTCGACGTTGCTTAAGCAAGTAAGTGTAGTTCAAGCTTACATTCGCAATGGTTAATTGAAGAAGACTCGTGAAACTTTTCATGAACAGTTCCTGAAATACTGCATTGAAATGTT
This sequence comes from Schistocerca americana, assembly GCF_021461395.2. Taxonomy (NCBI): domain Eukaryota; kingdom Metazoa; phylum Arthropoda; class Insecta; order Orthoptera; family Acrididae; genus Schistocerca; species Schistocerca americana. The sequence continues at coordinate 134,879,770 of NC_060127.1, forward strand.
CAGACGAATGATGTTCTGTCTAGTTGTGATTCAGATCGAGCTCTGTAAATGTTTACAGCCATTTCGCAGCAAATTACTGCTTGCCCCTAAAAAATCTGTCAGATGGCTTACGCAACAGTTAGGTGTTAAACGTACACTCCGCGCCAGATATCTGAAAGCTACGCGAGCGTTACAGTGTTAACTCCTGGGTGGCCACTGCGCGAGCGCAGAGGTACTCTTCGACATTAATACGTGTTGCTGCCTTCCATTTGCCACGTGCTCCGTCACGTGTTTTTCCAAGTTTGTATTACAAGTGCGCAGTGACTTCAGACTCATATTATGTCGCCTATTAGTACTCCAAAACTGAAAGGCAGGAAACTGAATACTCAGTCACGGGAGATTGTACATTACGTTTTAACGTTTGTGGAAGGTGTGTCCACTGAGTTCGACAGACAGCCCAAGTGGCCACTGGCGTTTCACAGAGGATTATACAGAAAATTGAAACGGAAATCAGGCTTCGGTATCTAGTGGAGGAAGGAAATTTGTAACTCTAAATGCAAAACAGCCATAGACACTGATATATTTATGGAATATAAACATATTAATAACTTGAATACAACGTATTAATGTTCCACAATAATATTTATAGTTCCTTATGAACCGGCTTTCGGCTTCTTAGGCTGTCGTCAGATAACTTAATGTTGAACAGATAGTCCACACAAAGTCGGCGAGAATTCATAGCTGTAAAAATCTCAGATATCTTTGTACACCATTCTTTGTACAGCTATGAATTGTCGCTGAAGCTGTGTGGACTATCTGTTCAACATTAAGTTATCTGACGATGGCCTAAGAAGCCGAAAGCCGGTTCATATTGAACTAATAAATATTATTGTGGAACGTTAATACGCTGTTCAAAATGGTTCAAATGGCTCTGAGCACTATGGGACTCAACATCTGAGGTCATCAGTCGCCCTAGACTTAGAACTACTTAAACCTAAGGACATCACACACATCCATGCTCGACGTAGGATTCGAACCTGCGACCGTAGCAGCAGCGAGATTCCGGCTGCAGCGCTTAGAACCGCTCGGCTACCGCGGCCGCCTTAATACGTTCTATTCAAGTTATTAATATTGATATATTTGTTGAGGCCATTGTTAGATAAAGTGCATACAATTTTTATTTAACCGAAAAACGGGTGCTTACAGAGAAAAGAAAGAAACAGAAGTCGAAAGAAGCTGTATATTTTTAAAGTAGCATCACTAGTGTAATTTGGTTTTCCGCTAAAAAAAAATCAAGCAGGATCATACCGTTAGAGAGAAATGACATGCGAGAAAAAAGAAGTGCGTATTTGAAGCAATTAAAAAAATGGTTCAAATGGCTCTGAGCACTATAGGACTGAACATCTGAGGTCATCAGTCCTCTAGAACTCAGAACTACTTAAACCTAACTAACCTAAGGACATCACACACGTCCATGCCCGAGGCAGGATTCGAACCTGCGACCGTAGCGGTCGCGCGGTTCCAGACTGAAGCGCCTAGAACCGCTCGTTTACACAGGCCGGCAAGCAATTAAAAAATTAGGGCGGAAGACAGAGACATTGTTTACGTTGATGAAACTTTCATTTTGTCATCACATGTAAACGGGAAATAATGGGACGGTAATACAAGTCACTGTCTCCTCAAGCCAGTATCAAAGGACAACGCTTAATAATAACTCGTGCAGATGATGCAAATGGCCTTATTGCTAATGCGTTTGTCATTCGGAAGTCAGATCAAGCTATCGGAGACTACCCCGCCACATGAACCAACAAAATTGTGAAAAGTTGTTGACAGAAAAGGTGATTCCCAATTTAAAATCTAACTCTATATTAATCTTCGACAATGTTGTTTATCACAACGTTAAATATAAACAAAGCTCCAACGTCTAACTGAATTAATGATGATGTCAGTAAGTGGATGACAAAGGAACGTATCCCATTCTTGGATGATATGCTGAAACCTGTTCTGTTCGGGCCTGTTCGAAGAACCAAGCCAAGGAACATCGAGTATTCCTTCGATAAGATTCTAGAAACTACTGGTCACATTGCTTTACGCCTTCCTCCTTACCACTCGAAATTAAACCCAGTAGCGAATATTTGCTCTATTGTGAAAGGTCAGGTAGCTTCTAAGAATGTTTTCTGCGACGTAACATACAGGGTGAGTCAAGAGGAGAGGTACATGCTTTGACGGGCGATACTACTGGTGATTCTGAACAAAAATCTTCTAATAAACATATACCTTTTCTTAACCGTCTCCGGGTAAACCAATGAAAACAGCTAGGAATGGGAAAGGTGCAGGTGACGGTAAATTAAGATACTGTTGTGTTATGGTTTGTTTAATTGTGTACGTTTCCTCACAGAAGAAGTTCAAACAGTCTACCGTCAGCTTCAATGCACGTTGCTGCCCTTGTAGACAGGTGTTGTGTCGTCGATCGGAGTTCAGTTTTGCACTCCCTTGCGTGGGCACAAGCATGTAAAATACGAGCGAGAAGTTCCTCTCTTGTGTCCACTCTGCCTTTGTAGATGTCGCTCTTTAGCCACACCCACAAACAGTAATCCAATGGGGTAAGATCGGGTAACCTCGGTGCCCAAGCAATGACTGCACGGCGACCGATCCAACGACCAGGATATGTAGTGTCGAGATACTGTGTCACTGGCCGTACATGCCCGCATCTCGTGGTCGTGCGGTAGCGTTCTCGCTTCCCACGCCCGGGTTCCCGGGTTCGATTCCCGGCGGGGTCAGGGATTTTCTCTGCCTCGTGATGGCTGGGTGTTGTGTGCTGTCCTTAGGTTAGTTAGGTTTAAGTAGTTCTAAGTCTAGGGGACTTATGACCACAGCAGTTGAGTCCCATAGTGCTCAGAGCCATTTGAACCATTTTTGAACTGGCCGTACGGAATGTGTAGGAGCTCCGTCATGGTGAACCCGTGTTGCCAAAGGGACTTCCTGCACATATTCTGGTAACACATTTCGAAGAAACTCAAGATACCGTGTACCAGTAAGACAACCTAAAACAACTGGACCGATGAGTTGGTCATCAATAATACCGCACCACACGTGGACTCAGAAACGTCATTGAAAATTCGTTTCCACAGTAGCGTGCACATTTTCATTTGCCCATACATGAGAGTTGCGCGTGTTGTTGATTCCGTTGCGGGTAAATGTTGACTCATCAGTGAATAGAATACATGGAATTAATCACTCATAGGCAATCATCCACTGACAGAATTCTTGCCGGGCGGCAGCATCTCCTTCGTGCAGATGTTGTTGTGCACTCTACCCATGAAAGGGATACACTGTGCGTATCACTCGTGTTTGTGGAATACCATGTTGGGCAGCAATTCTTCTGGAGCTAGTAGTAGGGTTGCGTTGCACTGCTTGAAGAATATTGCCAACTTCATTAAGAATTTGATTTACGGGATGTTCAGAGACAACATTTACGCTGGGAAGCGTACCACACTCACGGAATCCGTGAAACACCATGCTAAACACCCTGCTATCTGGCGCTCTGCGATTCGGAAGTCGTTGTTGGTATTCTCGCACAGCAGCTCTGGAATTCCCATTGGACAAACCATAGATAAACAGCTTGTCAGCATACTCTGCATGTGTACAGATCTGTAGCATTTTCACTGCATTCGTTGCTAAAACAACGTTGTAGTACCACGCACTACGACAAGCACTGTTAGACTGAGACCTGAGGTAAGCAACTGCACCATGCATAAGTGAACTGCGTACTGACACCGTTAGTAAGGACGACGTTACACGTTTCCCGTTCCTACTTGTTTTCATTGGTTTACCCGGAAACGGTTAAGAAAAGGGCATATGTTTATTTTGGAGTTTTTGTTCAGAAATGGCTCTGAACACTATGGGTCTTAACATCTGAGGTCATCAGTTCCCTAGAACTTAGAACTACTTAAACCTAACCAACTTAAGGACATCACTCACATCCATGCCCGAGGCAGGATTCGAACCTGCGACCTTAGTGGTAGTGCGGTTCCAGACTGAAGCGTCCAGAACCGCTCGTCCACCCCGGCCGGCTTTTGTTCAGAATCACCACAAGTATCACCCCTCAAAGCATGTATCTTTCCTACTGACTAACCCTGTATGTGAAACATTTGTCGGAGGAGAAATATAATTTAATGGCTAAATAAAATTGGATTTCATTGTGCGAACACGTTAAAAAAATTGATCGAGAATACAAGCAGCAAGAAATCTCTTTCGACGACGAAATACATAGGTAGCGCAGACAGTGATTACGGTGATTGTCACTCTGAATGTGACGGAGAACTTGAAGGAGTAACTGCGCTACGTTGTAGTGATTCAAGGTGAGTACTCCTAGTCAGTGTTTGGTGTTGTTCAGTGTGCATACAGAGCGAGGTGGCGCAGTGGTTAGCACACTGGACTCGCATTCGGGAGGACGGCGGTTCAATCCCGTCTCCAGCCATCCTGATTTAGGTTTTCCGTGATTTCCCTAAATTGTTTCAGGCAAATGCCGGGATGGTTCCTTTGAAAGGGCACGGCCGATTTCCTTCCCAATCCTTCCCTAACCCGAGCTTGTGCTCCGTCTCTAATGACCTCGTTGTCGACGGGACGTTAATCACTAACCACCACCACCATCAGTGTGCATACGCTTGTCCCGAGCTGCGCAGCTGATCTCTTCTTGACGTCACCCATGCTAGTCATTCTGCACTCGGTTCCTGTGGAGTGCGTACTGTAAGACTTTCGGTATACACACCATCAGATTATTTGGCTTGTCGTTCTAACGAAGTAGGCGAGTGTCACTAATATGTCTCGTGGTCTTATTGTGGCGTGTTTATCTTCTGCCGTTAGGTCAGACGATAGAAATGACACTTGCACACTTAGAGTAGCAGATTTATGGTGACCAACTTTAAACAAAACTTGATTAATTTTCACACACATTTATTAAAATAATAACAAGCATAAAAATTACTTAACTTGGTTCTGGATGCTATTTACAATTGACAATCTGAAGTGCCTTTGGTATTGGTACATTAACCTTATTCTCACATATATCTCTGATACTTGACAAAAGCGTCTATGCATTCATCTCCATGGCTATATACAGGAATATGATAATCTTATTAGGCGCAGACTGAAACTTGACTATAGACTGGTACAGACAAATGCAGACTCGTACAGACTAATGCAGATTGACTAATCGGAGGTCTGTAGACTCGTTATAATACCTTGCGCGTTCAGGTATCACTGCGCGAGTGTGATCTGGGAGGAGAAAAGGTACTACGTTAGCAGCAATCTCATTAGCTGCGTTAGATATTAATACGCGGATCGGCGGAAGCAGAATTTGGTCCGTCTCTAAGGCAGCGCCATCTCGTAGTGCGGAGACGGACGAGCGCTGCGCCTGCTCTGTTGTGCTTAGTGGGGCGCGCTCTAGTGGGAAAGTTGTGTACGCGCTGACTACACGGAACTATGTACACAACAGTTCCTCACCGCGTTTCGTGAACTCGGGCATTACTTCCAGCTGAAAGCAGAACTTGGACTCGACTGACAAAGGGATGTGCTGCCACTTCTCTGTCCAGCGTTATCGTTGGGCGCACTTTCTGCCGCTGTGTCAAATGAAGCCAGGCAGATTGTTTCCGTGTTGACAGCCTGTGGTGCTCAGAAAATCGTAGCAATGACAGAGTTGATACATGTGTTACTGCAGATAAGCAATTTTCCAGACTCATTGGATGCGACGTGTCTGTACAATTGTATGCTACCGAGCGAAAATACAATTAAGCACCAAAACATTACGACCACCTACATACAGCTTGTTGGTCCGCCTCTCGAACGCAATATAAAAGCGATATTGCGTGGTGTGGATCCTACAAGACGCTGGTATGCATGTTGAGGCGTGTACGACCAGATGTGTACGCTCACGTCACGCAGTTCCTGTTAAACTATTTGTTAGTTGTTCGTGGGCGCGGAGTTAGCTACCAATATCGCCCCATATGTGGCCCACTGGTCTCCTGTGAGGGAAATATGGTGACCACGATGTTAACGCGAGTTTACTACGATGTTCACCAGACCATTGTAGCAAGATTGTGGCTTCATAAGGTGGGTTGTTATCCTGCTGGAAGATTCCATCGTCTTCTGTAAGACATAATGCACAAAGGTTGGTTCAAATGGCTCTGAGCACTATGGGACTTAACTTCTGAGGTCATCAGTCCCCTAGAACTTAGAACTACTTAAACCTAACTAACCTAGGGACATCACACACATCGATGCTCGAGGCAGGATTCGAACCTGCGACCGTAGCGATCGCGCGGTTCCAGACTGTAGCGCCTAGAGCCGCTCGGTCACACCGGCCGGCAATGGACAAAGGGATGCAGGCGATCCATAGGAATGTTCACGTAGTACGCAACTGCCACGCTGCCTTCGATTACTAACACAGGTCCCATGGAACCCCAGATGAATGTCCCCCATAGCGTAATAGGCTCGCCAGACAAAAAATTTGTCACCCCAGTTTTCTTTTGCTTTCGGGCGCAGAAACGACTAAGGTCGTGAGCACTGATGAATCGTTCACAGATGATGCAGTGATCGATTTACGTGCCTAACCACATGCGGACGGCCTCTACGTGAGCGTAAGGCGTTTGCAATCAGTGAGACACATACATTTCAAGTGGACATTGTACGTATACATGGGTAAACGTAAGGACGTGACAGACTGGCAAAAAGTGGCAATTGGTTTTGGCTGTTCCCATGGTCATACAGTGTGCGAAGTTGTTGGATTCGTTGGTGTTTCGCGGCGGAGTATTCAGTGTGTGTACAAGCAGGTGTGTAACACATAAGACCAAGAAACACGACGTCTCAATTGGGGTCGGAAAAAGATCCTGACTGAGAAGGACCGGAGATGCATTTCACGGCTTGTGAGTAACACTGGCTTCCGGACACGACAAGAATTGCTGCAGGCAGTGAATGTAAGTCCATCCCCACTTGCTAGGTTAGAGCACTGCAACGGGATGGTTATGATGTTTGGTTTGTGGGGCGCTCAACTTCGCTGTTATCAGCGCCCGTATAAAGTCCTGTTTTTTTCACAGTCAAATCTAGCCACTGTCACTGATGATGAAATGATGAGGACAACACAAATACCCAGTCCCCAGGCAGAGAAGATTTTCAACCCAGCCGGGAATTGAAGCCGGGATTCCGTGATCCAGACGTAGCGACGCTAGCCGCTAGACCACGAGTTGCGGACGCATTGCAATGGGAACTGTACGTAATGAACAATGAAGAGTCGGTTATCTCGCAAGAAACCATTGCTCACAGGGGCACATAGAGACGACAACACCAGAGTTTATCGGCCTGTAAGAAAATGTGACTGGTTTTGTGAACGTTCCCCCGTCCTATTGCATTTCGACTGGTCTGCAGAATCACTTGCCTTGAACCACATCAACAATCTGTGCGACTCGTCGGAAGAGCAAGTAAAACGCCGACATCAACATCCCCCCCTCCCCCCCCCCCCCCCCAATCTGGTGGAACTGCGGGATCAAATCCTCAGCGAGTGGCTTAACCTGAATTCAACGTACATGCACAACCTTTTGGACTCAATTCCTAATGAATCCAGGCGGTTATCAAGTCCAGTCAGAATTACACGGTATTAAATGATGCTTGTAATGATTTTTCTAGAGGTGACTTACTTTCGGGTTGGTGAGCTTACTACCCCAGAAGGGCCGTCGCCCGTGGGGCCGTGCATATTTTGATATTTTGAGCAGCTGTTCAACTCTATGACGACGTGTCTGGACACGACCATCGACGTCGTGTAACAAACCAGCCGACGTAACCAGCCGACGCTTATCCGTTGATCCACAAGCCAGTACCGATGACCTCGGTTTCCCAGGCTATAGACACGGTTTCCCAGGTAGATGCCGTGTTTCTTGACTTCCGCAAGGCGTTCGATACAGTTCCCCACAGTCGTTTAATGAACAAAGTAAGAGCATACGGACTATCAGACCAATTGTGTGATTGGATTGAAGAGTTCCTAGATAACAGACTGCAGCATGTCATTCTCAATGGAGAGAAGTCTTCCGAAGTAAGAGCGATTTCAGGTGTGCCACAGGGGAGTGTCGAAGGACCATTGCTATTTACAATATACATAAATGACCTGGTAAATGACATCTGAAGTTCACCGAGGCTCTTTGCGGATGATGCTGTGGTATATCGAGAAGTTGTAACAATGGAAAATTGTACTGAAATGCAGGAGGATCTGCAGCGAATTGACGCATGGCGCAGGGAATGGCAATTGAGTCTCAATGTAGACAAGTGTAATGGTAGTGGTGGTTAGAGTTTAACGTCCCGTCGACAACGAGGTCATTAGAGACGGAGCTCATGCTCGGGTTAGGGAAGGAAATCGGCCGTGCCCTTTCAAAGGAACCATCCCGGCATTTGCCTGAAGCGATTTAGGGAAATCACGGAAAACCTAAATCAGGATGGCTGGAGACGGGACTGAATCGTCGTCCTCCCGAATGCGCAAATGTAATGTGCTGCGAATATATAGAAAGAAAGATCCCTTACCATTTTTCTACAATATAGCAGGTCAGCAACTGGAAGCAGTTAATTCCATAAATTATCTGGGAGTACGCATTAGGAATGATTTAAAATGGAATGATCATATAAAGTTGATCTTCGGTAAAGCAGATGCCAGACTGAGATTCATTGGAAGAATCCTAAGGAAATGCAATCCGAAAACAAATGAAGTAGGTTACAGTACGCTTGTTTGCCCACTGCTTGAATACTGCTCAGCAGTGTGGGATCTGTACCAGATAGGGTTGATAGAAGAGATAGAGAAGATCCAACGGAGAGCAGCGCGCTTCGTTACAGGATCATTTAGTAATCGCGGAAGCGTTACGGAGATGATAGATAAACTCCAGTGGAAGACTCTGCAGGAGAGACGCTCAGTAGCTCGGTACGGGCTTTTGTTGAAGTTTCGAGGACATACCTTCATCGAGGAGTCAAGAAGTATATTACAACCTCCTACGTGTATCTCGCGAAGAGACCATGAGGATAAAATCAGAGAGATTAGAGCCCACACAGAGGCGTACCGACAATCCTTCTTTCCACGAACAATACGAGACTGGAATAGAAGGGAGAACCGATAGAGGTACTCAAGGTACCCTCCGACACACACCGTCAGGTGGCTTGCGTAGTATGGATGTAGATGTAGATGAAGAACTCACTGCAGTCGCAACTGACGATGTCGTTGGGTCAACACGGGGACGCGGAGGTGTCCCCTGCTGTGGAACCTCATCTTCAACAATGTGCGGTGAACAATGTACTCCGAAACACTGCCACTGTACTGGTTTCACCATCCTTCAAACAATTTCCATAGAGGTTCACAACAGTAGGACGTGAACAGCTGGCCAGCCAAGCCGTCTCCCAGATGTTCATTCCGAGGTGCTGAGCCATAAAATTTGCCCTTTTCCAAAGTCGGTTATGTCAGGATATTTCCCCATTTCTATTAATTATTTATCCCTGGTACATGTAAACATTACAGTTACGAGATATCTAGTACAGTAACACAGTAACGATGTATTTAGGGGTGTTCATGAAACAACATCGTCACCCGCCAGGGTAGCCGAGAACGGTAATGCTCAGCGAGTGGACTTGGGTAGGCGCGTTGGCCCCGGATCGAATCCGCCCAGCGGGTTAACGACGAGGATCAGTTTTCCACATCCTGCTAGGTGAATACCGGGCTGATCCCCATGTTCCGCCTCAGTTCCACGACTAACAAACATTTACAGATGTTAGCACTGTTTCATGGCTTAGACTGGACGCAGTCACTACTTACGTCCCTGGGGGTTTGAGGTGGGGCAGGAAGGGCATCCGGCCATCCTCTGCAACTGACACTGCCAAATCCGTAACAACACGGTCGACCCCGCATTGAAGCGGGACACGACCCAAAAAAAGAAAGAAACAAATGGATGAACATCGTAGCTCTGCATGTCATATAGAGGAGGCAGACAGAAAAGATACGAACACGATGAACAAATCTGAAGACATGTGCGTAAAAACGGGCTAACCCTAAAAAATAAAGCTTAGAAATAAGTGTTGCCATCTGTTGCTGGGTACGGGAACTATCAAAATTGACATGATATATAGGGGTGAGACCAATGTTAATGTAAACGCTTAGAGGTAAGTGAATTTTGATAGTTCCCGTACTCAGCAACAGATGGCAACACTTGTCTCTGAGCTTTTACATTTATCCCGTTTTTCCGCGCATCTCTTCAGTTATAACCATAGCAAATAGGCAATTTCGACTTCTCTTGAACTCAATCAGAGCATTCCACCAATCCACATTAGCATTAGTTGTATAATATGGGGCGAGCTTTTTGGCTCATAGTTTGCAGCCTGTGAAGCCAGTCAGGAAAGTTCAGTGAGGGGTATGAACCATGAATTTACTTTCAAAATCTTTTCTTAAAGAATTTACTTTATTTACTAGCGATTCATCAAGAACATTAACACATTTAATCGCACTAGGTGAGCGTGGAAGTAGTTGCCAGGGAGTAACTGATGAAAATGATGTAACCTTTAACAAATGGGAATTTTATTCATAAAAGCCTTTTCAAAAACAGATTTAAAATTTATAAGCAGAAAAGCACCCTCGAAATGTCAAGTTACAATTTTATTTAGAGGCAGAAAGAACAATATGGATAGTATAAGCCTTCGGGCTGAGAAGCTTCCACTCACTTTCAACACGGCCGTAGTCACGACCGTTTACAACGACCTCTGAAAAGCTACACTGGTGCAAATCTGCAACACACCAGATTACTTTAAACTAAAAATTTCAACAACTCACACAAACACATTAACGATACACCCCGTAAGGGGGATGGAAATCGTACACAGACACGCTAAGAAATTATTTTCCACCGAAAGTGCAATTTGTTTTTAAAAGGACTCTTACGGTGTAAGGGTGGCAACTTTATAAAAATGACCATTTAAATAAAACCCATGAAATTCAGGAACATAAAATGTACAACGTGCTCTACATTACACATATATACCACCTCGCAAGACGATAGGCAAGATAAAAACATATTTCAGGAATTCGGCCTTTACACCTAATGGAGTTAGGGAAAGGGGAGCATTTTATTGGTTAAAAAAAAGGCAATCAATGATAATACGAAAGATACTTAGAACTAAAGGCAGTACAGGAAACTTAATACAAGATCGCATATTGCAGCTGTGGGAAAATGAATGGGATTCTTCAGGCACCAGAAGGATGACATACGAATTTCTCCTTACGTCGCCGGCCGCGGTGGCCGTGCGGTTCTAGGCACTTCAGTCCGGAACCGCGTGACTGCTACGGTCGCAGGTTCGAATCCTGCCTCGGGCATGGATGTGTGTGATGTCCTTAGGTTAGTTAAGTAGTTCTAAGTTCTAGGGGACTGATGACTTCAGATGTTGAGTCCCATAGTGCTCAGAGCCATTTGAACCATTTTTTTCTCCTTACGTCAGCAGAAGACTGGAAATGAGTGTTCTTATACATTACTTGACTGGCTCTGGCCCATATGCTACATACCTGTCCCAAATCAAAAGGCAGAGTAATGACAGCCGTGCCTGCGGCATTGTGGGCACTCGAGAGCACAATCGTAGGACCGTGGCCGTACGAAAGTGTAGCGGGTAAGCCGGCCGCGGTGGACGAGCGGTTCTAGGCGCTACAGTCTGGAACCGAGCGACCGCTATGGTTGCAGGCTCGAAACCTACCTCGGCCATGGATGTGTGTAATGTCCTAAGGTTAGTTAGGTTTAAGTAGTTCTAAGTTCTAGGGGACTGATGACCTCAGAAGTTAAGTCCCATAGTGCTCAGAGCCATTTGAACTATTTTTTTGTAGAGGGTAATGATCGTCAGGCGTTATTTATTAATTTATTTATTCTTCATAGTTACAGCCGATTATCTGTAAAGCTGAAATAGGCCATGCAAATCACATTTCCTCGGATAGCAATAAATTATCTATTAATTATTTATTTCTGATACTTAATTTTAAAAAAGGATAGAAAAACTGGAACTACTTCTACTACTACAAAGCTATATTAAAACCCTTGATCAATTACCCAGCTACTAATCTACTACAAACACTACAGAATTTGTTCTCTATCTGTTCATTTATTTTGGTGCATTTAACTCGTAGGTGGTTGTCTACACTACTTGATTCGCCCTCATACTACGGCGATCAACAGCCACAGTCTGCTGAGTTCCTTGGATGTCGGGCATCACGTCAGTAGCATTTCCACTATAACAAATAATTCCACCCATCACTGTTACTTGGTAAAGGCCGCACTTCCATTATCACTTGCACCAGCGCAATGTAGATTCTTGGGAAACTATTTCATTCGGTGGTCGCCGACCTTAATTCTCTCCATCTGCAGAGAATGTTGTCTGGCATCGATTGCCGCACGATGGCTTATGGTTGAATGCCTCGTTTACCTCTTCCTCGGCCTCCCTGGATACTACGGCTGCATATCTTCCAAGATGCGCCGCGTCGACTCGTTCCCATTAGGCATTAACGACGCTGGGTACCAGTGCTGCACTGAGCAGAGCGTCAACCTCACGCACCTTGGACGATACCACAGCCGCAGTATCTTGGAAAGCCAAGGAAGACTTCACGAGTCACTCAAGCGCCCGGCAGTACGTTGCCATTCCGGCTAGACGAGATACTCTACAGATGGAGAGGAGGCAACTGAGGTCGGCGACCTCTGACTGAAATGGTTTCTCAAGAATCTAGATTCCTCTGGTGCAGATGATGACGGAAATGTGAATTCTAAGACGTTACAGTGAACAACTGAATTGATTGTTAAGTGGCAACGCTGCTGGCGTGCTGCCCCGAAGTCCAAGGAATCCAGCAGACAATGGCTTTTGGCCAGGGGCATTATGAGGGCGGATCCAGCAGCGGAAACAGATAGCAACAGTTTACACTTAGGTTCTTCTTCTTCTTCCGTGTCCGGATGCACCAATTATATCTTCCCTTTCCAGTAATTAGAAACGTAGATTGCTTTGTCATTAACTTTCAAAATATCATCTTTAGTGCATGTTGTAGTCATATCTGGGCAGATCAGTAGGTGGTCCAAGTCCTGTATTGCTCCGCATTCACATCTATCGCTATCACTGTAGCCCCATTTAAATAGGTTTGATTTGCACCCAGTTACTCCAGTGCGCAGCCGGTTTAATGACCTCCAAGCTGTAAAAGGTAGTTGAAATCCTGCAGATCCCTCCTCAAGTAGTTCCATTGTGGAGTGTGGCACCATTTCTTCCCAGAGAGATAGCCGCCTTGCGACGGGCTTGGTGGCGAGCTCTTCAGTAGTTTCAATGAAACTCCTGCGGGTTTTCAGCCGGACACGTTGTTTTCGGTGCATATGCATCGGGTGTCGAGGATCATTCTTTTGTTTTGATCTTTCGATCTCGGCGGCTACTTGTCTGCGGGTAGTGGGTGGTGCTATGCCTATGACGGGGTAAATGATGTCTGTGGGAGTTGGTTTGAGGCATCCTGTGGCAATACGTACAGTTTTGTTTACGGCGACGTCAACTTGCTTAGCGTGGGCAGAGTTCCTCCAAACTGGCGCCGCATATTCCGCTGCTGAGATACTCAGCACCAGACCCATGGTGCGCAAAACATGTGGTTGAGCTCCCCACGATGAACCTGTTAGCTTCCGCAGTATGTTGTTCCTGGCAAAGACCTTTTTTTTTAGTGTTGTGGCAGTGCTGCTTAAAAGTAAGTGCTCTGTCCAATGTTACTATGTTACTCCCAGGTATTTTGGGCTGTTTGTATGTTTCAGCTCTTCCCCTTGCCACATGACTCGGAGTTTCCGTTTGGCTTGTTTGTTCCTAAGATGGAAGGCGGATACTTGTGATTTACTAGGGTTTGGTTTGAGATTATTGCCGTCGTAATAGGTAGCAAGTTCTGTTAAGGCTCCTGTGAGGATCACTTAGGTGACAAAGGTCATGGTGTAGCGATACGCACATATAAAGATAGCGGTAGCACCGCGTGCACAAGGTATAAAACGTCACTGCATTGGTGTAGTGATGTTTGGAGACAAATGGTCCAAATGGCTCTAAACACTATGGGACTTAATATCTGAGGTCATCAGTCCCCTAGACTTAGAACTAATTAAACCTAACTAACCTAAGGACATCACATACATCCATGCCCGAGGCAGGATTCGAACCTGCGACCGTAGCAGCAGTGCGGTTCCGGACTGAAGCGCCTACAACCGCTCAGTCATAAGGGCCGGCATTTGGAGACAGACGCATTTCGGAAATTGTAAATAATAGATTTCAGCTATCAGTTGCCCTTTTTAAATTTTATTGGCATTTCTAGATTTCGGCTAGGAACTAGCCATTCTCAATGCACTATCATTTTTGACCAATGCACGTAATGCCTGTGGATGAAGTCCGACCGAAAGGCATTACATGCATTGATCAAAAATGATAGTGCATTGAGAATGGCTAGTTCCTAGCTGAAATCTAGATCTGCCAATAAAATTTAGGCTCTGAGCACTATGGGACTTAACATCTGCGGTCATCAGTCCCCTAGAACTTAGAACTACTTAAACCTAACTAACCTAAGGACATCACACACATCCATGCCCTAGGCAGCATTCGAACCTGCGACCGTAGCAGTCGCGCGGTTCCGGACTGAGCGCCTAGAACCGCTAGACCAACGCGGCCGGCAATAAAATTTAAAAAGGACGACTGATAGCTGAAATCTGTTATTTACAAGTCAATAACAGTCGCTGAGTGCAACAGCCTTCTGAATGGAAGGTAACCTCATGATTTCGGAAATTGTTAGAGAATTCAGTATACAGAGATACACAGTGTCAAGAGTGCATGGACAACGCAGTGGCTGGCGGCCTTCACTGAATGAGAGCAGCTGTCTTTGCGTAGAGTTGTCAGTGATAACAGACAAGCAACACGTCAATGTGAGACGTACGAAGATTGTATCCTTTGGGACAGTGCGGTGAAATCTGACGTTAATGGGCTATCGCAGCAGATGAGAGATACGAGTGCTTTTGTCAACATAACGACATCGCCTGCCTCGCCTCTCCCGGTGTTGTGACCATATCGGTTGGACCCTAGATGATTGGAAACCCGTGACGTAATCAGTTGGTAAGAGCTGATGGTAGGGTTCGAACGTGGCGCAAAACCAACGAAGCCATGGACCTAAGTTGTCAACAAGGCACTGTGCAAGTTGGTGGTGGCTCCGTAATGGTGTGAGCTGTGTTTACATGGAATGGTCCAACTGAACCGATAGTTAACAGGAAATGGTTATGTTCATCTGCTTGGAGATCACTTGCAGCCATTCATGGACTTCATGTTCCCAAGTATGTCGTCGGGCCACAACTGTTCACAACTGAAGAACATTCTGGACAATTGGAGCGAATGATTCGGCCAGACAGATCGCCCGACATCAATCCCATCGAACATTTATGTGAAATAATCGAGAAATCAGTTTGTATACAACATCCTGCACAAGCAACACTCTCTCAGAGTTACGGAGATCTGATCGAGCTGCAGCACTACGCCAGGCAGAAGGAGGTCCAACATGAGGTTAAAAGGTATCCCACGACTTTCGTTACCTCAGTATAGATGCACCTTAATCAATAGAACAGAGTGTCAGCCCCGGTAGCTGAGTGGTCAGCGTGACAGACTGTCAGTCCTAAGGGCCCGGGTTCGATTTCCGGCAGGGTCGGAGATTTTCTCCGCTCAGGAACTGGGTGTTGTGTTGTCCTAATCATCATCATTTCATCCCCATCGACGCGCAGGTCGCCGAAGTGGCGTCAAATCGAAAGAACGGTCTACCCGACGGGAGGCCCTAGCCACACGACATTTCCATTTCCAATAGAACAGAGTTGTAGCACTAAAGTAGTATTAATACAAAGGGCGTTCCAAAGTTTTACACAGTCGTCCCTAATTTTTTTATTTTTTTGCAGGAGAACAATGAAATTTTTTGTGAACATACTTCGAACATTTAGCTATACATTGAGCCTACTCAATATAGTCTCCATCAGCTGCAGTGCATCTGGCCCAAAGTTCTTTCCATGATGTAAATGCACTTTGGTAAACCTCTGGGGATTGACTTTTACGCCATCCCTTGACACATGAAATAAGGTCTTTCTCACTATCAAATGTTTTACCCCGCAGGTGGGCCTTCAGACGACCAAAGAGGTAAAAATCAGACGGAGCCAAGTCCGGACTGTAGAGAGGATGAGGACAATTTTCCAACCCATTTTGCTGATTTTTCTCCTGCGTCATAATGGCTGTACGGGTTTGGCATTGTCATGGTGTAGTCTGATGAGCTGACCCCAAAGCTGTGGTCTGAAGGTCTTGATGGCACGTCGCAGCTTGTCCAATGACAAACAGTAACGGTCCCGGCTAATTGTGGAGCCAGGCTCCAAAAAGTCAATGAAAAGGACACTGATCCCAGAAGAAGGAGGCCATCACCTTTCGGCCTGCTGTTCGTGAAAGTCTTGGTTTCTTCTTCCGAGGGGAACCCGGATGACGCCACTCCATGGACTGAGTTTTGTTCTCACGTTCGGACAAAAACAACAATGTTTCGTCCTGGCTAATGAAGCCGTCAAAACACTGTTTCCACTCTTCAGTAAAGGTCTTCATGAGACACTCGCACACATTCTTCCTCATAGTTTTCATTTCTCTAGTCAATAATCTAGGCGCCCAACGTGCACAGAATTTTCTGTACCCTAGTTACTGTACCAGTGATACCACACTAGCCAATGACAAACGAACCATTTCAGCAAGCTATCGTGTCGTCAAATATGTCATTTTAAATTATCTGATCTATGGTCTCCTTATTCACATCACTCACTGCCGTCGATGGCCTACCGCATCGTGGATTGTCCAGTAGACAGAAATCAGATTCTTTAAACCTCTGCAACCATCGCTAGATACTGCTGCGATCCACTGTGTCCTCCCCATAAACAGGGAGCAACTTGCTGTGAATCGATGCGGCAGAGTCATCGCCAGTCTTGAAGAGGAACTCCATCACCGACCATTGTCGCAACCTGACATCTACTACACGATCCATTATGGCTCACCTGTAAATAAAAGAAAATACTTTTATATACCAACTTATAGTTAAACGTTCCAAGTATTTTCACAAAAAATTTCATTCTCCTCCTGCAAAAATTAAAAAAATTAGAGACGACTCTGCAAAACTTTTTGAACGCCCTTTGTAGTTGACTGATTCGTTAAGATTTTTTAAACTGAAGTTTTGTAACGGTAGAAAAAAACTGTACTAGTATCATTTTTGTAGAATTAGCATTTTTAAAATAATTATAAGTGCCATAAACAAATAGTTAATACATATATTTAGTACCATCTACAAAAATGTTACTGCATGGCCTATGTCAGCTTTCTACACAACAGGCTGTAATGTGAAGAAAAGGAATGAATAAATTCCCCATTTGCGCCTCGTATCCCTACTCGAATGGTTTTCCATTTACCTCTACTCCGCTTAAGTACTTTCTTTACCGTACCGTACCACGTGCCGGGCGCTATTCAGTCTCGCCGTCGACAGTGATAACAACGTTTCAGCCCACCAGTGTGTCTGTCTGTGCTCTCGGGCGCTAGTCGCAGTGGGCTGCTGAGATGTTGCATGTCGCTGGACGCGACCTTCCTCAGTCTATGGCTTCCTTATTCACACGGCACTAATGGGCACTCAACCAACACGAGCAGAAATATCGCAGGTGATAGTCTGTGATCCTGCCGCTGTCGAATTCCACTTCGTGCTCGTAGGCATTTCTCTTTTATACACCATCTTGCCACATACAACCCACATTCAAATGCGATTTCTGTATGAGAAACACGCTACGAAATTTGTCGTTACGTGCCGAATTAAGATGGCGTAAATCCTACTTGCTTGTGCCGTTGTGCTAGAATACTAATCCTGTGCATATCCAAGCATTGATGTCAATGTGTCATTTGTTGCATGCATGCCACGGTGTTGCGGCTTTACAGAGTCCTGTCACATTAACGTGACCACCAACTATGTTCGGCGTTAATATACAATAACCACTCGCTGACCGCGGGTGTCACCACTAGCAGTGGAAGTTATACAGAGTGAAAAGTATTTAAACCGACAAACTTTGGGAGGTTGTAGGGGACACCAAAACAGATATTTTTCCCTAACGTCATTTTTTCCTATGATGAGTATTTAAACCAGCAGAGGAAGATTTCTATGGCGGCAAATCAACAAACACTTTTCCATTTTTTTAATGACCTAAGGACAACAGATTAACACAACCCAGTGTCAATCACAGCAGATTTTCAAAAATGCGTCCATTGACACGTAAACAAAGGTTACACCGTCGGATCATGTTCTGTCCGACGCGGGCAAAAACCCCAGGAGTATCCTGAATTGTTCCTGCTGCTGCTAGTATCCGGGCAACCAGATCCTCTTCTGACGCAACAGGAGTTGCAGAAACAAGGTTTCGCATCTCTCCCCACACAACAAAGTCCAGAGGGGACATATCTGGGGATCGAGCAGGTCATGGTACAGGATCACCTATGCCAATCTACGTTTTTGGGAACCGTGGGTCCAGGAATCGACGCACACGACTACTGAAATGTGCCGGCGCCCCGTCATATTGGAACCACATGCGTTGTCTTTTAGGGAGCGGGACGTCTTTCAGAAATTCTGGCAATGCTCTGGCGAGAAAATTGTAATACTGCCTGCCATTTAATGGCCTAGGTAGCAGATACGGCCCAATTAAACAGTCCCCAGCAACACCGACCCACACATTAACGAAGAACCGCACTTGATGAGCGCTAGTAACTGTGGCATGTGGGTTATCCCCACTCCAAACATACGAATTGTAAATGTTGATGACTCCATCACGTCCGAACGTTGCTTCATCGGTAAACAACACAAAGGATCGAAATGTAGGATGCATTTCACACTGTTCCAGGTACCACTGCGAAAACTGGGTGGATAATCAACTGGTTCCAGGTTGCGTAAGTGCAATGGACATAACAATTGCTCTCGAAGGACTGTTATTACATTCGGCTGATTCGTCCCCATGTTACGTGCAATTTTACGAATGCTGATTGAAGGCTCCCGCTCCACATGCTGCAAGACAGCTCCCTCAAATTGCAGCGTGCTACCGTGCCACGGCGTCCCTGTCCAGGTAATCTGCTAAATGACCCGGTCTGACGCGGACGTTGGTACACAGCAGGAAAGGTCGTATGATGCGGGATACGGCGATTAGGATATTGTTGTTGATAAACCCGCTGTGCAGCTCGTCCGTTGTGGTGCGCTACGTAGTACGTACCAACCATATCAGTTTACTCACTCCTGGTGTATCGCTCGACTAGTAAACAGAGACAATCCACTACTACACTGGTGGACAGCAGTTGCCTACAACTGAAGAGCTTAATACGACCTCTAACAACTGAAGAGTGTAATACGGCCTCCACCGGTTTAAATAATCCTCATAGGAAAAAAATGACATTAGGGAAAAATATTTGTTTTGATGTCCCCTACAAACTCCCAGAGTTTGTCGGTTTAAATACTTTTCACCCCGTAGAAAGCACCTTGGGGGGCGCGGAATGCAGCGCAGTCGAAATGGAGCGAATTATCTGGCGTCCAAAAGGGCAAGATCAGTGGATTTAGGGACAAGGGTGGAAGCATTTCCAAAACGGCAAGGTACATAAACTGTTTGCCTGCTGCAGTGGTTAAAGCATACTGTGCATGGCAAAACGGCGCTATTCAAAACCATAGCTGAGGCAACTGTGGTGAACCACAGGCTATAGATGACAAGACAGCTGCAGTGATGTGTATGGGGAAATAGACGAGCAGCTGTCGACGAACTGATCACTCAAGGGGCTTCAACAGTGCCACATAAACGGCCTTTCAGCAGACGTTATTGCCAGTGCTCTGGGTGCAACTGGCTGCATGTAGTGGCACATGTCGGCACGAATGACGCCTGCCGCTTGGGTTCTGAGGCCATCCTCGGCTCCTTTCGGCGGCTGGCTGATTTGGTGAAGGCAACTAGCAAGCACGCGGGTCGCAGGCTAAGCTGTCTATTTGTAGCACCGTACCCAGGGTTGATTGCGGTCCTCTGGTTTGGAGCAGGGTGGAAGGTCTAAACCAAAGGCTCAAACGGCTCTGCGACGGTATCGGATACGAATGACTCTCAGCTATCGGGTGCATAGATGTAGGGTTCCCCTTAATAGGTCAGGCGTGCACTACACACAGGAAGCGGATACTAGGGTAGCGGAGTACGTGTGGTGTCCACATGGGCTTTTTTAGGTTAGAGAACACCTCTCTTGGGATCAAAGACGATTTGCCTGCTAAATCAGCCACATCGGCCTCAGAGAATCTTGATCCTCGCAGGTCAGAGATACGAGGGTTGGAACTTTAATAGTGGCAACTATTTATTTACAGCTTGTACAAAATAGAGACGTGTTTCAAAGTTTTACTGACCTTCAAAGTAGTCACCAGCATTGTGTATAACCCGTTGACAGCGATGTGGAAGTCGTAGGATACTCTTAGCAGTACCAGTTGTGTTGACAGTTCGAGCGGCGCGGTCTATTGCACGACGAATGTGTAGCAGTTCTGAAGCGAATGCCGTGAAGTGTTTCCTTCAGTTTAGAAATCCAGCTGAAGTCACGAGGGCTTAAGTCAGGGGAGTGCAGTATAGCACTTAGCTGCCCCATCAGTCAAACAAATCAATAATAGCTTTCACTGTAAGTGCCTGAGCACTGTCCTGCAGAATGATGGTCAGGTCATGCAGAAAGTGTCACCGCTTCTGTCTCTATGCTGTTCATTTTTGGAACACAACCAACGAGCAGCTTAGAGACAGAAGTGATGACACTTTCTGCAGGATCTATCATTTTGCAGGAGAATGCTCAAGCACGTACAGTGCAAGCTGTTACTGAATTGTTTGACTGATGGAGCTGCTAAGTGCTATACCACCTACTGCGCTCCCCTGACTTAAGCCCTCGTAAGTTCAACTCGATTTCTAAACTGAAGCATTCCCTTCAGAACTGCAACAAATTCGTCAACACAACTGGCACTGCTAAGAGTATCCTACGACTTCCACAACGCTGGCAACCGGTTAAACACAATGCTGGTGAATACTTTGAAGGTCAGCAAAACTTTGAAACACGTATCTATTTTGTGCGAGCTGTAAAGTTCCAACCATATTAGCAAAGATTAATATGATTTTAGTAAACTGCAGGAGCATCCAAGGAAAGGTCCCAGAACTAATATCGCTTATTGAAGGCTATAATGCACAGATAGTATTGGGAACAGAAAGGTGGTAGAAACCAGACGTCAATGACAACGAAATCCTAACTTCAGATTGGAATGTTTATCGTAAGGCTAGGTTAGTCGCCAATCGTGACTGCGTGTTTATTGCAATAAAAAATTTGATAAAATTTAGCGAGATTATCACGGATTCCGAATGTGAATTAACCTTGGTGAAACTGATTATCAAAGAACGGTCTTAAAGACCACCTGGGTCAGGATCTGTAGTTGTAGAGCGGTTCAGATTGAATATCATTAGTAATTTTCCTCATGATGCCGTTGTAATAGGGGTTGACCTCAACTTGCTAGCTATAGGATTGGGAGTGTTATGCCATAAAAGACTGTGCCAGATTGGCATTGTTCTGGATGTCTTGTCCGAAAATTACCTTGAGCAAATAGAGACCAGCTCGAGAAAGTAACGTCTTAGACCTCCTGGCAACAAACAGACCTGAATTTATCGAATCAGCTAACGTAGAGGAAGGTATCAGCGATCACAAGGCTGTGGCAGCATCTATGACGACGTGTCCTACAAGGAATACTAAGAAAGGTAGGAAGATATATTTGCTCAGAAAGGGTGACAGGATATAAACTTCAGAATATCTCAGCAGTCAGCATCAAATATTCGGTGACGAGGACGAAGATATGGAGAACAAATGGAAAAAAATTCAAAAGCATCGTTCAAAATGCCCTAACAAGTATGTTCCGAGTAAGGTTTTAAGGGGAAAGATCTACCATGGTTTAATAGTCTTGTTACAAAAGCGCTACGTAAACAAAGAGCACTTCATATCAGATTCAAGAGAAGTAAGAGCCTAGCTGACAAACAAAAGCTGAACGAAGCGCAAATGAGCGTAAGGAGAGCAATGAGAAAAGCGTTAAATGATTTTGAAACTAAGACGTTGTCACCCGACCTGAGTAAAAACCCTAAGAGATTTTGGTCGTATGTAAAATCAGTAAGTGGGTCAAAATCATCTATTCATTCCCTCAGCGGCCTCTACCGGCACCGAAACGGAAGATAACAGAGAGAAGGTCGAAATACTGAATTCGGTCTTCCGAAGTTGTTTCACCGCGGAAGATCGTAACACTGTCCCTCCTTCCAATCGTCGTACGAGCGTCGAGATGGCCGATATTGAGACAACCGATCGCGGAACTGAAAAGCAGCTACAATCGCTTAGTAGTGGAAAGGCTTCAGGACCAGATGAGATACCTATAAGATTCTCTAAACATGATGCGAAAGAACTAGATCCCCTTCTAGCAGTAATTTGTCGTAGATCGCTTGAGCAACGAAAGGTACTCGTACCTAACGGCTGGAAAAAAAACGCAGGTCACCCCCGTTTTTAAGAAGGGCCGTAAGACAGATTCACCCAATTATAGACCTATATCGTTGACGTCAATCTGCTGTAGAATTATGGAACATGTTTTATGCTCAAGAATTATGACGTTTTTGAAAATGAACATCTCCTCTATGAAAATCAAAATGGATTCCGCAAACAGAGATCCTGCGAAACTCAGCTCACTCTGTTCCTCCATGAGACCCACAGCGCAGTGGACAACGGCGCTCAGGCTGATGCTGTGCTCCTTGATTTCAGTAAGGCATTTCACACCACCCTGCACTGCCGTTTAATGATATAAATACGAGATTACGGAGTATCGGAGCAGACTTGCGGTTGTATTCAAGAATTTCTTGCAGATAGAACTCGACACGTCGCTCTTAACAGAACAAAGTCGACAGATGTAAAGGTGGTATTCGGAGCATCACAGGGAAGTGTGATAGGACCATTGATGTTTACAGGGTATATAAATGATCTAGTAGAAGGCAGCGGATTCTCTTTAAGGCTATCCGCACATGATGCAGTTGTCTATACCGAAGCAGCAACGCCAGAAGATAGTAAGAAGTTGCAGAACGACCTCCAGAGGCTCTGGCAGTTGACCCTGACCGTCAATAAATGTAACATATTGTACATACATAGGAAAAGAAATCTTCTACTGTCCAGATACACTATTGATGACGAACAGCTGGAGACAACGTCTTCCCTAAAATATCTAGGCCTAACTATCCAGAGCGACCGTAAGTGGAATGACCATATAAAACAGTGCGAAAAGCAGACAGCAGACTCAGATTCATCGGAAGAATCTTAAGGAAATGAAACTCATCCACGAAAGAAGCAGCTTACAAGGCGCTTATTCGCTCGATTCTTGAGTATTGCTCATCTATCTGGTATCCCTATCAGGTAGGACTGATAGAGGAGATAGAGAACATCCAGCGAAGAGCGGCGCGTTTCGTCACGGATCGCTTAGCTGGCGAGAGTGTTACGGAGAAGCTATACATACTCCACTGGCAGTTGTGAATGACGTAGAGATTTACTATTGAATTTCGGGACAGCACTTTTCGGGAGGAGTTGGACGACATATAACTTCCCCCCCCCCCCCCGCCCCCCCCCCCTCCATACACACACACATACATCTCGCGTATTGACCACGAGGAGAAAATTCTAGAAATTAGAGACAACACAGAGGCTTACCAACAATCATTCTTCCCATGCATTATTCACGAGTGGAACCATTAGGTGGCTTGCGGATTACGATGTAGATCTAGATGTAGAATGGCGTGGAACGACTGATTCTCGAAGGGACAGTGGATCAACACATCTATCCTTGGGGACAATTTCCACCGCCACATGCAATATTGTTTTTCCTTGGCACGATGGCACCTACCATCTACATCTACATACATACTCCGCAATCCAGCAAACTGTGCGTGGCGGAGGGTACCTCGTACCACAATTACCATCTTCTCTCCCTGTTCCACTCCCAAACACAACGAGGGAAAAATGACTGCCTATATGCCTCTGTACGAGCCCTAATCTCTCTTATCTTATCTTTGTGGTCTTTCCGCGAAATATAAGTTGGCGGCAGTAAAATTTTACTGCAGTCAGCCTCAAATGCTGGTTCTCTAAATTTCCTCAGTAGCGATTCACGAAAAGAACGCCTCCTTTCCTCCAGATACTCCCACCCGAGTTGCTGAAGCATTTCCGTAACACTCGCGTGATGATTAAACCTACCAGTAACAAATCTAGCATCCCGCCTCTGAATTGCTTCTATGTCCTCCTCAATTAGACCTGATAGGGATCCCAAACGCTCGAGCAGTACTCAAGAATAACTCGTATTAGTGTTTTATAAGCGGTCTCCTTTACAGATGAACCACATCTTCCCAAAATTCTACGACTATCCGACTTCCTCATAACTGCCATTACATGCTTGTCCCACTTCATATCGCTCTGCAATGTTACGCCCAAATATTTAATCGACGTGACTGTGTCAAGCGCTACACTACTAATGGAGTATTCAAACATTACGGGATTCTTTTTGCTATTCATCACACTTATCTAAGAGTTAGCTGCCATGCTTTACACAAATCACAAATCCTGTGCAAGTCATCTTTGTATCCTCCTACAGTCACTCAACGACGACACCTTCCCGTACACCACAGCATCATCAGCAAACAGCCGCACATTGCTATCCACCTTATCCAAAAGGTCATTTATGTAGATAGAAAACAACAGCGGACCTACCACACTTCCAGCAGGAAAATGTAACACAGCTCGGAGCGTACCTGCGTCATTTGAAGAGTCCCAGGATTAGTTAACTATACTCCGCTGGTCACCAAACTTCATCGATATAAACCAAGCGAGAATGTGCGCGACCACGTCAATCGCGCCATGGACGCACAGCCAAAGAAATGTAAAGCAGCCGGCCGTGCCACTGGAGTCGGATGGCCCCGCGTCCCTGTAGGCAGTTTCCAGAACGTCACTGAGTCTCGTCCTGAGCGTTTCGCAGCGGTCCGCACTGCAAAATGTGGTTATTCAGGAAAACCTCGGGTTGTCACATTAATGTGACTGGACAGTGTAATAGGCAACAGTATAGATCAGCACGAGGGATGCCCAGAAGGTAATGCACCGCAGTTTTTTTTCTTCAGCAATTCTTTATTGAACATATTGAGAATTACGCACACGAAACAATGGTGTTTCATCTACACAACCTATTTTTCCACATAATCTCCATCGCGTTCTATGACCTTCCTCCAGCGTGAAACAAGGGCGTGTATGCCCTGTCGGTACCAATCCTTGCACTGCTGGCGGAGCCAGTGCTTCACTGTGTGAATCACCTCCTCTCGTCCTCAAAATGTCTTACACGAATACGTCTGTCCTCGCGAATGACAATATCAGCTCGCTGCAACACATCAGGTGTGACACCCGCGGATGGTCTCCCCGACCGCCGCAAATGTGGAGCTCTGCCGAACCGCCTTCTGATGGCCTCACCCTCCGTGCCCGGCTACTGACTGTATTTCTGTCAACAGCAGATGCTCCATAGACTTTGTACAAGCGTTTGTGAATATTTCCCGTAGTTTCTTCCTCTGCAGTGACAAATTCAATGACTACACATTGCATCACCTACAGACGCCATTTTGAAACTGTCCTGCAGCTAAGCTATCTTTCGGAAGAGACGGAAACTTGGCGCGCTCACTCAGGAAACTTCAAATACACTACTGGCCATTACAATTGCTTAACCAAGAAGAAATGCAGATGATAAACAGGTATTCATTGGACAAATAAATTATAATAGAACTGACATGTCATTACATTTCCACGCGATTTGGGTGCATAGATCCTGAGGAATCAGTACCCAGAACAACCAACTCTGGCCGTAATAACGGCCTCGATACGCCTGGGTATTGAGTCAAACACAGCTTGGATGGCGTGTACAGGACAGCTGCCCATGCAGCTTCAACACGATACCACAGTACATCAAGAGTAGTGACTGGCGTATTGTGACGAGCCAGTTGCTCGGCCACCATTGACCAGACGTTTTCAGTAGGTGAGAGATCTGGAGAATGTACTGGCCAGGGCAGCAAACGAACATTTTCTGTATCCAGAAAGGCCCGTACAGGACCTGCAACATGCGGTCGTGCATTATCCTGCTGAAATGTTGGGTTTCGCAAGGATCGAATGAAGTGTAGAGCCACGGGTCGTAACACATCTGAAATGTAACGTCCACTGTTCAAAGTGCCGTCAATGCGAACAAGAGGTGACCGAGACGTGTAGCCAATGGCACCCCATACCATCACGCCGGGTGATGCTCCAGTATGGCGATGACGAATACACGCTTCCAATGTGCGTTCAGCGCGATGTCGCCAAACACGGATGCGACCATCATGATGCTGTAAACAGAACCTGGATTCGTCCGAAAAAATGACGTTTTGCCATTCGTGCACCCAGGTTCGTCGTTGAGTAGACCATCGCAGGCGCTCTTGTTCGTGATGCAGCGTCAAGAGTAACCGCAACCATGTTGTCCGAGCTGATAGTCCATGCTGCTGCAAACGTCGTCAAACTGTTCGTGCAGATGGTTTTTGTGTTGCAAACGCCCCCATCTGTTGACTCAGGTATCGAGACGTGGCTGCACGATCCGTTACAGCCATGCGGATAAGATGCTTGTCATCTCGACTGCTAGTGATAGGAGGCCGTTGGGATCCAGCACGGCGTTCCGTATTACCCTCCTGAATCCACCGATTCCATATTCTGCTAACAGTCATTGGATCTCGACCAACGTGAGCAGCAATGTCGCAATACGATAAACCGCAATCGCGATAGGCTACAATCCGACCTTTATCAAAGTCGGAAACGTGATGGTACGCATTTCTCCACCTTACACGAGGCATCACAACAACGCTCCACCAGGCAACGCCGGTCAACTGCTGTTTGTGTATGAGAAATCGGCTGGAAACTTTCCTCATCTCAGCACGTTGTAGGTGTCGCCAACGTTGTGTGAATGCTCTGAAAAGCTAATCATTTGCCAATCACAGCATCTTCTTCCTGTCGATTAAATTTCGAATCTGTAGCACGCCATCTTCGTGGTGTAGCAATTTTAATGGCCAGTAGTGTAATACAGACGTAACGTTTCGCATTCGAAACATTGTTTTCGGCTGAGAAAAAAAATGCGGTACAATAGTTTATGGGCAACCCTCGTATTTGTACCTGTGGGAGTTGTGCTGTACGCTACTGACGGATGCTACAGGTGCCGCCGGCGGAACTGGAGGAGATCCTGCGCAGCCATCCTGCCGTCGAGGAGGCGGCAGTGGTGGGCGTGCCTGACGAGAGGAGCGGCGAGGTGCCCCGGGCCTACGTGGTGCTCAAGAAGAAGGCCCAGCAGGTGGTCACGCCGCAGGACGTCGCCAAGTTTGTTGATGCCAAGGTAGGCCCCGCCGTCTTCAGTCTGGAGGCTCCTCTGTACAGCTCTCCCCACTAGCCTGTCCCGTACACGGCTCTACATCTGTGCACGACTGCTGCCACTTACATTCATTTCAAACTGCTCGCTGTTGTCAAGGTTTGGTCTGCCTCTACAATTGTTACCCCAGTAAAGTCTCCTCCAAGACCAAAACAAGTTGCTCTTGCTGCCACCAGGCACACATCAAGTATCGTTGGAGTGACAGGTGGTGTCTCCTCCCAAAATAAGTGTTGACGACCTCCCATCTGCAGGGTCGTTTCGAGACCATTTTTCGCAGAAGTGGTATATCATTTGGTGCCTCCACCCCCCTCCCAGACGTTAGTTGCATTTCCTTTTCCCCCTGGTAGGACCATGTCGTTCGTCGTTGTAAAGACAATTGCATTGTACTGTATTGTAGGTTAACCGGGGACCTAGAAACGGTGGAGAGACTCCGTCCCCGCCGCAGCCGCAGTGGTCCACAACCCCACGACGACTGCCGCAGTCCACTTCGCCCCTCCGCCGCCCCTACCGAACCCTGGGTTCAGCCCCCGGTGGACCACCCCCCGCCCCCCCCTCCCCCCAGTGTCACACCAGACGAGTGTAACCCCTATGTTTGCGTGGTAGAGTAATAGTGGTGTACGCGTACATGGAGAACTTGTTTGCGCAGCAATCGCCGACATAGTGTAACTGAGGCGGAATAAGGATAACCAGCCCGCATTCGCCGAGGCAGATGGAAAACCGCCTAAAAACCATCCACAGACTGGCCGGTTCACCGGACCTCGACACAAATCCGCCGGGCGGATTCGTGCCGGGAACCAGGCGCTCCTTCCCGCCCGGAAAGCGGTGCGTTAGGCCGCACGGCCAACCGGGAGGGCAAAACAGTAGTAACATTAACATCACAAAAGTACTGGACGAACGAATACGGCACAACACATTGTTATAAACAAGAGCACTCTAGGAGACGGAATAAACACTGCTTTCTGGAATCGTTCGGATGCCATTGTAGGCGATGCTACCACATTGTCGGCGATGTAACCACACTGTTCGGATGTCATTGCCGACGATGCAGTGCGGAAGGAGAGGAGGAAGGCGCTTCGGCAGGCTAGGGAGCGAAATCTGTGTCAGTACACTGTTTATTTATCAACAGTGAGCTCTGGTGAAGGGTTATGTTGCTGTGAAGTGCAGTTGCAACTTATTCGAATAAATGCCATGACGCTAATAACAAACTAGCACAATAAATTCATTTATATCTTAAAAATAAGTATCCTCCGCGCTAATTCACGCATTTCATAGGGAGGATCTGGATTTGGTTACCAATGACAGCACCAGCACAAACGGAAACGTCACTGAAACAGCGTCGGAGGAAAATATTTGCACCAAGCAGTTACCCAAACGAGATTAGTTATTTATTTATCTATAAAAATTATATAAATTCTGCTATCATAGATACAGGAGAGATCACTGAAGTATCTGCGCTAGCAGAATAGAAATGCGTGAAAAACAAGTCCGAAAACAATTTATTGGACTCATCAAAACGAAACACTAACACAATCTCCAAAAGAACAACAGGTTCGATTCGAGCTGCAGATCGTCACCAATATGTTGTTGTTGTTGTGGTCTTCAGTCCTGACACTGGTTTGATGCAGCTTTCCATGCTACTCTATTCTGTGCAAGCTTCTTCAACTCCAAGCACTTACTGCAACCTACATCCTTCTGAATTTGCTTAGTGTATTCATCTCTTGGTCTCCCTCTACGATTTTTACCCTCCACACTGCCCTCCAATGCTAAATTTGTGATCCCCTGATGCCTCAGAACATGTCCCACCAAACGGTCCCTTCTTCTTGTCAAGTTTTGCCACAAACTCCTCTTCTCCCCAATTCTATTCAATACCTCCTCATTAGTTACGTGATCTACCCATCTAATCTTCAGCATTCTTCTGTAGCACCACATTTCGAAAGATTCTATTCTCTTCTTGTCCAAACTATTTATCGTCCTTGTTTCACTTCCATACATGGCTACACTCCAAACAAATACCTTCAGAAACGACTTCCTGACACTTAAATCTATACTCGATGTTAACAAATTTCTCTTCTTCAGAAACGCTTTCCTTGCCATTGCCAGCCTACATTTTATATCCTCTCTACTTCGACCATCATCAGTTATTTTGCTCCCCAAATAGCAAAACTCCTTTACTACTTTAAGTGTCTCATTTCCTACTCTAATTCCCTCAGCATCACCCGACTTAATTCGACTACATTCCATTATCCTCGTTTTGCTTTTGTTGATATTCATCTTATACCCTCCTTTCAAAACACTGTCCATTTCGTTCAACTGCTCTTCCAAATCCTTTGCTGTCTCTGACAGAATTACAATGTCATCGGCAAATCTCAAAGTTTTTATTTCTTCTCCATGGGTTTTAATACCTACACCAAATTTTTCTTTTGTTTCCTTTAGCGCTTGCTCAATATACAGATTGAACAACATTCGGGAGAGGCTACAACCCTGTCTCACTCCCTTCCCAACCACTGCTTCCCTTTCATGTCCCTCGACTCTTATAACTGCCATCTGGTTTCTGTACAAATTGTAAATAGCCTTTCGCTCCCTGTATTTTACCCTTGCCACCTTTAGAATGTAAAAGAGAGTATTCCAGTCAACATTGTCAAAAGCTTTCTCTAAGTCTACAAATGCTAGAAACGTAGGTTTGCCTTTCCTTAATCTTTCTTCTAAGATAAGTCGTAAGGCCAGTATTGCCTCACGGGTTCCAACATACCACCAATATAAAATAGCAAATAATAATAGAAAAGACCCGACTCTTCACGGGGAGAGATCACTATCAAACAATTCTACAACGTCAAGATGTTCGTCGACTATACCAAGTCCATCTGCAAGAAAGCGACCAGCTAGGAGAGGCGTCTAGCCACGGCTGCCAGAGTGGCAACTTGTGTACTTTCAAGCGGTGCGTCGAACTGCCCTTTTCCGGCTGTTCGCCACCCTATAATGCCCGTTTGGCGGACGTATCTGCCGGAACTATTTCCGATCGCGTTCCTGGGCTAGCTGCGACCTCTGGTGAAGCTGTTCTGCAGGCTCTGCGAACGGGTAGCGGTCCCTGGCGGCCGTTGGTGGAGACCCGGTGTTGTGTTGTGGCCGCTGGTAAATATTTGTGTTGGCAACACAGACGACATACCGGGTGATCAAAAAATCAGTATAAATTTGAAAACTGAATCAATCACAGAATAGAGAGGTACACATTGACACACATGCTTGGTATGACAAGGGGTTTTATTAGAACCAAAAAAATAGAAAAGTTCAAAAATGTCTGACAGATGGCACTTCATCTGATCAGAATAGCAATAATTAGCATAACAAAGCAAGACAAAGCAAAGATGATGTTCTTTACAGGAAATGCTCAATATGTCCACCATCATTCCTCAACAATGGCTGTAGTCGAGGAATAATGATGTGAACAGCACTGTAAAGCATGTCCGGAGTTAAGGAGAGGCATTGGCGTCGGATGTTGTCTTTCAGCATTCCTAGAGATGTCAGTCGATCACAATACACTTGCTACTTCAGGTAACCCCAAAGCCAATAATCGCACGGACTGAGGTCTAAGGACCTGGGAGGTGAAGCATGACGAAAGTGGCGGCTGAGAACACGATCACCACCAAACGACGTGCGCAATAGATCTTCCACGCGTCTAGCAATATGGGGTGGAGCGCCATCCTGCATAAACATCGTACGTTCCAGCAGGCGTTTATCAGCCAGGCTGGGGATGATGCGATTCTGTAACATATCGGCGTACCTCTCACCCATCACAGTAGCAGTTTTGCTGTCCTGTGCCATGTGTCGGACATTTTGTGAACTTTGTTTTTTTTCGGTTCTAATAAAACCCCATGTCATTGCAAGCATGTGTGTCAATTTTTACCCCTCTATCTACATTATTCCGTGGTTTATTAAGTTTTCAAATTTATACTAACTTTTTGATCAACCTTTAGGTTTCCCTGGTGAATATACACCCTGTCATGCAGGCATCCCGTGTTGGTTGGCCGTGAAGCGGGATGCCGAAGTAGCAGGCGCTGCGACGTCTGAAGTGGGCGGCCACAGCAATCACAGTTTACCAATAAAACCTGAAACGTGTGACGTTGACAAACACAACAGCTTTCCAGTAAACAAAGGTCAGGAAACAAGCTGTGTCCGCGAGATAATTGCCAGTGTGTGGTTACGATCCCTGCTGATTGCAGTACGAAACAATGTCTTAGTAACTTACATACGTATGAGGGGCGTTCAAAAGAATAGGTACGAGACAATAATGTGGGTATAATTCTAGCCTTTCGTCAAAAGTAATCAGAAGCTTACGCACAACTATGCCACTGTTACCCGAGGCAAAGAATTCCCTGCTCCCAGAATTCCAGTGGCTGTGACAGAAGCGAATCATCCACTGTGTCCTTCAGTTCGTCTTCCAAGTTAAGGCGCTTCCCTTTGAGATGTGTGTTTTTTTTTTTTAGCTGACCAAGTTGCAGGGTGACATGTTTGGGCTGTAGGGCGGATACACAAGCTGCTCTCAATTTAACTTGGCCATTACTCTTTGTGAGACCTCGGAGACATGAGGACGCGCATTGTCGTGGATCAGAATCACTCCCTCCGTGGGCAGCCCAGGTCGTTTGCTCTTTATGGACTTGTGTAGGCTGCTGAGTCTCAAAGTACACGTTATTCTTAACGATTTTTCCGTGCTCAGGGAATTCGATAAGAATCGGACGCAGGACGTTCGAAAAAGACGGCAGGCATCACCTCGCGTGCTGAGGTACAGCTTTGCAATCAAAAAGTAAACGGACACTACATTCATGTCCTCAGATGTCTGACTCACTACATTATGTCAAAGTGGCACATGCAAACTTCAACCAGTCTGGGTGGTACAATTCTTATATTTGAAATATGGGCCCCATTCAATTGGCATTTCAGTCACGGCATACCTTATCTTGCGTGTCTTTGGAGAAAGTAGTATGTGCATGATGGGTTACAGGGATCATATGCTCGCGTATGGTCCAGCACCAGGCGCTGGGATCATATGACAACGAAATATGCGTATTGCACTTTTGGCCAGGAGTCCCCTTCTGCGGAGTTCTGCCGGCTGGTGCAGAACTTTTTATTTGACACCACTTCGACGACTTACGAATCGATGATGATGATGAAATGATGATGAGGGCAGCGCACACACCCAATCCCGAGCAGAGAGTATCCCCAATTCGGCTGGTAATTGAATGTGGGTTCCAGTGATCGAAAGTCAGCAATGCGAACCACAATTCCACGAGCTGCTGACCCTATGGCAATGGATAATGCAATTTGACCACATACTTTCTCATTGGAACCTCCATCCACTGAATCATCATCATCATTCGTGACAGGGTCTAATAAGATTGGATTGTGTAAAGATTGGGACTTTGTACGGGCGCTGATCATCGCGTAGTTGATCATCCTACAAACCAAACATCATCATCATCCATCCACTGAAATATCCATCTAGATCACGTACGCAGAACCGTGACTCGGCTGAGAAGCCGACGCGGTGCCACTCCTACGCCTTGTTTTTGTTGACACAAGGGAAACAGCCACAGTCCTCAGTGCTCAATACGCTGTAACGCTGTGGATTCTTCGCTAGCTATAAACAAACCCATTTTGTAACTCAAGGTATGTGACGTGCCTGTAGGTATGCAGACAACTCGGTAGATGTGACGTACATGTACAGACAAACGAATGATTACAATTTCAGAAAAATTTCATGAGCTATTCAAGAGTAAGGGCTTCACAAATTCAGCAAGTCAATAATGTGGTGTCCATCTCTAGGCTTAGATAAGCAGTTATTCAGCTTGGCATTGACTGATAGAGTTGTTGGATCGCTTCCTGGGGATATCGTGCCAAATTCTGCCAAACTGGCGGGTTAGATAGTCCTGCGCATAATGCTGCAAATGTTCTCAACTGCGGAGAGATCCGACAACCTAGCCGGTCAAGGTAGTGTTTCGCAAGCACTAAGACAAGAAGCAGAAGTTCTAGCCATGTGTGGACGGACATTATCGTGTTGAAATGAATCCCATGGCTTGCCATGAAGGGTATAGAGTATAGCGGACGTACCATTGTGCTGTAAGGGTGTCGCGGATGACAACTAAGTGGGTCCTGCTAAAAAATGAAATGTCGCCCCAAACCATCACTCCTGCCTGGTTGTCGGTCTGCATCGCGGGTGACATACATGTTGATATCCTGTCGCTTTCGGGGGCACCTCCAGACACATCTTTGCTGGTTATCGGGTCTCAGTTCGAAGAGGGACCCATTACTGAACACAGTTCTACTCCAGTCAACGAGATTCCAGGCCGAATGTTCCCAGCAGCACTGCAAACCGGCTTGTTGATGTTCAGACGTCAGTGACAGACAGTGCAAGCGGCGAGCTTAGCCGCGTTTGTGTGCCGCCTATTAATGATCCTAGTGGTCACTCAGGTACCAGTTGCACGTCGGATCGATGATAATGATGAATCCGGGACTCTGAGTAGCTCTCTGGCGATTGGACAGTCCTCACATTCTGTTACGTCGACCGCCTCCTTCTTGATGCTATGTTCGACCATGGTACACCCATTCCTACCAACATCGTCGAATAGCGGCGTAGCTCCTGTTCAAATGTCGAGCGATTCACCGATTACTCCAACCGGCTTCTTTGAGCTCAACGACACATCCTCTCTCAAATTCTGACAGCTCAGGTGGCTGGATGCAAGGCATTGTTACTCAGCAACTGAGTACATGCTATGAAATTCGCAAGGATTTTGTGCCCTGGTATCGACATATCCCCTGTTTACTATTCTCAACAGCTGTCTGCTGACACTGCAACACCGCGCGGGATTAACCAAGCGGTCTAGGGCGTTGCAGTCATAGACTGTGCGGCTGGTCCCGGCAGAGGTTCGAGTCCTCCCTCGGGCGTGGGTGTGTGTGTTTGTCTTTAGGATAATTTAGGTTAAGTAGTGTGTAAGCTTAGGGACTGATAACCTTAGAAGTTATGTCCCATAAGATTTCACACACATTTGAACATTTTGAAAACTGCAACGCTGCGTTACACATTCGTCCACTGGCTGCCAATCTTACGTTTTCCGTTGATACCTGTATGAATATCAATTTGTAGCTAATTTCTGTAACTCCTTTGTGCTGCTTTTGGTCCTTTTTTTGTCGTCGAATGTATTTCCTCATTTCTAAAATGTGGAAGACTTTACTCTTATCTACTTTGTGCAGTTGCTCTGAAATGGTGATTATTTGAATATCCACGATTGTAGTAGACTTTGATGTTTGTTGCTTGCTTCCTTAATGGTTTTACAGTTTTAATGGTCAGCGGCGTACAGTCTCACTCCCCCCCCCCCCCCTCTCTCTCTCTCTCTCTCTCTCTCTCTCTCTCTCTCTCTTTCTCTCCCACTCCTGCACACTCACACTGTTTCTCAGTGACATCCATACTCACTCATTCATTCACACACATCCTCTCTCACCCACTCAGCTCCTAACTCATTCACTTACACACTCATATGTTTGGTCATTTACTCATCACATTCATCTTCACTTACTCATTCTCTCTCTCTCTCTCTCTCTCTCTCTCTCTCTCTCTCTCTCTCTCTCTTCACTACACACACACACACACACACACACACACACACACACACACACACACACACACACACACACACACACATTTATATGCAACTATATGTATAACTATGAGCTTTATTTAATTGATCAGCAATCCAGTAAGAAATGTAAGTGTAAAATGTTGGCTCAGTATAAGAGGGAATACGAAAATCCTAATCCGATCACCTTAACTAAAAAGTATGAGGTGCCGAATACTTTTTCTAAGCGCAGACCCTAAGAAAGAAAACGCCTCGCGTCTCAGTGCGATGTCTTTCGTTTGATTTTCAGGTCGCGGACTACAAGAAGCTAGCGGGTGGTGTGCATTTTATCGATGCCATACCGAAAAACCCATCTGGCAAGATCCTGCGGCGGGTGCTCAAGCAGCAGACGAGGTGATCACCAGCCCTACCAACACGCACCACCACCAGTATTTGAAGAAGCAGCTGCCGTGGCGCCCACATTCTGTTGCCGTCATTTCTGGTTGCTACGCAGGGAAACTGCAATATTTTTCTCTACTCCAGACTGTACACCTATCTATTTTTTGTAAATATGAAATAATAAACTCGAGTTCTCCTACGCAATTATTTAGTATCCTCATTTTACTAACTAAGGTACAGTTTCGTCACAATATCGCTTTTAAGAAACAATTGCTTTCATGCATTAATGTTAAAAAAAGATGCAGTCCAACTGCAGTTCTCTTCGTGAAATGTTCAACTAAGATACAGTACTGTTTCGTCATAGTGCCCCAGGGAAGTGTGAATAGAACCACTGTTGTTCTCTATATGCATAAATCATTTGGCGGACAGAGTGGGTAGTATTTTGAGGTTGTTTGTTGATGATGCTGTGGTGTATGGTAAGGTGTTGAAGATGATTGACTGTTGGATTACACAAGATGACTTGGACAAAATTTATACTTGGTGTGATGAATAGCAGTTAGCTCTAAGTGTAGAAGAACGTAAATTAATACAGATGAGTAGGAAAAACAAACTCGTCATGTTCGAATACAGCATTAGTAATGCCCTGCATGACATAGTTGTGTCGTTTAAATACCTGAGCTCAACGTTCATAGCGATATGAAATGGAATGAGCATGTGAGGATTGTGGTGGGAAAGGCGAATGGTCGACTTCGGTTTATTGAGAGAATTCTGCATCTGTAAAGGAGACGGCATATAGAACGGTAGTGCGACCTACTCTTGAGTGGTGCTCGAGTGTTTGGGAACCGTACCATGTAGGAGTAAAGGAAGACATCGAAGTAATTCAGAGACGGGCTGCTACATTTGTTACTGGTAGGTTCGAACAACGCAGAGTTGTTAGGAACTCAAATGATAATCCCCAGAGGGAAGGGGACATTCTTTTCGAGGAACAGTATTGAGAAAATTTAGAGATCCGCCATTTGAAGCTGACTACGAAGGAGTTCAAATATAAGTTATGAGAAATTAGGGCTCATACAGAGGCATATAAACAGGCGTCGAAATGTAAACACGTGCGCTGGTGCTACGCCAGCAAGTGATATTCAATTGACACTCAGAACCGTTGTTGCCTCTGTCTCTCCTATTTCTTCCATGACCTGTAGTTAAACATATACACTATTGTTGGGCTTAATTGAAGCAGAAACGCGAGATATCCGATTTAATGAAAAGAATTTATCAGCCACTGTAGATTGCTTTATACTCTGAAGTTACTGAATTATTTTAATTATGTACTTCTTTTTGATTGTTCTTTACCGACCCCCATCCATTATTTGGTTATTTTCATTGTTTCCTTTTCGCTTAATTGATATCTCTGGCTGCAACTGTATTTAATCTGTCTGTATTTTATCGACCCCAGACACAGTCATCAACCATCTTAATATTAAAAAACCTTTAAATAGTTAGGAATTTCGCTTCACAGTTGTGAACACCTAATATCACTATTTTACCACACTGTGCGGATTACAATTACGACTGATATGTCATAAAGTCATACCTAGAAGAAAAAATAAACCTTAATAACTAAAATCTAAGATTTTTATTTTTGCTAACACATAGAACATATAGTTATGCCTGAACCCATACACTAATTTCTGTTAGTGATAACGTTTCCTTTACAGGGAGTGTAGTCGAACTGACATTGGGATCATTGACTGATTGCATCACTGTCTATACTGATCCACTCTTCTAAACTCTGCTTTTATCCTCCTACCTTGCAGACCATAGGTTCTACACAAATTCGTAAAACACTCACAGAGCATCCTTTCACAACTGTGGTAGAAAGGTAGATCAGAACCAGTGTCACAGATTTTAGATAATGGTGACCCTACCAGGATGGTAAAATACCATGGTAAGGTCGTTGACCATATGTAAGTAGTAGGACAGAAAAATTTCCTTTAAAAATGTCGTAATTATTTTTTTGTGTTGTATCAACCAGTGGTAAATATCAGTGGCTACTGAAAAGTCAGTAGGGAGACAGAGACGTGCAATGCACTGAGAGATGTACGCCGTATCCCCATAGTATAGTTGTAACACCATTGTTAGTTTTAAGTTTTTCTTGCAAGATCACAAATGACTGACGCAGTGTTGATAAGTTGGTTCTGTTCCAACTGGTAAGTGACGGTCGTACAGTCTTGTTATTCTGTCTAGGGAACGAGGAAGACCAGAGAAAGATGAAGGTAATAATTTTATGAAGCGAGTAAGTTCGTACGATCGCATGATTACATGAAGTACGACGCGCCAGTTAAAATTGCAAAGACGGGAGTCAGCGAGATTATCAACTGCAGAAGGATAGCTTGATCGAACTGAGATTGATACCCAGTAAGATAATGTATAGGAACCTCAAGACAGCACAACTGTAAGGTGTCAGGCAAATCCAACACCTCCCATGAAAACCCAGACATGATAAGCAAATCCAGTAGTATGTCACATAGCTCCGAATAAATCGTGACATTAAATTAACCAAAGTAATACGAGTAACGAGTGAGCAAGTGGACTACCACAGACTGACACAAGAATGCCTAAACGCATGTCATACCTTCCCACCATGAGACAGACGCAGTTCCGAGGGGAGAAACGAGAACAGAAGCCGAGAGCAGAACCGTGTTAAGCTAGAAGGCTCTACGATAAGGGACGGACATCCACGTCGCCAGCTAACGGACAGGACCACCCCCCAGCCCATGTTGAAAGCTAGAGCTCTCCAGATGAACAGTATAGATCATACGATAACGCTAAAAGGGCCACACCAGCCGCAAGTTTTAGCGTGAGTCTTTTTCGCGTCTCTGTTACTTTGCAAACGTTAAAAACATTGCCCCACCACGAAAAGTAACCGACAGGACCACCCCCCAGCCCATGTTAAAAGCTAGAGCCCTCCAGAAGAACAGTATAGATCTTACGATAACACTAAAAGGGCCACACCAGCCGCAGGATTTAGCGTGAGACTTTTTCGCGTCTCTGTTACGTTGCAAACGTTAAAATCATTGCCCCACCACGAAAAGTAACCGACAGGACCACCCCCCAGCCCATGTTAAAAGATAGAGCCCACAAGAAGAACAGTATAGATCTTACGATAACACTAAAAGGGCCACACCAGCTGCAAGTTTTAGCGTGAGACTTTTTCGCGTCTCTGTTACGTTGCAAACCTTAAAAACATTGCCCCACCACGGAAAGTATCACGTTTCTCATTGGATAGACAGAATTTTTGTAGGCGGAGCTTAAGGTTAACATTGAGACCCTGATTGGTCAGATGAAAACACAGCAACATAGTTTTTTTTAAACCAACTTCGGTAAATTGTAGTAAGGAGAAGTTAGAAAAGAGTTGCTTCCGAGATGGCGTGCAGGATGGAGCTGCGTCGCCCGACGCCCCCTGACACTGCCTAACCAACGACAAGGTAATGAACGCACGCGATGCCGCGTAACAGCGCATAAAGCTTCACTCAGAACTGCAGAAGTCTCATCTGTTAAACCCCTGTTTTGCGTAAAACTAGTGTCGATTGTCAATTAAAGCTCATGGTATTCACATTTGCTACGTAAGTTAAAATCTGAAACGCGATGATTTTTCTGTTATAATTATTGAGAAGCCACATCAGCCACTGTAATTTACGACAAGTTGGATAAGTAATTAAAAATAATTGAGGGTCACTGTAGACCATTTTGATAGTTTTCTCTTTTGTGAAACTTAATTTAAACCTAGATTATAGATGTGATATGGCATAGGTCATCCTTCGATCCATTGTAGAACTTGGAAACCCACTCAGGGAATATTCGTTCACATTTTTGTTGAACGCAGTTGGTTTTCATCATCCTGTATTAAAACATTTCCTTCTATCAATAGTGCAATTTATAAACAATGTTTTGTGAGTAGAATAAAATTTCCAGTGGTAAACTTAACTGCTTTTTCGACGTTATTTTACCAGCTAACTAAAAATAGGAAAGCCTTGAACCCCTTCCACTAAATTTAGTTAGTAGTAAGATTCTTTCACAGGGAGTGCAGTGGAGCTGACGCTGAAATCATTAAGTATTTGCTTATATCATCGCTAGTCTCACTGAACTCTTCTGAACTCTACATGTCATGTGTGGTATGGCGTCTCCCTACCAGCAACAGGTCCCAGGTTCAAACTAGTCAATTCCCTAAAAAACACGCTCAGAGCGTCGTTGCGCGAAAGTGGTAGGGAGGCATGACATAGAACAACAGAAACCACGCAGAATGTTAGAGAATGGCGACCCTGCCAGGATGGTAAAATACCATGATTGAAGGAAGGCCACATGCCTAACTAGGTCAGAAAAATATCCTGTTGAAAAATTTTCGTAGTAAAAAAAGTTTTCCTAAAGTGATAAATAGTCGAAAACAGTAGCTGCAGCGATAGATAGTAAGAAAGTATTCAATAGGAAGTGAGACATTCTAGCAGAGACAATTGCATAATTAATTTATGAATTTTAATATTGTTAGAATTAAGCTTTCTCTCCAATGCAAGCGTACAGGTGGCGGATACATCGTTGACAAGTTGGTTCTGACCCAACAAGTAAGTGAATTGATTGTCAAGTCGTGTGTGCAAAAAGTTTATGAAACGCGTGAGATCGTATGAGCGCATGTTGACTCGAAGTAGGGCGCGTGAATTGCTTTTAAAACAGAAAATAAGGGATTCGGAAATATTAGCAATGGCAGATCGAAACCTTGATAGAATTGAGGTAGAGACCCAGCATGAAAATGGACAGTGAATAGACGACAGTACAACAGCCGATGCAGTATCGCGAGAAATAGGACAGATAACGCACCATAACGAGGATAATGTACGTCAAGGCATAGAAAACATAAGTCAGCATACGACAGAGGAGCAGGAAAGTAGAGAGACAGTCGATGAGGATTCTAACTTGCGTCTTGAATACGTAGAACCCATAGTACAAGTAATCAGAGCTCCCTCACCACAGAGTACAAGGAATGCGAGCAGAAACGTGTCACTGCACAGTTCAATGCAATCGGTTGCGAACCAACACTTGGGTGAAAACACAGAGCGTAGGACGTCGGAAGAAAACGCAATATGACCCACCAATCTGGCAGAATTATTACAACAAATTACGGAAACCATGACAAGGCAAAATACAGACATAGCGAACCAAATTCAAATTCAGAATGCAGAAACCAAGAGACAAATCCGTGAGATTAAAGAACAAAACAAAAAGATTCAGTTACACCTAAGTCATATTGAAGACGAGGCAAAAGAATCTCGAGAAGTGATAGGAAACTTAATAACAGGTTCCAATCAATTGAGAACAGACATTGACAAGGTACAAGTGGATGTACAAACATTGCGTAATGACATACAGGACGAGATTAAAACATTACGTAACAACACCCAGGAAGAAGTCAAGAAACTACACTCCTGGAAATTGAAATAAGAACACCGTGAATTCATTGTCCCAGGAAGGGGAAACTTTATTGACACATTCCTGGGGTCAGATACATCACATGATCACACTGAC
Organism: Schistocerca americana; assembly: GCF_021461395.2. Taxonomy (NCBI): domain Eukaryota; kingdom Metazoa; phylum Arthropoda; class Insecta; order Orthoptera; family Acrididae; genus Schistocerca; species Schistocerca americana. The sequence goes on from NC_060127.1 coordinate 134,920,915, forward strand.
AGAACCACAGGCACATAGACACAGGCAACAGAGCATGCACAATGTCGGCACTAGTACAGTGTATATCCACTTTTCGCAGCAATGCAGGCTGCTATTCTCCCATGGAGACGATCGTAGAGATGCTGGATGTAGTCCTGTGGAACGGCTTGCCATGCCATTTCCACCTGGCGCCTCAGTTGGACCAGCGTTCGTGCTGGACGTGCAGACCGCGTGAGACGACGCTTCATCCAGTCCCAAACATGCTCAATGGGGGACAGATCCGGAGATCTTGCTGGCCAGGGTAGTTGACTTACACCTTCTAGAGCACGTTGGGTGGCACGGGATACATGCGGACGTGCATTGTCCTGTTGGAACAGCAAGTTCCCTTGCCGGTCTAGGAATGGTAGAACGATGGGTTCGATGACGGTTTGGATGTACCGTGCACTATTCAGTGTCCCCTCGACGATCACCAGTGGTGTACGGCCAGTGTAGGAGATCGCTCCCCACACCATGATGCCGGGTGTTGGCCCTGTGTGCCTCGGTCGTATGCAGTCCTGATTGTGGCGCTCACCTGCACGGCGCCAAACACGCATACGACCATCATTGGCACCAAGGCAGAAGCCACTCTCATCGCTGAAAACGACACGTCTCCATTCGTCCCTCCATTCACGCCTGTCGCGACACCACTGGAGGCGGGCTGCACGATGTTGGGGCGTGAGCGGAAGACGGCCTAACGGTGTGCGGGACCGTAGCCCAGCTTCATGGAGACGGTTGCGAATGGTCCTCGCCGATACCCCAGGAGCAACAGAGTCCCTAATTTGCTGGGAAGTAGCGGTGCGGTCCCCTACGGCACTGCGTAGGATCCTACGGTCTTGGCGTGCATCCGTGCGTCGCTGCGGTCCGGTCCCAGGTCGACGGGCACGTGCACCTTCCGCCGACCACTGGCGACAACATCGATGTACTGTGGAGACCTCACGCCCCACGTGTTGAGCAATTCGGCGGTACGTCCACCCGGCCTCCCGCATGCCCACTATACGCCCTCGCTCAAAGTCCGTCAACTGCACATACGGTTCACGTCCACGCTGTCGCGGCATGCTACCAGTGTTAAAGACTGCGATGGAGCTCCGTATGCCACGGCAAACTGGCTGACACTGACGGCGGCGGTGCACAAATGCTGCGCAGCTAGCGCCATTCGACGGCCAACGCCGCGGTTCCTGGTGTGTCCGCTGTGCCGTGCGTGTGATCATTGCTTGTACAGCCCTCTCGCAGTGTCCAGAGCAAGTATGGTGGGTCTGACACATCGGTGTCAATGTGTTCTTTTTTCCATTTCCAGGAGTGTAGATAAATAGATAAAAGAAATTACCAGACAAGCAGCAGGTACAGCGCGTGAAATTGTTGAAAACAGTGTGTTACACAAACGTATCACAAAAGCAGCGCTGAAAAGATATGATAACCGCATAGTCAAAATAGAAGCCCAAACTAAGCGACAATTTCAGAAGTTGCGAACAGAGTTGTTGCAAACCATTGAAGAGCGTAGTGAACAGGATCGAACAAGCACAGAGTCCGCAACCACATCCGTATTTGTGACAGCACCGGAAAAACAAGCAATTAACGAAGATATTACGCATTTGCGATTCCAATCACAGGCGGAAAGTAACATACGTGAAACCAGACAGCCTGCACAGCAACAAACACGTTTCAAAATTCTTGATAAACAAACGGCATCACAAACACATGCGGAACCACAAATGTATGTTTCAAGACAGTTTGGATCGTGCAATGAAGCAGAAAGGTTAGCCAGACAAGATACCGAACCAATACCTGACAATGGAAAGCCAGGTCGCGGAGAGTACAGTGCAATGCATTCAGCTACACGTTCACAACCGATGGAAGAAAATTATTTCGTACCACTCCAACGATTCCACGCAAGGGTAGGCGAAAGTTACAGTGGACAATATCCAATGGATCTACCACAACCGGAAAGAACGACGGGAGAAATGATCAGAAACAAAAGTGGCGAAGAATCGCGAATTTCATATGGAACTATGACGAAGTACGACAACGATCATTTCCTCACAGTCAGAAAATTTCAACACTTTCGAGAAGGAAACTCATTACATCCACGAACGTTTATTGATCAATTCCGAGTAGGATTACCAGAACACTGGACGCTAGCACACGAATTAGACTTTATACGTGCACACATGTCAGGAACAGTCGCAGAAACCATGCAAAATGTTGCAGCGACATGCCGATCGTACGAAGATTTCAGAGAGAAGTTTCTCTCACGATATTGGTCCAGCGAAGCACAGAACATAGTGAAGTACGAATTATTACAGAACCCATATTTTGAAAATTCAGGAGAGAAGAGTCCCGTGAAATTTTTCGAATAAATGGCAAAGAAAAATCAATGCTTAGATGTACCATACAGTGACGGAGAGTTGATTAAATTATGCGCGATGAAGTTACCATTGAAATACCAGCAATCATTAGTAGGGTGCTGAGGCAATGACGTCGAAGCATTTAAAGGTATTCTAAGGGAACTAGAGTTCATATTTTCGGAAGATGCAAGAAAAAGACGAAGCGCACGTGAAAACGAAAGCAAAAAGCAGTGGAATCCACAAGACACAGTACGAAGAAACAATAATTACGAACCACGTGATAACTTCGCACCAAGAAACGACAATAGATTTCAACAAAGAACCGGTTATGGATTTAGAAGAGAATATGGCAATAACTATAATTCATCCAGGAACGGCAACAACTACTACAGAGGGAATAACGACAACCGGAACGGGTATTGGAGCGCCAATAGACCGACAAATTATCAACAAAGAAACCAATATCAACAAGCGGAGCAAAAAAAGAGAATACAGATAGAAGAGGTGGAGGTAAGACCACCAAATCCCGAAAAACGCTCGAATTGACAGCTAAGCGCCCATGCCAAAGGGGATGACGCACCGATCCAGGACAATTGCAGCACCTTGAACAGAGAAATAAAAATCTTATCTCGAGAAGAGAAGGAGGAAGAAACAAATCCGCAGGGACCAGATGAAAACGAAGACAAGAAAATAACAATATGGTGTTGGGACGAAATTAATGGGGAGAATACTGAAGAGGAAGATGAATTACCAGAGGCATGCACAACGAATGTAGGAGGAAAGGACGAAGTAATGAGTATTGCAGAGCTATTTGAGATGGAAACCAGGGAAAGCGAATTCAATGAGTATAATGCGCAGTCGACAGAAGTTGAAAATAAGTTACTAGTGGGCACACAACCCAACGTATATAATGAAGGAAGTTATGAAGCGATAATTAGAGCATTTAGATGCGATTATGTGGAAGTAGCGACGAAGAAGGAGAAGATAGATGAGGATGAGGAAAAAGTAGAGGATGTTGAAGAAAGCGTAAATGAAGGAAGAAATAGAGAAGAGGAAATAAAAGAGAGAGAAGTATCAGTCGAAGCTTATCCTACAGAAAGTTCGAATGCACAAGGGAAATTCCTGAAAAGACTCATGTATGATTCAGTGGAGGATTCGTTGATGCAAGAAGAAGAAGAAGAACAGGACCAACCCTTTCAAATTCAACCAATTGTGAAGGCCATGGTAAAGCATATCCCAGTCAATATTGTAATTGATAGCGGAAATGAACTGACTGCGATCTCAGAAAATTTATTCATGGAGTGTAATGCCAATCAGGAATTGCCTGTTCTGAAAACACGTAAGATTAAAGTAAGAGGTCCTATTAGAAACAATGCTGCGGAAGTTACGAGACAAATAAGGTTAACTCTTTCGTGTCAAGGTCAAAAGATCGAAGAAAACTTCGTGATTATACCTAAACTAACTGTAGATTTGATTATAGGTGCAGGTTTTTTAAATGAGAGACGAGCGATAATAGATATGGGGAAAGGTAGCGTAACATTCGGGAATGTCACACTTCTCTTTGAGCAAAAGCTAAAATTAGAAGAAATACCAGTTATAAACAAACAATTAAGAATGATGCGAGATAAAGAGGATGAAGAATTAGAATGGTATGCACAAAAGGGGGAATCGCCTCAACTCATGTAAGAAGTCCATAAAGAAATCGACGAAAAACTGCAAGAAGTTCAAGGTATTTCGGAACACAGTAAAAGAGAATTAGAGGTATTTTTACTAAGACTGGCAGTATTAAACGCTTTCAGTACAAGTTTGAAGTAAAACAGCACAAACCATTTAGAGTGCCACCCTATACAATCCCATTAAGCTACAGGAATAAAGTATTCCAGGAGATATCTAAAATGTTAGATGACGATATTATTGAACCAGCTACCTCCACATATAACAGCCTGCTCCATATTGTACAAAAACGAGATGGGAGCATCAGGTTAGTGCTTGATTCCAGACAGATTAACACAATCATAAAAACTGAGATAGATCGCCCAGAAAAATTAGAGGAATTGATACAAAACTTCCATGGTGCTAAGATATTTTCATCAATTGATTTACGGAGTAGTTTGTGGCAAATAGAATTGGCCCCAGAATGTAGAAAATTTACAGCATTTATCGTATTCGGTAGATGTTACCAGTTTAAACGATTGCCATTTGGTTTAAACATATCATCAGCAGCGTTTATTAGGGGATTTAATACTATACTCAGTCCTGAAATTTTACAAAAAATTACTTGTTATGTTGATGATGTGCTTATAGCAGAACCCTCTTGGGAACATCACAACGACACATTAAATCAGTTTTTACAGATCATGAACGAGCATGGGGTCACAGTAAATATAACAAAATCCAAATTTCGAAGGCGAGAGGTCAAATTTATAGGACACATAATTTTAGAGAAAGGGGTAATGCCCAACCCAGAAAAACTAACGGCAATCAAAGAATTCTGTACTCCATATGATAAGAAAACTCTCAGAGGATTTCTAGGTCTCAGCGGATTCTATAAAAAATTTATTTGGATCGACTCTCTCACAACACAACGCCTACGTGCATTGACTGGGAAAAACACGCCATGGGTATGGGATCAACAAGCCAATGAAGAATTTTTAAAAGTGAAAAACGCACTAACAACAGCACCGATTTTAGCACATCCTGATCCAACACATCATTTTTGTATGGCCACTGATAGCGCGAAAACAGGTTTAGGAGTTGTTTTATTCCAAGAATACGAACAGGCAGGGCTAAGATCACATAGAACAATTGCATTTGCCAGTCGGGTACTCACAAAAAGCGAGAAAAACTATTCAGTCACGGAGCTGGAAGCAATGGCCATTGTATGGGGCTTCCAACGTTTTCGATACATCCTATTCGGAAGAAAAATAAAAGTATACTCTGACCACAAAGCATTAGAATTTCTGTTATCCGCCAAACTAACTCATGGGAGGTTAGCCAGATGGATGTTAATACTACAAGAATTTGACTTCACTATTACACACACACACCAGGACCAGCGAATGTATTAGCAGATGCTTTATCACGGTGTCCACAGGGTGCATCCAATAACATAGGTTTGGAAGCAGCAGAAGACCGATTTACAATGTACTATATGAAACAAGTACCTTTCGAAAACTACATTGCGACAGCATTGAAAAACATAGGCAAAGAACAGGACAAGGATCCCGAAATACTAGGAATCAAACACAAGTGGAGAAGTAAGGATTTTCCAGACATTCGACAGCACTATCTCGTAAAAAAGAACGTTTTATTTTTTAGACAAAATGTTGCAACGAATGAATGGTTAATTTATATCCCATATGAACTAATTAATAAGTACATATGGTATACACATTTAAGTAATGGCCACTTTGGACCAAAGAAATGCTTTTTAAAAATAAAATAAACAAGCCATTTTCCTAATATGGAAAGACAAATTAGAACAGTATTAGTGAAATGGAAAAAATGTATGAGGGCTAAACACGTTACTTTCCAAACCAAACCACCTATGTTTCCAATAATCCCTAAAAGATTAAAACAAATAGCTATAACAGATTTGATGGGGCCCCTCCCACGCGCAAAAAATTGATATATTTTCATATTTGTCGTTTTGGAACTCACTTCTAAATATGTTACCTTGACACCATTAAAATGGGCAACAGGTCTTACTACAAGTAAAGCATTTAGACAAGATTTTCTCAGACAAGTAGGTCGAGTGGAACGAATAATTTCGGATAATGGCCCACAATACAAATCAGTGCAATGGCAGAACACATTAAAACAACACAAAATAAAACCCATCTACATATCTAAGTACAAACCTAGCGTAAATCCAGCAGAACGATCTATGAAGGACATAGGCACTTTATGCCGATTATATGCAGGCAAAAGACACAACACTTGGGATATATACCTTAAAGATTTTCAAGAAGTAATAAATGAAATGCCACATAGCACTACACTACTACCTCCAGTTACTGTACTTAAAAATATTTAACCCCCAAACATAACCACAGAAAATGTTAGATTTCCTATTGTACCACGTAGACAGCACAAACAAGTCATAGCAACAGAACTCTCCAACATCAGAAAGGCAGCTATTAAAAGAAAAGAAAGAGAACTGCAATTAAAAGAACATTCTCAGTAGGCCAGAAAGTATTTGTAAAAACACACCATCTCTCCAGCAAACAGAAACACAAAATACATAAGTTGTACGCTGCATACAAAGAACCTGTCATAATTAGCCGAATTGCTCATGATAATGCTGTGGAACTAATGAACCCAAAAACAGGCAAAACCTTAGGACTTCACCATGTGAGCCATATCAAAAAGTTTGAAGATTAATTTTATTACTGGTAAATAATCAGCACAATATTTCAAGATTATGTTGCAGATAAGATCGTCAGGAGAAAGAAGAATGAAGAGATGGGAAGGTGGGAAAAAGAAAGTAGTTTCAATAAAAACAAAAAGAAAAATAACACCAATAGTACCATAGATTAAGGTGAAGGGATAAAACGTAGATAGACTAACAGCATGAAATACAAAAATGCTATACACCACGACACTACACAAAAAATAAAAAAACGAATTTGAGGATTCTTGTAGAAGTTAAGACTCAAAATATCTTAGAATTGTAACATGGAAAGGACGCCGAAATTTGTAAAGCTTTTTAAGAAGGCATAAAACAATGTAGGTACTAGACATATGTTAGATGATTATAAGTAAAACTTTTTATAAGAACCATTGTAAAAACTCCAGCAAGGACGAGATGCAACGACACACAAGTTGCAACGAGAGAAGTATCAAGAAAGAAAAGGATGTAATTAGCAAGACACGATTCCTACAAGGCAGAAGCGTCGAGAGAAGGGAAAGGACAACGAGACCAACAGAGGCCCCTTGTATCGAAAGTGGGCAATAAATCTGCCCGCTAAGCAGAACCCTGCTGGGACAGAACACGGAACCACAGAGTGGCGGAGCCCTGCAGAGACACGACAGGACACAGAACGACAGAAGGGTCATGGGACGCCCCGACTCAGCGGAGCAAGCAAGAAATGGCCCGATGAGAAGACTGCTTGGACAAGCCACCACTGGCCAAAAAATGTGTAAAAGTCACAATACTGCTATTAAACAGCACGCTGATGCACGAAACTGAAGAAAACTTCCACAAAGTAAAAATGACATGCCCAAACATTTTATCAAACTGTTACTAAGAGGAGAACTTCAAAGCAACTAGTTATCAATAAATATTTCCATATCCTGCCCAGAGACGAACCAAGAAGAAAGTAAGAAACAGAGAAAAAGCAAGAAGAACAGAAGTTGAAGATTCGCAAGATTGAGATCAAGAAAGAAGATGGGTGAAGAATAGACGACATACCTTCCCAAATCCCTATCCTATTGTAAACTAGTAATCTGCGAAGTATTACAATCAAAAACGACCACTTTCAGCAACACGTAACGTTGACTTTCATGCATACAAAGCCAGTAAACCACGAGATTCTGCACTCACAGCTCCATTCCATTATGGGACCTCCACAACAGCAACACACATTTGCAAAGCCAACAAGGAACAACGAACGAAGCTGTACATCAAATACTTGCCCACATCCATCTCGCTCAAGTCCATCACCTTCGTGCAAAAACATTCGCCAACCTCATGCTTAAACATTCATAGGATTGTGTGAATGTGTGAAATCAAATTATGTGATGTAGAAATTGTGCAAAAGAAACGTGTGAAAAACTAAATAAGTTAAGCATGCCAGACAGCTAATAAATTACAAAATAACAGTCACTGAGTATGGACTTAAGTAAAAAATAGTTCTGAAATGGACAGTATATAAAGAACAAAAGTAAGGCATAATAAACACTAAAACTATATGCCACTTATTTTCTCCTCATAAAAATAAAAGAATAACTATATTTTACTTATTTTCTCCTTATAAAAACAAAGAATAAAAAATTATCTTGTTGGATGTTTTCCCTTTTTTTTAACATTTGTACCATTTGTTAGGATAATATCTCAATACCTGTGTATGTATATTTCTTTGTCAAAGCAATTCTTGGAAATAATTCTTATTTGTTAGTGTAACAATGTTGAAATGAGTGTCTAGAAACAAAAACATTTTACTTGTACATGATACGAGGGTCGGTCAAAAAGTAATGCCTCCCATTTTTTTTCTACTTAAAGAAATTAAGTTAAGTGAAAAATTTGAATTTGGCGCCATTCCTCAAACCTTCTTCTGCAATCCACTGCAGTAGTAACTTTCTGTGTCAACAGGTAGCAGCACAGCAGAAGTTTGTAAGATGGCCGACATCGATGTTCGTTTGAGACAGCGTTGTGTGATTGAATTCTTGAATGCAGAAGGTGAAACGCCCATACGCATTCATGAAAGACTGAAGAAGGTGTATGGTGTTGTGACAGTGGATGTCAGCACTGTTAGACGATGGGTTCGTCGTTGTAAGGAAGCTGAAGGGCAAACACCGTTGACTGACGAAAAGCGGAGCGGCAGGCCGGTGAGTGCAGTGACTCCACACAACATTCAGCAAGTTGATGACATCATTCGTGGTGACCGTCGGGTGACTGCAGATGAAGTGTGTCGCATTATTTCTCTTAGTAAAGGCAGTGTGATCACGATTATTAAACAATTGGGGTACTCAAAAGTTTGTGCACGGTGGGTTCCAAGAATGTTAACCGATCAGAATAAAGAGGCAAGGAAAACAATAGCCTCCCAACACTTGCAGCGCTTCCGTTTGGAGGGAGATGAGTTTCTGAAAAAAATTGTGACCGGGGACGAAACATGGGTGCATTTTTTTGAACCCGAATCAAAGAGGCAGTCAATGGAGTGGCGTCACACAAGCTCGCCGAGGAAGAAAAAATTCAAAACTGTGCGATCGGCAGGGAAAGTTATGGCAACAGTTTTCTGGGATACAGAGGGTGTGATTCTGGTTGATTTTTTGGAGCAGGGATGCACAATAAATTCTGTTCAATACGTCACAACCCTCAACAAACTTAAAGCACGTCTTCAGCGAGTTCGCCCAACAAAATCAATGGCAGATGTTCTTCTTTTGCATGACAATGCAAGACCACACACCAGTCGTCACACCTCTGACGAGATTGTCAAAATAGGATGGGAAGTTTTGCCTCATCCCCCATACAGCCCTGACCTGGCACCATCAGACTTCCATCTGTTCGGGCCACTAAAAGAAGCTCATCGTGGGATTCATTTTGAAGATGAGGAGGCCGTCAAAACATCCGTGCGTCAATGGCTTAGGAAGCAGAGCTGTGATTTTTACCGTGCTGGGATACATGCCCTTGTTCAAAGATGGACCAAAACTGTAGAGATGGGCGGAGATTACATTGAAAAATGACAAAATGATCCTCAATGTTGTGGTTTTCAACCTATGTAATTGCATTTAAATTTCCTGACAATTAAACGTAGAAAAAAAAATAGGAGGCATTACTTTTTGACTGACCCTCGTATTTAGAAAATGTGTTAGGAATAGATTTTACTTAATTACTACATTTATAAAAAAACTTCTTAGAAAACAAACTTCACACTTAAATAAAGAAAGAAAATAATTAAAAATTAATAATAATAATAATAATAATAATATAAAAATATTCTTCTCTTGTCAATGTAATCATACTTTTGAGAATAATGTGGAAGAATACAAAAATATAAATTAGTAATACAAACTTGCATAGAGCCAGAATAACGTGGCTGAACAAAAGGCAACAAAATTTAAATAAAGGAATAATTTTTGACTGACTTAGACAACGATTCAATCATTGCCTAAATTCAATGCAAAAATTAAGTTCGAAGGGTGGTGGTATGTGAGGTGTCAGGCAAATCCAACACCTTCCATGAAAGCCCTGACATGATAAGCAAATCCAGTAGTATGTCACATAGCTCCGAATAAATAGTGACATTAAATTGACCAAAGTAATACGAGTAACGAGTGAGCTAACGGAATACCACAGACTAACACAAGAATGCCTAAATGCATGTCATACCTTCCCACCATGAGACAGACGCAGTTCCGAGGGGAGAAACGACAACAGAAGCCGAGAGCAGAACCGTGTTAAGCTAGAAGGCCCTACGATAAGGGACGGACACCCACGTCGCCAGGTAACGGACAGGACCACCCCCCAGCCCATGTTAAAAGCTAGAGCCCTCCAGAAGAACAGTATAGATCTTACAATAACACTAAAAGGACCACGCCAGCCGCAAGTTTTAGCGTGAGACTTTTTCGCGTCTCCGTTACGTTGCAAACGTTAAAAACATTGCCCCACCACGAAAAGTAACCGACAAGACCGCCCCCAGCCCATGTTAAAAGATAGAGCCCTCCAGAAGAACAGTATAGATCTTACGATAACACTAAAAGGGCCACACCAGCCGCAAGTTTTGGCGTGAGACTTTTTCGCGTCTTTGTTACGCTGCAAACTTTAAAAACAATGCCCCACCACGAAAAGTATAACGTTTCTCATTGGATAGGCAGAATTTTTGTAGACGGAGCTTAAGGTTAACATTGAGACCCTGACTGGTCAGATAAAAACAAAGCCAGACAGTTTTTTTTAAACCAATTTTGGTAAATTGTAGTAAGGAGAAGTTAGAAAAGAGTTGCTTCCGAGACGGCGAGCTGGATGGAGCTATTGTGGACTGACCCGACAGCCAATCCACTGGGACGGGTAGCCGAAAGGCACGCGCTTAAAATCACGCAGGCTGGCGTGAGGTCTGAAACAGGATACGTAATGAATGCTATAAAGAAAAGTACGTAGCCTCTGGAATACTTAACTTTAATCCACATTTGTAGAACATCGCTCTTGATGATACATGTTATAACCACAATATATATAGCAAAGGATTATGGCGCCTTGCTAAGTAGTAGCAATTGTAGCTGAAGGCTATGCTAACTATCGTCTCGGCAAATGAGAGCGTAGTTGTCAGTGAACCATTGCTATGAACGTCGGCTGTACAACTGTGGCGAGTGCCAGGACGTCTCTCTAGACCTGCCGTGTGGTGGCGCTCGGTCTGCAATTACTGACAGTGGCGACACGCGGGTCCGGCGTATACTAATGGACAGCGGCCGATTTAAAGGCTACCACCTAGCAAGTGTGGTGTCTGGCGGTGACACCACATTCCTCCCCCGCAAATCGGCGTACGGTTGTGTTATAAGGCTACCACCTAGCAAGTGTGGTGTCTGGCGGTGACACCACAGGAGCTGCGTCGCCCGATGCCCCCTGACACTGCCTAACCAACGACAAGGTAATGAACGTACGCGATGCCGCATAACAGCGCATAAAGCTTCACTCAGAACTGCAGAAGTCTCATCTGTTACACCCCCGTTTTGCGTAATACTAGTGTCGATCGTCAATTAAAGCTCATGGTATTCACATTTGCTACGTAAGTTAAAATCTGAAACGCGATTATTTTTCTGTTATATAATTATTGAGAAGCCACATCAGCCACTGTGTTAGATAAGTAATTAAAGATAATTGAGGGTCACTGAAGACCATTTTGATAGTTTTCTCTTTTGTGAAACTTAATTTAAACCTAGATTATAGATGTGATATGGCATAGGTCATCCTTCGATCCATTGTAGAACTTGGAAACCCACTCAGGGAATATTCGTTCACATTTTTGTTGAACGCAGTTGGTTTTTATCATCCTGTATTAAAACATTTCCTTCTATCAATAGTGCAATTTATAAACAATGTTTTGTGAGTAGAATAAAATTTCCAATGGTAAACTTAACTGCTTTTTCGACGTTATTTTACCAGCTAACTAAAAATAGGAAAGCCTTGAACCCCTTCCACTAAATTTAGTTAGTAGTAAGATTCTTTCACAGGGAGTGCAGTGGAGCTGACGCTGAAATCATTAAGTATTTGCTTATATCATCGCTAGTCTCACTGAACTCTTCTGAACTCTACATGTCATGTGTGGTCTGGCGTCTCCTTACCAGCAACAGGTCCCAGGTTCAAACTAGTCAGTTCCCTAAAAAATACGCTCAGAGCGTCGTTGCGCGAAAGTGGTAGGGAGGCGCGACATAGAACAACAGAAATCTCGCAGGATGTTAGACAACAGACGACACAACGCCGCGAGAAATAGAACAGAGGGTGCTGCACGATGTAAATGCCGAGCAAGAAGGCGCAGTAATCTGCGACCAACATACTGCAGAGGTGCAAGAAGATAGGGACCGTCCTGAGTACGTAGAACCCATAGTGCATGTAATAAGACCTCCCTCAGAAGCAGTACAGAAAATGCAAGTCGAAATTTGTCACCGCATGGTTCACTGCAGTCAGCTGCAGACAGACACAAGAAAACGCAGAACAAAGCGCGCTGGAAAAAGAGGTAGTAGGACCCGTTAATTTGTCGGAAATTCTCCAGCAATTAACGAGCACCATAACGATACAAAACAGAGCGATAAAATTACGTCACGTTGAGGAGATGTGATCGAAAATCTAATAATAGGTCACACACAATTAAGAACGGATATTGACAAGGTCCAAGTAGATGTGCGGACATTGCGGGATGGCACCCAGAGCGAAATAAAAACGTTGCATGACGACACTCAGGGTGAAATTAAAACATTATGTGACGACGTCAAAACATTACGTGATGACAAAAAAGCATTACGTGCCGGCCGAAGTGGCCGTGCGGTTAAAGGCGCTGCAGTCTGGAATCGCAAGACCGCTACGGTCGCAGGTTCGAATCCTGCCTCGGGCATGGATGTTTGTGATGTCCTTAGGTTAGTTAGGTTTAACTAGTTCTAAGTTGTAGGGGACTAATGACCTCAGCAGTTGAGTCGCATAGTGCTCAGAGCCATTTGAAAAAAAAGCATTACGTGACGATAGTCACGGTGAAATTGCTAAGGTAACCAAACAGGTTAATACACGCCAAGCAGCAGGCACTGCGTGACAAATAGTTGAAGATAGTGTGTTGCAAGAACGCATCATGAAATCGGTTCTCAAGAGGTACGATAGTCGCATCTTGAGAATAGAAGCAAAAACGAAGAATCAATTCGAAAAACTCAGAGAAGAACTGTTGCGAACTATACAAGAGAGAAGTGAAGGAATGAAGAAAGATTTCACACAAATACAATCACAGGCGAAGAAGAAGTTATGCGATAGCCGACCACCTGCGATGCTACAGGTACGTTTCGAAATTTACGAAGAGCATACGGCACCACGGTACCCCAGGCATACTTTTCGGAACAATTCGGACCATATGATGAAGCGACAAGATTAGCCAGGCAAGACATCGAGTCAATACGTGACAGCGAAGTTCAAGGGCGCGAAGGTTATAGCGCAATGCATACCGCCACGCGCGCAGAGCCAGTGTAAGAAGATCATTGCGTTCTATTACAACGAGATCATGCAAGAACAGGCGACAGTTACAGTGGGCAATATCCAACGGATTTACCACAATCTGAAAGGCTGGCACGTGAACTGATCGGAAACAGAAGCGGCGAGGACTCTCGAATTTCGCACGGTGCCATGACTTCCTCACTGTAAGGAAGTTTCAGCATTTCCGTGAAGGAAACTCACTGCATCCACGAACCTTCACTGATCAATTCAGAGTAGGACTACCAGAACATTGCACATTAGCACACAAAATACACTTTATATGCGTCCATAGGTCTGGAACAGTAGCAGAAACGATGCAAAACGTAGCAGCTACATGCCAATCATGTAAAGATTTCAGGGGTAAGTTTCTCTCAAGTTGCTGGTCGAGTGAAGTGCAAAATCGAGTGAAGTATGCCGTCCGTTGTGGCCGAGCTGTTCTAGGCGCTTCAGTCCGGAACCGCGCTGCTGCTACGGTCGCTGGTTCGAATCCTGCCTCGGGCATGGATGTGTGTGACGTCCTTAGGTTAGTTAGGTTTAAGTAGTTCTAAGTGTAGGGGACTGATGAGCTCAGATGTTAAGTCGCATAGTGCTCAGAGCCATTTGAACCATCTGAGTGAAGTATGAACTACTGCAAAATCCATACTTCGAGAATTCAGGAGAGAAGAGCCCTGTAAAATTTTTCGAAGCAATGGCAAAGAAAAACCAACGTTTGGATGTGCCATACAGCGATGGAGAATTGATAGAATTGATTAAATTGTGTAACATGAGGCTGCCACTAAAATACAAACAGTCATTGTTAGTGCGCGGAGGCAATGACATGGAAGCCTTCAAAGGAATTTTGAGAGAACTAGAATTCATATTCCCGGAAGATGAGGCAAGAAAAAAGAGAAACCCGCGTGAAAACTGGATTGAAAGACTTAGAAATGCGGCGGAGACCTCACGAAGGAATGTCAGCTATTACGAACCGCGTGATAATAGCAACGAGAAGTGACAATATTCCAACACCGAAACGGTTATGGATACGGGACAAGAAATTGCAACAGTTATCCACCCAGGAATGGCAAATACTATTACAGCGGGAATAACGGTAATCGCAATGGGTATTGGAGGACAGATTACCAGCACCGAAACACGTATCGACAAGTCGAACAAAGACAGAAAGGACCGTAAGAAGACGTGGAGATAAGGCCACCAAACCCTGATACACGTTCGCATTGATGACAGAGCGTCCGAGCCAAGGAGAACAACGCACCTACCCAGGCAAGCTCCAGCAGCGTAACGAGAGAAATAAATTTTGACACGAGAGATGAAAGATGAAGGAACAGAACCGCAGGCACCGAAAGAAGGCAAGATACCACGAACATCAAGTTGGAAACGAATTAGTTGGGAAAATTTCGGGGAAAACGGACTACCAGAGCAAGAAGAGACAAGCATAACGGAAGTCGAGTTAAGAGCTAAAGTAATTAGCATTGCAGAGTTATTTAATGCAGAAACTAGGGAAGCCGATTCAAAGAGGATAATGTACCGTCGAGAGAAATAAACACTTTGTCATGAGGAAACAAGGCAGCAGGGATCAGGTAAAGGCAGTAAAACAAAAACATCTTGTTGGGAAGAAATTAATTGGGAAGATACTAACAAAGAGAACGAACTACCAGAGGCAGGCACAACAGAAGATAGGAATGGGGATGAAGTAAGTAGAACTACAGAGTTATCTGAGTTTAAGACCAAGGAAAACGAACTCAAAGAGGATAATGCACAGTCGACGGAAGTTGAAGATAAACTGCAATTGGACACAGGTCCCAAAGTGTACAATTATTGAAGTTACAGAGACAGAGTAAGGGCATTTAGATGCGGTTTTTGGGAGTTTACACGAAGAAAGAAGAGGCGGGTGTAGTTGAGCTGAGGGAACACGAAGTTAAATGTGGAGAAGAAGTTGTAAAAGAGAGACAGATAGTGGTCGAGGCATATCTGACAGAAGCTTCGAATTCACAGGTGAAGATCTTGAAACGACTCGCGCATGATTCAATAGAGGATGCTTTAATGCAGGGAGATGAGGAAGAACAGAGCAAACCAGTCGAAATTCAGCCAGTTGTGAGCGTTATGGTAGCAAAAATCCCAAATAATGTAGTCATAGACAGAGAAAACGAGCTAACCGCGATTTTGGACAACTTATTTGACCAGTGCAATGGTAATGAAGAATTACCGATCTTGAAAATTAAGAATATTAAAGTGAAAGGTCCCATCAAAATCATGCTGCAGATGTCAATAAACAAATAAGGTTAATTTTTTCGCGACAAGGTCAAAAGATCGTAGCCAATTTCGTTATTATATCTAAATTAACGGTGGACATGATGATCGGTGAGGATTTTCTGAATGAAAGACGAGCTGTGATAAACATGGGAAAAGGCAGCGACACTTATGGAAGTACTACACTTCTCTTTGAACCAGGGCTGTATAGCGTCGAACATAGGTGGAAGAGCAAGAGCCTTCCAGACCTAAGGAACGATATTCCAGCCGGCCGGGGTGCCCGAGCGGTTCTAGGCGCTACAGTCTGTAACCGCGCTACCACTACGGTCGCAGGTTTTAAATTCTGCCTCGGGCATGGATGTGTGTGATGTCCTTAGGTTAGTTAGGTTTAAGTAGTTCTAAGTTCTAGGGAACTGATGACCACATATGTTAAGTCCCGTAGTGCTCAGAGTCATTTGAACCATTTTTGAACGGTATTCCACCACTCAAACAAAATGGTATAGACAGAATGAACCGAGCATAGAATGAGATAGGTAAAAGTTTAGGACTTCATCACGTAAGCTGTATTTAGAGATATGACAAATAATCACTTACAGGCATCATTGCATAATATCGAAGAAGCCGTCAAGTATGTTTCAGACAGGGGTTGACCAGGAGTATGAGGAAAAGAAGAGACAGAGAAATGAGAAGTACTTGAAATTTTTAGACGTAGGAACCGTCATTGTTATGCAGAGTTTGCAAAGGTGAAACGGATAAATCATGATCTAATAGCATGACATACTAACATGCCACACCATGACACCACACATAACGAGCATAAGGAGTCTGATTAGATTCAGATATCAGGAACAAATTGGAACCTCATAGAGAAACTAGAACTGTAACACAGAGATTAGACGCCAAACCATAAATAATTTCTAAATAGGCGTAAATTAGGCGTTAGGCATTAGGTAGAGTGTGAGAAAATATTTTTGTACTCATACTTCCTGCAAGAAACAATAGTCAACTGCTCACCACGATGCAGCAGACGACAACTGAAAATGTATATGGGACATGAACGGACAAGATCAACGATTTTCTACGATGGGGGACGTGCCGGTAAGGGTGCAAGGGCACGAGAAGAATGGCAATTTGTAAACAAGGCAACCCTTGTACCTAACTGCGGTACCAACCTTGCCGCGAAAAAAAAAAAAGAAAGAAAGAAAGTACATGGATGGTGGAGCAGCAGCAGAAGATCGACGTTAGGTCACGAGGACTCACTTTCCGTGAAAGGACGGCAGCGAAGGGCGGGCCACAAAAAACGGAACAGCAGCCAGCGGGAGGAGTAGAAACAATACACCTCGCTGAAACCCTGGCTTGGCTGAAGCACAATTTAGCAAAGAAAATTATGGGTAAAATCGCACTGTCGCCACCAGACTGCGGTATTGTATTGAACTACAGAGCTGGAGGAAAATCAGTCAATGCTGAACGACATGTCCTAATAAACAAGAAAACGCTAACAAATGAGAAACTTCAAAGCTACTAGTAATCAATAATTTCACACATCCTGCCAGAGAAGAGACGAGGTTCAAGTCTGAAGAAAGGAAAATGCTTGGAAGAACAGAAGATGAAGAGTCCCAAGACTGATGTTGAAGAGAGAAAATGGGCGAAAATATTTCAAGACATACCTTCCCAAATACTCATCCAATTGTAAACTAGTTGTCTGCAAAGTGCTACAAAAAAATGGTTCAAATGGCTCTGAACACTATGGGACTTAACTTCTGAGGTCATCAGTCCCCTAGAACTTAGAACTACTTAAACCTAACTAACCTAAGGACAACACACACATCCATGCCTGAAGCAGGATTCGAACCTGCATCCGTAGCGGTCGCGCAGATCCAGGCTGGAGCGCCTAGAACCGCTCGGCCACCCCGGCTGGCGAAGTGCTACAAAAATATAAATACCCTCAGACACATAGAAGTTTTAAATCCAGTAATTCACGAGACTCCACACTTAAGAGGTCCACATTGCTATCCAGGTCACATCCTGCTGCTAAAATTCCGGGCAGAACGACTCTGCCCACCTAAAGGTTTGTTGACAAACATCTCGCACAGGTCCTTCAGCTTTGTGCAAAGTCATTCGTCGCCAACCTCACGCAAGAACATTCATAGACATCGTGTGAAAATAGTTGTCGAAATTAGACAAAGATCGGTGTCAGGTGCAAAAACCACAACAATTAACGCTATTATGTAAAAATGTGCAATAGCCAGAAGTAATTGCAAGAAAAAGATCCAAACTGGAAAAAGTAAGACTCAAACTACATGAAGAAAATGACGATGATAATTGAAATTTTTTTTATATTATTTATAAAGAGTATTGCTAACCAAGAATGGTGGTGCATATGTTTACCTGCAATGTTTCTAGATGATTCATTCTTGACACCCACAACATATGGGTTCCTTATGGTGTTCCTACAGTAAAGAGCAAAAGTAACTGCCTAATATCGTGTAGGACCACTGCAAACACGGGGAAGTGAAGCAACATGACACCTGTCCCGCCGGAGGTTCGAGTCCTGGGTGTGTGTGTTGTTCTTAGTATAAGTTAGTTTATGTAGTGTGTAAGTCTAGGGATCAATGACATAAGCAGTTTGGTCCCTTAGGAATTCACACACATTTGAACATTTTGCAACATGACGTGGCATGGACGCGACTAATGTCTGAAGTAATGCTGGTGGGAATTGACACCATGAATCCTCCAAGACTGTTCATAAATCCATAAGAGTACAGGGTGGTTGAGATCTCTTCTGAGCAGCATGTTGCAAGGTATCCCAGATATGCACAATAATATTCATGTCTGGGGAGTTAGGTGGCCAGCAGATATGTTTGAACTTAGGAGAGTGTTCCTGGAGCCACTCTGTATCAATTCTGGATGTGTGGGCTGTCACATTGTCCTGCTGGAATTGCCCAAGTCAGTAGGGATGCACAATGGACATGTATACAGGTAATCAGACAGAATGCTTGTGTACATGTCACCTGTCAGGGTCATATGCAGGCGTATCGGGGGTCTGATATTACTCCAGCTGCTAGCTGCACATGCCCCACACCATTACAGAGCCACCACCAGCTGACATGCATGTATTCATGAAGTTGAAACTTCCTGGCAGATTAAAACTGTGTGCCGGACCGAGACTCGAACTCGGGACCTTTGCCTTTTGCGGGCAAGTGCTCTACCAACTGAGCTACCCAAGCATGACTCACGCCCCATCCTCACAGCTTTACTTCTGCCAGTATCTCGTCTCCTACCTTTCAAACTCTACAGAAGCTCTCGTGCATACCTTGCAGAACTAGCACTCCTGAAAGAAAGGATATTGTGGAGACATGGCTTAGCCACAGCCTGGGGGATGTTTGAGTTTGAGAAGAAAGAGTCAGTTTAATCATCTACAAGTATTTGGGACAGAACGTTTTGTCTGGATTACAGCACAGAAATGGAGAAAGTTTAATGCCAAATCTTTGAAAGGTCATATAGTTGGTTATGATGACTGTGGCTATCGTGTATACCTTCCAGATAGGCATTCAGATATTGTTAGCCGAGTTGTAAAATTCAAGGATGAAATATTGAAGCAATCATTGACGAGTGATGTTACCAAATTAGTTGACATATTGATAATGATACAGAAATATCTGATTCTAATGATGACGAAATGTCAAAAGAAAATATTACAAGACTGGATCATCAAGATAAAGTAGAAGTGACTAAAAATGCAGATGGTCATCGAGTTTTGAGGGACAGACAAACAATTAGAAGGCCGATACGTTACCTAGATGAACCTGAGCGACCCAAGATGATGAGGCTGAGAGAAGTTCCAAGGAAGTATTTGTGGTTGCTCATGATCTTTACACTTGGATGCAATGGACGTAGTGTCAGTATACAGAAACATCCTTGAATTTGGGGAGCAGTATTTTGTCTTTTACATAAATCAACGAAAGAAGGCATTGCAGTACAAAGCCCTGGGTACCCTCTATTACATATCAGTAATTTTAGATCTGTGTGTACCACTTGCCATTCTTAAGAGTGAAAAATGATTTGTGTTAGATAAGATTTTATTAGACTGTGAACAATTATCAGCATAATTACCTAGCTGTTTTCCCAGAGTATTTACTATCTCTCTCTGCAAGCAATTGATAGGGATTAGCTGAAAAGTATTTCCTAGGCTTGTAAAGTTTTGTAGGTTAATCTTGGTTTGCAGGTTGTATTGTAAGCACATTTTTTTCTTTGTTTTAGTTTGTACCCACAAATATCCTCATTAGCAAATCAGATGTAATTTTCAAACTGGAAAGAGAACACAAAAAGGCCACAGATGTACAAAATAATAATAAAAGGAAAGATTCCAAAGGAGTTCCTGACAGCTAAATGTAAAACTTATTTGTTTTTGGATATATTACTTAGATATCTTACTTAAGAAGGCTGTTGGTTAAGTGTCTTCAAGGCAAAATGCTGCTTCATTGAGCATCACAACAATCAAGCCTGAGATACTAGCGTACTGTGATACTACCTACAAAGAAATTGATGCACTGGATGTGAAGTGCACAATTTAGTCTACCCAGCAGGTGTCCCAGAAGATGGCCTTGCACTGTTCTATACCATCGTGAATATTTGTGTGGTAGATACATTAGTGATATATTCATCACTGACAGAAAGTTTCTAAAATGGCAGTTGAGATCATATTTGAAGAGATAGCTATCAACCCACACTTTTAGGTAGGACTAGCAATTATCAGAATTCTGAAATGTGGATCTTCTAAACCTAGAGCTGCTCTAGCAAAATGCGTAGGATGTGACATGCATCCCAGATCAAAGACGAGAAAATAAAAGGTTGCTGTATTAGTTATAGCACACAAATAGGCAATGACTAAGAAGTGTAGAAAAACTGTGCTCAAAGCTATGTAGATTTGTTTAATTCCTGATTTAAGTAATTCACATTATTTCATTGCTGTGTTTCCTGCTGTTATCCATTAATATCAGAATGTCAACAACTGCGCTGTTACTTTAAAATCTTCAACATGTTCACTGTGGCTGACACAAAGGTCAATAAGAGCTACTAACCCTGTGCTTTTAAGTGTCACTGGCAGTGAATGTGCATAAAAAGAAAATTTTTGCAGTTTAATTGAAAGTCCTAATTCAGCTTCCTTTTTCAGGGGTGTTTATTTTTAAATATTAAAACTGATAGGTTCATTTTGAGGCCCCAATTTTGAAATCTGGATGACATCATCCCAGCACTGCAACAAAATGTGCATAATACATGACAGGTGCAATCTCTCCTCTCCACAAATTTGCACCTCACACGTGCATGGATCACAGGAAACTGTACCAAATACGTCATATAATACTACAGTTAATTTTCTGTATATCTGAGCAAAACCAGTTCTTGTGTATCCAAGTTTATCTCATCTATGCCTGCATCTTTCCCTTAACTTTAGTGTGCTTTACAATAAAATTTGTATGGAAAGCTTTCTGTGTAAGTTACCTATTTTATACCTAAAGCTAATGCTTGTGTAACCCTAATGCCATTGAGGTGGGTTTACTTGTGAGTCAATACAATCGTTAGCTTTGGTTTGAATGGGTTTCTTGAAATATATTCCCACATAATTTTTTAAGTATCTATTCCCAGTTGCAAAACATATATGCACTGTCACTGCCATTTCAAAGCAAACATTTTAAATCATGCTGGGGAATATACCGATAACACAGTTCCAGCATACCTCAGAAATTTAATTTTAGTTGCTTCAACCAAAGAGAATTACAGACCAAGTCTTGCACTGCCCTGTTTTGTGTATTAAGCTGTTGGATGGCATGAAGGTGCTGGTGGTCACAGCAGATTGCTCTGCTGTGACCAGCAGTGATCTCATCGTAAAATGGAAATGTCATGTGGCTAGGGCCTCCCGTCGGGTAGACCGTTCGCCTGGTGCAGGTCTTTCGATTTGACGCCACTTTGGCGACCTGCCCGTCGATGGGGATGAAATGATGATGATTAGGACAACACAACACCCAGTCCCTGAGCGGATAAAATCTCCGACCCAGCCGGGAATTGAAGCCGGGCCCTTGGGGTAGACAGTCTGTCACACTGACCACTCAGCTACCGGGGTGGACATCTCATGGTAACAAACAGGTATCAGCATTTTTACACTTTAATCTTACTGAAGAAAAATATTTACTTATAGGCAACAAATAGGTATCAGCATTTTTACACTTTAATCTTACTGAGGAAAAATATTTACTTATATTTGCTATTCCTTACCATTTCCAGACGATTTTTGGATCTGAAGTATTTTTTTTTAAAGGTCTTACAAAACCAAATGATTAAATGCCTACATAGTTATTCAGGAATTCAGTTTTAGATACATATTTAACATAAGATATTTAACTCTGTAAAGGATGATTGCTCAAACAGTAATTAGCATTCTAGCTGTATCGTTTTAGCCAAGACTAGTACAGATGCATATACTTCACACTCAAGGTTCCTAAATGCCTGCTTAACACATTCACAGCAGAGCAGTGCGCTTAATGGTCTATGCCTGACTTGGAGGGGAAACATCCATCACTAAACATGTCAGGGACAAGAAAGGCAGCAAGATAAACTCTCAGGGAATACTATAATCTGAAAATGTAAAATTATAACAAAAAAGGCAATTTCCAGTTATGTCTACAAAGCAAATTATGCTTTGAGTCAGTGATTTCTTTTGCCATATCTGACTTGCGAACATGCGTACTGGAGGGTGGTGAATATTCATACTTTACCTGAGAGAAGCAGCAAAGCTATTAGAAACAGCTATGCACATACTCCAATTTATGTTGAAATTATCAGCTGGATATTTCAATTAAATTTGGCCAACTATAAGCAACATAAACAACACTTGGATTTCCACATCGCCATAGATTACACCACTCACAAATCTGGATTGTGTCACTGCAATTCATAGCCATTTTACTGTAAAAAATTTTGACTATGGTCACTGATGTAATTTTGAACATTCAAAAGTTTTCAAGTGTGCAGGTACATGTTACTGAAAACAAATATTTGAGTGTTACTGAAGTTAGAATACAGTTACTACACAATTTTTGATCAGGAAAAAGTTATGATAATTGTAGCTTAAATACCAAAGCCATTTCTTATGAGAAATGTTCGCACTAGTGTTAAGCACGATGAAGGATCCAGACAAGTGTTTACCGCCACAAATGAAGAAACCATTTGAGTGTTCATGTGAAATGATTCTCTCAGACAGGCGATTAACTATTGACTAAGTGGCACATCATCTGAAAAATAGTCATGGTTCTGCCTACGAAATCATCCACAGCAAACTTGGGCTTCATAAAGTTTGTGCATGAATCCCAAAACAACTCATACAGTTGCATGAACAAATGTGCCTGGACATCTGCAAAATACATTTGGATGGCTATGGTAATGAAGGGGACAATTTCTTAGACAGGATCATTACTGGTGACAAAACATGGGTCCATCATTATGATCTGTAGAGTAGACAGCAGAGTATGGAATGGAAATATCCAAATTTTGCGTGCAAGAAAAAGTTCAAGACCCAACGTCTGCAGGAAAACTGATGCTTACAGTTTTTTTGGGACACACGAGGTCCAGTACTGGAAGATTATGGGGTAAGGGGAACAACAATAAACAGTGAACATTACAGTGAGATGCTTACTGCCAGGCTAAAGCCTGCAATTCGAAGCAAACGCTGAGGATTGCTGTCGAAAGGTGTTGCGTTGTTGCACAACAATGCCCGTCCGCAGACTGCTGTACACACTGCTGAAACGCTCCAGAAACTCAAATTTGAAGTACTGGATCATCCTCCATATAGTCCTGATCTTGCCCCTTCTGACTATCACTTGTTTGGTCCACTCAAACAGACATTAAGGAGTTGTCGATTCGCCTCGGACGAAGCAGTGAAAGAAGCGGTGCATTCCTGGCTTGCAGCTCAACTGAGAACCTTTTTTTATTAGGGCATCAGGAAGCTTCTACAACAATGGACCAAGTGCATTAAAATTCAAGGAGACTACGTCAAAAAATAATATCCTTGTAAGTTTCTTATTTGATCACAATAAAATTTTATTACTACTTTGTGTATAATAATTGACTTACCCTCGTACATTTTCAATAAAAAAGGTTCTGGATGCCAGAATCTTACAAAAGTCCTTGCATCTCACCAGATACAGTGATAAACTGCAGCTTGATAGTTTAAATGATTGTTTTGAGAGATCTCTGTAAAGTGGTCTTAACCACAGTATTAACTCATTCCATAGAATTTCTGGGAGTGCTGTGACTAAATGCTTCTTAGTATTTCAATGGCTGTATGAATCTCTGCTACATATTTCTAAATATACTAAAGATAGCAAAAAATTGTAAAATGATTCAATTAAAAAAAGGGCAAAAACTGAAACAATGGCAGGATCCTGAAACAGGACAAATAAAGATGGGTTTTCCAACAATGAAGTACTACTGTTTCTGAGTTGTGAGTATCGTGTTTTTTTTTTTTTTTTTTTTTTTTTTTTTTTTTTTTTTAAATAAATGCACAAGGAAAGGAGACGGAATGTAAAATTTTGATCACCGGTATTGATGTAGATACTTGTCTAAATGTTGTAACTGGAACACTTACAAGTTATTGCAGTTTCTAGGTTCTGTTTGGTTAAATTTCCAAACTGAACTCACGCAAGAGGCCAGCAACAATTACATGAGTAACTGAGTATGTTCCTAAAACCATTTTAAGTCGATAATAACAAGAGTCCAATTGCAATTTAAATTTTCTTATTAATGCATTTTAGGCAATGCCTGTCTTCACAATGCCTGTCAAAAAATATCACAGCTGCCATACATTCACAAATGTCAATTTATGACATATCAAGAGCAAACATATAGGTTCATCAACAAATAACTTTACACACCACACAAAAACCTTATTTCAGAATATCATGTCAAGTGTTATCTATTGTAACACTGGTGCTCAATTGACAGTGCTATGCCATTACAAAACTAGCTATCGTGACATACAACTAGGTAGCACGAGTGTACGGGCACTGGGATCTCGTGTCAAATTTTGATGGACAGTTGTGAACAAAATCAACTACAAAACCACAAAAAAACTGTAAACTGTGGTAAAGGGTTTTTTTCCTTTATGAAAACTAAGAATCATAAAGGTGCAAAAGATCCCATTCAAACAAAAGTTCATCATTAACATATGTGGTATGAGCAAGGGATGATGGGTTGGGAAGTGAAAGGAAGGTAAGGAGGACAAGAGTGACACAGTGGGAGAATTACAAAATAATCTCACCTTATACAAATGACAGCCAGCAATCTCTAGCATTGGCAAACTTAAATATGGAAGGGAGACCTATTTAAAATCTATGAGGTGTTGCAAAAACACATAACAAGGCAAAAGTGAAATTTCTTCATAGTGCATAAACATATTATTAAATTATCACAGCTGTATACAGATATGTATTCCATATAATATTATTTATACTCAATGAGTAAGTCGGGATAGCAAGAAGCATTGATGAATATGCACCAGATTGGGTAGGAGGATTGTGGAGGAGCATTGGGCCCTCTGCAAATCTATCTTTATTGACCTATAATGCCACTGCACTAACAAAGTCACAATACAATAAAATATCTTAAAATTTACAAACACCAAAATTGCAATGCAGAGCAGCAATAGTGGTCACTAGGTGTTAAAAGAGATCGTGTACTACAACATTAAATATAAGAAAATGACACGCATTTGAATACACCATGAATACCATTAAAATTACAGTATTCTTCTTCATATCTAATTAGAAATCATCTATTCTATCAATTAAATACAAATCACTCACCCTGATTAACAAACCACACCAGTTTATTTTTACAGTGATTACTTGTGGGATGCACAAGTGAGGGGAGGGGAGCAAGAAAAAGGTGGAGTTGATTGTGCATGATTAAAAGGTAAGTGACCATCCATGATCAAAGGAAAACATAAACAGAAAATAGACTAAAGCTGTGGAGGAGGGAGGGGGGGGGGGGGGACAGGGAGGCATGTGAAACAAGGGTAGAAGGTAATGGTGCCTTCGTTTGATTGTGGAACCGTAGGGCAGACGGACACCATTTTACTGTTCCTGGTACTGGTGATTGCGAATGCCAACACTAATAGGTAAATGTAGATACCATTTTGTAATGACTGGTATTGACAGCCATTAGGTGTTGGGTGCAGTAATACAGTCTTTGTGAAACTGATCTGGCCTGTGGTTTTGCAGTAAGGTGAAGGCTTTCTTTCTTTTCCCAGTGTTTGGATATTGTTTACTGTTTTGTATAATTAATGACTTGTTTTTTATCTTCATGTAGTATTACTGAAATGTTGTATGTGTCAGCCAAGCATGAGATTGTTTATAATGTTTGCATTCATTGAGATTGGATATCTAACAGATTACCAGATGAAAGTGGGGTTGCTATTAATTCATATAGCACAGTGCTACAAAAATTGCAGTTATACATTAGGATGTGTTGACCAAGTCATATCATAATGTTGTGATATAATTTCGTATGGCTTTGAACACCTCTTTACCCCAAGCCCTCACCCTCACCCCTTTATTTTCTATTTATCTTAGTTCTTTCCTTGCCCATGCTTGCTCACATTATCATTACTCATGCAAAATGTAACCCACCTCCACCCCCACCCAATGCAAATTCTGCCTGTTTAATTAGGTCAGATCTGTCATGATACCATGGTCCACCATTAAGAACGCTTCCCATTCTGTGGTGCAACAGCGAGTAATATAAGTAGAGCCCAAACTAGCCATGGAATCAGAATGGTCTTCTGGTCAACCAGGAAAATTAAAGAAATATGATCTGTCAAAAATACTCTCAGTACTGGAATTTATAATATCTCTTGTATGTGCAGCATCTGTTATGAAGGGCACTCTATATGGATTGTTGCTAATAGCTGTGTTGAAAATTGCCACCTTAAGTACAGAAACAGTAAAAGCAGCAGTTTCCAAGAACAGTTTAATGAATAAAGACAAGATTGTTTGTACAGATGAGGATTCACACCCACGATTCCAACTGTTGGGTGTCTGTGAGTAGGGAAGCAGTAGAAATTAGACTGTGTGGTTGCAACTTCAAGAGACACTGGTAACACACTTAGCAATTTATTTATTTGCTATTGCTTTTAGTCTTAGCTAGATACAAGAACAGATCAAATATCACAAATAAGTTATGAATATAAAACGTAATATTTTAAAACAATTTAAAATTAGGTAGTATAACTAAATCAATGCGCAGAAACGTGCACTTGAGAAAGAAAAATTTCAGAGGAAAACTTTACATAGTTTTACATCTACACACATACTCTGCAAGCCACCATGTGTAGTGTGGCAGAGGGTATCTTGTACCACTCCCAGTCATTTTCTTTCTTTGACGTTTTCAAATTGATGTCATTTTAAAACTGAGAAGATTTTATTCATTTCCTTTCCTGTTCCACTCACAAATAGAGATAAGGGTAAATGAGTGTCTAAATGCCTCTGTATGAGCCCTAATTTCTCTCATCTGATCTTTGTGGTGTGACATGTAAATTCGTGGCAGTAAAATCATTCTGCAGTCAGCTTCAAATGCTGATTCTCTAAATTTTCTCAACAGTGTGCTTTGAAAAGAACATCGCTTTCCCTCCAGAGATTTCCATTTTGGTTCCCAAAGCATCCCTATATTGCTTGCACATTGTTCAAAACTACCAGTAACAAATTTAGCACCCCACCTCTGAATTGTTTCGACATTTTCCTTAAATCCCAAACACTCTAGCAGTCGTCAAGTATATGTCACACTAGTGCCTGATGTGCAGAGTTCTTTACAGATGAACTACACTTTTCCAAAACTCTCCCAATAAACCAAGGTCGACCATGAATACCTTATGTACTTCTACCCTTACATGTCTGTTCCATTTCATATTGCTTTGGTACAGTATACCAAGATATTTAAACAACATAACTGTAATGCTGTAGTTCGAACATTACACAACTGTTTTTCCTACTCATCCGCATTACATACATTTTTCTACATTAGAGATAACTGCCATTCATCACACCAACTAGAAACTTTGTCTAAGTTGTCTTGTGTCCCCGTAAGGTCACTCAATGAAAAGATCTTCCCATACACCACGGCATTGTCAACAAACAGCTGCATTTTGCTGCTCACCCTGTCTGCCAGATCACTTACATATACAGAGAATAATAGCAGTTCTATCACACTTCCCTGGGGCACTCCTGATGATATCCCTGTCTCTGGTAAATATTCACCATTGTTGGCAATGTACTGGGTTCTATTACTTAAGAAGTCTTCGGACCACTCATATATCTGGGTACCTATTCTGTTCATCATCCCATATGAGTGATGGTGCCATGCTGAACAGCAACACAAAGCTAGCCTATGAATGCAGAGAATGCCACCTTAGCATACACCACCTCCATGTTGTCATCAGGATGTAATTTAGCCAATCAGGTGCCATCCAGTGGGCTTAAAAGTGTGAGCCTCACCAGTTTTATGACAGTCAGACTTAGTCCCTGCTGATGGTGATAGAGGCTGTTATGAAAAGCTTGGGATTTTATACAAATTTGACATAGCAGATTAACAGAACTTTTTAGCCATGTGAGAAAAAGTACTGTGTAAAACCGATAGCTCAGTGTCTTACAAAAATCTCTTCATGGTCCTTGGGAGTCTTACACTTACATGTCAATAAATTCACTCCCTCATAGTATTTGTTGTTAATGACAGGGGTAATTATAGTATGTTCACTGAAATGAACTTGCAAAATACTAGAAGTAAAAATAATGCCCATGTAGACTATGCATCCCTGTCTACAATTCAGAATGGAATTTTACATTCTGATACAAAAGTCTTTAACAGGTTGCTACTAGACATCAGGCAGAAAACTGGAAATCCTAAGATATTAAAAAAATACAAAGTAAAATATTATTTTATGAGCCTCTCCTTCTATAACTAATTATAGTTAAGTATAATATTTCGACTCAAGGATGCATATGCTGGTCAACACTAAGGTTCATGTTAAACAGAATTTTAATGTTACCGCTATATGTAACGTGGCCTTGTATGGAGCAGAAATGTGGACTTTGGGAAAGCAGGATGAGAAGAGAACTGAAGCTTGTGAAATGGGGTTATGGAATAGAATGGAGTAGATCAGCTGGACTGATAAAGTCAGGAATGAAGAAGTACTGAGGAGAGTTGGAGAAGAACGGACGATGCTGCTGATGGTGAAGAGCAGGAAACTAAACAGGATAGGTCACAATCTAAGAAGAGATTGTATTCTAGTAGAGGCAATTGCAGGTTTCTTTCCAGGAACAAGAGGGAAGGGCAGAAGAAGGTTCCAGATGCTGGATGCTGTCAGCAGGCCACAAGGAGGGTACCAAAGAATGAAGAGGAATGCAGAAGACAGAGAAGCTGGGGGGTCCACTCAGTCAAAACCTGCCGCAAGGCAGCCAACCCAGTGATGATGTTATACGTAAGGCTGACAATACTCTTTGTAAAATTATGGAATGCTATGTATGAAGTATGAGAGAAAAACAGCACTTGAATAAAAAACTATTTCTAGATTTCAGGACCATTAGTTCCTTCCTCCAGGGAGATGGATATGTTTTGCAAGATTAGGAATTAGGGGAAGACCACTTAGACCACCCATGTAGAACACTTGTGTGACCAATTCATAAGTACTGCTCAGGTGTTTGTGATCCCCACCAGGTCAGAATAAACCATCACAATGAAGCGACTCAGAAGTGGGCTGCTAGATAGTTTACCAGTCAGTTCAAACAATGTGTGAGTGCTATGAAGATGCTTGGCAAACTCATATGAGAATTCCTGGAGGGAAGACAATGTTCTTTTTGTAGAACAATATTGAGAAAATTTAGAAGATATGAGAAATCAGAACTTGTACAGAGGCACGTAGGTAGTCTTTCTTCCTTCATGCAGGTTGCAAGTGGAACAGGAAAAAAAATAAATTATTTGTAGTGGTACAAAGTACCCTCCACCATGCACTATTTGGTTGCTTGTGTAGTATCTATACATATTAAAATACAGAAGGAAATTGTGACTGCCTACTACATTATAAAATATTAGTTGAAACTAACCTAGAACTTCTTGGTTTATTTCAGACGTTTTGTTCCAAATGTTATTGTACCTGATATACTCTGATAATCAGTGACTTGCATCTCTAATAGTCTTATAATTTGGAGATCTCAGTACTGCTTAGATCTATTAATAATCCGTCATTCGGCTCTTTATATCAAAATATCACGTAAAATAGTTTTGAGAAACTACTTGTAGGAAGATGTGATTGGCATATAGCTGTTTTTTACGGAATGACAATGATCAAAATTTAAGCATACTGGTAACACATATTGGACAAGAGCACATATCTGGGCTATAGTACTATACTGGATTTGCCCCCCCCCCCCTTTTTTTCCTTAGAAACCTTGGGTGTAGTAACTAGTTAATTTGTAGCATAGTCTTAGGTCTACATTAGGTTGAAAAGCAATAACTTTGTTTTCCACTTAAGTCTTGTGAGGAACATCCCACAATGCTGCACATCATACAGGACTGGTAGAAAGAAAGGACACAAGTGAGCATACAAGGGTCAACATGCAAAGGGAAAGTGTTTCACTTATTGTAGTAACAGAGGGCAAAGTAAGGAAGGACAAGCAGCTGACAAAACACGTATCTAACGGTGAAGCCATGGTTGTTTGAAACTCACTCAATTCGTGGATGGTAGTTTCCTGATATTATGAAAGCAGTAAGAGAAAATAAGAGCTATGTGACAAGACACCCTGTGAAAATGAAACTAGTGGCCACTGATATCCTATAAATAAGGGGCCACAACAAGTATGAGCAATAGTAGAGGATTAGCAGCAGTTTGTAGCTGTTGCAGAGATGGAAGCCATATCCATATGCCTTGGAGTGTACCAGCACGGCCTCATTGTCACAGTGCCGACTGCTGTGCAACAGTAAAGCAATCTCTGAGGAAGACATGTTCCATTTAAGAGAACATCTGGTGTAGATAAATATGGAGGAACTGAAATATTAAGTGTCTTTTTCTATGTGCCAAGTAATTGAAGAACAAGAGCAGTCTGCAGTTGATTTTGCTGAGCTAATATGTGTGTGACTGTAAAGAGTCAGAACAAGTTGTTGGGTAGCACTCATCTCTGACAAAACTGAGTAATTAAGGGAACAGTGAGATACTGCTTAATCATCAGTTTTCTGACTGGTTTCATGCAGCCCACCACAAATTCCTCTCTTGTGCCAAACTCTTTATCCCAAAGTAGCACTTGCAACATATGTCCTCAATTATTTGCTGGACATTTTCGAACATGCGTCTCCCTATACAGTTTTTACCCTCTACGGCTCCCTTTAATACCGAGTAAGTTATTCCATAGTGTCTTATCAGATTCCCTACCTCCTATCCCTTCTTCTTGTCAATGTTTCTCATATATTCCTTTCCTCACCACTTCTCCAGAGAACGTCTTCATTCCTTACCTGATAAGTCCACCTAATTTTCAACATTTTTGTGTAGCACCACAACTCAAATGCTTCGATTCTCTTCTGTCCCGGTTTTCCTACCGTCCATTTTGCACTACCATACAATCCTGTGCTCCACACATACATTCTCAGAAATTTCTTCCTGAAATTAAGACCTTTGTGTGAAACTAGCAGACTTCTCTTGGCCAGGAATGCCCTTTTTGTGAGCACTAGTGTACTTTTTATGTCCTTGTTGCTCCACCCATTGTGGGTTATTTTGCTACCTAGGTAGCAGAATGGCTTAACTTCATCTAACTCATTATCACAAATCTTGATAAGTTTTGCTGTTTTCATTTTTGCTACTTCTCATCACTGTCATCTTTCTTTGATTTGCTGTCAGTCCATATTGTGTACATATTAGACTGTTTATTCCACTCAGCATGTCCTGTAGTCCTCCACTTTCCTTGAGGATAGCAATGTCATCAGTGAATCGTATCACTAATATCCTTTCTCCTTGAATTTTAATTCGCTCATGAACCTTTCTTTTATTTCCGTCATTGCTTCTTCAATTTATAGAGTGAACAATAGAAGTGAAAGACTACATCCCTACTTTCACCCTTTTTTATCTGAGCATTTCATTCTTGGTCATCCACTCTTATTGTTTCCTCTTGGCTCATGTACATATTGTATATTACTCTTCTTTCTGTACAAATTACCCCTATTGTTCTCAGAGTTTCAAACATCTTGCACCATTAGACGTTGTCAGACACTTTTTCCAGCTTGCCAAACCCTATAAATGAGTCTAAATTTTTCTTTACTCTTGCTTCCATTATAAACTTCAACGTCAGAACTGTCTCTCTGATGCCTTTAACTTTCCCGAGACCAACTGATGGTCATCTAACACATCCTTAATTCTTATTTCCATTCTTCTGTAAATTATACTTGTAGGCAACTTGGGTGCATGCACTGTAAAAACTGATCATGTGATAATTTTCGTACTTGTCAGCTCTTGCGATCTTCAGAATTGTGAGGATGATGCTTTTCTGAAAGTCAGATGGTATATCACCAAACCTCACCTTCTGCACCCCAAAATGAATAGTCATTTTGTTTCCACTTCTCCCAATGATTTCAGAAATTCTGATGGAATGTTATGTATCCCTTATGCCTTATTTACACTTAAGTCTTCCAAAGCTGTTTTAAATTCTGATTCTAATACTGGATCCCCTGTCTCTTCTATATCAGCTCATGTTTCTTCTTGCACAACATCATCAGGCAAGTCTTCCCCAAGATAGAGGCCTTCTATGTACTCTTTCCACCTATCCACTCCCCTCTGCATTTAACAGCAGAATTCCCATTGCACTCTTAATGTTGCCACCCTAGCTTTTAATTTCACTGAAGATTGTTTTGATTTTTCTGTATGTTGAGTCAGTCCTTCAAGCACTCATTTCCTTTTCGATTTCTTCACATTTTTCATGCAGCCATTTTGTGTCAGCTTCGCTGCGCTTTCTATTTCTTTTATTCCTAAGTGACACACGTATCTGTATTCCTGAATTTCCCTGAATATTTTTATACTGCCATCTTTCCTTGATCAGCTGAAGTATTTCTTGTGTTATCTGTGGTTTTTTAACAGTTACTTTCCTAGTACATATGTTTTGCTTTCCAGTTTCTGTGATTGCCCTCTTTAGATACGTCCATTCCTCTTCAACTGAAATGCCTATTGAGCTATTATCACAGTACTTATAGCCTCGGAAAACTTAGTGTACCTCTTTATTCCTTAACACTTCTGTATCCCACTTCTTTGTGCAGTAATTCTTCCTAACTAGTCTCTTAAACTTCAGTCTGCTCTTCATCACTGCTAAATTGTGATCAGAGTTTATATCTATTACTGGGTATGCCTTACAATCCAGTATCTGATTTCAGAATTTCTACCTGACTGTGATGTAATCTATCTGAAATCTTCCCATATCTTTCCAAGTATACCTCTTCCTCTTGTGATTCTTGAACTAACTACACATATTCTTTATACTCGTAAACAAGTAGAAACAGTCATAGAACAGAATTTGTCTCTGGTGGCAAGGATCAGTAATGTGAGAGTAATTGGGACAGTTTGCTATAACATAAAGTGGGATAGTGTAGTGGTTAGCTCTCTGGACTCACCATCAGATGGCCGATGGTTTCTTCTCTGTCCTCTAATGTGAGCTTGCACTCCATTTCTAATGACCTCATTGTTGATGGGATCTTCCATCTCCTCCTCCTCAGTTTGCTATAGCAACAGTCTCCTAAAAGAAGTTACGGCAGTGAGCCATAAAAGTAAAGCCCCTATAAGACATCTCTCAGTAAGGTATATATGCAGAATAAATTGTTGAACTCTTCAAAGATTACCTGTTTGAAATTAAGAATACTTCGTGGCACGATAGCAATCCTCTCCATCCACCCACTCGTCCAAAGTAACTAAAGGAGGCTTCTAGTCCGTCTCACCTTTTACGATGTTACAAAGAAGCCAGCTTGCATTTCATTGTCGCTCACCTGCTCGGGTTGCTGTGTGTATTAACATGACTGCTTCTGGGACAGGGAGGTTTGCTGGTCCTGGCTCGAATCAACATGGCAGATTAATGAGGAGGAGTCGGTTTGCCATCCAACCTTAATGTGGTTTTTATGTGGCTTCTCACATCCCACTTGGTGAATATTGAGTTGTTTCCCATGTTCCATGTCAGATACACACTACACAAACATTTGGAACGTTTTTCCCACCAGACGTCGGTCTCTTCCATCTTGGTGGTCTTGGGGATGCTGTTTATTCAGTTGATTTCCTCTGGGTTCCCAGCCACCTTGTTATCCTGGGTAATGAGCTTCCCAATCATCTGGCTGGGCAGGAGGGGAGGGGCACTCAAATAACCCCAGTTCACTGTGCCCCTTCAGGGGCAGATTTGCAGCTTTAAGTCAAATCCCTTTTTGCTAAGTCGTAGGCCAATTCTTGGGGACTTAACCCCCTCTCTGATAAACTTTGTGGATTCAGGGAGACTGTCACCACGTGGCACTCTTCCCCCTGCCTCTCCAAATGGGAATCTACCATCCTCTTCAGTTTTTGTATTGGTCATATTAGGTTGATTCATATTTCTTTACTCCACAATGAGCTGCACCCCTTTTTGTGGAGCCCCACTCACAGTGACCCACATTTTGTTGGACTGCTCCTGTCTTTTGGTCCTTCACACTAAATACATCCTCCCACTTTCCTTGTATTGGGTGTTAGCAGACGACCCTCACAGGCTACATCTGCCCTCAGTTTTCTTCACAAAAAGTGTTTTGTTCTTCCAGGTTTAAGTACCTGAATTTCCCTCTGAAATTGGAGTCCTTCACTGAGCATTGGTGTTAGTTATGGAAGCTTTGCCCTTGCTTCCACACTGGTCAGGTTCCTAACCCCTTTTCCCTACATTTTGTCTGGTCTTTTGTACCATTTTGTTTCCACTTCTCTTGTGTCTTCTTCCACTGGTGTTGTCCCGGTTGTGCCTTGATCACGGTATGGTGTGGGGATCTGGAAGTTTCAGCAGTGGTGGTGGTGGTGCCACCCCAATATGCATAACATCTCTGGGGTGCCCCTGCTCTTGGTCCCCTGCACCCATCCCCCTCCCCATCCTGTTCTTTCCTCCTCTTGCTGCCCTGAAATTCATTTTACCTGTTTGTTTGCCCATTTTACCTTCCCCTTGACTGGACTGTGCTGTCTGTTTTGTTCCTTCCGTGGGTTCTGCTACCTTAGATCATGATGGTCTCACTATTTGGTCCCATCTCCCAGTCGACTGACCAACCAACCAACCAACATATAGAACACTTTTTTGCACTTGCACACGTAATTTACTCTGTACACAGACAGATTGGGTACACTTTCTGTATCCCGGGAGGGGGAGGGGGGGGGGGGGGGGGGGAAGACTGATGACCTTTTGCTGTTTGGTCTCCTAGAACACTTATTCAGCAGCATTGTGACTGAAGTCCACTCTGCTGTTAACAGTGACATGACATGCTGAAGCAAATACAACTGAACAAGCATCCAAGGCACAATCACTATTGACCATTGCTGTTAACATAAACAAGCCTCTAGATTGGAGGAAGTGGAAGAAAATGTAAGAGTACGGATGTCAAAGAATGCAAACACGGTGAATGCTATTTTACGTATGCTGTTGTTAGATAGGTTTCAAGCTGTAAAATGCTTGTTGTAAACACAAAACAAAACTGTGAATACAGGAAGGATAATTTTATTTATCAAGCACTCTGTTATTTGACTGGATTGGAAAATAACAGCCAGCCAGTTGCAGAATTAAAGGGTTAATAATCCTTTACAACAGTTTCAACAAATATAAGATTGTCTTCTTCAGAGGAGATATGGATGTACTGAACAAATTACTAAAAAATAGTTACAGATGTCAACCAGAAAAGGAAACAAAATTGATAAACAATAAATTACAAAAATTGTTTAGAAGAGCATACTTACTTGTAAAATCACATATTGACAATAAGGGACATTGGAGCCGAAAGGCTCTTGCCTACGATTAGAATGTACATACCTGCATATCAAAATGGGGAGATGGGGTGGGAGGTGTTTAAGTCAAATGGTGTGTAAAGTACAAACAGGCTGAGGTAAACAGTGCTAATTATTCACGTGTGCATGTATAAAGTAGCATGAAAAGAACTTGTACATAAGTAGAGGACCATGTCGGGTAACAGTATATGAAGCGAATACTCTCCATAAAACATATTAACATGATGTAAAACAGGCATAAGTACATAGAACCATATCCCTTCCAAAGCAGACATGTTTATATTTGTCAAGATGATGGTAAAGATGTAATAAACCTTTAATTCTGCAACTGGTTGGCTGTTAGATTCCAATCCTATCGAGTTTTTATGTGCATCATTGCTGAAGTGCAGTTGTATTTAAAATTCTAAAAAAATTCCATTCTGTTAATGACACTGAAGTGCTGTAAAAAAAAAAAAAGTAAAAAAAAAAGTCACTGTCTGAACAGGCTGTGAAGGCCCAATGGTACCGACCGGCTGCTGTGTTATCCTCAACTCATAGGTGTCACCGTGGGGGAGAGCAAATAAACATGTACAGATTTGTATTCAAGTGTGAGGTGTGTGGTGATAGTAGTATATTTATCATTGATTTCCATTTCGAGCCTTCCTTACTCCTGTTCCAAAACCTTACATGTGTATTGGTAGACAGTTTTCACTGGCTACTCACAACACTTCAGGGAAAAATTGCGAAGGAGGCCTCTTTAGCTAGCAACAAGCAATGTCAGCTGCAATTCGTAGAAACTGGACACAGCTATGCTAGTCTTAGGTACTTGTTTCGCATTCACCCATTCTGTACCTTGTGCCCTCTTTACTCTGCTGCCCCTTGAAGGAAGCAAGTAATGAATTTGTATTATTTCTCTCCTCCACATTTATTGTCAAGTTTGTTGGCAGTTTCTTGTCAAACATAATTCTTTCTTAATTTTGTGCTGTGGCAGACCAGGATGTCACAGTAACTGTTACATCAGTATTTTTCTCTTAGTAACATTACATTCTTCTCTTATATCTACATCAAGCAGTTAATTGATGGTCAATACCAAAGGTAGTTAATGCATGAAAAACAGCAGATGTCAAAAGCAGATGCTGTCTGTGTTGTTCTCAGTTGTACAAATGGTGAAGCAGAAATGACACTGCTAACTTCCTTTGATGATTTTCTGAAAGGCAGACAACCAGGAGAGCACGACTGAATGCTGTTTGCTTTTGCTCACCTATTGTTTATAGCCTGTTCTTGTTTTTGTGGTCTTCAGTCCAGAGCCTGGTTTGATGTAGCTCTCCATGCTACTCTATACTGTACAAGCTTGAAGCACATGGACACGGGTGCACGCAGCAATTTTGCTGCGTGGGTAGTAGGGCTAAGGAAGAGGCATGGGGCAGGGAGGAAGAGGGGCAGGAAGATAGGAATGAGGGAAGATGTTGGTGCCATACGGAAGAGTGTGCGGAGATGTGATGGGGGATAGGGCTGCTAGGTGTAGTGTCAGGAGACTATGTAGGCCTATGTGTGGGGGGAGGGGGTAAGGGAGAGGACAGATGGTAGAAGTAGAGAAGGGGAAATAACTGTGTCGATGTGTTGCCAGGATAGAAGGCTTGTGTAATACTGGAGTGTTTGCTGGGAAAGGTGGGGGGGGGGGGGGGGGGATGTGGGTTGAGAACAGGGAATAGTGAAGGTTTAGGCCAGGAGGGTTACAGGAATGAGGGGTATGTTTTAGGGAGAAAAGCTTATGTTTGTAGGAAGAATCCAGGTGGCAGAGGCTGTGAAGCAGTCATTAAAAGTGAAGCACATCATGTTGGGTGACATCTTCAGAATTTTTCTCACACTAATACATTAAATTTTACAAGGGTATTACTTTATAGCCAGTTGGTTTCCTCCTGAGCTCCTGAATTGTGAAAGCCTTGTAAATCTGGAGCAAAAAAAAAAAAAAAAAAAAAAAATGTTAAAAAAATATTTATGGAACTTCCAAACTCATTCAACACTTTTCTTCTTATATCAAATATTTGACTGTGTCAAAACTGGCTCTAGATTCATCATTCACTCTCCAATTTTTTATGTGATTACAGAAATTGTTGGTCGATAGTGTGTATTATGCCCACAAACTGATTTGTTGATCTTTTAATTAATTAATTTATTTGTTATTGTGGATCATGGTGTGGGTTCCTGTAGTCATGTCCTAGTTCATGAACCACGGGCAACATATGAGTGGCCAAGCAAGTGGTCCTGACAGTCGGGATACCAGTTACTTTGGAATAAGGCTGGGCATCTCGGACATATTCTGAGTTGTGGTCACCTTTGTGCTGATACGGCAGGCTACCAAATCCACCGGTTAGTCCCTCAGCCGTTAGGGGTAAAACCCAATGGGACTCGGGGCAAGTAAGGCTAGCAACCTGCTTCCTTGGTATTTTAAATATGATGCTGGCAACAATCAGAGCAAAATGCCTCGGACCTTTGGAGGTGACGGAGTCCCACTTCTAACTGACAAACCAGGGACTCCTAAGATACGACCTGGCAAACAAATGGTAAGGAGATGGGGAGCTATTAATATCAATGGGGGCTACTCTGGGAAGAAGGTAGAGCTGGCAGAGGCTGCAAGTAAGATGGGGCTGGACGTTTTAGCTGTCAGTGACATTCGAGTAAGGGGTGAGAAAGAAGAGGAAGTGGGAGAATACAAGGTCTACCTGTCAGGAGTCAAAGAAGGAATAGCACAATGGGGTGCAGGGCTTTACATCAGGAAAGAAATGGAACCCAGTGTAGTTGCAGTAAGGTATGTAAACAAACGACTGATGTGGATAGATTTGACAGTGTCTAGCAAGAAAATTAGGATTGTGTCAGTATATTTGCATTGTGAAGGGACAGATCAAGATAAGATGCATAGTTTTTATGAGGCACTCAGTGATGTAGTTGTTAGAGTAAAGGACAAGGACAGTGTTCTGCTCATGGGTGATTTTAGCGCCAGGATTGGAAATCGAACAGAAGGGTATGAAAAGGTTATGGGTAAATTTGGAGAGGATATGGAGGCCAACAGGAACAGGAAACAACTCTTGGATTTCTGTGCCAGTATGGGCTTAGTAATCACAAACTCCTTTTTTAAACATAAGAACATTCACCGGTATACTTCGGAAGGCAGGGGAACCAGATCTGTCATTGACTATATAATAACAGATCACGAATTCAGGAAGGCTGTGAGGGACACACGTGTATTCAGGGGATTCTTTGACGACACTGATCATTATTTAATCTGCAGCGAAATTGGGATTGTGAGGCCGAAAGTGCAGGAGGTCAGATCCATATGTAGGAGGATAAGAGTGGAGAAACTTCAGGACAAGAAAATCAGGCACAAGTACATAACAGCGATCTCAGAAAGGTACCAGTTAGTTGAATGTAGTCAATTACAGTCATTGGAAAAGGAATGGACAAGGTACAGGGACACAGTACTAGAAGTGGCTAAAGAATGTCTTGGAACAGTAGTGTGTAAAAGTAGGATGAAGCAAATAGCCTGGTGGAATGACACAGTCAAGGCAGCCTGTAAAAGGAAAAAGAAGGCATATCAAAAATGGCTACATACTAGAACTCAGGTAGACAGAGAAAGTTATGTTGAAGAAAGAAACAAAGCCAAACAGATAATTGCAGCATCCAAGAAGAAATCTTGGGAAGTCTTTGGAAACAGGTTGGAGACTATGGGTCAAGCTGCTGGAAAACCATTCTGGAGTGTAATTAGCAGTCTTCGAAAGGGAGGTAAGAAGGAAATGACAAGTATTTTGGACAGGTCAGGAAAACTGCTGGTGAATCCTGTGGATGCCTTGGGTAGACGGAGGGAATATTTTGAAGAGTTGCTCAATGTAGGTGAAAATACGATCAGTAATGTTTCAGATTTCGAGGTAGAATGGGATAGGAATGATGATGGAAATAGGATCACATTTGAGGAAGTGGAGAAAATGGTCAATAGATTGCAGTGCAATAAAGCAGCTGGGGTGGATGAAATTAAGTCAGAACTCATCAAATACAGTGGAATGTCAGGTCTTAAATGGCTACACAGGATAATTGAATTGGCCTGGGAGTCGGGACAGGTTCCATCAGACTGGACAAAAGCAGTAATCACACCAAACATGGAAACGGAAAAGATTGTAACAACTACAGAGGTATCTCTTTAATCAGTGTTGTGGGTAAAATCTTCTCAGGTATTGTTGAAAGGAAAGTGCGAGTATTAGTTGAGGACCAATTGGATGAAAATCAGTGTGGGTTTAGGCCTCTTAGAGGTTGTCAGGACCAGATCTTTAGCTTACGGCAAATAATGGAGAAGTGTTATGAGTGGAACAGGGAATTGTATGTATGCTTTATAGTTCTAGAAAAGGCATGTGACCGGGTTCCTAGGAGGAAGTTATTGTCCGTTCTATGAGATAATGGAATAGGAGGCAAACTTTTGCAAGCAATTAAAGGTCTTTACATGGATAGTCAGGCAGCAGTTAGAGTTGATAGCAAATTGAGTTCATGGTTCAGAGTAGTTTCAGGGGTAAGACAAGGCTGCAACCTGTCTCCACTGTTGTTCATATTATTTATGGATCATATGTTGAAAACAATAGACTGGCTGGGTGAGATTAAGATATGTGAACACAAAATAAGCAGTCTTGCATATGCGGACGACTTAGTTGTGATGGCAGATTTGATTGAAAGTTTGCAAAGTAATATTTCAGAGCTAGATCAGAAATGTATGGACTATGGTATGAAGATTAGCATCTCCAAAACGAAAGTAATGTCAGTGGGAAAGAAATATAAACGGATTGAGTGCCAAATAGGAGGAACAAAGTTAGAACAGGTGAATGGTTTCAAGTACTTAGGATGCATATCCTCACAGGATGGCAACATAGTGAAAGAACTGGAAGCGAGGTGTAGCAAGGCTAATGCAGCGAGCGCTCAGCTACGATCTACTCTCTTCTGCAAGAAGGAAGTCAGTACCAAGACTAAGTCATCTGTGCACCGTTCAATCTTTCGACCAACTTTGTTGTATGGGAGCGAAAGCTGGGTGGATTCAGGTTACCTTATCAACAAGGTTGAGGTTACGGATATGAAAGTAGCTAGGATGATTGCAGGTACTAGTAGATGGGAACAATGGCAGGAGGGTGTCCACAATGAGGAAATCAAAGAAAAACTGGGAATGAACTCTATAGATGTAGCAGTCAGGGTGAACAGGCTTAGATGGTGGGGTCATGTTACACGCATGGGAGAAGCAAGGTTACCCAAGAGACTCATGGGTTCAGCAGTAGAGGGTAGGAGGAGTTGGGGCAGACCAATGAGAAGGTACCTGGATTCGGTTAAGAATGATTTTGAAGTAATAGGTTTAACATCAGAAGAGGCACCAATGTTATCACTGAATAGGGGATCATGGAGGAATTTTATAAGGGGGGCTACGCCACAGACTGAACGCTGAAAGGCATAATCAGTGTTAAGTGATGATGATGATGATGATGATGTTTGTTATGTACAGATAACAACTTTATCACTTAAAATTATGTTCTGTACCTACCTTACAGACGTATCATGGCATTCCTCGACCTGACGATACTGGCACAGGGCATGGAAGTGGGCACAAAATTTGGTGACCCTCTTCTCTTTCCACAGTATAAATCAGCAACCCCGCACACAATGGCATTGCATGCAGCATTTGAAGCAAAACTGTGTGAATTCTTACTGAGTCTTGCTGGAATACCACAAAAGCACATACTTGAATCGTTAAAGCACAGATCTGAGGGAGTCCTAGGGCAAGTGCGTGAAGTGTTACTTAGTTTAGGGGAACTGTCCCCAGAGGAAATGTGTGAAGAATTACTGCATTTAGTGGCATCATTTGCAGCGGCAATAGGGCCTTCTATACAGTCTAGGCCACAAAAAAACACCGGTAGGTAAATACCTGGAAACTCGTTACTTGGCTCTCGTCTAGCGTACTGAAAGTGGGTTGAAAGGCTGAACTACTTTCCCTGTACTGTAAGATTGTTTACTATCTTTGAAACTACAAATAGTTTGTAAGCAAACGGTTAATAATTATATGCCAGATAAAAAT
Organism: Schistocerca americana; assembly: GCF_021461395.2. Lineage (NCBI taxonomy): Eukaryota > Metazoa > Arthropoda > Insecta > Orthoptera > Acrididae > Schistocerca > Schistocerca americana. Next base: position 134,963,043 of record NC_060127.1, read on the forward strand.
TTATCCTCTCTGCCTCTTGAGCAATATCTAAATGATACCTGAAGTATATTAAAGTGATCAGCTCTTATGTGAAACCTGTTTCTGTTTTGGAGTCATAACTCTTCTCATAGTTAAATATTATCATTAGAAGTTGTTACCTATGTATTTTTTGGAGTAGGCAGCACTCAGCAGAAGGTGTGATGGCAACACGAGGATGTGTGAGGAGTTGATCATACGTAACCTTGATGGAGCACCACAGGCCTGTTTCTTCGCAGTGAATTGAAGTAATTGTCCCAAACCCTAAAATGACTACTACTGTGTAACTTCAGAGTGTGTACAGAAAAATTGCAGTCATAATCCTGAAAATTCACGAGATGTCTTCTGTACTGAAAAAAAGTGACACACGACATGCATATGAAATCACTGCTAGAACTACAGCTGTAGTTTTTCATTGACTTTGCCAAATGTCAATCAGATTGTCACCTTCCAGTGTTACCTGAATCTTAGTCTGTTACAGACCAGCTTGACACCACAACCTACAAGGAAAAAGTCCGTTTTTTATCTATCTGTAACTCCCTACTTTGATTATGGCTATGTCTAGGGTGTTTTATTTCCAACTAAGCTATAATTACTGAATATTATTTTTAATTCACTGTAGTTCTTGACTCTGGCATATCGAAGTGGAGTACACGGAATAAAACTGGTACTTACATAAATTATTGATTGGTAAAAGGGCAGACATTAGACAGGTCACATGGCAAGTAGTTGTGATGCAGGATAAAAGTGGGGTAGAGTGCACCAGTTACTGGGTGCTAATAACGTGATAAACAGTCAGTTGTATGAAATACGCAACCATTATGCTAATATATCAGTATGATATGCATTTAGATGTTCTAAACAAATTAATTATATGTAGTGTAAAGAGGGCACGTTTCCCAATTGCTAGAGTGAAGCCACTGTCATACCCATACCTAAGCCTGGTAGGGACAAACACCTTCCTTTTAGCTGCTGCCCCATTTTTCTCACCAGCAGTGTTTGCGAGGTGATGGAGCATATGATTCATGCCTGGCTGGTATGGTGGCTCGAGTCTTGCAATTTACTAACCACTGGACAGTGGATTTTGAGCCTCAGGGTTCCACACTAAGCGTCGTCCTCTTTGTGGTAGCTATTGACTCTATAATAGCTTGTCTCCCTCCGGGTATCTCTGGCTCCCTTTTCATTGATGATTTTCACATCTGTTGCAGTTCTCCACAGACTTGTCTCATTCAGTGATGTCTTCAGCGATGTCTCGATCATCTTTACTCAAGGAGCACCAACAGCGGTTTCTGCTTTTCCACTGACAAAACCATTTGTATGAATTTCTGGTAGCGCAGTTGGTTTATTCCATCGTCTTTACATCATGAACCTGTTGCTCTTCCGTTTCTTGAAACTACAAAATTCCTGGAGTTTGTGCTCAATGGGAAACTTTCTTGGTCCCGCCACATGTCATACCTGGCAGCCTGCTGTATGCGGTCCCTCAATGTCCTACATGTCCTCAGTGGCACTTCCTGGGGAGCAGATCAAACCACCCTCCTCCATTTGTACCGGTCATTTGTTTGTTCGAAACTAGACAATTGGTGTATCATTTATGCATGTCATACATTGTCTCAATACTATCAACCAGTGTGGCATCCAGTTGGTCATTGGCACCTTTTTCACTAGCCTGGTTGAGAGTCTATATGTGGAAGCTGCAAATTACCGCTGTCCTACTGCCGTGACTTTCTCTCAGCAAAAATGCATGCAGTTTGCCTGCCTTATGTGGCCAGCCATCCTGTGCCTCCTCCTTTGATGGCCAATATGGGGTGCATCCCTCTCCTCTGTTACCTCCTATAGTTCGCTTTCAGCTCTTGCTCCGGAAGAATAACTTCACGCTACCTGCCACATTCCCAATGGGTGTGAAATTTTCACCACCTCTGCTTCATGTGGGGCCCGTGTTCACCTTGGACTTCACTTGCTTCCTAAGGACACTACTCGTGCCTCACTCTGTCACCTTCAGTTTCACAGCCTTTGCACAGAATTTTGGAGTAGTACCTTTGTATACACTGAAGACTCGGCTGACTGTGGTGTCGCGTATGCCTTAGTCATTGGTACTGAAGTTTTTCAGTATCGGCTTCTGGAACACTGCTCAGTATTTGCAGCAGAGCTGTTCACCCTGCATCAGGCTATGCAGTACATCTGGTGACACAGGCTTTTCAATTTCATAATCTGCTCTGACTCTCTCAATGCCCTTCAAAGCCTCTGTGTGTTGTACACCATCCATCCCTTAGTGCAACAGGTCCAGAAAAGCTGTCACTTGTTTACTCTTGCTGGAGTCACTGTGATGCTTGTGTGGGTTCTTGGTCATGTCGGTTTGACAGGAAACACTGACGCTGCTGCCAAGGCTGCAGTCCTCATATCTCAACCTGCTAGTTCTTACATTCCCTCCGATGGTCTTCGTGTTGACGTCTGTCAGCAGGTGATGTCACTTTGGTGTCACCACTGTTCCTCCCTTCAAGTGAACAAGCTCTGGGTTATTAAGCCTCTCCCAGCAGCTTGTATGACCTCCTCTCGAACCTCCTGTGAGGAGATCATTTTAGCTAGGTTGTGTATTGGACACTGTCTATTTAGCCATCACCATTTGCTAAGTGGTGCTTCCCCATCACTTCGTGCCAATTGTCCTCAATCTTTGACGGTCCACCATTTCCTGATGGAATGCCCTTTTCTTTTAACCATTTACATTCTCATTTGTGTTTGCTGTCTGAGTTATTGGCCGTTTTAGCGAACGATGAGTGGGGTGTCAACCGCATTTTACTTTTTACCCATCGTAGCAATATTGGGAAGGACGTTTAGTCCTTAGTTCGAGACCTCCATTTCTCTGTGTCATATTTTATAGACCTTTCTCCATGTCCCTGGTTTTAGCTGCCTTCTCTTCCGTCAATTCGGATTAAGGTGTAGTCATTTTTAACTCCTCTCTTTGTCTTTGTGTTCTATAGTCCTGACATGGGCATGTATTACATTAGTAGTTTTTGCACCCTAAAACAACACAACACACAGTTTTCATTTTTGCACATGCACTTTGCATTAATTTGTGGGCCAGATTGCTTCTTCTGTTTTCCTAAATTTGTCAAAATTAAATTTATTTATAAAAATAGTGCTTTAAAAATGGCCTTTGACAAACAGTTATTAGTTTTTAGTGGCAAGATAGTGAAGTGTAGCAATCATTGCTAAAATGAATCTCCTTTTAATTACTCTGTACAATTATCTGTATGTCATGCATGCATCAGCAGCCTGTAGATAGCATTTGCATTCTATTTATAGAAACCTGAATTGCAACTTTGACTCGTGTTATTTTTACAATTTTATGGCTTGTTGCAGTGCAGCAGAAGGAGAGGTATATCGTTTTTATAGTATAATGTCTGTTTTGTTTTTGTTTTGTAACCTTTTTTGTTTTGTTAGGCGTGGTAGGGTTTCTTCAGCCTCACCATACAGAGTACACCCAGTTGTTCTTTCTTTATATGTGTCATCTGTAGGTGTTTCTTGAAGTTCCCATGGCCTGTCATTAGCCCTACTGTGAGTTTTCAGTCCATCTGTTCAAGCTCAGGATAACAGAACTTCACTTAAAACATGGCTTTATGGCATATTTAGGCTGCCATGTTTTTTGTTTTTGGGTCATAGTCCAGTATTCTGCATGCTGCCTTCTGATTTAACCATTGGGCTTAGTGACAGTTAGGACAGATTTGGACCAATAAATGAAATCGTCACACCTATTCCGGCCAACCTATAAGCTTGTTCATTGCCACCGATCTCTGAGTGACCAGGGCTCCACAAAAACCCTGCTGGTTCTCATAGTCTCTCGAGAGTTTTGTAGCATTCTGCAGTGATCTCTGATCTCATCGCAGGATCTTTGTAGCACCCCCCCCCCCCCCCCCACACACACACACTGATAGTGGATATTTCTGTCTGGAATGCTGTGGTTAGCTTCCCTAAACAAACTGCACACTCTATTCCAGACTGTACCCTGTACACCCCAGCTCCAACACCTTAATCTGTTGTCAACCTGTCAGCAAATTAGACTGTCTCATGCATGGTGTAGTGATTCATTCTTCCCCTGCTTCCTAATTGCAGTTGTTACATTGAAAGGTTTATGGCAGCAGCTGGAAGTTGTATAGTCAGCTGTCATTTCTCTGACCATTTCTGTATTTCCCGTTTTGGTGTTGGATGCTGGAATCCTGAATTCATCGAGTAATTTCCAGTTTTTAGGTCTCCGTGTCCCTGCCCCTGCCTCCATTTTGATGTGCAGGTGTAATGTGGGCACGTACAGTGTGGTCTCCACCCTGGCAGTGGGTGTGCTGCTAATTCCGCCTGTTATGGCTAAGTAGGCTTGTCTCTGTTAAGCTCCTTAGTAGCCACCATACTGTAGCCCCATAAGTTATGATTGTTCTTATTACAGTGGTGTGTATCCAGTACGTACTCTTGGGTCTAGACCCCAGTTCTTTACACAGGCTCTTCTAGCACTCACACTTTTTGCCTCGAAGTATATATTTCTTATATGAGGAGTCCACGATATTTTCACGTCTAGGCTTATTCTTAGATACTCAATTACCCCCTATGCAGGCAGAGTTTCATTGAAAAGCTAAGATTCCAGTACATGTGCTGGATATGCTTCATTATAAATGATACAACAGCAGTTTTCTTGGGACTGACCCTTATGTCCTGTTTCTTGCATCAGTTTTGCACGATGTTCAATGCACATTGTGCCATTGTTCTAACAGTACTAGCAAATTTGCCAAGTGTTACTATGACTAAGTTGTCTTCATATCCTTGGAAAAAGTAGTCTTAAGTCTTTTGTTCCAGGACAGGTTCATTCACCACTAGGGTCCATAGCACTGGGGATGAAACCCCTCTGGTGGTATTTATCACCATTTTTTCATTCATCATGGTGGCTTCTACCTTTATTCTGCTCAGTTTAGTCTTAATCGACCTACATATGGTAGTCTCCATGCAATGCTCTTCTGAAGCTGTAGCCATGGGTTTGAAGGTCTTTGCTGAAAGTGTAGTGCTTTTTTCACCATTGCAACAAGTTGGTGAATCTCTGTTTCACATGCTTTGCCTGATTGACATGCATGTCTGTGGAACCTCAGTTAACTTCTTTCTCATAAAACATGGTTTTCTAATGTCTTAGGAAGGAAGGAGGACAGACTGATTGGTCTCATATCTTTGGCCTTGGTATAATCAGTTCTCTCTAGCTCTAGGAATGAAAACAACCCTTACTTCTCTCCAAGAATTAGCAATTATTCCTACTGTTAGGCTAACCCTAAATGGTCTACATATGAATCTAAGTAAACTCTCTCCTGAATGTCACAATAGAGCTGGAAGGATTCTGTCTGAGTCTGGTGACTTGAACAACTGAACTGTTCCCATGACCCCACTGGATTTTATTTTATTATTTTTAATTTTTTCTTAATTTTTAATTTTTTAAAAAAATTTACAAGTTTTACAGATTCCCAGTTCTCCCATTGATTACCTGTGAACTAGTGCCTTTCAAAGGCTGAATATCAGTCTACGTTGTCTGCCAGAGTGCAGTGAGGGCAATGAGTCTGTCCTCCTATACTCACCATTCTCATACATTGGAATACCTCATGGATTAGCTGGTATTGTGATGAGGGTTTTGTGAAGTCTGGTGCAGGTGGCTGTACCTTTCACTTCCTCTCAGAGTACCTTCCACTCACTAAATCACAAGGGTGTATTTGGCATGGGTCTCCCGATACCTTGCCCATTGTTCTTTCCTTCTTGCAAGGTTGTACAGTCTTTTTACCTGCTTCCATTGCAATTCTGGAGCACTTTTCTAAATGTGAGGTCATAATGACAGATATAACTTTGTCAGAAGTTTCCTTAACATCTTCTGAATCCCTTATCAGAGTTCTGACATCAGATAAGCATTCATTGAGGTCTTTCCTATAGGAGCCCCAGTCTTGTTTTCATAGGATTCATATAGGTTGTGGTGTGTTTAACACCTAATTGAACTTCAAACATAAAATACAGGGTGGTTATAATTAAACTTCCATTACCAGAGAGAGCCTCCATGAAGAATGAGTCATTGTAGGACAATGAAACTCTGTGAAAACATTTGTGAGGACATGCCACAGAGAAATAATATATAAACCACCGAAAGAAATACATTTTAATTTCCACGTGAGAGGTTCAAACCTGGTGATCTTAGTGGTTTCGCAGTTTGGAATGGTCGGCCAATGATTTGGTGTTCTCCAAGTGTGTTACAGAGTAACAGGGCGCCCTCATGAGCAATGTGTGAAGGAAATTACATTGTGATCGAAATTCCATTGCACACCAAATGAGTTGAGTCCAAAGTACCTCTCTCCTGTAGAACAGAGATCACATGTTGGCTAAGCAGACCACTGCATTGTGTGCTGATCTCCTCTGCATGTCCTCGCTTCTTGCAGTCCAAGTTCCTCAGAGGAGAATGGACCACTCATAAACTGTGCCATGAAGCCACACCACATAGTGACTATGAAGGGGAACTTCACGAATGTTGGTTGATGGTGACAATATCCAAATGCAACAATTGTCAATGTTCACTGCCTCAGTGAGTGTACAGTGTGCTTCATTACTCCACAAAATGTTCCGAGGCTGCATGTCGTCAGCTTCAATCTTTGCCGGAAATGAGAGACAGAAATGCGAGAGCAAAGTGTACACAGATGTCTGCATCATGTGACAAAAGCAGGTGAGTAGTGTGAAGTTTCAACAGCTACCATTTCACAGTTGTTCGCAGTGCTCTTTAAACTGTGGACTGTGAATGTTCAGCTATTGTGACAGAGCTCGTGTGCTGCTTGAAGATCGTACATTACATCTGACATTCTCAGCCATGGCAACAGTAACTTCATCAACAGTTTGTGTCACAACTGGCTGTCAGCCTCTGCTAGGAGCAATTGCCAAACTGCCAGTTTCAACTTCCAAATTGTGTTCTTCAACCCTGGTATGGAAAGATGATCTCTTCATATTCTTTTGATGTGTCAGTACTCGTGAAGAGCAGCAACACTGTTGCTGTTGTTTTGATAAAACAGCTTTACAAGTAAAGCCCTTCTCACCTTGTCCAGACCCAGGTGGACTGTGTGCAACTGATGCTTGTGTTTCAACCCTACATTGCTGTACCAGTGCTGGCACCTAATGGCAAGCCGAGACATTGGACTATTAGCAACACAAATCCTGCAGTGGACAGTTTGAGCATCATTCCTGTAATATGATATTATAGAGCTTGTTGTGTTTTTATCCACTGATACTGGACAAATGACTTTCAATTAAAATGTGTCCCCTGTGGAGGAATATACCTAATGGGTGTAAAAGTGCAGGTTGTAGACACACAGTTGATGACGTATGGAATTTTGGGTCTGGGTCACAAGTCTTTCATGGATAGCCTAATGGTAAAGTGATTGCTCATGATGCACAGTAAATCTGGGTTCGCGTCTCAGTCTGACACAAATTTCCATTGTTGTCATTCCGTTATAGAGCTGATTGTTGTTCATATTTGCAACTGCATGTATATTTCATGTCATTCCTATAAAGATGGGTACCCATATGGTGAATAGTTTTTCACCTATGAGGGCTCAGGCAGTGATTACTGCCACCCTATATGTGTGGTGAGATAAGGATGACTCCAACGCCATGTGTCATTGTTTGACGTAGCTACCCATCAGAGTGAATCCAAAAGCTGTGTCAATTACTTCTTTCCTTCGCATGTTCCTGAACATAGGTTCTGTGGCGCTATTTGAGACCTCCAGGTTGCTTTTGAGTAGAAATTCAAGAGGTACTCACCTCTGCTGACAGTGTCACTGCTTGCCCACTCCAGGTTGTGGATGTTGGCATCCCAACTGACCAGCAGTATTTCATTCTATTGTAAGCAGCTGTTTACCTGTCTCCTCACTTGCTGGGAGGGAAGAGTACTGTCCTAGTAGGGAAGGAAAGATGAGGCCAATAAAATTTCCTTCATGCTTCCTTCTTCACGTTGTTCGTCCTAATGGTCAATAAGTCCCTGGAACACAAGTCCACAATTGACATGAATGAAATTAATTCTGTTCTTAACATAAACACATGATTTGGAGATCTGTAGATTCCTAGCACTAGTCAGGTCACCTTCAGCTCATCTGAGGGGGCATTTATATAGATAGGGTTCCTGAATCAGGGCCATGTACACCTCCTGTCTTCCTAAAAGGTGACTCAGTGTGGCAGTTGCCCCTTTCCTATTTTACAGGTTTCTCTGAAACACTTGGTGCCTCCAACTTGCCACCATGGTCACTTCTGATATCCTTGGTTATCCTGACAGCAACCTGCCAGAATGCTAAGTACAGTTTCAGGCCCTGTTCTCACATTGCCATCGGGTATATTTCACCAACTTCGAGCACGAGGGTTTGGCAGTCCAATATACCCTTTCTGTAAAGTACCCACCAGTTCTGTGTCAAGACATTCTGATACTGCACTCGTACATTCTTGGATAGACTCAGGAGGAGTTCCTTAAGAAGCTTCTGTACCCAGAATGATACCTTTGCAGTATTGAAGACCTCAGCCACTGTTTTTACACACAGCTTTGCCTCCTCCCACAGAGATATCTTGGACACCATCTCCTTAACACAATTGACTGTTTCTGTGCCCTCACAGACAAAGATAATAGCACCCTTGTCCAGATAGACACTCTTGAATTTGGGTCATGGACTTGCATCCTCCCTAGTCTTCTCAAAGAGAGTCATCTGAATAAATTCCACCAGCTGCAAGGGTACATTGACCAGTGGATATCTCTGCTGGATAACCACCATCCTGAAAAACAGCGCTGCGATACTATACATCTGTTTTCCTATTTTTTGCCTTGGCTTTATCTGGATCCATTTATCCTGAGAAGTGGGAGTATTAGACTCTTCACTTGTTCTCTTGCTCCCTGTCTTAGAGGTAGGAGTTTAATTACCCCCTTCACTCGGAGACAGTCTTCTTTTGGAGGTCTTAGGTTTAAGATCTTTTAGTTCCCTCCATTTATGTTTAGGAAGCCATTATTCACCTTTCTTTCCTTGTTGTCATTTCAGAAGTTTCCTCCTCCAAGACCCAAACAAGGATTTGAACCTGATTTGGCCCAACTTCTAAACTACTTGGATTGGTGTATCATCCGATCCAACTGTGGAAACAATGTCCATTGTTTCCAGCCTGATGTTTGGTTTTCTTTTCCATGTTCCCCATTTTGGTTGGTTGGTTAGTTAGTTACATTTTCTGTAGATTATTTGGACTTTTTTTGTCAAAATTGTGTGGAATGAGTCAGTTTACAGGGTTTAACATTAGTGAAATGAGATTTTTTTAGTTCTACTCATGCAACTGTACTTAACAATGAATGTGGGATATCTACTGGTTACCAGTTTTTAAATAGAAATTTGTCAATGAAAATGCAGGAGTTGTCCAGCAGAAATGATATGAAGTTATATTTATAACTTGCTTTACTACCTGCCAAACATTTTATGTTATTAGGCAAATGATCAAAAAATTTTGTGGCTGCACATTGAACTTGTTTCTGAGTCACTGAAAGCTTTAATAATGTGTAATAAAGGTCATTTTTGCCTCTAGTGTTGTAGGTATCGACGTGAGAATTGGGACTCTATTCAGATGACACAGGTAACCTCCATATGGTGCATGGCTGATTTACAAGAGAGGCTGCCAGGTATCCCTGAGGCTCTGTTAGTGACACACCTTCAAGGTGCCACAGATCCCTTAGTATGGATCATGTCCCAGGGGGGGGGGGGGGGGGGGGGGGAGATCATCTATGGAATCAAGAAAAGAAATGGGAGTGGATAAGGAAGATGTTGTGGAATACTCTTCATGTGGTTCATCTGCAGAGGCCTGTCTGCCATGGAAGACTCTACCATTAGCTGTGCTACAAGATGCATAGCTCTCAGCTTTATATGAACTTGCGAATCTCTCCACCTGCACGATAACTATGTTGACAAGGTGGTGTCCCTTGTGAAGTGGGATTCCCTTGTTATGATATGTAACTAACTTCTCCTTTTCCTCTGTAGATTTTCTTGACACTGAGAGAAATTCATTCTAGTTTGGTCGCCTAGTGTGTAGATTGTTTGCCGTTCCATCGTCACAGAGTGAGGCGAGCATATTCCACCTGAACAATCATGAGGCAAGACGAGAGTTACAAGTAACATTCAGAAATGAGTGATTAATGCACAACAGCCATCCAAAATATATAGGAATAGCTCTTGACTGGTCACTAACCTATAAAAAACACCTAGAAATAACCAGTCAAAAGATAAAAAAATCGAAATAACATATTAAGAATGCTGACTGGAACCTCCTGTGGAGCTCAAGCTAACACCCTACACACCGCAGCACAATCTCTTGTTTACTCGGTGGCAGAATACTGTGTCCCAGTCTGGTACAAGAGCACACACACGAAGAAAATAGCTGTCCAGCTCAATACCACCATGAGGATTGTCTCAGGAACTCTGCAATCAACCCCACTTCCATGGCTTCATGCCATTTGCAATGTAGCTCCTCCCTCCCTCGGAAGACAACAAGCAGACTTTCCGAGAATGGAAGAAAATTAATGACCCCTCTGCCTCTGAAGATGTACCTATCCAAAAATATTGGACCATCTACCAACTACCCACCCAAAATCCAGGAAACCTATGTGGCAAGACAACGTCCTCAAATTCCCAGAAATATATGACATAGCAAGGGAATGGAGGCAATACTGGTTGCTGAATAATCACCATCCTCTCATCACTGATTTTGATTCTTCGATACCGGTGGAAGGAATGCAAATCCTCAGAAGAACTTGGTGCAAACTTAATTGTGTGAGGACTAACCACGGCAGGTGTAAGGCCATTCTCCACAAATGGAAACTCACTGATGACCCACGATCCGACTGTGGTGCAGAAGAACAAACAATCCCTCACCTGATCTTTGAATGTCCTACGGTGAGGTTTGAAGGAGAATGGAGGGATCTCATGAATGCTATTCCACGTGCTGTTCAGTGGGTGACCTGCTTAGATGTGGATTTGTAATAGCTGCAGTGGCTGTCTCCCTAATATTTCACATATTGTTGTTTGCAATTAATCATTTAATAATACATTTGTGATTCATTTATTATATTAATTAATAGTATGTATGCAATTTTACTCTGTAGATACCATACACTAAATAAATAAATAAACTAACTTCTCCCTTCTCAGTTGATCTGTCACCATGATGCCATTCATAATAAAAGTTATCATATTCATTCTTGATGGTTGCTATGTTCCCCTCCCCCCCTCCCCACTCCCCACCCTTGAAGATGTGGACCTACCACTCATTTTCACTAATTATACCATTTGGACTCTTTGCTGATCGCAGAGGGTCAAGGGCTGTAAGAGAGCTCACAACCATGTCAAATCACTACAAAATGATTTAACTGCCTTTGAATTTACTAATCACACTTAACATTTCAGTTGTTTTCTTGGCCATTGATGTTGTGGACAGTGCCACTTTGTCTCTGCCATCCAAAACACCGCTAAGCCATGATGTCAAAGTATGAGATGCTCAGTTGTCTTCGCACTTTGCTTATGTCCTGTGTCCATGCTTCGTTCATCATTCCTGCACATATATTAATAAAGCATGCACAGTTATGTATTTATTACCAGTGAACTACTTAAAACACATTTTCTGCCTTCACATGCAGCTTCTGTTGGCCTGAGAGGATAGGCCTAGTAGTTGAACACGTCATTCCAGAGAATCTCATGTTAAATAATTTTATTTGTGCTATAGACTCTTGAAGATGACTAGGATGAAGAGCCAAAACAAGTTTGATACACACAAATAGCACACTTAGTTGAGAAAGATGAAATTCTTATCTGTTTGATAAAGCTTGATATGATTCAGAGTGCTGAGCTTATTTTTGTTTGAGTGTTAAATGTCTCCAGCCTTAGTGATAAACATTAAGTGCAGAAATTTACCTTTGACCACAGCCTAATGCTCATGTAACAAACATCTTCAATGACAAAGAAACTTAACAATTCCAGAAGCTAGAATGGTGTATGTACTTTTATATATACTCATTGTAATTTGTCTCCTTGTAATTTTATTTCTTGACGTTAATTTCCCTTTTGATGAAACTTATATATAACACATAATATGAGGGTGATTCAAAAGGAAAACTTGAAACTTCCATAAAATTTTGAAAGATGGCAGTAATGTTCCTTGAGGTTCAAAAAGCAACCAACAGGATGCTACAATGCAGGAAGCCAGCACCATTCACAAGATGATAGCTGCCCCATTATCAACATGTGCTGTGATTGGACAGCAATCTGTGGTGTTTTTTTTTTTTTTTGTTTTTTTTTTTTTGTGTATTGAAGATATCAAACCAATCAAAATTCATCATAGAATGGCAGTGCAATGTGTTCATTCATGTTCGTTGTTGCTGCTAGTGTATGAGCGGTGTAGGAAGCTTAAAAGCAGTGTAACTCCTGTGGAGGATGCCCAAGACCAGGGCAGGCTCACCACCTGGCGATGGGCGAGAACATTGCAATAGTGGAGGTGCTTGTTTGAGTGAGAACTCTGAATAAAATAGCCACTAGTTTAAATATTAGTATTGGTTCAGTGCAGAATGTTGTTTACAATGTACTACACTTCAGTAAGGTGCCTGTACCACACAGTGCGGTCATAGTGTTTGCAGTATCTTCTAACCATGAAAGTGAACTTCCAAACTAATCCAAGCTATATTTTATAATTTTGTCATGGGCTGAGAAAAAGTTATTTTAGAAAAATGATAAGAACTCTTTTATTTGTAATTGGAAAATTCTGCAACTTGAGATTTATACTGCCAATATAATCTCATTAACATTGGGCAGATATGTTTAAAGATATATAGTTTTCAAATGAGAAGTTCCTAACAAAGATGCCCAAAATTCAGACAATCTTCCATTCTGTGCAGCAGTGAGTGTTTGTGAGAAACTGCAAAACTGCACATGTGTTCCTGCACTGTTCACCTTTCACACCTCCACCTCTAGGGGGTTTGCAGCCATTTCCTGAGTTTGTGCATGGCACGCACAGGGCCCAGAGCTATTGTGGCACTTTCTTCCTTCCAGGTTTGCATTCCCTTGCCCGTGTCCCTCCCTCCCTCCCTGTTGTCTCTCCTTGCCCTCTGCCCCCCTCTTCCCCTTTCTGTGTACTTGCTTATGGTGGCCTGACTATCCTCCTAATTTGTGGTATTCCATCCAGTTTTTCTTCCTCTTGCTTATCTTTATCACCTTCCCTTTTTGGTGTTTGGCCCTCCTTTGTAGTTTGATCTCCCCTTCTAAATTTTCTCTGCATAGTGTGAGCCAATGGGGAATCACATCTTGCTTAGCACCTTTGGCTTGTGGCCATACTGCCTGTTCCATCTTTTCCTTGACACTGTTGTCCTTTAATGCTAGATAGCCAACACAGCAGCCAGTCTCCTCTTGGTTGAGCTCCCTGACAACATGTGGATCATACTTCTGATAATTGAGCTGATACCTACTCGTGTATGCCTAGGAGTGGTTGCTTGTCATTTGGGAGCATTGGAACTCCCAACAACGACTGTCATGCCAGATGGGCCTTGCTGTGACCAGGTGGCACCCATGGGGAGAGGACTGAATTGGAGTGGGTGGTATCAGGATGAACACAGGTGTTGTATGCATTAAACTTAAAATTGGCTGTTCTTCTATGGGGGTATCTTCAGGTGACAATGGATCTTTTAATGCTGCTTCTTACAACCCTGTGGCCTTCCCTTTCCCGGCAACACCATGTGAGGAGGGCGAGGCTCACCGGCTTGGGATGAAATCCTTTTCTTGCTGTGTGGCCTGCTCCAGGACTGACAGGGACACTATCATTGCCACCAAGCTGTTATTTTTCATGGAAACCATTGAAATTTTCGTGGAAACTATTGAAGGCGAGTACAGCAAAGTGGACACTATGAGCAAGATGTGGTTGGATTCAGTGTTGTCCAGAAATTCTTCTGTCACAAAGTCTGTGGCCCTTCATGGCTGTGACCATCTTGGCAGTGTCCTGATGTTCGTTACTCCTCACCAGTCTTTGAATGTGGTTCAGGGAATCATTTTTCAAAGTGACCTCTTACTTAAAATGGACGAGGAGCTACAGGCCCATCTGGAATGATGGGGGCATTCATTGTATTTGGCGTGTTCAGGAAGGTTGTAAGGACGAACACATTGGTACTGGTGCCTTTATTCTGGCAATTGAGGGTGATGCTTTCCTGGAGAAGGGCAATGTTTTTTGAAAGCAATTACCTATTCATTTAGTATGCCATCAGTCAGGCTCCAGCCCTCGGCTGATATACGAGTGCTACTACAGAGTGGCCAGTTAAGTGTTTATCTTTTTCTGTTTTTCATGTAGTACATTTATTAAAATTTGTGGGTTTTTCTCTGTTTAATATGTTTAATCTTGCATTTTTGTAAGTGTAAATTCATTCAGTATGCAGCACAATAGTTGCTCACTGAACAGCCAACTACATAGCTCATTAATGCATCAGCATCCATTGGTGACATGTCAGGAGGGTAGCAAGTTGTATATCTAGAATTGTCTGCTTTTTTATATAAGTTCTTCAGTTAGCCTTGCTAGGATGGCTAGGGTGAGTGCACGCTGTGTGCAGATGAGGGAGGACCTTGTCACAGTTTGCGAACAGTTGAATGTGCTTTTGACTATGGTCAGACACCTTTAGGCTGCTGCCTTGGGGTGTAGTGGTGGTGGAGAATATGGCACGTCACTTGGGACACCTCAGATGTCGCTTGTTTTGTTGTTTTGCCCACAGGCTCACCCTGTGGGTTTGGGGGTTAGAATGATGATGATGAGGTCCCATACTCTGAGGAACATAGGGAACGATGTGGGAGTCCAACACCACTGACTAGGTAAGGTCCTAGTGGAGGTGGTTTGCCATTGCCTTCCTCTGACCATAATGGGGATGAATGATGATGATGAAGATGACACAACAACACCCAGTCATCTCGAGGCAGGGAAAATCCCTGACCCCACCGGAAATTGAACCCGAGATCCCATGCGCGGGAAGCGAGAACTCTACCGCAAGACCATGAATTAGAATAGGCTCGAGGTATTCCTGCCTATCGTAAGAGGCAACTAAAAGGAGTCTCAAACGTTTTGGCCTTTCTGCGATGGCCCCCTGTAGGGTTTGACTTTCACTCTCCAAATTTTCCTGAAGAGCGAGCCAATTGGGGAAGGGTGCCTTACATGGTGCATCATGTCCATCATGCGCTGAGATCTTCAGCATATTTTATTGTCGTGGATTTGTGGTTCCACTCATTCTCCAGCTTTTGGGTGAGGACACCTTCCCGAGTGCATTTTCCTCCATCCACTGTGTTGTGTTCTTTTTCTGTGCCAACAACGATCATGAACTTGTTTGCACCTTATATCCAGCATGGTAGTGAGTCCATTGTGGTGGGGCCACCCTGTACCCTATTGATGGTAGCCCCCTGACTACACAGGGATCACTCTGCTGATGTTTGCACCATTAACTCCCCACATATGCCAGAGATTAGATGCCCGTCTCCCTGGGACATTGGGACTCCTGGAAATAGCCATCCTGCCAGCTGGCCTTTGCTGAGGCTGGGTGGTGCCCGTGGGAAGGGGCCTGGTCAGAGTGGGTGGCATCAGGGCACACTACGAAGCAAACAATGTCATCTCTTGCTGCCAGCAGTCTCTAAGTGTTCGAGGTCTCAATTTAACCCTTTGAGTGCTGCACCGGCACGTGCGGCCGGCTGTGTCAAGCCTGCCCTTGGGGCCGCCTGATTCATCTACCTGCACTGGCAGCCACTTCTGCAGACGATTTTGTGTGCCTGAGCTCTCCACTCAGCTATCCTCACCCTGGGCTGAGTATTTCTGGAACCACAGCGGTCGTGACAGTCTCACAATTAGTGTGATCACTGACATTACAAATAAATGAAGGATATCTGGATACTTATACCATAGCTTTGAGTCTGGAGATGTATTGCTCTATAGACCTAACATACACTGAATCTGCTTATGCTGCTAACATGTAACTCCTCATGAAAGGCTTTCTTTCATTTGCAATTAGTTCTTGAGAATCATCATAAGTTCTCAGTATGCATCTGTGTTTTATTTTTCATACTGATACTTAATTATCAGATTTTTGTACACAACTTATGATATAAACACTGTAGAATCCGTAATGACCAAACGTTGATGTTCTTCTGTACTAGTGCAATAATTTGCCCACAGACAACCGTCTGGATGCTGAGACACACTTTTGAAGCTAATTGCTATATTTTGAGAACATTTACACAATAAATTATCCCCAAAGAAACTTCAAAATCTAAAATTCAACATTTATGAATTCTTTTTAGGGACACAATTGTTATTGCACAGTAGAAATGAACAATGATTTATAACTTTTGTATATGAATTAGATAAGGGAATACTCAAGTTTCTAAACTACCTAACTAAATGTCACTTTTAATTCCTAATGACCTTTTGTGCTTCAGAAATGGGCAACTGTGTGCAACTGATCAACATGTGCCGAGACGCCCTTTCCAAGTGTAGGCCTAGAATTTTTTTACAAATCCAGTGTCCTGGAAAAGATAGGACAGCAATCCGTTACTGAATATCAGTAGAAAATTGTAGCGTGGGTTGCGGTAAAAGATATTTATTTAAGCAGCAACTAGTTTCAGGCAAAGCCCATTTTCAAACAACCATGTCAAAAAGGAATGTGACATACAGATTATAGCTGTTAATAGCGATCCATATGCTATGGTTTTATTAACAGCTATAATGTGGTTGTCACAGTCTTTGTTTTACATGGTGGCTTGAAAATGGGCTTCGCTAGAAACTAGTCGCTGCTTAAATAAATATCTTTTACCGCAACCCACACTAAAATTATGTAGTAATAATAATGCTAGAATTTTTTGTTTAATTAATGATATTTGCACTAAGTTGAAGGTTTAACTTTGACCAAGAAGTTTTTGTTTTTGCACCTTATGCACAAACATTTGAAGCATCCAGTCTCTGTTTGTCAGCACAGACTGGATGTTTCACATGTTCATACATAAGGTGTTTGTCAGCAAAGTAATTCATCTGGAGAGGTTCTTCAAGCTCTGAAAATTCGGTGATTTTTGCACAGTTATATTGCCCATCCTTCTTTCTAATCTGGGCTTTTGACCTGCAATTGTGAAGATAAAAATATTTTTTTTTTAATTTTTGTAATTTTTTTTTATTTTTAAATAATTTTTTTTCAGAAGTAAGGGCTTCATTTCATCTTCCAGCTGTAGCAACTTGGCTAAAAGTTCTTCTTTGTATGGTATGTTTCAAAACATGTGTCAACACACATTCTGTTTTGAGCAGACTGCACATCTACACCATAGTCCACGTTTCTTGGACTGGACTTGGAATGACATGTGGAAAGTGCCTTCCAGTAAAGCGAAGGGGATTCTCGTCATCAGAGTGTCATCCTTCCCCTATCTCTTCTCCATTCTGCAGCAAATTTTTCCACAAGTTTTCATACCCGACAAATATGAAAATCTGCTAATGATATTTTGCTCCCTGTCATCAAATTGTGAAGAGTGTGAGCACTCAAAACACAAAGGTCCACAACATGGAAAAAAAACATTGTGTACCATTTAACAGATTTGCACACAGATGCAACGGAGCTTAATAGCATATTGGAGTGGTCTACTGCTCCCATATTTGCATTGTAATCAACAACACATTGAGGCTTCATTACTTTTTCGCAAGTGGTCCTGTTTGTCTTTCCCATGTCACACATTTCTGTAGTGTTGCAGGTAGTCAGCATGAACACTTCTCTCTTGTTGCACCACGTGATGGCAATCATTGCATCAGTTGACATAAACTCAAATTCTCCTCATTTCAGTTTCTTTTGTAGCTTCGGAAAGTTGCTCCTGTTTCTACATACAGTACCGCATACTGCTGTTATCTGGTTGTGATGCCAGAGGAACAAGGCTGGACTTTTATACCAATTGTCGACATACAGGGTATGTCCACGTTCAAGGTATGGCTTCATTAGTGTTGTCACAATATCACCAGATTTCCCCAAGTTATAGACTTCAGTTTCTGTTGTTGTGCCTGTGTATACAATGAAATCCAAGACGTATCTAGTTTTACGGTCGCACAACATGAATGTTTTGATTCCAAATCTATTTTGTTTCAAAGGAATGTATTGTTTAAATGATAAGCAACCTTTGAATAATAATAGGCTTTCATTGACACAGAGTCTTCT
This sequence comes from Schistocerca americana, assembly GCF_021461395.2. Lineage (NCBI taxonomy): Eukaryota > Metazoa > Arthropoda > Insecta > Orthoptera > Acrididae > Schistocerca > Schistocerca americana. The sequence continues at coordinate 134,981,311 of NC_060127.1, forward strand.
GTATGGATTAAATGCAATGCAGAACGCCACAAGAACTGTATCAATTATTTTCCAAATTTTAAACAAACTGTCATGTCCACAATTGGCCGAGTTGTCACTAAAATGCAACATTCTCAAAAGTAATATAAAATGGTCACAGCACATAACTTCACCAAAAATTGGAGTACTCAGAAGTGCATCTCTGGACCAATATTCCTTTATTCTCAACTTTTTAACATGAGCCATGAGAAGTCAAACACCAATGAAGCTATACATTTCCTCAAAACCTGTACCTTTCCAGGTGGATAGTCGAGAATGAACTGATTCCGATGTATTTGCCATGGTGAAAGTGAAAAATTGGTTCGTTTCAAGTACTATAAATTTCAACAGATCTTCTGATAGATATAGCATGAAAAATGGTAGAACGCTTGAATCAGGTGCAAGTTGTCAAATATATCTTGAAGATGATTCATCAAATGCATGAAGTGCTGGACTGAAATCACGTTTTTGCCAATCAAATTTCTCATTCTCACTAAGGTGTGGTCTTCTACAGATTGATTTGTCCTCACTTTCAGAATCTGAAGAACTGTCCTGGCGAGCTCTACTAGGTGAAGTACATGGAGATGTATTACTACGAGATTCTTCTGATGAATCTTCATCATCATTACATTAATTGAAGATGCCACACTCACTGTCACTGTCACTCCTTGTCAGTATCTCTTCATCAATGCAACGACTCCATTGTGCCATTTGTCTGTGGAACTTAAAAGTGGCAGAACTCTAAAAATCCTGATGAAACGGCAGATGGCTAAATGACACCACAAAAGCAGAATACAGAGGATCACATGAACCAGCTAGCACGGATATCAAACGGCAACTGCAAAATCCATAGTAGAGTGTTTCACAGATAGCAGGGACAGTGGCACAGAACAATAAATAGGGTACATCCTTCCCAGGGAGTGCACGGCACGAAAGAACTTGCAACAGGGTGGCATGCTGCCCTGAGTGGCTATTGACATCTGCAGGCCCACAGGCAGTGGAACCGGCTGCGGTATAAGCTGTCATTAGGACTCAGGTACCGGCTAGGCTGCGTGGTGAATGCTGTCTGCAGGGCCCACGGGAAAGCCCACTTCTACGGCAAACAACGTCCGCAGGCCCCGTGGCAAGGTGGAGCGCTGCGGCTTATCACACCTGCAGTACTCAAGGGGCTAATGTGAGGAAGTATGAGCCCAAATCATTCCCCTCCCTGGCCACTCAATGAGAGGAATGACAGGCTAAAGGTGGAAGTGAACCTTATTCACCCCAGTACCTCATATGTATGAGAGCTGATGGGGAATCCTTCATGTCGATGAAGATTCATTTTTTGGGGAGGACAAGTTTAGGGAGGTGGAGGGATTGTCCTAAATGCGATCTGAGTCAGTTCTGATAAAAACAGCATCCTCAGCCCAGTCACTGGCATTACTCCTCTGCGACAAGCTGGGGGATGTTTCTGTTTCCATCACGCCCCATAAGAGCTTAAAAATGGCCCAGGGTGTTATATTTCACTGGGACCCTTTTCTGCAGTCAGATGACTTAGAGCAATGAGGTATTCATTTCGTCTAGCATGCCCATAGGAGTCTGAAGGATAATCAGGTGGCCACCGGTGCCTTTATCTTGGCCTTTGAGGTTGATACATTACCCGAGAAGCTGAAAGTGTTGGCATACCACTGTGATGTAAAGCCGTATATCCCTCCCCCGATGTGGTGCTTTAAGTGCTGGAAGTTCGGGCATATGTCTTCCCACTGTACTTCCAGTATCATATGTTGTGATTGTGGACATCAATCACATCCCAATACTCCATGTGCTCCCGCCTCCCATCTGTGTCAACTGCGGCAAGCAACATCCCCTTGCTCACTGGACTGCAGTATTCTAGAGAAAGAAAGAAAAATCATGGAATACAAGATTTTGGACAGACTGACCTATGCTGAGGCTAAGAGGGAAATTTGAAAGGCTACATCCTGTGCGCATATGACATCCTCTTATGCTGCCGCTACAACGGTTCCAGCCCCATCCGTTCTGCCATTCATAGTTGGCCCTCAGGGCCGCAAAACTACACCTGCCCCCTTAATGGTGGGGGGCACTCCTATCCCTGTTGATCCCACACCACCAACTTCAGGAGCAATGCCATCCCAACCATTGGGGACATCAGTCCCCATTTCTCAGTTGGAGAAGCGTCAATCTTCCTCAGTTCTTCTCACTAGGAAGGGGTCCCTTGAGTCACTCCCTTCCCAGTGGGAAAGAGAACACCCACCAGTGGTTGAAATGCCACAGGCAGCTGGTCTTAGGGTTTCAAGCTCCTCCTCAGTCCCTGAGACTGAATCAGTGAAGCCCTCCCAGCCAGAGAAACTAAAGAAGCAGCGAGAGAAATCTAAAAAGAAGAAGACCTCCAAGAACAAATAAATTCAGTGGAACCCACACCACCGCTACCTACAAGTTCTGAGTCTGAGGATGAGGTGGAGATTCTGACATCCGCTGAGGCCCCAGATCTCACCTGACCCTCAGACACAATGGATATAGAATGTTCAGGAACTCAGTCAGTGGCAGCAGGTGATCCTGAGACGTAAACTGCCTCCTTGATTGCTTCTTGCCTTCCCATCCCCATGATGACATCATCCTCCAGTGGAATTGCAGTGGTTTCTTCCACCACCTGCCTGAGCTGCTACAACTGTTAAGCTTTACACCTGCTTTCTGCATTGCCCTCCAGGAAACCTGGTTCCCGATAATGTGGACCTCTGCTCTTTGCAGCTATAGGGGAAATTACAAAAGCCATAGCAGTATAATAGAGTGTCAGATAGAGTTTTCATCTCGGCCTGTAGCGAACTTGTGCCCCTTCGAACTCCTCTCAAAGCCGTGGCTGTCAGGATAATGACAATGCAGGAAATAACTGTCTGCACAGTATATCTTTCTCTAGATGGTGCAGGACCCCTGAACATATTGGCTGCTCTGATTCATCAACTCCCTAAACCTTTCCTACTTCTGGGAGATTTTAAAGGCCATAACCCCTTGTAGGGTGGCACCATGCTTACTGGCCGAGGTAGAGGTGTCGAACATTTACTGTCTCAACCCGACCTCTGCCTCTTAAATACTGGGGCCCCCGCACATTTCAGTGTGGCTCATGGTGCATACTCGGTCATTGATTTTCTCTTTGTAGCCCAGGACTTCTCCCATTTGTCCACTGGAGAGCTCACGATAACTTGTGTGGTAGTAACCACTTTCCCATCTTCCTGTCACTGCCCCAGTGTCATTCCCCCAGATGCCTACCCAGGTGGGCTTTATAGAAGGCAGACTGGGAATTTCACCTCTGCTGTCACTGTCGAATCTCCCCCACATAGTAACATCAATGTGGTGGTTGAGTGAGTCACAAGAACAATTGTTTCTGTGGTGGAAAACGTGATCCCTTTTTCCTTAGGGTACCCTCAGTGACAGGCAGTACCTTGGTGGTCCCTGGAAACTGCTGAGGTCATGAGGCCATTAAAGAGCATAGGCAGGCTCTACAGTGACATAAGCAGCACCCTTCCCTGAATAGCTTTTACATGGATCCATGCCCTTGTTCACCAGCTCATATAGAGGCGGAAATAGGAGTGTTGAGAGAGGTATGTCTCGAGCATTGGGCACCGTAAGTCACCTTCATAAGTCTGGACGAAGAACAGACATGTCTTTGGGTACCAGACACCAACAGGTGTCCCTGGCATTCATATAAATGGAGTGTTATCTACCGACACAAATGCAATTGCTGAGCACTTTGGTGAGCACTATGCTCAGGCCCCTGCATCGGACAATTATCCCCCAGCCTTTTGTACCCTTAAACGGTGGATGGAAGGGAAACTCCTCTCGTTCACTGCATGCCTCAGTGAACCATATAACTCTCCATTTACTGAATGGGAGCTCTTCAATGCCACTGTACATTGCCCTGACACCCAACACAGCTCCAGGGCCAGATGGGATCCACACTCAGATGATTAAACATCTCTCGTCAGACTACCAGTGACATCTCCTCATCATCTTCAACTGCATCAGAAGTGGTGGCATATTCCTGTCGCAATGGCAGGAGAGCATCATTGTTCCAGTGCTCAAAGCTGGTAAAAACCCACTTGATGTGGATAGCTATTGGCCCATCAGCCTCATCAACATTCATTGTAAGCTGCTAGAATGTATGGTGAGTAGGCGGTTGGTTCCTGGAGTCACGTGGCTTACTGGCTCCATGCCTGGTTGCCATCTTTTTCTATTTATGAAAAACTTACGACACAACATGGTAACATAATATCCTTGCCACATTCTATGAGCGGGGTCTCCAGGGCCCGCTCCTGTTTTTTATCCAAAACTTCCTCTCTCTCCGTACTTTCCACATTGGTGTTTCCCGTAGTTTCCCCCATATCCAGGAGAAAGAGGTCCTGCAGGGCCCCGTATTGAGTGTATCTCTAGTTTAAGTGGCCATTAACGGTCTAGCAGCAGCTGTAGGTCCATCCGTCTCACCTTCTCTGTCTGCAGATGGCTTTTGCATTTCCTAATGCTCCTCCAGTACTGGTGTTGCTGAGTGGCACCTACAGGGATCCATCCACAAGGTACAGTCATGGGCTGTAGCCCATGGCTTCTGATTTCCAGCCGTGAAGTCATGCGTCATGCACTTCTGTCGGCGTTGGAACCAGAACCGGTGTGGGAACCATCACTTTACCTTGATGATGATCCACTCACTGTAGTGGAGACATATGGATTCTTAGGACTGGTTTTTGATGCCCAATTGACTTGGCTTTCTCATCTTCATCAGCTTAAGCAGAAGTGCTGGTAGCACCTTAATGCCCTCCACTGCTTGAGCAACACCAACTGGGATGCAGATCGCTCTATGATGCTGCAGCTCTACAGAGCCCCTGTTCAATCCCATCTTAACTATGGGAGTCTAATTTATGGTTCTGTGGCATCCTCAGCATTGCAGTTACTAGGCCCAGTGCATCACTGTGGAGTTTGACTAATGACGGGAGCTTTTAGGACAAGGCTGGAATCCCTCCATTGCAAATCAGGTGTGCACAACCGCTCGCCAGTTACATCACACACATTCGTAGCTCTCCTGAGCATCCCAATTACCATCTCCTTTTCTCAGCCACAGCAGTTCATCTCCCACATCAGCAGCCCTGCTCAGGGCCTACGATCATGATTCCTGCCCAATCCTTTCTGTGTGAACTATAGTCCTTTGCTTTGCCACCTCCCCTCCAGATCCAATCGCATACACCTCCATGGTGTATACCTAGGCCACATCTTTGTTTGGACCTTTTGCATGGTCCTAAGGACTTAGTTCCTCCCTAGGCTCTCCACTGTCACTTTCTCTCAATTCTGGACATGTCCCGGGGCTCTGAAGTGGTTTACACCAACGGCTTGCTGATGGTCACATTGGCTTCGCCTATGTTCATGGAGGACATATTGAATGGCACTCCTTGCCTGATGGCTGCAGTGTTCTCATTGCAGAGCTGGTGGCTATATCTTGTGCTCTTGAGCACATCTGTTCATGCTATGATGAGTCATTTATTATATGTAGTGACTTCTTGAGCAGCCTACAAGCTATCAACCAGTGCTACCCTCGCTATCCTTTGGTAGCAACCATCCAGGAGTCTGTCTATGCCCTGGAATGGTACCAGTCATTCAGTGGTGTTTGTCTGGATCCCAGGACACTTTGGAATCCCAGGCAATGAACTTGCTGACAGCCTGACCAAACAGGCTATGCAGAAACCGCTTCTGGAGATCGGCATCTCTGAAAGTGACCTGCATTCATTATTGTGCTGCAAGGTTTTTTGGCTTTGGGAGATGGAATGACATAACTTCAGTACGCACATTAAGCTGCATGCCATTAAGGAGATTACAAATGTGTGGAAGTCCTCCATGTGGGCCTTTCTGTGTGAACTATAGTCCTTTGCTTTACCACCTCCCCTCCGGATCCAATCGCGTACACCACCATGGTGTATACCTAGGCCACAGCTGCATGTGGTCCTCTTGCAGGGACTCTGTGGTTCTCTGCCGGCTCCGCGTTGGCCATGCTTGAGTGATCCACGGATCTCTCTTGCGCTGTGAAGACCCACCTCAGTGTCAGCGCAGAGCCTGGTTGACAGTGGCCCATATTCTGTTGCGCTGTCCTACTTTGGCTGCCCCACGACATAATCTTTGGTTACCAGACCAGACTCATTACAATTAATTTCAGCAAACAATGCCTGATTTAGTTTTATGTTTTATATGTGAGGGGGGTTTATCATTCTGTCTATGTTTTGGTGCATGTCCTTGTCCCTCTGTGTTCTTTCCCTAGTACTTTTAGGCTGGAGGTTTTCATTTGTTGCAGAGTGACTGGCTTATCCTTTTTATTCTCGTGATCAGCCAACTGCAGTCATCTGCTCTTGTTTTAATCCCCTCTACCTGTTTCTTGCGTCTCTCTGGTTTTCTTGTCCTATTTTGTCCATTGTAGTGTTTGTTGCCCTTCTGTCATTCTTGTGATTTTTCCTTTCTCCCAGTTTTATTCTTTTCCTTGTGGAATTGTTTTAGTAGGAATGATGACCAAGCAGCTATGTCCCCTCCCTCCTCCCCCACCCCCCACCTGTATGTTTCCTTGCCCCATGGGCACTGCTTCCAAGGCACCTCCTAGTGCACCAACATGGTGGATCTGCTTTCACAGCAGGGTGAGTGCCAGATGGTAATATCTTTGTGTCACTTGAAGTGGAGAGCCAGTGTGGAGACTGTGAGTGGACAGGGCCCTTCAGTAGGGTCTGAGCAGGCACACAGGTGGAGGGGCTTAGTAGTTATTGGGAGCTCTACTGTTACTCAGTATGTCTGTTGGGGGGCCTTATACGAGATGTGGAGGTGGCCTTGCCTGTGGTTGTTGAGCATGCAGGATGCAGTCACCTGCATGTCGTGGCTCATATCAGCACCAGTGATGCCTGTTGCATGGGTTCTGAGGTGATCCTCAGTTCATACAGGTGGCTGGCAGAGATGGTGAAGACCGCTAGCTTTGCACACAGGATTTAAGTAGAGCTTGCAGTGTGCAGCGTGATTCCCAATTGCGGCTTATGACACAGGCTGGAGAGAAGGGATGATATACAAATTGCTAAAAACAATCCGAGGCAAAAAACTGTAACTCTCATCGAAACCATGATAAACAATAGATATTTCCGTGTTTTCTTAGAAGAAAATGTGAGCAAGGAGAGGAAATTAAGTAATGGTCTACCACAGGGCTCCATCTTAGCTCCTGTATTATTCAACCTATTTATCTCTGATCTCCCCAATACCAGGCTAACAAAATTCCGCTATGCGGACAGTATTGCTCTTGGTCAAAAAACTAAGGATCTAGGATGAGTGGAGGCAATTCTCACAGAAAATCTAGCTGTTATGAGTGCTTATTTTAGCAAGTGGCAACTTAAACCCAGTACAAGTGAAAGTGAAGTGTGTACATTCGATATGACAAACAAAGAAGCTAATTGCGGAGCTCAGAGTGAAACTTAATGGAAACACTCTTTACCATAACAAGTATCCCAAGTACCTTCATGTCACCCTTGACTGCACACTCTCATATAGAAAACATAACAATATTATTCAAAAATTGTACAGAATGACATGGGGAGTTTCGGTAGATACCTTGCACACATCATCCATTGCACTGGTCTTCTCAGCAGCTGAGTATTGTGCCCCGGTGCGGCTAAACAGCTACCACACTAACTTGATCAACATCCAGTTGAACCACACTATTTGGTTAATAACTGGGGCAATCCGACAAACACCGATTTATTGGCTTTCTCTGCTAAGTAACATCTATCCAGCCACAATCCGCAGAAGTAAGGCCATGCTTATGGGATACTGCAAGATACAGGAGAACCTGGATTTACCCATACAGGAAGAGATACCAAGTTTATGACAAAATAGACCCCATTCAAGAAACCCACCATTATGGCAAGCAGAAGAGCTAGATGCCAGTAATACTGGTGTGAGAGACCTGTGGAACCAAAGCTGTCAACTTATTGAAAATCCTGAAGAGCGTGAGTGGTTCCAAAAGTATAATTGTGGTACTGCTGGCACAGAACTCTACAGGAAACTGTAGGTCAAATTGAACAGAGCTTGCACTGGGTGTGAACGATGTGCAGACTATCCTTACAAATGGGTGCTACAGAGTCTCCAGTTTGTGACTGTGGGGCTTTGAAACAGACAATCAAGCACATTAGAAATAAATGCCCCTTGCGTTCCTACCAGGGAAGCTGAAGCGCCCTCATGAAAACTGATGATATGGCTCTTATACGGATTAGAAACCTAGGTATTGACATTTAGTTAGTTTTATATGTAGTTTTGTATTTTCTTATTCCTGTTATATGAAGTATCACTAATGTTATATACCTGTAATTTTAAACTGCATGTGAGCCATACAAATAAATAAATCCAGAAAGTGTTTTTCATGGTGCCCCATTGCGGGCTGTTAATGAAGGTGCAAGCATATGTGAGTGGCTCGAAGGCTTATAAGTAAAAGAACCCAGTATGTTGTCCCGACGGTGAACGTCCATGAGAGACAAGGGTTTTGTCAGGAGTGCCCTATGGAAATATGTTAGGATTGCTGTTGTTTTCTATACAGGTATACGTAAATGGCTTGGCAGACAGCAATCTGTGGTTGTTTGCTATGGATACGGTGGTGTACAGTAATTTGTCAAAGTTTAGTGACTATAGGAAGATTCAAAATGACTTAGACAAAATTTCCAGTTGGTGTGACGAATAGCAGCTAGTCTTGAATGTGGAAAAATATAAGTTACAGCAGATTAGTAGAAATATCAAACCTGTGATGTTCGGATACAGTATTACTAATGTCCTGCTTGACAGTGTCAAGTCGTTTAAATATCTGGGCATAACACTGCAAAGCCTATGAGTTTGAACGAGCATGTGAGAATTGTGGTAGGGAAGGCGAATGGTCAACTTTGGTTTATTGGGAAAATTTTAGCAAAGAGTGATTCACTTGTAAAGGAGACTGTGTATAGAACACTCATGCAACCACTTCTTGAATAATGCTCGAATGTTCAGGATCCATACCAGGCCGGATTGAAGGAAGACATCGGAACAGAAAAGGGAGGTAATGACAGTGGCACGTAAAGTGCCCTCTGCCACACACCGTTGGGTGGCTTGCGGAGTATAAATGTAGATGTAGATGTAGAACAGTTCACAGGCTGGCCACTAGATTTGTTACTGGTAGGTTCGAACAACATGTAAGTGTTACATAAGTGCTTCATGAAGTCAAAGGGGAATCCCTGGGAGTAAGGTGACATTCTTTTCATTACTGAGAAAGTTTAGCGTGTTTCAGGGAGATCATTAGGGAATGATTGACAGATATATGGAATGTAACAATATTTTGAGGAGAAAAGTTGGTACTCACCATACAGCGGAGATGCAGATAGGCACAACAACAGTGGCCTTTATCAACAATAGACACACACACACACACACACACACACACACACACACACACACACACACACACACTCATGCAAACACAACTCACACACATGACTTTAAGTGCGAAAATCTTTTTGTTGTGCCTATCTGTGACTCACCGTCTCCGCTATATGGTGAGTAGCAGCTTTCGTTCTCAAAATATAGGGGAAAGAAATACAATTGAAGAAGAATGGGTAGCTTTGAGAGCTGAAATACTGAAGGCAGCAGAGGATTAAATAGATAAAAAGACGAGGGCTAGTACAAATCCTTGGGTAACAGAAGAGATATTGAATTTAATAGATGAAAGGAGAAAATATAAAATTGCAGTAAATACAAATGGTCCAAAAATGAGAATGACAGGAAGTCCAAAAGGGCTAAAGGACATATATCACTACCAGTCCTAAGCAAAGAAGGAAAAGCAGGAAGGTGGAAGGAGTATATAGAGGGTCTATACAAGGGCAATGTACTTGAGGGCAATATTATGGAAATGGGAGAGGACATAGATGAAGATGAAACAGGAGATATGATGCTGCATGAAGAATTTGACAGAGCACTGAAATACCCAAGTCAAAAAAAAGGCCACAGAAGTAGACAACATTCCGCCAGAACAACTGATTGCCTTGGGAGAGCCAGTCATGACAAAACTCTACCATCTGGTGAGCAAGCTGTATGAGACAGGCGAAATACCCTCAGACTTCAAGAAGAATATAATAATTCCAATCCCAAAGAAAGCAGATGTAGATTGGGTTGATACTTACTGAACTATCAGTTTAATAAATCATGGCTGCAGAATTCTAACTCGAATTCATTACAGATTAATGGCAAAATTGGTAGAAGCTGACCTTATGGAAGATCAGTTTTGATTATGTAGACACATTGGAACATGCGAGGCAATACAGATCATACAGTTTATATAAGAAGATAGGTTAAGGAAAGGCAAACCTACTTTTCTAGCATTTGCAGACTTAGAGAAAGCTTTTGACAATGTTGACTGGAATACTCTCTTTCGAATTCTGCAGGTGGCAGGAGTAAATTACAGGGAGCGACATGCTATGTACAAGTTTTACAGAAACCAGATGGCAGTTATAAGAATCGAGAGGCATGAAAGGGAAGCAGTGGTTGGGGAGGGAGTGAGACAGGGTTGTAGCCTATCCTCAAAGTTATTCAATCTTTATATTGAGCAAGCAGTAAAGGAAACAAAACAGAAATTTGGAGTAGGAATTAAAATCCATGGAGGAGAAATAAGAACTTTTAGGTTAGCCAACGACATTGCAATTTCTGTGAGAGACAGCAAAGGACCTGGAAGAGCAGTTGAATTGAATAGACAGTGTCTTGAAAGAAGGATAAAAGATGAACATCAATAAAAGAAAAATGAGGATAATTGAATTTAGTCAAACTTAATCAGATGATGATGGAAGTAAATTAGGAAATGAGACACTTAAATTAGTAGACAGGTTTTGCTATTTGGGGAGCAAAATAACTGATGATGGTTGAACTAGAGAGGATATAAAATGTAGACTGGCTATGGTAAGAAAAGCGTTTCTGAAGAAGAGAAATTTGTTGAGTATAGATTTAAGTGTCAGGAAGCCTTTTCTGGAAGTATTTGTATGGAGTTTAGCCATGTATGGAAGTGAAACATGGGCAATAAATAGTTTAGACATGAAGAGAATAGAAGCTTTCAAAATGTGGTGCTACAGAAGAATGCTAAAGATCAGATGGGTAGATCACGTAACTAATGAGGAGGTACTGAATAGAAAAGGGGAGAAGAGGAATTTGTGGCACAACCTGACTAAAAGACAGGAAATGTTCTGAGGCAGCAAAGGATCATCAATTTAGTATTGGAGGGAAGTGTGGAGGGTAAAAATCATAGATGGAGACCAAGAGATGAAGATTCAGAAAGATGTAAGTTGTTTGGAGATGAAGAGGCTTGCACAGGATAGGGTCGCATGAAGAGCTGCATCAAACCGGTCTCTGGAATGAAGACAACAACAACAACAACAACAACAACAGAGGCATATAGACAGTGGTTTTTCCTTCGCTCTATTTGTGAGTGGAACAAGAAAGGAATTAACAAGTCATGGTACATGGTACCCTCTGCCATGCCATATGGTGGCTTGCGGAGTATCTCTATAAACATAGACAAAGATGTAGATGTAGAGTGAAGCCATACATTGTGCCACCCATGAGGTGTTTTTGATATTTGCGTTAGGTCATGTCTTCCTGCTGTACAGCAGACCATCTCTGCACTGAACGTGGACACCCACTCCATTAGGGGAACCCCTGTGTTCCATTGCCCATATGTGTTAATTGTCATGATCATCACTCTCCATGCTTGCCAGATTATCTAGTTTATGAAGGACGATGACGAGAATGAGGAGGAGGAGGAGGAGATGAAGGAGAAGGAGAAGAAGAAGAAGAAGAAGACCCAGGACAAGGCCTCTCTGGTGCATCTGGAGGTGCCAACTCCACCTTTCCAATGTGGGACAGACCTCATATTTATGGATGTCACCCCGTAATTGTTGGTGATGGATGGTGACCTGGCATCGTGATTGGTTTTGGCCCATTCGCCTGCCATTCATATCCCCCTTCCGTGCTTATTCAACGTAATTGTGACGGATACTATTGTCACCCTCTGGAGTTGCAAACTCTTATTTCCTTTTACTCAATAGCTTGTGTCATTCTCTAGGAATCTCTCTTTTCTGAATCTCACTCACACCGGTGTGGGTTCCTCGCTTCTGTCGGAACACGGTGGGCATGTCTGATATAATTATTCGCACTGCCAGCATTGCTGACCACTCAACAGGCCCCTTCTGGCATTGGTTGGTCCCATGGTGAAATACAGCCACAGCCATTGCCATTGCCATTGCCATCACCATCCGTAACTGCCATTGAGCCTTGCTACCTGAAGTGGTACCTGTCATCCATCGGCTTTACTGCTGTCAGACATTTTTGCACCAAAGCCTGTTACTGAATCAGACAGAGCACGTGGGTGTGTTGGGAACACTTTTGTGCCCTCCTTAGGTTCTTCTGTCCCTTCATCATGGATGTGGGCTATTGTCCATACTCTGAGATTGGCAATGACAGTCTTCCATCCTGGGGCTTCCCTCCTGGGTGGCATTAATATAGATCCACCAAATCTCAAGGAACACATTGTGACCCATTTTGCAACATTAGTGTCAGCCTCCTATCCAGCTATCTTCCTCCTCTGGAGACAATGGGCTGAAGCTAACCACTTGCAGTTTACTCCTTGTGAGTGAAATCCTACAATGAATATTTTACTGAATGGGGACTGCTTCCAGTCCTCTCCTCTTCCCACGATTCAGTCGCCATCCTGATCCCATATGTAATCAGTTGCTTCAATATCTCAGTCCTGCACAATGACAGTATCTCCCAAGGTTCCAACCCCCTCCCTTTTGTAGTTGTGGGGCTGCCCTGATGATATTCCACAGTTTGCTGGACCACCATGGCCTTTTGGCCCTTCACACTAAATATGCCTTCCCACCTTTCTTGTCCGTGGTGTTAGTGGACAACCCTTGCATGGTTTTATCTGTCCTCAGTTTTCTTTGCAAAGGTGGTTTGTCCTCCCAGATTTAAATACCTGAATTTCCTTCTGTAATTATAATCCCTCAGTTAGCATTGACATTGGCTTGGGAGGCCTTCAGTGTTGTCTCCACACTGGACAGGTTTTACTCCCCTTTCCGCTACTTTTTGTCTGGTGTTTTGGCCCATTATTGTTTTCACTCTTCTTGTGTCTTCTTTCTGTCTTGTTGTCCTCTTTGTGTCTCAATTGTGGTATGGTTTGGTGGATCGGGTCAGGTTGGTGGTGGTGCAGCATCCCCATTGTGAATAGCGCCCTTGGGGCATCCCGTGCACTCGACCCCTCCGCCCCCCCCCCCCCCCCCTTCTATCCATGCCCTCCCAGCCTATCTTCCAGGACTTTACTCTTCCTGCCACCCCAGCGTTTCTTTTGTTGCCCTTAGTCCTTTCCCATTGCCTAGACTATGCTGTTTGTGTTGTTCCTCCCTAGTTACTGTTGCCTTAGATCGTGGAACCAATGATCTCACTGTTTGGTGCCCCCCCCCCCCCCCCCCCAATACATACATGCCCATAGATATGAAAGAGTTGTTAGATTATGTACATTATTTGTTCCATAGATCTGCAGTGAGAACATCTTCCATAATATGAACTGTACTACAAAAGCAAAATGTAGAATACATATTTTTTACAATTGGCAAGACTAAATTTAAAATTCACTCTGTAGAACCTAGCTGATATGGTCCTCAATGTAACACAAATATTACACTGAACACTGTACTATGTAATACTCTTAATAACATATTTGTCAAAAACACCATTATAAAAGTTTTTGATTTGGTAGAAGTAGCTAGCTTCTCTACTGATAAATCTGTCAGCTTCCTCTTACACTGTACTTTTATTAGTGGCTATACTTTTTACAGCCACTGGAACAATACTGAACTAATGGACATATTCTGGAACCAAAATAATAACACTGAAGCATTTAAAGCTTTATTTTTAATTTTGATTGTTCAAAGCAATGTGTTGATTGGAAAATGAGTCCTATTTTTGTAGAACAAATTGCATTAGGCAATAATATTGGGAGAACCAGTAGCCTGTATATCCCATTCTTTAAACACTAGTGTACAGTGTGTTGCTGAGTACACATCACACTTTACAAGCCACCTAACAGTGAGGGGCTGTACGATCATCACTGTCATGTCTATCTTTTCCTGATTCTTTCACAAAAAGTGTGTGGAAGAACAGCCATTGGTAAGCCTCTGTATAATCTCAGATTTCTTTGATTGTCCTATCATTATTGTTTCAAAAGATATATGGGTGTGAGGAAATAATATGTTGCCTGCCTTTTTAAAGAACACCCACTATCAGAGCTGTAACAGTAAACCTCTCTATGCTGCAACTCAGCACTCAAGGATTGGGTTACGAAATGTTATGTAAGTCAGCTCTTGTACAAATGGATTGCACTTCCTCAGGGTTTCTTCAGTGAACATCAACCAAGCATACTTTTATTACACAATAAATATTAAGTGACTGTTGCACTTCAAGTCACTCCAAGTGGATA